>NC_092727.1:48841849-49510521 GCF_047496885.1 Scyliorhinus torazame
AATCATCGACAACATTCGGCTCATCTCTCCTTACAAATAAAATACTTACAGGGTTCAGGCATGTTCTTCATGTTAAAAGTTGCAGAATGTGACTGAAATGATCTCAGGAGGGAGTTCGGATAATTGAATATCCAGAATGGATGGGGTGGGGATGGGTTCATTGTGTTGCACCTACTTCTCATTAACTTTGCCCCTCTCTCAATAGTGCTAGTCGCACATTGGTACATGGTTCTCTGCTCTATCTTCTCAACTGTGGCTCTGTTGGAACATCCCTATCACCAAAGGTTGTGGGTTCAAGTCCCCTGCAGAGACTACCAGAAGAGTGCTACAGAGGTGCCATCTTTCGGGTATGGTATTAAATTAAAGGCTCCGTCTGCAGTCTTCGGTGGATGTAAAAGATCTCGTGGCACTATTTTGAAGAAGAGCAGGGGAGTCTTCCCTCCTGTCCGGACCTGGATTTGACCCTCAGCCAGTATCACTAAAACAAATTTGCATGGTCATTCTCACATTGCTGTTTGTGGGAGTTTGTGAGAATTTTTAAAAATTCGTTCAAGGGATGTGGGCATCGACAGCTAGGCCAACATTTATTGCCCATCTCAAATTGCACTTGAGAAGGTGGGTGAGCTGCCTTCTTGAACCATTGCACTCCATGGGGTGTAGGTGCACCCACAGTGCTGTTATCGAGAGGGTTCCCCACATAAAAGGCAGCACAGTAGCATTGTGGTTAGCACAATTGCTTAACAGCTCCAGGGTCCCACGTTCGATTCCGGCTTGGGACACTGTCTGTGCAGAGTCTGCACGTCCTCCCAGTGTGTGCGTGGGTTTCCTTCGGGTGGTCCGGTTTCCTCCCACAGCCCAAAGATGTGCAGGTTAGGTGGATTGGCCAAGATAAATTGCCCTTAGTGACCAAAAAAGTTAGGAGGGGTTATTGGGTTACGGGGTAGGGTGGAAGTGAGGGCTTAAGTGGGTCGGTGCAGACTCGACAGGCCGAATGGCCTCCTTCTGCTCTGTATGTTCTATGTTCTATGTGCAGGTTAGGTGGATTGGCCACGTTAAATTGCCCCTTAATTTGAAAAAATGAATTGGGTACTCTAAATTTATTTATTTTTTTTAAATGGAGTGTGGGTGGGAAAATCCCCGCGGGTGAGGAAGGCGATGCTTGAAAGGAGCTGCAGCGAGGGGGGACTGGCATTGCCGAATCTGATCAACTACTACTGGGCGGCTAACATAACCATGATAAGGAAGTGGATGGAGGAAAGAAGGAAGATATGAAGTGGGTTAGACACTGGAATTTAATTATGTGACCAGGAACAATGACGACCTCCCCCTAACTACTGGCTTTGATGTTCGAAAGAGTTTGGACTGTCTGAAAGCAGGTCTATGTAGGTAGGACCTGTGCCACTGGCCTCTTCGTAATTTAGGGCAATTTCTTAATTGACAATCCCAGCCAGAGAGGCCCAGGATGGTTGAGGAGTGGGAAAAGACACATTACGCTGGTGGAGTAAGGGATACTTCTTCCGAGCTGAGGCATGTTTCAGGACATTCTTACTAGCAGTGCCACTGCTGCCTCACGGCGCCAAGGACCCAGGTTCGATCCCGGCCCCGGGTCACTCTCCGTGTGGAGTTTGCACATTCTCTGTGTCTGCGTGGGTCTCACCCCACAACCCAAAAAGTTCTGCAAGGTAGGTAGATTGGCCACCTTAAATTGCCCCTTAATTGGAAGAAAAGAATTGGGTCGTCTAAATTAAAAAAAAAAAAACTTACTAGCAGTGGTAGATGTCGCTCGTAGGTTCCTGAAAGTTCTCTTTCTCAGCATCCTACAACTTAATGAATACAAACCTTCACACAAAGTTCTGATAGTTTTCAGCTCTTGGGAAGATTAGAAGATACTGGGATATTTCTTAAACTTAGCATGGAAAAGATTGTGCGCAATTGGGAATCTGTGACTTTGAGAGAAAGAGCTTTGAGAAGTTGGACAAGAAGATGCCTGAAATGGAATGGAACAGCCAATGCAGGACTGGAGCTGGCCGTTACAGGGTTAATGTTTGATGATCTCAGCCCTGAAGCAGAAAGCAGTATTTGCCAGCATGCTGTCGTGCAGGCCCCTGTGAATGCTATTCTGTGATTAATACCTCTCTGGGAGGAGGTGCAGTAATCAGAGGCCAGCACAGCTTGGCTTTCTGCCGTGTCAGTAATTAAAAACTCTTAAAAACATACTGAGGTCTAATCTCTTCACTTTTACCGAGTCCTGCACTCCTGTAACAACCCCACCCATTCTTCCTCCGAATAGTTTAGTAAAATTGAGAAGTTTCAAAGGCAACCGAGTGATCCATATCAGTTTCCTTAGCTTGGATTTGAAGAGAGTGAAAGTCTCATGTGGAAGACATCCACTCTGACAGTGAACATACTCCACTCAGGGCCTGCAGACTCCCACACTTAACAAAAACAATTTTGGGGGCGGCATGGCGGCGCGGTGGTTAGCACTGCTGCCTCACGGCACTGAGGTCCCAGATTCGATCCCGGCCCTGGTTCACGATCTGTGTGAAGTTTGCACATTCTCCCCATGTCTCTCACCCCCACAAACCAAAAGATGTGCAGGGTAGGCGGATTGGACACATTAAATTGCCCCTTAATTGGAAAAAAAGAATTAGGCACTCTAAATTAAAAAATAAAACAAAGTATAAAACACTTTTGGGCAGGATATTCCTGCTTTTCCCACCGGTGGGATCTTCCGGTCCTGCTGAAGTCGGCTCTCCTGCAGATTTCCTGCTGGCAGGATGGACGAGCCACGAAAATTGCCATTAACTTCAGCAAGACTGGATGATCCCGCCAGTGTCCAATGACAAGTCGCCTCCGCCAAGAGAAAATACGCTGCTGTGGGAGGGGGTAGAAAATTCCGGCCTTTCCGTATTCTGCAACGAGTGACTCACCTCCTCAAAACCTGTCCACCATTTACAAGGCACAAATCAGGAGTGTGATGGAATACTCTTCAGTTGCCTGGATGATTGCAGCTCCGACAACACTCAAGAAGCTCAGCACAATCCAGGACATTGCAGCTCAATTGATTGGCACACATTCCACCACATTCATTCTCTCCGATGCTGACACACAGTGGCAGCAGTTTGTCACTCTTTGCACGTACCTGCAACTCTTCCTACTTGCTGAAAATTTGTAACTTCCTGTTATTACCCCGCACTTATTACATCTACACCATATACTGCAGCAATTCACCATGGCTCCAGCAATAGCACCTTCCAAAGCTAGCCCACATCCTCGAAAGAATAGATAAAAATAACACCATTGGCTACAATGAGCTTTCAGGTGGTGCGGCGCCTCCGCGGGAAAACCAAGTGGATTCAGGCCATGAGTTATATCATTGCAAATTCTTTCTCTCAAGTTATTATTCAATGCATTGTCCCACAGGTACATGGATAATTATTTAAGATAGACTGGGCTCAGCTGTGATTCTCTCCACAGCTGAAGAGTCAGTCAATATTTACGCCAACAATGGCAGACAGCCACTTGTGACAGCGTTTACAGGGTTCCTGGTGACTGCTGAACCGCAGCAAGACTTATCACTTTAGAAAGATTGGGTAAGAAGCTGATGGTGGAGAGTGGGGGCAGAGGAAAGCAAATTGCATGGGACAATTGCTCTACTTTCAAAGATGCCCTTCCAGAATTCACTTAAAAAGGAAATATTCGATGGAGGTATTTGCCAATTATTCATGCAGAGTCCAAGGGATAGGCCTGCAAGATCCATCTTGCAAAAGCCCGATCGAGAGGCCCAATTAAGGTTACCAACTGTGATTAAAATTCCTGGAAGTTCATTCACATGACTTGCCCCCACGCTCAAGCCATTCATCAGCCAACATGTCCATCCTGGTTATGGATGGCCTTCCCACACCAATCAGAAAGCAAAAAGATTCATTACCCAATTGAAGGATGCCTGACTGTCAGATAAACAACATTTATTTTTGTCACTTTTGATGTTTTTATATCTGGTAAAGAGAAATGTTCAAAGGAAATGACAAAGAAACCCAATATTTTTGAATGTCTCGATGATTTTTCTCCAGTGCCACACACAGCAGTGATTTGGAGTTTGATCTTCAATTCCTGGAGACTCCAGGCCAATCCTGGAGGGTTTGCAATCCAAGGATCAATGGAGGGCATTAAGTTAAGATCAGCCCCAAATCAAAAAGTGAGTGGAGAGACAATTCTACACGGGATTGTTTGTGCTGAGAGAGACAGGTCTTCCTGCTCCCTGCTCTTGGGTCATCAGTGCAGAGGAGCCTACACCAATTCACCACATTACTCGTAGACAAGACAGGACAATCCTACCTGGGATATCCGTCCCCGAAATTCCTATTCGAAAAATCCTCCCCAGTATATTCTACCCTGAAAATCTTACCTGGAAAAATCTTACCTGGAACAGGATGCCCAGGATGTTCCATGTGGAAAATCCTACCTCAGACTTTCTAACTGGGATACATTACCCAGGATATCCTACCTGGAATATTACACTAGAAACAAGCAGTATCCATTATAGCCTTAAAGCGAGAAATGGAGAAATACTTAAAGAAAAATTTGTAACGGATATGTGTAAAGAGAAGACAATGGGTGTGTTTTATGGCCCCTTCTGCCGATGGGTTCTTCCAGTCCCATTGAAGACAATGGGCTTTAGAATGACCTGCTGCATTTTACAGCCTGTCCCCACTGCGCAGGGGCCTTAGAATTCCATCCAATGGGATTATGTGGAGTGTTCTTTTAGAGACAGCACAAGGGGCAATGGGCTATTTGGTCTCTATTTCTCAGATTCTCCACAGAAACCTTTATCAAAAAGAGTTACAGGATAGGGTTAATGTGATGATTGGGTTCCACCCTTTCCCTCAGAAATGGCTCCACCTTTAACTAAGCACATTCCCAATCTGCACCATCAGCAGCTCCCACCTCTGCCCCTGGTGCAGCAGTGTGGCTGAACGCCCACTGTTCCTCTCGCTCTTGCTGGTACCTGCACCATTTGAGCTCTTGGCTCTACTATTAAGCAGCAATCCAGAAATACTTCACAAAAGAAACCATTGGGATTTGATAAAAGGAACTATGTAATTTTTTATGTTTGTTATTCCACTCAGCTGCCAAAGGCGGGATGAAGAAACAAGCTGCATTTCGTCATCTCTAATGTGAGCCAACGGGCACTAAATAAATACCCTGGTACACATGGGTGATCTGCCCAGATTCCTGACAGTGCTGGCACTGATGAAGGGGACTGAGTTCCAGATGTTTATTAGCGGGTATCGCAACCCCTAATTCTGTGTGCGATTAGTCTGTGATAATCTTTCCATTTATCAGAAAACAATTGTGTTTGGTAAGAAGGGAACAAATCCTGATCCATTGCTGCTTGAAAGATTTACAGAATATCCTGAACTGGAAGATTCCATCAACATTGTTGAGAGCAGACTGTGACTTCCTTGTTGTTAAATTTCGAGTACCCAATTCTTTTTTTCAAATTAAGGGGCAATTTAGCGTGGCCAATCTACCTACCCTGCACATCTTTGGGTTTGTGGATGAGGCCCACGCAGACACAGGGAGAATGTACAAACTCCACACAGATAGTGTTCCGGGGCCGGGATCGAACCCAGGTCCTCAGCGTGGTGATGCAACAGTGCTAACTACTGTGCTACCATGCCGCCCAGACTGTGACTTCCTAATGTGTACTGACAGTTCTAAAATGTATCCATAGAATATCGTTGTATGCCCATTGTGCCTTGTGATAACACCCTGATATAATCCACACCCCTCACTATAACACACTGATATACTCCACACCCCTCTTGGTAACACTGATATACACCACACCCCTCATTGCAATACTTGATAAACGCCACACCTCTCACGGTAACACTCTCTGATATATCCCACGCACATCACTGTAAAACTCTGATATACCCCACACTGTAAAACTCTGATATATCCCAGACCACTCACTGTAACACTCTGATATACTTCACACCCCTCACCATAACATTCTTATATACTCCACACCCCTTACTGTACCATTCTGATATACGCCACACCACTCACAGCGACACTGACATATATATCCCACGTCCCTCACGGTAACGTTCTCTAGTATACATCACATTCCACACTGTCACAGTCTGATATACTCCCTGCCCATCATTGTAACACTGATATATCTCAAACCCCTCACTGTCACACTCTGATACAGTCCATACCCGTCACTGTAACACTCTGATATATCCCATGGCCTCACACTGTAACACTCTCTGCTATACACCCATGCCCTTCACTGTAACAGTCTGATTCATCCCACACCCCTCACTGCAACACCTGATATAGTCCACACCCCTCTGGTAAAGCTTTCTGCTATAATCCACATGCGTCGCTTTAAAACTCGGATATATCCTGGACCCATCACTGTAACACTCTGATATACTCTACACCCCTTACTGGACACTCTGATATATTCCACACCTCTCACTGACACATTCTGATATACTCCACACCCATCACTGCCACACTCTGATACATCCCATGGCCCCTCACTGTAACACTCTGATATACTCCACATACCTCACTGTAACAATCTGATATATCCAATGCCCCTGACTGGAATACTTAGATATACCCCGCACCCCTCACTATAACACTCAGATGTACTCCACACTCCTCACTGCAACACTCCCTGATATATCCCATACCCCTCACTGCAACACTCCCTGATATATCCCATAACCCTCACTGTGACACTCTGATTTATCCATCACCCCTCACTGGAACACTGACATACACCACACCCGTCACTGTACTTTTCTAATATACTTCACACTCGTCACACTAACATTGATATATCCCACACCCCTAACTGTAACACTCTGATATATCCAACACCCCGCACTGTAACACTTTGATATAGCCCCATACCCCTCACTATAACACTTTACACCCCTCACTGTAAACTGATATAATCCTCACTCCTCACAGTAACCCCCCCGTATTCTCCCCATTGTAACAATCTGATGTACTCCACACTCTTCAAATATTTGAACCACAAGTTCACAACTTCCCATATACTTCCAGACAGTCTTGGGAAATTAAGCAATAGAGAGTCTGAATACTGCAATCAGAGTCTTAGATCGAGATGATAGCCTGAATTACCACGCAAAGTTGCTGTACTCCCAGATGACCCGAGAGGCTGCTTTCCTCTTTGAGGAGGAGAACTGACTGGAGGTGATTTAACCTGAGGCGAGGGGAAGATTGAGAAGGCTCATGAATAACCTCAGCCAATACAGGAATTGAACCTGTGCTGTTGGCCTCCCTCTGCATCGTGAACCAGCTGTCAAGCCAACTGAGCTAAACCAGCCCACCTGTACAATTAATATCTCCTTATGGGAAATTAAGCTGTGATCCTGAGCTGCTGGTGTCTTTTGTAATCTTGACGCTCATGCCCATCATTTGATCTGTGCCCCAGTGAATGATTAACTAATTGGATCGAGGCAGAAAGTGGGCTAGAGCTGAGGCCGGTGTTATTTGCTAAGTACCAGGGACTCTATGTCCAACCAAGCATGGGTAGTTAGATAACCTGGAGAATTCCTTAACCAATACATGATTTACCTCAAGTGAAACACCAATGGACTGCAGAGTAAACAGTGGGAGGCGTCACAGAGGCAAGCTTGATTCCATTTTAATCTAGTCCAAGTTATAGCACATGCCCGAGTAACCAATTTGTTAGCACAGCCCAGTAAAAGGGTCCAGATCGTAGAAGGTGCATCAGCCTTGGCTGTACAGATTGTCACTGGCATACTTCAGACATCAGTTTCTGCTGGGTTAGCTGACTTCAGTTGTGTGAGAGGGTCCAACTGATTTCATTGGCCTTGGGTTAAAGAGTGGGGAAATCACACAGGGTTCATGTTCCCAATCACTGTCCTGGAATGTCAGCTGGATGCTGCCGATGGAACTATGCCCCAATAAGAGTCAGCATTCCTGGGACTGTACCCCAACAGGAGTCAGCATTGCTGGGACTGTACCCCAACAGGAGTCAGCATTGCTGGGACTGTACCCCAACAGGAGTCAGCATTCCTGGGACTGTACCCCAACAGGAGTCGGCATTCCTGGGACTGTATCCTAACAGGAGTCAGCATTCCTGGGACTGTACCCCAACAGGAGTCAGCATTCCTGGGACTGTACCCCAACAGGAGTCAGCATTGCTGGGACTGTACCCCAACAGGAGTCAGCATTCCTGGGACTGTACCCCAACAGGAGTCGGCATTCCTGGGACTGTATCCTAACAGGAGTCAGCATTCCTGGGACTGTATCCTAACAGGAGTCAGCATTCCTGGGACTGTACCCCAACAGGAGTCAGCATTCCTGGGACTGTACCCCAACAGGAGTCAGCATTCCTGGGACTGTACCCCAACACAAGTCAGCATTCCTGGGACTGTACCCCAACACAAGTCAGCATTCCTGGGACTGTACCCTAACTGGAATCAGCATTCCTAGGACTGTACTCTAACAGGAATCATGTTCATGGAACTAAAACAGATTTTCTTCACATTATCACTTTGTTGGTCATGGGAACTTGCTGTACAAAATAGGCCTGTATGTTTCCTACATTGCAGCAGTGAATAGACTACAGAAGCACATCATTGATGGCAAAACACTTTGACCTGTTCTGAGATTGTGAAAGGCACTATGTAAATGCAGTCTTTCTTGCACAAAGCTGACTGTATCTCTGAACCTGTTTTCTTTGCAAAGCTGGTCTCTGGTGGGATACATTCTGGATGTTCAATACTTTCTGTTGAGCATGTCAGGGAATGCTAACAGTGTGAAACTTTCCCCGCTGGGGCAGGGATTATTAACTCGGTCAAAAAGGCATGTATGTTTTCTTTGTGAATCTTTTAACTGAGGATCAAACTGCAGAGAGTCAGAATTATGTTCTGGTACAGTAACCGCCTCATTTATTACCGGCCTCTGCCAGATTCACTGCCAATCTCCTCTAGCTGTCTGACCTGAAACCGTCCGTCAATGAGACAAATGAACGCCACCTTGTCAGTTTCTGTCATGGGACAGACTGACCAATTACTGAAGAATGAAACTCACGACTAAGTCAGTTGCCACAATCCTCAAATCCCGTTAGCGAAAAGCTGATTAGCCAAGCGCAGAGGTCAGCTGCACCTCATCCTCTGCACCCTACAGAGAGTCTCTGAATTATACCTTGCTTCTCACAGCTCTTTGAGAGACAGACAATCAGCCTTTCAGTAAATCTCCTAACTTGGTACAGTTAAATCCATCCCGGTGATTACTTTATAAACCAATATTTCTGTTGAGCAATAAAAGAAGCTGAAATCTCAAAGTTGATTTCTGTCTCCAGTTAATCCCTTTCTCCTTATCCGTCTCTCTCTCAATATATATTATATTATAGAGCTTCCCACAGCTGGATCAAGGGGACAGACTGGGATTACTGTACACCAATTTCCCACTCATTCCTGTTCCAGGGGATGGTGTAAGGACACCCTGGAGAGGACATCTGTGCCTCCCATCCAGTGCAGAACCACTCATCACTGTGGCTGAGTTCAGGGTGATTGTGCTTGTGGACTGACCTTGTCCTCCTCTAGCCATGGATCAGTGATAATGTTCGCTTCCAAGTCAGAAGCTGGTGGGTTCAAGTCCGACACAAGGGGCGAAATTCTCCTACCCGCCCGCCACATTTCTGCGCCGACCGGCCGGCGGGAGTCTCCGTAACACCGGCCGGTCAATGGGGTTTCCCATTGTGGGGCAGCCCCACGCCGTTGGGAAACCCCCCGGTGCCGGCAAAACGGAGACTCCCGCCGGCGGAGAATGACGCCCCAGAATAGTGACGTTTAAGGGGCATCTTGACAAATACATGAATAGGATGGGAATAGAGGGATACAGACCCTGGAAGTGTAGAAGATTTTAGGTTAGACGGGCAGCATGGTCAGCGCAGGCCGAAGGGCCTGTTCCTGGGCTGTACTTTTCTTTGTTCTCATCCATGTTGGCACTCCCAGTGCAGTACTGAGGGAGTGCTGCACTGGCAGAAATGTCACCTTTTCAGATAAGATGTTATCTCGAGGCCCGGTCTGCCCACTCAAGGGGATGTAAAAGATCCCATGATAAGATTATGAAGATGAGCGAGGACATTCTTCCCAGCGTCCTGGTCAATATAGATTCCTCGACCAACCCTAAAATAGATGATCCTTTTGCTGTCTGTGGAATCTTGCTGTGTGCAAATTGGTCACCCTGTTTCATGTACTATAACAGCCACTACAAAAGTAATGAGTTGGTTGTAAAGTGCTTTGGGATGTCCTGCGGCATTATAAAGATGGCTTTCTTTATCGCTATATGGTGGGCTGTGGTGCATTTCCAAAGAAATGCTTGACCCTTCCGACTCACATTCAACCCCATGAGCCAAGTAATCCTCAGTGCAAAGTCCTGCCTTGAGGACAATATGCAGTTTCCTGCATAGTTTAGACAGTTGGGGAAATTTAACATCATTACTGTTCCAAGTGTACAGCTGCAAGTGGTAAAATTGCTTCTTTCACCCCAAAAAAGCTGGGTGAAATGAAAATGTCAAAAATCGAGACAGATAATATTTGCTACATAAGGATATTGAGTGACATGGAACCAAGGCAAGGAGATGGAGCTATAGATTAACCATGATAGGACATGTTTGAGGGGCTGAATGGCCTACAGCTGTTCCTACATTCCTTCCAATTTAAATGAGTGATCTAAATTAGCCTTAGTTCAATGCTGTTAGTGCTGACTTTCCAATATTTCGTGGATTGGCTGGCACACAGTTCGGGATTTAAGCATCAAGCATTTTAATTTGAAGAAACAATGTTGTTCCTGTTGGTCTTTAAAAAGTTAAATATTCTCAAGCTTCGAAAACTGAAGCTTGCTTTTTCCTGACTATGCCTTCACTTCACTACAACACTTTCCAATCTAGAGATCTGTGCTGCACTTGGGCACTGGGGTCTTCACCAGGGTGGCAGTCTGCAGCTTCCCTCCTGTCCCACTCTGCCACACCCCCCTAACTCCCACTCCCCTCCACCCACCTTGTACACTTTCTCAGTTCAATCTCTACTGCCTGGTCACAATTGCATTAATGCAGGCTGGTCTGAACAATTCCTGCAGTACTCACGGAGATACTACCTCCTGCTGGGTGCTGGAATGTAGGCTTCACTTTCACCACAGTCGGTCTCTCTCTGTTTCCCTCTCGCTCTGTTTAGCTGTGGGAATTGTTACCCCTTCCCCAGCTTCCAGTTTCCAGGGTGCCCACTCTCGGTTTTGCAGTGCAGGTTTCTCTCGGTGCCTAGTTCTCTTTTGCCTGACATTTGCCCCCTGCCTCTCTCCCCAAGTTTCTATTCCTTTTTTCTTGCTCTCTGCCTCGGTTTGATTCTTTCCTGTCCAACAGATATATTGCTTCTCGCTTGTCTGTCTGGCTCTGGTTTTTCTCACTTGCTCCTTTGCTATCAGTTCTTTCTGTGGAGGTTAAATTCCCTGATTCCGCATCTCAGTGTGAGCTGCACTTGAAGGGAACACAGTTCTGAAATCAGACTACAATGTGAAGTGCTCATTTTTCAGCCCCTGCTGTCCTCTGAAAGTGTCAGATCAATTAACGCTTTACATTTCTTGATTTTTGCCTATGTCTCTTTTTCTCCCTTAGCTTCAGTTATTCTCTCCTGACCAAACTCTCTTTCACTCTTTCTTTCTCCATTCCCTTAACCTTCCTTCCCTTGTTTACCAGTCTCTTTATTTTTTCCTCTCTCCCTTTCCCACTCTCTGTTCCTTTCCCCTTCCCACCATTCCTCTGTGTTTTTCCTCTCCTTTCTTCCCTCTTTGAAATTTCCCATTGTCACAAATCTCCCAGTCAGTAATCAATCACAGTCACTCCCCACTCACCCCTTTTATTTCATGCTGTGCTTTGTCTGTAATCCACCTTTTCAGTCGGAATGCAGTTTACCAATGAAGACCCGCAATTACTGTTCAATACTTTATCTCCTGGATACAGGGCAGACAAACCAGTTACCATAAACATTAATTTAAAGGGATCCGTTCTTGGCTGTCGATGCCTTCCTCATTCAGTTGTTTAAAGAGAATTAAAAAGAGAACCATCGGCTCGGTGCTGGGAAATGGTTAATGGGCCATTTAGAGACAGTGCAATGGGACATATTGGGAACAGTGCAATGGGAGATATGGTGGATGGTGCAATGGGACAGGTGTGACCTGTATAAGATGGACGGGTTGCATCTAAACCGGAGAGGCATAAATATCCTGGCCGCGAGGTTTGCTAGTGTCACACGGGAGGGTTTAAACTAGTATGGCAGGGGGGTGGGCACGGGAGCAATAGGTCAGAAGGTGAGAGCATTGAGGGAGAACTAGGGAATAGGGACAGTGTGGCTCTGAGGCAAAGCAGACGGGGAAAAGTTGCTGAACACAGCGGGTCTGGTGGCCTGAAGTGCATATGTTTTAATGCAAGGAGCATTACGGGTAAGGCAGATGAACTTAGAGCTTGGATTACTACTTGGAACTATGATGTTGTTGCCATTACAGAGACCTGGTTGAGGGAAGGGCAGGATTGGCAGCTAAACCTTCCAGGATTTAGATGTTTCAGGCGGGATAGAGGGGGATGTAAAAGGGGAGGCGGAGTTGCGCTACTTGTTCGGGAGAATATCACAGCTATACTGCGAGAGGACACCTCAGAGGGCAGTGAGGCTATATGGGTAGAGATCAGGAATAAGAAGGGTGCAGTCACAATGTTGGGGGTATACTACAGGCCTCCCAACAGCCAGCGGGAGATAGAGGAGCAGATAGGTAGACAGATTTTGGAAAAGAGTAAAAACAACAGGGTTGTGGTGATGGGAGACTTCAACTTCCCCAATATTGACTGGGACTCATTTAGTGCCAGGGGCTTAGACGGGGCGGAGTTTGTAAGGAGCATCCAGGAGGGCTTCTTAAAACAATATGTAAACAGTCCAACTAGGGAAGGGGCAGTACTGGACCTGGTATTGGGGAATGAGCCCGGCCAGGTGGTAGATGTTTCAGTAGGGGAGCATTTCGGTAACAGTGACCACAATTCAGTAAGTTTTAAAGTACTGGTGGACAAGGATAAGAGTGGTCCGAGGATGAATGTGCTAAATTGGGGGAAGGCTAATTATAACAATATTAGGCGGGAACTGAAGAACATAGATTGGGGGCGGATGTTTGAGGGCAAATCAACATCTGACATGTGGGAGGCTTTCAAGTGTCAGTTGAAAGGAATACAGGACAGGCATGTTCCTGTGAGGAAGAAAGATAAATACGGCAATTTTCGGGAACCTTGGATGACGAGTGATATTGTAGGCCTCGTCAAAAAGAAAAAGGAGGCATTTGTCAGGGCTAAAAGGCTGGGAACAGACGAAGCCTGTGTGGCATATAAGGAAAGTAGGAAGGAACTTAAGCAAGGAGTCAGGAGGGCTAGAAGGGGTCATGAAAAGTCATTGGCAAATAGGGTTAAGGAAAATCCCAAGGCTTTTTACACGTACATAAAAAGCAAGAGGGTAGCCAGGGAAAGGGTTGGCCCACTGAAGGATAGGCAAGGGAATCTATGTGTGGAGCCAGAGGAAATGGGCGAGGTACTAAATGAATACTTTGCATCAGTATTCACCAAAGAGAAGGAATTGGTAGATGTTGAGTCTGGAGAAGGGGGTGTAGATAGCCTGGGTCACATTGTGATCCAAAAAGACGAGGTGTTGGGTGTCTTAAAAAATATTAAGGTAGATAAGTCCCCAGGGCCTGATGGGATCTACCCCAGAATACTGAAGGAGGCTGGAGAGGAAATTGCTGAGGCCTTGACAGAAATCTTTGGATCCTCGCTGTCTTCAGGGGATGTCCCGGAGGACTGGAGAATAGCCAATGTTGTTCCTCTGTTTAAGAAGGGTAGCAAGGATAATCCCGGGAACTACAGGCCGGTGAGCCTTACTTCAGTGGTAGGGAAATTACTGGAGAGAATTCTTTGAGACAGGATCTACTCCCATTTGGAAGCAAATGGACGTATTAGTGAGAGGCAGCACGGTTTTGTGAAGGGGAGGTCGTGTCTCACTAACTTGATAGAGTTTTTCGAGGAGGTCACTAAGATGATTGATGCAGGTAGGGCAGTAGATGTTGTCTATATGGACTTCAGTAAGGCCTTTGACAAGGTCCCTCATGGTAGACTAGTACAAAAGGTGAAGTCACACGGGATCAGGAGTGAACTGGCAAGGTGGATACAGAACTGGCTAGGCCATAGAAGGCAGAGGGTAGCAATGGAGGGATGCTTTTCTAATTGGAGGGCTGTGACCAGTGGTGTTCCACAGGGATCAGTGCTGGGACCTTTGCTCTTTGTAGTATATATAAATGATTTGGAGGAAAATGTAACTGGTCTGATTAGTAAGTTTGCAGACGACACAAAGGTTGGTGGAATTGCGGATAGCGATGAGGACTGTCTGAGGATACAGCAGGATTTAGATTGTCTGGAGACTTGGGCGGAGAGATGGCAGATGGAGTTTAATCCGGACAAATGTGAGGTAATGCATTTTGGAAGGGCTAATGCAGGTAGGGAATATACAGTGAATGGTAGAACCCTCAAGAGTATTGAAAGTCAAAGAGATCTAGGAGTACAGGTCCACAGGTCATTGAAAGGGGCAACACAGGTGGAGAAGGTAGTCAAGAAGGCATATGGCATGCTTGCCTTCATTGGCCGGGGCATTGAGTATAAGAATTGGCAAGTCATGTTGCAGCTGTATAGAACCTTAGTTAGGCCACACTTGGAGTATAGTGTTCAATTCTGGTCGCCACACTACCAGAAGGATGTGGAGGCTTTAGAGAGGGTGCAGAAGAGATTTACCAGAATGTTGCCTGGTATGGAGGGCATAAGCTATGAGGAGCGATTGAATAAACTCGGTTTGTTCTCACTGGAACGAAGGAGGTTGAGGGGCGACCTGATAGAGGTATACAAAATTATGAGGGGCATAGACAGAGTGGATAGTCAGAGGCTTTTCCCCAGGGTAGAGGGGTCAATTACTAGGGGGCATAGGTTTAAGGTGAGAGGGGCAAGGTTTAGAGTAGATGTACGAGGCAAGTTTTTTACGCAGAGGGTAGTGGGTGCCTGGAACTCACTACCGGAGGAGGTAGTGGAAGCAGGGACGATAGGGACATTTAAGGGGCATCTTGACAAATATATGAATAGGATGGGAATAGAAGGATACGGACACAGGAAGTGTAGAAGATTGTAGTTTAGTCGGGCAGTATGGTCGGCACGGGCTTGGAGGGCCGAAGGGCCTGTTCCTGTGCTGTACATTTCTTTGTTCTTTGTTCTTTGGAACATTGGAGTCAGTGCAATGGGGGATATTGGGGACTGTGCAATGGGTATATTAGGTATTGTACAATGGAGGATATTGGGGACTGTGCAATGGGGAATATTGGGGAAAGTACAATTGGAGAGATTGGAGACAATAGGGGACAGTGCAATAGGGGATATTTGTGACAGTGTATCGGGATATTGAGGGACAGTCAATGGGGGATTTTAGGGACAGTGCAAAGGGGAAATTGTGGACAGTGCAATTGTGGATATTGTGGATGATGCAATGTGGGAAATTGGCCACTGTGAAATGGGGGATATTGGGGATAGTGCAATGGGGATGTAGGGGACTGTGCAATGGGGGATGTTGGGGAATGTTCAATGGGAGATATTGTGGAAAGTGCAATGGGAGAGATTGCAGACAATGGGGCGGGGGGGGGGGGGGAAACAGTGCAATGGGGGATATTTGAGGCAATGTATCTGGATATTGGGTCAGTTAAAGGGGATATTGGGGTCAGTGCAATGGGGTATATGGCGGATGGTGCACTGGGGAATATAGTGGATGGTGCAATGGGAGATATTGCAGATAGTGAAATAGGGGATAGTGCAATAGGGGATATTGAGCACTGGACAATGGGGAATATCGGGGATGTGCTATGGTTGATATTGGAGACGGTGCATTTGGAGATATTGGAGACGGCGCAATGCAGGAGATTGGAGACAGTGTTTAGAAATGTTGGGGACAGCCAATGGCGGACATTGGGAGTGGTGCAATGGGAGGATATGGAGGACGGTGCAATGGGAGGATATGGAGGACGGTGCAATGGGAGGATATGGAGGACGGTGCAATGGGAGGATATGGAGGACGGTGCAATGGGAGGATATGGAGGACGGTGCAATGGGAGGATATGGAGGACGGTGCAATGGGAGGATATGGAGGACGGTGCAATGGGAGGATATGGAGGACGGTGCAATGGGAGGATATGGAGGACGGTGCAATGGGAGGATATGGAGGACGGTGCAATGGGAGGATATGGAGGACGGTGCAATGGGAGGATATGGAGGACGGTGCAATGGGAGGATATGGAGGACGGTGCAATGGGAGGATATGGAGGACGGTGCAATGGGAGGATATGGAGGACGGTGCAATGGGAGGATATGGAGGACGGTGCAATGGGAGGATATGGAGGACGGTGCAATGGGAGGATATGGAGGACGGTGCAATGGGAGGATATGGAGGACGGTGCAATGGGAGGATATGGAGGACGGTGCAATGGGAGGATATGGAGGACGGTGCAATGGGAGGATATGGAGGACGGTGCAATGGGAGGATATGGAGGACAGTGCAATGGGAGGATATGGAGGACAGTGCAATGGGAGGATATGGAGGACAGTGCAATGGGAGGATATGGAGGACAGTGCAATGGGAGGATATGGAGGACAGTGCAATGGGAGGATATGGAGGACAGTGCAATGGGAGGATATGGAGGACAGTGCAATGGGAGGATATGGAGGACAGTGCAATGGGAGGATATGGAGGACAGTGCAATGGGAGGATATGGAGGACAGTGCAATGGGGGGATATGGAGGACAGTGCAATGGGGGATGTAGGGGACAGTGCAATGGGGGATGTAGGGAACTGTGCAATGGAGGATGTAGGGGACTGTGCAATGGAGGATATGGAGGACAGTGCAATGGGGGATGTAGGGAACTGTGCAATGGAGGATATGGAGGACAGTGCAATGGAGGATGTAGGGGACTGTGCAATGGAGGATATGGAGGACAGTGCAATGGGGGATGTAGGGGACTGTGCAATGGGTGATATAGAGGGCAGTGCAATGGGGGATATGGAGGACAGTGCAATGGGGGATGTAGGGGACAGTGCAGTGGGGGATATTGGGGTCTGTGCCATGGTGGATATTGGGGTCTGTGCCATGGTGGATATTGGGGTCTGTGCCATGGTGGATATAGGGGTCTGTGCCATGGTGGATATAGGGGTCTGTGCCATGGTGGATATAGGGGTCTGTGCCATGGTGGATATTGGGGTCTGTGCCATGGTGGATATTGGGGTCTGTGCCATGGTGGATATTGGGGTCTGTGCCATGGTGGATATTGGGGTCTGTGCCATGGTGGATATTGGGGTCTGTGCCATGGTGGATATTGGGGTCTGTGCCATGGTGGATATTGGGGATTGTACAATGGGGAATAATGTGGAAAGTGCAATGGGAGAGATTGCAGACAATGGGGGGGACCATGCAATGGGGGATATTAGAGACAGTGTATCGGGATTTTGGGGACAGTGCAATGGGGGTATTGGGGGATGTGCAATGGGAGGGATTAGAAACAATGGGGGACAGTGCAAATGGGGTATATTAGAGGCAGTGTATCCAGATATTGGGGTCAGTTAAAGGGGATATTGCGGACAGTGAAATAGGGGACATTGGGGATAGTGCAATTGGGGATATTGCACGGGCAGCACGGTAGCATAGCGGTTAGCACAATGGCATCACAGCGCCAGGGTCCACGGTTCGATTCCCGGCTTGGGTCATTGTCTGTGCGGAGTCTGCACGTTCTCCCAGTGTGTGCATGGGTTTCCTCCGGGTGCTCCGGTTTCCTCCCGCAGTTCAAAGATGAGCAGGGGTAGGTGGATTGGCTATGCTAAATTGCCCTTAGTGGGGGACATTGGGGATGGTGCAATGGGGGGATATTGGGGGCAGTGCAATGGCGAATGTTGGGGACTGTTCAATGGGGGATATTGGGGACAATGCAATGGGGGATATTGGGGACAATGCAATGGGGGATATTGGGGATTGAACAATGGGAGATATTGGAGACAATAGGGGACAGTGGAGACTGTGTTTGGGATATTAGGGTCAGTCAAAGGGGGATATCGGGGACAGTGCAATGGGGGATATGGTGGATGGTGCAATGGGGGATATTGGGGATAGTGCAATGGGGTATATTGAGCACCGGGCAATAAGAAATATTAGGGACTGTGCAATTGGGGATATTGGGGACATTAAATGGGGGATTTGGGGACAGTGCAGTGGGGGATATTGGGTAATTTGCAATGTGGTATTGGGGGCTGTGCAATTGGGGGGATATTGGGGGCAGTGCAATGGGGAAAGGTGGGGACTGTTCAATGGGGGATATTGGGGACTGTACAATGGGGGATATTGGAGACAATGGGGGACAAAGGAGACTGTGTTCGGGATATTGGGGTCAGTCAAAGGGGGATATGGTGGATGGTGCAATGGGGGATATTGAGCACTGGGCAATAGGGAATATCAAGGACTGGGGCAATGGGGGTATTGGGGACTGTGCAATGGGGACATTGGGGACTGTGCAATGGGGACAATGTGGATGGTGCAATGGGGGATAAAAACACTTGGCAATCGGAAATATCGGGGACCATGCAATGGGAGATATTGCGGAAAGTAAATGTGGGATTTTGGGGATAGTGCAATGGGGGACAGTGTATTAGAGGCACTGTATCAGGATATTGGGGACAGTCAAAGGGGAAAATCGGGGACAGTGCTATGGGGGATATGGTGGATGGTGCAATGGGGCTTATTGAGGACAGTGTAATGTGGGATATTAGGGACTGTGCACTGGGGAATATTGGGGACGGTGCATTGTGAGATATTGGAGACCGCGGGGACTGTGCAATGTAGGAGATTGGAGACAGTGTGTTGAGATATTGGGGACAGTCAATGGAGGATATTGGGGGTGGTGTAATGGGGATATTGGGGACTGTGCAGTGGGGATATTGGAGGTGGTGTAATGGAGGATATTAGGGACTGTGTTGCGGGAGATATTGGGGGCAATGCAATGCCGATATTGGGGACTGTGCAATGGGGTATATTGGGGACTGTGCAATGGGGGTACTGGGGTCTGTGCAATGGGGAATATGGGGAAAGTGCAATGGGCGAGATTGGTGACAATGGGGGACAATAAAGGCAGTGCATCGGGATATCGGGGTCAGTCAAAGGGGAATATCGAGGACTGTGCAATGGGGTTATGATGGGATGGTGCAATGGGGGATATAGGGGACAGTGCAATTGGGGATATTGAGGACAGTGAATGGGGGATACGGGGACTATGCAATGGAATTATATGGGAAAGTGCAATGGAAGAGATTGGTAACAATGGGGGACATTAGAGGCAGTGCATCGGGATATTGGGGTCAGTCAAAGAGAAACATTGGGGACAGTGCAATGGGGGATATTAAGGACAGTTAATGGGGATATTGGGAACAGTAACGGGGGATAGGGGATATTGGGGACAGTCCAATGTGGGATATTGGGGACGGCACGATGGGGGATAGAGGATATTGCAGTGGTCAACATTGTATTTGGGGATATTAGGAACATCGGGTCCAGTGTAATAGGGACATTGGGGACAGTGTAATGGCGATTTTGCAATGGGGATATTGGGGACAGAGTAATGGCGATTTTGCAATGGGGATATTGAGGACAGTGTAGTGGGGGATTTTGGGAACAGTGTAATGGTTTGTATATTATTATATTATATTAATTCTGTATTGATATTTTTGTGAAGCACTTCCAAAAAGTTCTTGAGCTGGATTCTCCGTTTCTGAGACTAAGTGTTGACCCATGGTGGGCAGCGCACAAGTGGATAGCACTGTGGCTTCATAGCGCCAGGATCCCAGGTTCGGTTCCCCGCTGGGTCACTATCTGTGCGGAGTAAGCACGTTCTCCCAGTGTCTGCGTGGGTTTCCTCCGGGTGCTCCGGTTTCCTCCCACAGTCCAAAGACGTGCAAGTTAGGTGGATTGGCCATGATCAATTGCCCTTAGTGACCAAAAAAGGTAAGGAAGGGTTATTGGGTTACGGGGATAGGGTGGAAGTGAGGGTTTAAGGGAGTTGGTGCAGACTCGATGGGCCGAATGGCCTCCTTCTGCACTGTATGTTCTATGTCCATACAGCTGATGGGTCGTCTGGGGCCAGAGGGCATCCAGGGGGATGCCCAGGAGGGACATCTATACGACCCGTGGCACTAGGTTCAAAGTGGACTGTTAGCGGTGTGCGCAGCTGCATGGCTGCCTTGCCAACTGCGGCAATGGAACTTTATGCCTGTCCACCCCGACCCCACAGCCCCCCTCCTGGCCACCCCGCCCCCCCCCCCCCCCCTCCCCCCTCCCCCCTCCCCCCCCCCCCCCCCTCCCCCCCTCCCCCCCCCCCCTCCCCCCACCAGCCCAGGCAGAAGTCCCCCTGCCAGCGGCACAACTGTCAGCAAACTATGGTGGTTGGACACTTTCCGTACCCCTTCTCTCCCTCCGCTGCCGCCACGCAGGTTTCACGATTTGTAAAAGCACATGTGAACCACGCCATCGGAAACTTGGCCTATCGGAGGCAGAGAATCGCGGAGAGTACCGGGTTGGGCCCGCTAATGATGCAAACGGTGCTTACTGTACTTGCAGAGTAAAATACGCCATTTTCGAGATGACGCTGAATCGTGATTTGACATCAAATTGGCGCCTCTGGCGATTTTGGCATCGGAACCGATTCTCCGCCGAATCGCCTTTCCCGATTTTGGCTTCGGCCAACATAGAATCCCGCCCCTGGTCTGTTATTTTTTTTTTTTTTAAATAAATAAAGAGTACCCAATTCCATTTTTCCAGTTAAGAGGCAATTTAGCGCAGCCAATCCACCTACCCTGCACATCTTTGGGTTGTGGGAGCGAAACCCACACAAACACGGGGAGAATTTGGAAACTCCACACGGACAGTGACCCAGAGCCAGGATTGAACCGGAGACCTCGGCACTGTGAGGCAGCAATGCTAACCACTGCGCCACCTTGCTGCCCTCATATTTTAATGGTGCTTTTCATCTATTCGGTCGATTGCTCTGGCTAGATCACAGATATCAACAGGCCAATCTCCAATCCTTTTTTACATGTCAGTGTAGGAGTTGCAATAACTGTAACTCTCAGGAGTCTTTGCAGTTGAGGTAAGGAAGGTTGCTGACTTTTCCAGTTTTGCTGGTGGGTGTGAATCTCACTGAGTTTACCCTGTAGTGGCTGAGGCTTTGGGGAGGGGGCGGGGTGCTTGCGGTTGGGTTTCAACTATTCAACCACAGTCACGCACTCTGTGGGAAGAAGGGGATATGCGATGAGAAAGGAATCCTTGATGTTTTGGTGCTACATGTTCAAGAAAGAAAGATTTCCATTTCTACAACCTCAGGATGCTTAATAGCTCTTTACAACCAATTAAGTATTTTTAGAAGTGGTATAATATTGGAAACGGGGCAGCTGATTTGAGTACAAGAAGCTCCCACAGACAGCAAATAATAAATTACCAGATCATCTGTTTTAGTGATCTTGGTTGAGGAATAAATATTGATCAGGATATTGGGGGAATAATTGTCTTCAAATTTCTCTATGGGATTTCTTACATTGACCCAAGAGCATTTAACATCACATTTAACAGCCTGAGAATCTGGAACTCACTGCCTGAAAGGGTGGTAAAGGCGGGAATCCTCACAACATTTAAGAAGCAGTTAGATGAACCCCTGAAACGCCATAGATACAAGTCTACAGACCAAGTGCTGGAAAATGTGATTCAAATAGATAGGAATTCAATGGCCAGCAAGGACACAGTGGACACATCTGCTGTAAAATTCTATGACTATCACCTCAAGCAGCGCAGCGCTCCCTCAGAACTGCGCTGGAGAATAAGCCTCGGTGTTGTGCTCACGTCTCTGCACTTGGACTTGAATCCACAACTTTCTATCCCAGAAGAGAATTGTCCACTGAGTCATGATTGACACTATATCACATATGTGACATATCAGTGGTTTCTGAATCAGACACCTGACTCTGGGGTGGGGTCGGGGGGTGGATGGAACTATCATTGATTGTCATCAAAACCCATCTGGTTCACTAATGCCTTTTAGGAAAGAAAAATCTGCCGCCCTTACCTGGTCTGGCCTATGTGTGACTCCAGATCCACAGCAATGTTGTCGTCTCTCAATTGCCCTCTGTAATGTTTCAGCAAGCCATCCAGTTCAAGGGGCAATTAGGGAGGGGCAACAAATGTGATGCCCACATCCCACAAAAAAAACCCAGTCATACTAAAACAGGCATTAAGCTGGTTGTTCAAAATTGGTGTCACCCTTTTTGAAACCCTGCTTTAGTGAAAATGGAAACATTTTTCAAGAATCTGTTTTCAGACATTCCTTATTCGGTTACTGAGCTTTTTCTTCAGAATTTCCCTTGCTGTAACTTTTTCTCGTTGCGGATAATTTTCTCCATTCCGGTGTTGTCAACAATTCCATTGGCACCAAATCCCTCGTGACCTCACCCGAGAGTTCAGCTGAATGGAAACCTAGACAGTGAATGTTATTTTGCAATTCAGCTGCATGGGGCATCATATCGGAAACTGATCCTGTCTTCAGGAGACACCAAAACCTTTATACCTTTCATTAGTGACTACTGGATGGTGATCGAGTCTGGGAATCCTGATTTTGTTTTCCATTTCATATGGGTGGCACAGCAGTTAGCCCTGCTGCCTCACAGCGCCAGGTGCCCGGGTTCGATTCCAATCTCGGGTGACTGTTGGTGTGGAGTTTTCACATTCTCCCCGTGTTTGTGTGGATTTCCTTTGGATGCTCCGGTTCCCCCCCACAGTCCAAAGATGTGCAGGTTAAGTGGATTGGCCATGTTAAATTGCTTCTAAGTGTCCAATGGTTAGGTGGTGTTAAGGGGATAGGGCTGGGGATTGGGCCTGGGTGGGGTGCACTTTCCATAAGATATATGGACAGCATTCGGCCCATCGTCCCTTTCAGAGGGTTGGTGCAGCCTTGATGGGCCAAAAGGCCTCCTACACTGTAGGGATTCCATTCTATCTCAGTTGAAGCCCATTGAATAACCTTGTAGCACTCTGACCTTCATCGGCATTCTCTTCCATGATTATTGTTGCCAGGATGAGGGGCAGCACGGTGGCGCAGTGGTTAGCAATGCTGCCCCATGGTGCTGAGGTCCCAGGTTTGATCCCGGCTCTGGGTCACTGTCCGTGTGGAGTTTGCACATTCTTCCTGTGTTTGTGTGGGTTTAGCCCCCATAACCCAAAGATGTGCAGGGTAGGTATGATTGGCCACGCTAAATTGCCCCTTAATTGGAAAAAAGAATTGGGTACTCTAAATTCATTTTTAAAACGTTGCCAGGATAGAAGGATGGGGGAAAATGAAAGTCCTACTCAGGATGTCCAGACAATGACCTCTCCCTGTAGAATTCATGTTTGGATGTCAATGGAGGGCCTGTGATGCCCCCTAAAGTTCATCAACATGGCACAAACCACAGTTTAGGTTAAATACGAGTCACTTCTCGGAGGCTTCCCTGAACACGAGTTAGAACTTTCTGGAAGGACAAACTGAGACAACGGAAACCTAGCAATAAATTAGTTTCAGAAAGGGGAAAGCATGTATTTCAAAAGGCACCAAGGTGTCCTTTGGTATCTCAGGTGTGTAAGGGGCCAGAGTGAAAGGAATGGAGAGTTTTTGAGGGGGTTGGGGACAGCTGGGATAGTGGCTGTTGGGCTGCAGGAAATTATACAGGTTGGGAGGGGAGATGTGATTAAAAGATTTACCCATGAGGATGTTGGAGGCTGTAGATTATGGAGCATTGAAGACCAAGAATCATAAGAAATAAGAGCAGGAATAAGCCATTCAGCCCATCAAGCCTAATCTACCACTCAATATGATCATGGCTGACCTGATCGTGGGTTTAACTCCACTTTCCTCCCTGTCCCCCTGAACTTCCTTGTCAATCAAAAATCTGTGACTCAACCTTGAATATATTCAATGTCCCAGCCTCCACTGCTCTCTGCGGACGAGAATTCCGACTGTTAATGACTCTCCAAGAGAAGATGTGAAGTTGGGGAGGACAGTTGAGGAGGCAAGGGCATGGATAAGGGTTTCAGCAAATTAATTGAGCCAGATGCAGCCACAGGCAATGTTAAGGAGGTGAAAATAGATGATTGTTGTAATGGAGAGGTGAAATTAGCAGAAACTCAGTGCAGGGTAAAACTGTGAACAATCCAGTTCAACCCTAGAGCCAGAGAAGGCGATGAAAATTTTAGTCGGAATACGAAGTGTATAGTCGACAGCAACATTTTCGACCAAGAACTTAAGAGAAAAGCCTCATCTCCACACAGCCACAAGCTTCTGTCCAGAATCCAATTGAACTCTGCCCACTTTCTGTGGGTTAGACCATGCAACTCCACCCAGGCCGGAGGTTAGCTGTTGACTGTCACTGTACGAATTTTGGATATGTTCCAATCAGTGCCCTGTGCTGACTCACTCTCACATCCAACAGATTTGTTCCAGCTTGCTCCTGAGATGCACGTAATGTAACAATGAAATTTTAATTAACATTCTCATGACCATTTTGTTCACTTCAAATAGGCTGTTACACAACTTAGAGGAAAGAGACATTTCAACAATTTGCCCCTGTCCTTAGAGACTTCCTAACATCCTCCCCAATCTCGTTCACACTCCGTCTAACCTCCCTTACACATCTCTTCCTTCTCACTCATCTTCTAACCTCTCTCGTAACCCTCATCTCCCCCCTCGCCTCACTGCCATTTTCTCCCCTCGCCTCACTGCCATTTTCTCCCCTCGCCTCACTGCCATTTTCTCCCCTCGCCTCACTGCCATTTTCTCCCCTCGCCTCACTGCCATTTTCTCCCCTCGCCTCACTGCCATTTTCTCCCCTCGCCTCACTGCCATTTTCTCCCCTCGCCTCACTGCCATTTTCTCCCCTCGCCTCACTGCCATTTTCTCCCCTCGCCTCACTGCCATTTTCTCCCCTCGCCTCACTGCCATTTTCTCCCCTCGCCTCACTGCCATTTTCTCCCCTCGCCTCACTGCCATTTTCTCCCCTCGCCTCACTGCCATTTTCTCCCCTCGCCTCACTGCCATTTTCTCCCCTCGCCTCACTGCCATTTTCTCCCCTCGCCTCACTGGCATTCTCCCCTCGCCTCACTGGCATTCCCCCCTACATCTCGCATTCCCCCCTCACATTCTCCTCTCACCTCACTCACATTCTCCTCTCACCTCACTCACATTCCCTTTAACCAGAATCACAGCCCTTCTAATATGACTCAACCCCTCTTTTCTTGCTCACACTCCCGTCAAGTTCCATCAGGCAGAGTGCAAGGCTGAGGAACATTGTTTAATTCTTCAGAATTGTTTCTTTAATTAATGATACAGTTCCCACAGAAGAAAGTACAAACTACAACTTCCTGATTGTAAGGAGATGAAGTGACGGGACTTGGGGAGTACAGCCTGTGCAGACCCTGGCGCCTTGT
This sequence comes from Scyliorhinus torazame, assembly GCF_047496885.1. NCBI lineage: Eukaryota > Metazoa > Chordata > Chondrichthyes > Carcharhiniformes > Scyliorhinidae > Scyliorhinus > Scyliorhinus torazame. Next base: position 48,867,530 of record NC_092727.1, read on the forward strand.
TCAACAGTTTAACGGAGTTGCCTGTCAGCAGTGACTCCCCCTTCAAACTCTCTCTGAACCCCTCCTGCTGCTATGATGGTTTGTCCTTTTCCACTGCTGCATAGTACAGAAATTGGTCCATTAAGGGCAAATTGTTCTTCAGAGGAAATTGCTGCTAAATGACTTTTTCTGTAACTGAAGCAACCCGTGTTATTTTTGGATCCTATATAATTGCTGACAATGTCACCCGACTAAAACTCTCACACAGCAATAAGGAGCGACTGATCAAAAACAGCAGTTCCTCCTCTGTGGACACAGCCAACTGTCCCCTCTATCCAACCATTCCCTTTATCCATTCATTGCCCTTCAGTGCTGGTAAAGGCAAAGGGACTGAACAAGCCACCTGAACAATACTTTTTAAACAAACACTCATTAACAGGCGTGCACTGTTGTTAACCCGAGGCTTAAAAGCATATCTACAGATTCAAACGTCAATGTTTAGTCTTGAAGAAAAGCACTGGGGTTAATCTGCTAATAAAACGTTAAATAATAGGGAGACTTACCCAGTTGGTCAGGGAAGCAGCCTCTAACTGCCTTCAAATGCCACTTGCCCAGAACTTGAAGTTGTAGATCCCGCCTCTTCTGAGTTTGACGTGACACTCCGATAGCCCACGATTCATAGACCTTTTCCCCCTAATCCAGCTGCCGGCAGGAGGGACACTGTTAAATACAGCATTTACCGCTTTAATGAAGACCATCACAGTGAGGAAGTTAAAACGCTCACTGGCTTTTCACTTGCCTGCATGCAAACGGTGGCTCTGCAATAATTTATAGCCATCACAGAGTAAGGGGTGAAAAACATTATTTCAGTCTACGCTGCTTTAAGAGAAAACAGATGTGGAAGCTGAACAAAGGCTACAGTCTTGCACTAAATTCATCATTAGCCACTTTAAATGCCGCTGAACCCGGCTAAAGTTCACCCGTGGTCAGAATCTACGGTTTCAGTATCTGAAAATCTACCTGAGGAACCAGCAACATTATTCAAAGCTGACAAGGTTGCGTCTGATATCATATGGACATGCAGCCCAGTGAGTTAATACACATTCCACAACCAGCAACCGTCCTCTCTTTCACTCACTCACTCTCTCTCTCACTTATGCTATTTCCCCTTTTGTTCTCTTCATTCTTTTTTCTCTTATTCCATTCTCTTCCCTTACCTGTCTCTCAAATGCTTTTTCACTCGCACTTTCACTTTGTCTTTTCATTCCTTCTCCCTCTTAATTTGTTTGTTTTTCACATTGTAAGTTCTCTCTCCCTCATTATCACTTTCCACCTCTCATTCCTTCTCATTCTGTTTCCCCCCTCTCATTCATCCTTGCTTTCCTCATCCAGCTCTCCTTTCTACTATCATTATCATTCCTTTTCTCCCCATTCTTCTCCTTCCCTTCAATCATTTTTCTGTCCCATCCACTTTCCCTCCTTGCCACTTCCATTAATTCTCTCATTTGCGTTCCTCACATTACCACCCTCCAGCCTGCAGGTACCTCTTCCAATGCTCCCTTACTTAGGGTGATACCCTACCCCACCATGCATGACTAGTCCATCATTGCCTGGGCTGCTGTTCCACATTTTCCTCCGACTGCGCAGCCCTCAAATGATTAGACAAATCCATCAGTAAAAATAAGAAATAAGTAAAGAGAAGCATGTCCTTGGGGGAAAAAAGCAGCAGGTTAAAGAACCGAGTTATGATTTAGTAACCTGCAGTGGGACCAGTCTGCTTGCCATAGCGTACTGAGGGGGTTTAACATCTAGGGCATGTTGTTAACTACATATCTCAGTGAGCAGTTGGTGCTGTAGCCAAACTCCTCCACTCAGGCTGCACTCAGCTAACAATATGTTCAGTTCCAACTTGTCTAGAATCTTTGATGATGCACCAGACCTATGTGTGTGTTGGAAGGATAGAGTGAGTGAGAGGGAGAGACATAAGGAGATGAGGGAAGGAGTGTGAGTGAGAGAGGGGAGGGAAAAACAGAGAAATGGAAAATGCAGAGAGAAAGTAATGTCTGTGTGAGAGAGGGAAACAGAAAAGGAGAAAAGAAAGAGGGGGAACATAATAGAAACAGGGAGGGGAGGGGGGAGAGAGCAACAATTAAGGGGCGAGATACACAAAAAAACAGAGTGAAAGAAAACGGAGGGAGAAGACAGAAAAAGGGAAAGCAAAGATAGAAAGAGGGAGGAAAACAGAGAGAATAAAAGCAGAAGAGATATGGGGGAGAGAAAGAGGCAAAATGGAGAAGTGGGGAGAGAAATAGAACCAGAGGGTAGAAGCAAAGAGACTGGTTGATTGAGAGTAACAGCAGGAAAACAACTAGAACAGAATACTATAGGGGGGGAAAGAGAGGCAGATTGTGTGTACGGCAAACATTGAAAGGGGCATAAAAAGGAGGGAAGCAGAAAGGGAAAGAGAGAGCGAGAGACATTAATGTTAGTGCTCTCCGCTACTTACAAGCTCCACTTATATTATCCCAGTCGCCCTACACCCCGATTATGCGATATTGCCCATGCCAGGGGCCTATCCAGAGGTGCCCACCTTGATCATTAAGCCATCGGCTGCAGATAGTAAATGACAGGCCTCTGACTCCAGGATAGAGCCAGGTGTCTTTCAGCCTCAACATCAACACGTTGCTGTCAAAGTAAATCTTTGTTGTATTTTTTTTCAGTCAGGCTAATCTGTCCCCTGAGGAGATTTAAAGGTGGATTATCAAAGTTTCTTCCGAGCTGAGTACCTGAGCACATTCCATAGGACTCTCCCCGTACACAGCAAACCACTCAACCTCTTCGGGGAAGTTCCTCAAATCACCTGGGAGAGCTACAGGGGGCAATTTTGCCTCCCCAATCCCGACTGACTGAAACCAGGTGGTGGGGGTCAATTTTAACTGAAGGGAGTGGGGGGAAGTGACACCAGCATAAGTAAATCTACCCTCAATGGTGCTTTAGTTACACAGATAAATAAGCATGTAACTCAAACCCCACAGTTATATGAATCCACTTCTACACCCATTATATAACTCTCACACAGACATTACTTTCTCTCTGCATTTTCCATTTCTCTGTTTTTCCCTCCCCTCTCTCACTCACACTCCTTATGTCTCTCCCTCTCACTCACTCTGTCCTTCCAACACACACATAGGTCTGATGTGGAGAGGATGTTTCCTTTTGTGCGAGAATCTAGGGCCGCTCATTTAAAATAGAGATGAGGCACAATCTTTTCACTCAGAGGGTCGTGAATCTTTGGAACTCTCTTCCTGAAAAGGCAGTGGAAACAGAGTCTTTGAATATTTTTAAGGCAGAGGTGGATATATTCTTGGTAAGCAAGGGGCTGATAAGTTATTGGGGGTTGGTGGGATGCAGGTATGAGGTACTGTCAGATCAGTCATGATCTTATTAAATGGCAGAGCAGGCTAGAGGGGCTGAATGGCCCACTTCAGCTCCTTGTTCGTATTCTGTATATAATATTTGCACACTATAATGTATACAATTATGGATGCAATATATACAATAGAGACAATAGGGCCAATTTTATGAAAGTGTGCTTGTCGGCTCAGTGTGTGCGATGGGAAACTTTAGAGCTTCTCACTAGTTGCATTCATAATATACAAAAAATACATACGATACTATATTTACAAAGAACTAATGGGAGCAGAGGATACACAGACTGATGACCTGAAGCTTAAGTGGGAGGAGGAGCTCGGGCGGGAGATGGAGGACGGTATTTGGGCAGAAGCTCTGGGCAGAGTAAACATGACCGCAACGTGTGCCAGGCTCGGTCTGATCCAGCTTAAGGTCGTGCACCGGGCCCACATGATGGTGGCCCGGATGAGTAAATTTTTCGGGCTGGAGGACAAGTGTACCAGATGAGCCGGTGGGCCGGCTAATCATGTGTACATGTTCTGGTCGTGCTGTAGACTCAGGGGGTACTGGCAGGGATTCGCGGACATCAGGTCCTGGGTTTTGAAAACTGTGGTGGTAATGAATCCTGAGGTGGCAATCTTTGGGGTGTCGGAGTACCCGGGAGTCCAGGAGGAGAAGGAGGCCGATGTCTTGGCCTTTGCTTCCCTGGTAGCCCGGCGACGAATACTGTTGGCATGGAGGGACTCAAGGCCCCCGAAGACCGAAGCATGGCTATCGGACATGGCGAGCTTTCTCGGTCTAGAAAAGGTTAAGTTCGCCTTGAGAGGTTCACTATCGGGGTTTGCCCGGAGGTGGCAGCCATTCATTGACTTCTTCGCGGAGAATTAATCGTCAGCAGGGTGGGGGGGGGCAGGGTAGTGTAGAGTAGGGGGTGGTTTAGGCAGGTCCTTGCGCGAATGGAGTCATGGTTTGCACTTTGTGTTACTTGCTTTTCCTTTTGTACGGTACTATTCAATGTCATTGTTTTGTATGCCAAAAATACCTCAATAAAATTGTTTATTAAAAAAAAATACATACGATACGGATAACATTTCTATATTTACTATATAGAAAACTTGAATAAAATATAGTCAGAATGTACCAATTTCATGCTATTGGTATGTTGCAGGTGTGTGTGCAGTGTGTGATTTAACTTGCTAGAAATGTTACATGCCCAAATATCTGCTGCCTGATCCTTGTGGGAGATGGTTCCCTGCAAGTGTGTGAACTTGGATGATTGGTCTCAATGTGTACTGTACATAGCAGGGTTGGGGAGAGTGGGATAGGAGTTTAATTTAATAAGGGCTTCTGCCCCGATTTAAAGCCCTTGGGGTAGATTTTGACTGCGTGTAATAGCATAAAATAAGTATTTGTGAATAGGCAGCCTATTTACATCACGATTGTAACCACTCAAAATAAAAGTGTGGAGGGGGGGACAATGCCAATTCACCATTTCCCATTCTACACAGTTGCACAATAAGCAACTACCATCGCATGCATTTTGTCCTTCAATTTATATTCCCATTGCAGAATGCTACAGCACCTCCACTGATGGGAGGGTGTAATTACAAAGTGGCATTTGCATTACCAACTCCCATTGTGAATGTGTACATATTCACAAAGGAAAAGTAGGCAGAATGTGTGCCCCATAAGATATTATGGATAGACTATTTAGGAGAACTTTGGTGCATTACTGGAAAGAAATGGAACAGGGGCAGTTGCCCCATGAATTTGATCCTCCTGGTCCCTGGGGGATGAAAAGATTTTGTAGAGCTGGGCTGCTGGCAAACATTCCACAAATTTCCAACAACCAAATTCACACACTAACACCCTGGTATGGCAAGTGATGGGTGTCACGATGATATAACTTGTGCATGAGTGGTAGTCATCTCTAATTTCATCAGCTGATCAAACCAGTTTGAACTGGTCAAAAATGACTTCTATAAAACAAGCAAAGACATTGACTTAAGATGGCTGACACAAGTCACCTGACATCTGGTCTTCCAGTTGACCGGTTTTCTGCAAAGTTCCAATATGAAATATAATTAAGACAAGACTAGACACCATCATAGAATTTCACACCTGCTGATGTCAAGATCTATTTGCAGCTGTACTGGGCCTCACGTTTGTACTTCTATAAGGCTACCTCTCAGGCAGAGATAAGAAGTCTGCCAGGATACCAACGAAATGGAAAGTTGTTTTTCTTATCTTCGCAAGATGGATAATGAATCAGTCAAAACTAAGGACTGGGTCATTACAGGCCACGGGGCAATAGACAGAGTTGGTTCAGACAGCAGCTTAGCAAATACCTTCTGAAATCATTATAGAGAGAGGTCATGGGCGAAATTCTCCGGAAACGGCGCGATGTCTGCCGAGTGGCGCCCAAAATGGCACAAATCAGACGGGCATCGCGCCGCCCCAAAGGTGCGGAATGCTCCGCATCTTTGGGGGCCGAGCCCCAACCTTGAGGGGCTAGGCCCGCGCCGGACGAACTCCCGCCCCGCCAGCTGGCGGAAAAGGCCTTTGGTGCCCCGCCAGCTTCCCACGCATGCGCAGTGGAGGGAGTCTCTTCTGCCTCCGGGGGACCGTGGCGGAGGCGGAAGGGAAAGAGTGCCCCCACGGCACAGGCCCGCCCGCGGATCGGTGGGCACCGATCGCGGGCCAGGCCACCGTGGGGGCACCCCCCGGGGCCAGATCGCCCCGCGCCCCCCCCCCCCCCCCAGGACCCCAGAGCCCGCCCGCGCCGCCTTGTCCCGCCGGTAAGGTAGGTGGTTTAATTTACGCCGGCAGGACAGGCATTTTAGCGGCGGGACTCCGGCCCATCTGGGCCGGAGAATTGAGCGGGGGGCCCGCCAACAGGCGTGGCGCGATTCCCACCCCCGCCGAATATCCGGTGCCGGAGACTTCGGCAGCCGGCGGGGGCGGGATTCAAGCCAGCCCCCGGCGATGGGTCGGAGAATTTCGCCCCATATGACTATAACAACCATTTTTAATTAAAAAAAAAAAATTTAGAGTACCCAATTATTTTTTTTTCTAAGGGGCAATTTAACATGGCCAATCCACCTAACCTGCACATCTTTGGTTTGTGGGGGTGAAACCCACGCAGACATGGGGAGAATGTGCAAATTCCACATGGACAATGACCCAGGGCCGGGATTCGAATCCGAGACCTCAGCGCCGCACCTATTGAAATTTATTTTAATACAGCATGTAAATTGTTAAACAGTAGAATTCATCGAATTGCTACAGTGCAGAAGGAGGACATTTGGCCCATCAAATTTGCATTGACCCTCTGAAAGAGCACCTAGGCTCACTTCCCCACCCGACCCCCATAATCCCATCTAACCTGTACATCATTCAACACGAAGGATCAATTTAGCATGGCCAATCCAGCTAACCTGCACATCTTTGGAGACTGGGAGGAAACCAAAGTACCAGAAGGAAACAACGCAGGCACGGGGAGAAAATGCTCACGGGCGGAATTGAACCCATGTTCCAGGTGCTGTGAAGCAACAGTGCTAACCACTGTACCACCATGCCGCCCTGGGGTGCAGTACTAGGAAAAATGTGCCAAAGGAGCAATAATACTCTCACTCTCCCATTTTCTCCTAAGTTAATACCATGTCATTGTTAGAGTTTAAAAAGCCAGCAGAGATAGTGAAATTCCACCAAAGGGAACCTCAGGTGCAAAAAACCATCGACTTCTGGAACAGACGGATTAAGTTTTAAAAAGAAAATGGACTCCAGTAATTACAGTTTTACATGCTTCAACTCCTGGCATTGCAAGTCCACTGTGTGGAAAAATCTGCCGCAGCCAAGGACTCATAAACAATGAACTCTCAATTTTCTGATCTCAATGTGACCAAAAAGTAACTTTCTATTGTGCAGCTTGTAATTCTGCACATGTGTGTGTGTGTGTGTGTGTGTGGGGCAAGGGTCCGGGATTGGCGATTTTGAATATTTAAAAATATTTACCTGTTTTTGTAAGGGCCCCGAAGAATCCAGCACGAGTTTTAAGGATACAAATTAATAACGTTTATTTACTATAACAATATATACATAACAGTAGCAGTAACTTCCCTTGCTACCTTCTCCTTCCTCCTGGTTCCTGGACTGGCCAGCTTATTTATAGTAGGAGTTTCTCCGCCCCCCTCATTGGGGAAGTTCATACTCCCATAGGATTGTGGGATCATCATTAGTCCCCAGCCAATCGTCAGTAGGCAGGTTATAACATCCCTCCCCCCCAAAGTCCAAGGAATCCACCGTAGGCCCTGGCGAAGGGAGGCGTCAAACAAGTTTGGCCGCAGGCCGGACGCCATTTGCACGCGGCGCTGGATCAGGCGGCGTATAACGAGACGGAGACCGGCGCTTCAGTGATGAACGGCGCGGTTGTACATCCACGGCCTGTGGACCCGAGGATTCCCCCTGTGTCTCCATCTCGGAGTCAGAGTCTGCTGCCTCCGTCATGTCAGCGTCTCTGTCTCCATTCGGTCCCGTCATGACCTGAGCAGGCTTTGAGTGAGGCACCAGTGGAAGATTTGGAGGACTACCTTCCCTTGTTTCTGGTCTTTGCCGCTGTTGAACTGAGCTCCGGGGCGGGGAATCTTTTGCGGGGATGATCTTCTGGACCGGACGTGGTCTACATGTTTTCGCTGGAGACGACCCTGGGCTTGCACTTGGTACGATATAGGGCCCGTTTGGCGAAAGATTACCCCAGGAACCCATTGGGCACCACCAGCAAAATTCCGCACGAACTGGGTCACCGGGCGCAAACTGCCGAATCGGACGATGCCGAGACAATCCCTGTCCCTGCCGTTCTTGTGTGCGGCGTACTTTTGCGCCAATTCGGGTGCGAAGTCTCCGGCCCATTAGGAGTTCTGCGGGAGCTACCCCAGTCACTGTATGGGGGGTGGTCCTGTACGTAAATAAAAAGCGAGCCAGTCTCGTGTCCATTGATCCGGAAGACTGCTTCTTTAGGCCTCTTTTGAATGTTTGCACTGCACGCTCTGCCAACCCATTTGAAGCCGGGTGGTAAGGGGCAGTGCGGATATGGCGGATGCCGTTCATCTTTGTAAACCTAGCAAACTCCTCACTCGTGAATGGAGTGCCATTATCCGTGACCAGCACCTCGGGGAGGCCATGCGTGCTAAATGATAAACGCATTTTTTCAATTGTTGCGCAGGACGTTGTCCCCTGCATCTTATGCACCTCCAGCCATTTGGACTGGGCGTCAATTAGTAGAAGGAACATGGATCCCTGAAAAGGGCCTGCGAAGTCTGCATGTAAGCGTGCCCAAGGCCGCCCTGGCCATTCCCAGTGATGTAGGGGCGCGGCCGGCGGAAGCTTCTGATGCTCCTGGCAAATGGAGCAGTTTTGGGCCACCTTCTCAATGTCGGTGTCGAGGCCTGGCCACCAGACATAACTCCGGGCCAACATTTTCATCTTGGTCACGCCCGGATGCCCATTGTGCAAGTCTGATAATATCAGCTCCTGGCCTTTTTCCGGGACAACCACACGCGTCCCCCACAAGAGGATGCCGTCTTCCACGCTGAACTCTGACAGCTTGGAGGAAAATGCCCGTAACTCGCCTGGGAGCTGTCTATGCTGCCCACCATACAGGACTATGTGCCGAACCTTTGACAGGACTGGCTCCGTCTGGGTCCACTCACGGATCTGTGATGCCGTGACAGGCAAGGTGTCCATAAAATTTAGGGTTGCGACCACCTCACCGGTCGTGGGGGTCGACATGGGGCCGGTCGATAAAGGCAATCGGCTCAGTGCGTCGGCATTTGCTATCTGCGTACCTGGTTTGTGCTCCAGAGAATACTCATATGCAGCAAGCAACAAAGCCCAGCGCTGGATCCGTGCAGAAGCAATGGGCGGTATCGGCTTATCCTCTCTGAAGAGTCCCAGCAGGGGCTTATGATCAGTCACGATAGTGAAATGGCGGCCGTACACATACTGGTGGAAGCGTTTCACCGCGAAAACCACTGCCAGGCCCTCCTTCTCGATCTGCGCGTACTTCTTCTCCGCTGCAGTCAATGTGCAGGAGGCGAAAGCTATCGGTCGCTCGGCCCCGTTCTCCATCTTGTGGGACAGGACAGCCCCAATACCATACGGGGATGCATCACATGTGACGAGCAAAGGCTTTCCCGGATCATAGTGGGTTAGTAACCCAGACGACGACAATTGTTGCTTTACCCGCCAGAAAGCGGTTTCTTGCGGCTGACCCCAAACCCAGGTGTGATTTTTCTTTAGCAGCAGGTGTAAGGGGGCCAGTGTAGTTGCCAGATTGGGGAGGAACTTCCCGTAATAGTTTACGAGACCGAGAAAAGAACGAAGATGCGAAGTGTCAGTCGGGGTGGGGGCATGTTGAATTGCACGCACCTTCTCTGCGACGGGGTGCAGACCCTCGCGGTCCACCCGATAACCTAGGTAGACTATTTCTTTTGCCTGAAATACGCACTTTGTGTGATGTAAACGGACTCCAGCCTCCGAAAGGCGTTTAAGGACAGCCTCCAGATTTTCCAAATGCTCTTGCTCCGACGTCCCTGTAATCAACACGTCATCTAGGTAGACAGCCACACGTGGTAAACCTCTCAAAATGCCCTCCATAACACGTTGAAAAATTGCGCAGGCAGAGGATACTCCAAAGGGCAACCGTGTATATTCATACAGGCCCTGGTGTGTGTTAATTGTTACATATGGTCGGGAGGCAGGGTCCAGCTCCAACTGCAGGTAGGCGTGACTCATATCTAATTTTGTGAATGAGAGTCCGCCTGCAAGTTTCGCGTAGAGATCCTCTATGCGAGGCATTGGGTATCGGTCGAGTCGGGAAACTGTATTCACTGTAAGTTTATAGTCGCCACACAAGCGAACTGTGGCATCTGGCTTCATTACTGGTACAATTGGTGCTGCCCAGTCAGCAAAACGGACAGGCCTGATAATACCCAAACTCTCCAAACGAGTGAGCTCCCCTTCTACCTTCTCGAGCAAAGCGTAAGGCACTGGGCGCGCCCGGAAATAGCGCGGTGTGGCTCCTGGTTCAACTTGGATACGGGCTACGACCCCTTTTATTTTCCCCAAACCAGGCTGGAATACCTCTGGGTATCGTCCTAGCACCTCAGTCAACCCTCCAGAAACTGTTTGGAGGATGTGCTGCCATTGCAACCGCAAATGGCGCAACCAGTCCCGACCCAACAGGCTAGGCCCATGGCCACGCACTACGATAAGTGGGAAACGCCCCTCCTGGCGTCCATAGACAACAGGGGTCATTGTAGTTCCTGCAATGTCCAGTGGTTCCCCAGTGTAGGTGGCCAACCTGGCCTGTAAGTCAGTTAGTGTAAGGGTCTGTATACCCTGCTTGATGCGGTCGAATGTCCTCTGGGCGATCACGGAGACCGCTGCGCCAGTATCCAACTCCATCTCCAGCGGGTGGCCATTGACCCGTACTGTCACCTTAATGGGGGCCACACGGGGAGCTGCCACACAATGCAGCTGCAGGCAGTCGTCCTCCGTCTCCACGTCCTCAGGAGTGGTCGCCGCAGGTTCATCCTCATGCAAGGTACGGCCTCTGGGCTGGTCCCAGTTACGGCCCCTGGGCTGGTCCCAGTTTCGGTCGGAACGACGGCGCCTCTGGCGTCCCCAGGACCGCCGTCCGCGACGGGGTCGGCGCCTACAAGTCTGACACGGACATGGCTCCTCATCCATTGGCTCTGGAGAAGGCTCCCTTCGGGGAGGAATGTCCGACGGCCACTGGCGTCGGTCTGGTCGTTGCCTCGCCCAAGGTACCGCAGGAGTGCGGGGGGACGTTTTTGGGCAGAAAGGGTTTCGCCCCAAGGCATGCACTTCCATTCCCTGTAGCTCCTGTACTCCTCGCTCTGCGCTCTCTCGGGACAAGACTATTTGTATTGCCTGTTGAAAAGTCAATGTTGGCTCCGCTAACAACTTTCTCTGGGTGGCCGCATTGTTAATACCGCAAACCAAACGGTCGCGTAACATTTCTGACAAGGTCTCACCATAGTCACAGTATTCCGCAATCCCGCGTAGCCTGGATAAAAAAATCGGCAAGGGATTCTCCAGGGGTCCTCTCAGCGGTATTAAACCGGTAACGCTGGACTATCGTGGACGGGGTTGGGTTAAAGTGTTGCCCCACTATATTCACAAGTTCATCAAATGTTTTGGTGTCCGGCGCAGCTGGGTACGTAAGGCTCCTAATCACCCCAAACGTATGCGGTCCGCAGGCGGTGAGCAATATGACCACCTGGCGCTCGTTTTCAGTGATATTGTTTGCCCGGAAATAGTAACGCATCCGTTGAGTGTACTGGTTCCAGCTTTCCAGCGCAGCATCAAAAACATCCAAACGTCCGTACAGAGGCATGGTATAATAGAAAACAACTTCCAACCTGTATCCAACAAAAATCCAGGGAGGTGGCTTCAGCAGTGTAGACAGCTATTCACTTTTACCTTCGTCGCCAGTTTTGTAAGGGCCCCGAAGAATCCAGCACGAGTTTTAAGGATACAAAATAATAAAGTTTATTTACTATAACAATATATACATAGCAGTAACTTCCCTTGCTACCTTCTCCTTCCTCCTGGTTCCTGGACTGGCCAGCTTATTTATAGTAGGAGTTTCTCCGCCCCCCTCATTGGGGAAGTTCATACTCCCATAGGATTGTGGGATAATCATTAGTCCCCAGCCAATCGTCAGTAGGCAGGTTATAACACCTGTGTTCCACAATGACAGACGTGCAAGTACCAATACGCTACTCTAATATTACACAGTGATAGACCTGTAACCACCAGTACTGTACTCCAGTGTTAATCAATAATTGACCTACATCTACCATTATTGTGTCCTCATGTTATACAGTGCTAGGTGGAACTATATCCACTAGTAATGCACCCCAGTATTATACAGTAATAGAGCTGTACCTACCAGTATTGTATCCCAGTGTTGTACAGCATTATATATTGTCAGACCTATCCACACCACCGTATTAATATATCTGTACCCACCCCAGTGTTTTACAGTAAAAGAAATGTAGTCCAGGCTCAGTGACAGAACTGCGTCCATCATTATGTCAGTGTTCTGTAACTCAAAGTGCCCCAGGTAATTTTGAGAAGAGGAAATCTATGTAATGGTGGATGCATTGCACAGTTCAAGAGGACACAATGGGGTAAATTTCACTCTTGCCTTTTGACTTTTCTGAAACCCCAGTGGTGACAGTGGGGCTAACAAACCAATCAACTCAAATTGAGAGCTGGATGAACACAGTAGTCAGAGGATATTTAGAACAAGGGAACAGGCAGGTAATCTCTGATAATAGGAGTTTAAACAATAGTAGCATAATTTGAGTCTGGCACTTCGAATGGTAAAGCAAAGCCAGAGGAATTGAAGACAAAAACAAACATGGAGCACAAATAGGCACAAGAAAAGTCCTTCAAGTGTAATTTCAAGCCTAGCCAGAGGATTTATGGGGATTACCAGGTCCAGAGGGGAAAACAGTGAAGATATATTGGATTAAAGGATGTGACACTCTGAAAACAGCAACTATCCATACCATCAGGTTTTGATATCCACTGAACAGAATGTTCATCTGGTCGTATGTACTTAATGATCATTTATATATGGCCTCAGAGGTTTTCTTTCAGTAAAGACCTGATTCTTCCTCCTGATTCACTGGAGTCACTGGCGAGCTACCCACAAACCAAGAAAATGTGCCAGCTTCAACCCCATCCTGTAGAATAGTTGCTTTCAGTTTGACAGGTGCTCTAATTAGCCACCTGGGAACTGCCCCTTCCTTCCTCCCCCACATTCCCCAAACCATGCTTTGGCTCAGTGGGTAACCCTCCTGACTCTGAATCAGAACGTTGTGGGTTCAAGTTCCACGCAAGTCTTAATCACAAATGCTAGGCTGACGCTACGGTACAATAAAGGATGAATGCGGCACCATTGTAGGTGCTGGATTTTGACTGAGACATTAAACCAGGGCCCCATCTACCCTCTCTTGTGGATGTTAAAGATCCTCGGGTGATATATGATAGAAGAGCAGTGCAGTTCTTTCTGGTGTCCTGGCCAATATTTATCCCTCAACCAACATGGTTAAAACGGATTATGTTTTATTTTTATTATTTTCCTGTGGGTGTCACTGGCAATGCTAGAATTTGTTGCTCATCCCTAATTGCCTTTGAACTGAGTGGCTTTGTGGTAATACCAGGTATTGCGGTACCAGAGAGAGGAATAACCATTGGCTAGACCGCGGGGTCTACCATTGAGCAATGTACATATACCCCGCCTCTCAGGGCGGGGCTAAGAACCTGTGCCGTCCCCAGCAGCCTTCACTTCTGTAACTTCGCTGCTGGGTACAGTTCTATCTGATTAAAGCTGAATCGATATGACTCCTCGTGGACTCAAGCGTATTGATTGTGCATCAATTTAATCAGATAAGTACTTTTGAAGGATGGATCTCCGCATCAAGCCGGCGTGCCTTCAGCTCAGCCCGCACGCAGAAAACTCCACCGAGACTTTTAAGCATTGGCTGGCATGCTTCCAGAGCTACCTCGAGACGGCTGCCGACACCCCCACGGAAAGCCAGAAAATGCACCTCCTACGCTCGCGGGTCGGCCCGGCGATCTACCCCCTGATCGAAGGGGCGGCGAACTACGATAAAGCCATGGAACTGCTGGAAGAACACTACATTCATCCACTTAATCAGGTCTACACCCATCACCTGCTGGCAACGAGACGGCAGAGCCCAGATGAGGCGCTAGAAGATTTCTACAGGGCGCTGATCGTGCTGGGCCAAAACTGCGGCTGCCCAGCGGTGACGGCGAACGAGCACTCCGAACTTTTAATTCGAGACGCCTTTGTGGCAGGTATGATATCCCCCGATATTCGCCGAAGGCTGCTCGAAATGGAGACGCTGGGCCTCGCCGAGGCCCGGGCCTTGGCAGGGTCTATGGATGTGGCGTACAGAAACGCCCTGGCGCATGCCCCCCTGGGCTGCGTGGCACCCCACCGCGCCAGCCCCCCTGACTTACCTGCCTAACCCCCAGACTTACCCGCAAACTCCGCAGGCCTGGGCGGCAAGGCGCCCCGCTACCGCCGCCGGCCAACGCTGCTTCTTCTGCGGCCAGGCGAATTACCCGCGCGCGCGCTGCCCGGCCCGCACCGTCACCTGCAAAGGGTGCGGCAAGAAAGGCCACTATGCCGCGGTCTGCCTCGCCCGCGCGGTGAACGCGGTGTCCAGCGACTACCCTCAGCCATTCCTCTAGCCGCCCGCCGCGAACCACAGCCGTTCCTCCACGCCCCGACCATTCCAGGCCCACCGCCGCACTCCCTTTTCCCAGCCCCGCCGGCCCAACGGGCACCACAGTTTTTGCCCCGCCAACCACGCTGGAGGAGTGCGCGCAGCCATTTGGTCCCTCGCCGACCCAATCGTCGGGGTCTCCGTCCCCGAACTCCACGGGCGACCCCTGGCCGGCGCCATCCCAGTGGGCCTCAAGCCCCCAGTGCGGCTGGCTACGCACTGCTGGGCCAGAACCCCTCGCTGCAGCTGGCCTCCGTCACATTGGAGCAGCATGCGCCGCTAGTTTACTCCTCCCCGCCCAAAACGCCGCAGCTCCAGGCCTCGACCGCCCACCTCTCCCCGCGCCGTGGCCGCAGTCTTCCGCGCACCCGGAACGACGCAACACGCCCCGCTCCGGGCCCCGACCGGCCAGCGCTCACCGCCCAAAACGCCGCGGCACGCCCCGCTCCAGCGCTCACCTCCACTCCCCTGCCCTAGGGCCACGGCCGACCCACGGGCGCAGTCTTTCTGGCGGGTCCCGGCCGTCCAAGGCCCACCTCCGCCAGTTTTCTCCTCCCCGCTGCCATCTTCCGAGTCCCAGGACTCCACGTGCGATCCATGGCCGGCGCCATCTTGGATGGGGCCTCAAGCCCCCAGCGCGGATGGCTACGCGCTGGCCGACCAAAACCCGTGGTTGCAGCTGGCCTCCGCCTCGTGGGAGCAGAGTGCGCCGCCATTTTGTCCCTCCCCGCCGCCATCCTCGGAGTCCCCGGACTCCATGTGCGAGCCATGGACGGCATCATCTTGGATGGGGCCTCAAGCCCCCAACACGGCTGACGATGCGCTGCCCGATCCACTCCTTGCTGCAGCTGACCTCCGTCACCCTGGACCAGAGTCGGCCCCGAACGTTAGCAAAGGCCACCACGACGATCGGCATCAACGGCCACGTGATGTCATGCCTCATCGACTCCGGGAGCACGGAGAGTTTCGTCCACCCCGTCACTTCCTCCTCGGGGTCCTCGCTCCCAACCTGGCTAGCAACACCTGGAACTGTTCTGCTACGGAAACATGCGAGGGCGCACAAGTTGGACCCGCTGGTCGAAAGGGTCCACCTGCTGCATGCCAACCCCCAGTACGCCTACATAGCATTCCCCGACGGACGCCAAGATACGGTCTCCCTCCGGGACCTGGCGCCCGCCGGAGTACCACGTGCGCCCGAGCCACCGCCACCCCCCCCCCCCCCGGTACCTGACCGGAGGGTCAGTACTGCCGCCAGAACCCCGACCCAGAGCAGAGCAGGCACCGACGCCCCTTTCAGGCACCCCTTCCTTCTGCCCATCCTGCGACCTTACAGCGCCGACTAGGGGTGACGAAACTGCCTGGGAGAAAGACACCACGTTCCCGGAGTCACTACTGCCGGGGCCCTCACCAGGATCGCCGCCGAAACGTAGACGCTCCAGTAGGACGACCAGGCCGCCCGATCGTCTGATTGCAGCACCATGAAGAAGAATTAACTACGCAAGGACTTTCTCCGCAACCCTCGATAGCATGGTACCTGCAATACCTGGTCCTACCAGAAAAGGAGACAGCAATACTGGCCATCACCCCGCTGGCTCTTTTTTAACAGGGGGTGAATGTGGTACTACCAGGTATTGTGGTACCAGAGAGAGGAATAACCATTGGCTAGACCGCGGGGTCTACCATTGGGCAATGTACATAGCCCCGCCCTGAGAGGCGGGGTATAAGAACCTGTGCAATCCCCAGCAGCCTTCACTTCTGTAACTTCGCTGCTGGGTACAGTTCTATCCGATTAAAGCTGAATCGATATGACTCCACGTGGACTCAAGCGTATTGATTGTGCATCAGGCTTGTTCGGCCATTTCAAAGGGCAGTCAAGACGCGCACATTGCTGTGGATCTGGAGTCACATGTAGGCCAGACCAGGTAAGGACGGCAGATTTCCTTCCCTGAAGGACATTAGTGAACCAGATGGGTTTTCATGACAATCGATGATATTTTCATGGTCACCATTACTGAGATTAGCGCTAGAGTCCTGATGGAAGCACTGGGGGAGGCGGTAGTGTAGTGGTATTCTCACTGGACTAGTTAACCGGAGAGCCAGAGTAATTCTCTGGAGACCCAGGTTCAAATCCCACCACTGCAGATAGTGAAATTTAAACTCAATAAAAATCTGGAATTAAAAGTCTCATGATGACTATGATTGTTGTTTTTTGTAAAAACCCATCTGGTTCATTAATGCCCTTTAGGGAAGGAAATCTGCCATCCTTACTTGACTGGCTAACATGTGACTCCAGACCCACAGCAATGTTATTGACTCTTAACTGCCCCCTCAAAGGCAATTAGGGATGGGCAATAAATGCTGACACAGCCTGCAACGCCCATGTCCCATGAACGAAAAAAAAAAACTCCCAACCTCCCAAGGTCCATGGGTTCAAGTCCCACTCCAGTTGCCTGAGTTCGAACTATAAGGTTGACACTCCAGTGCAGTAACAAAGGAGTGCTGCACTGTTGAAGGTCTAAACGTATTTTCTCTCACATGGATTTCAGAGTCTCCATGGCAGTAATGGAAGTGGAGCATGGGATTTCTCACAGGCATCCTGATCAATACTTCACCCTGAACCAACATCACTAAAACAGGTTATCTGGTTATATACTTAATTGCTGTATGTAAAATGGCTGCCACATTTTTGACATCACAACAATGAATCCACTTCAAATACTTTGTGATGACCTGAGGTTGCACAAGATGCTGTATAAATGCAAGTCAGCAAGTTGCTCACTTTCCTGATTTTGTGACCAGCCCAAACAAGCCACATTCAAAATCTGTACAATCAAACCTTATTAGAGTCATTAAATGTAACAATTAGCATACACAGAGTTAGATCTTAGCAGCTGCTAAGTCCCTAACTCGGCAGAGAACAATGAAATTCATCTTCACCAAGGCAGACACAGGGCGGGATTCTCCAAGTCGGAGTCGGAGAATCGCCAGGGAGGGTGCGTGAAACCCGCCCCGACGCTGGGCACCGATTCTCTGGCGACCGTTGAAAGCGTCCCCCGCTGCGATTCTCCGCGCTCGATGGGCCAAGTCCCGCCGGCGTGGTTTACGTATGGTCCCACCCGGCGGGACCTCGCCGTTCTGGCTGCGGGGGCCGTCCTGGTGGTGGGGTGGGGGGGCGGAGGGAACCGACTCCAGGAGGGGGGGGGGGCCTCCACGGTGGCCAGGCCCACGATCGAGGGGCAACAGGGCGGTGGACATGCTCATTCCGGGGGGGGGGGTGTCCTATGTTCCTCTGCGTCGGACTCCTGTAGGGCTCCGCTATGTTGCCTGGGGGCCAGCACGAAGACACCATGGCGCGCATGCGTGGACCCACGCCGGCCTTGGCGCGCATGCGTGGACCCGCGCCGGCTGTGGCGCGCATGCGTGGACCTGCGCCGGCTGTGGCGCGCATGCGCACACCCTCACCGGCCGTGTAGGGCTGGCTTTCGCCGCCCGACCAGCGCACAGCACTCCAGCGCCGTGCTAGCCCCTGAGGAAAGGGAGAATGACTGGGCCTGGAGGCCCGTTGACGCTGGGGGCCAGGATTTTGGAGAATCCCGGCCACTATCCTTAAGACAGGTGGATTTTTGCTGTCAACACGTCCCATGCCACATTCCTACTGCCTGCAATTTGTGCAATTTCTAGGCCATCTTTGAAGTGCCTTAATCAGCTGGAGATCCATGTCCATAAGACACAGTCCAGCCCTGGCAATGGCCCACGAAATGTTAACAGCCAAACTTTAAGAAACGTTTGGCATGAGTCATTGACTTCCTAAAGTAAACTGTCCTCCCCATCCCCTCCACCCTATTCACCGTTCCCTATGAGAATTTTCTTGGATACAATTCCATTGTGCTGGTTACTGTCTGATAGCTATAACTTCCATCAACTCTGGGGTGAGGTGAGGGTGGGACAGGGTCACAGACATAGCTTCTTACAAACCCCCTTTCAAAACTCTGGGGAGAATTTGTTTGGAGATCTGCTTCTGGCATCTATAGTCATAGAATTTACAGTGCAGAAGAAGGCCATTCGGCCCTTCAAGTCTGCACCGGCTCTTGGAAAGAGTATCTCACTTAAGCCGACACTGTCATGATATTCAAACACCTCGCCCTGCTGGCCTATTGCTCGGCCCACTAGCCACGGGTCTCTCGCCAGCACAGCTGCTGAGTCGCGCCCTCGGAACCGCTGCCTTCCATCCTGGCACCAACAATAGACCATGCTCCGGTACTGCATAGGATGCAACTGCAGCGCGATCGCCAGAAGAGATCGTACGACACAAGGGCAACTGATCTTCCCTCCCTGGCCCCTGGAGACAACGTCCGCATTCACCTACCAGACGGTGGCTGGTCAGCACCTGCCGAAGTTCTCAGACGCGTGGCTCCCCGCTCGTTCCTGGTACGCATGCCAGATGGATTAGTGCGTAGGCGCAATCGCCGAGCCCTTCGCCTACTTCCACGCTTGCAACGGAACCAAACACAGACGCTGTGTCCTCCACTGGTTCCTGATAGCGACTTTGTGGAGCTGCCGTATACCATGCCCCTTCTGTCGCCACCCGTGGCCAGGCTCGCACCTCAGCCGGTGGTTCTCGACCCACCCTTGAGGCGGTCAACCCGAATTCGTCGCCCACCTACTAGTCTGGACTTATGAGACTGTTCACACGTCAAATTTTAACAACTACTGTATTGTAACATGTCACTGTTTTATCGTTCCAGGCCTCGTTTGATCGGTCCAAATTTCAACGTTCTTCTTCTTTTGTTATGGTACAACCTCGTTAGCATGTCACACCTGACATTGCCCCTTGTCTATAGTTACGCCACAAGTACATGCTGTAAATATCACGCACACACACCTTTAGCTGCACTCAGGACACATTTATATTTATAACCACGTAGGCACATAATCTTGTAAAAAAGGGGGGGGGATGTCATGATATTCAAACACACATCACAACACACACATCATGATAGACAGACCAATAGACCAATTAGCACACATAACACGACAGCCAATCACAGACAAGAGCAGACACAGTATAAGACAAGAAACACGACACCTCCTGGGCAGTCCATCTGGAGACAGGACAAGGCCAGGACCTCATTAACAAGACACTTACACAGTCACCACGTGCTGAGTACCAAGTCAGCTGTGTAAAGTTGGAATAAAACTGCGTTGTACCAATCGCAACCGTGTTGGTTCGTCTGTACCTCAGAGCACCCAACACCACAGACACCTCCACCCTATCCCCGTAAACCAGTAACCCCACCTAACCCAAGGGCAATTTAGCATGGCCAATCCACCTAACCTGCACATCTTTGGGGAGAAAACCGGGGCACCTGGAGGAAACCCACTGAGACATGGGGAGAATGTGCAGACTCCGCACAGACAGTGCCCCAGCCGGAAATTGAACCTGGGACCTGGAGCTGTGAAGCAACTGTGCTAACCACTGTGCTACCATGCTGCCCTACTTCCTTTACCATTTCCTTGGCTTGCTGGAAGTGTCAATGGAGAATCCATTGTGGGGAGGGTCACCTTCAGCAGGACCAGGAGATCCCGCTAGCAGCACAGGAGTTGGTCTCAGTTCTTGAATCTGAGAACAGCTCTGAATCTAAGGACTTTATAAGAGATTTAAATCAAGAATTTTCCTTTAAAGAATGGTACATCAATCATAAGCAGCAGAAACAGGCCATTCGACCCAACCGTCCATGCTGGTATTTTTGTTCCACTCAAACCTATGTCCATCTTTCCTTACCTAAATCTATCATTGTAGGGCAGCATGGTGGCGCAGTGGTTAGCACTGCTGCCTCATGGCGCCGAGGTCCCAGGTTCAATTCCGGCCCCAGGTTACTGTCCTTGTGGAGTTTGCACATTCTCCCAGTGTCTGCGTGGGCCTCACCTCCACTACCCAAAAAAATGTCAGGTAGGTGAATTGGCCAAGCTAAATTGCTCCTTAATTGAAAAAAAAAAAAGAATTGGGTACTCTAATTTATTTGAAAAACAATCTATCATTGTAACTCTCTTCTCTTCTCCCTCAGTACTTGTCTAGCTTCTCCTGATTGGTCAATTGTTGTGCGATTGATTGTGAGTCTGTTTACTTTTGATGTTCACTGTACTTGATTTGTTAAGCCTGGCTATGGATTCAAAGAAAAGTAAACAAATTGCAGAAGTTACTGGAATCAAAGAGCTGTAAGCATGGAGGAGATATTTGAAAGCACTTTGAATAAATCCCTGCTACACACACAGAAATTGGGGTTGTCTCTGCATAGCTCCGAGATATAAAATTACAGGTCGGTATTTTCCGGTGCCCCCCATGGCGGGATTTCCAGCGGTGGAGCCAGCTCACTATTGCCCATTAGCAGGATCCTCTGATCCCACCAAATTCACAAGCTTCTACAGATGTGCCACAGAGAGCATCCTATCCGGCTGCATCACTGCCTGGCATGGCAACTGCTCGGCCCAAGATCGCAAGAAACTGCAGAGTGTGGTGAATTCATCCCAATGCATCACACAAGCTTGCCACCCTCCCATTGATACGGTCTACACCTCCCGCTGCCTCAGGAAGGCAGACAGCATTGTCAGAGACCCCTCCCACCCAGGCTTTGCCCTCTTCCAGACCCTTCCATCAGGCAGAAGATACAGAAGTCTGAAGACCCGTACATCCAGACATAGGGACAGCTTCTTCCCCACAGCTACTATACTTCTGAACGACTCTCCCTCGGAGTGATCTGTTCCCTGTAAGAACACTATTCACAATGCCCTATGCTGCTCTTGCTCATATATTTGCTTTGTTTGGCCCTTGTTCCTTACCTTAATCAATCACTATTTGTCGATGTACTATTTAGGGCAGCACGGTAGCATTGTGGATAGCACAATTGCTTCACAGCTCCAGGGTCCCAGGTTCGATTCCGGCTTGGGTCACTGTCTGTGCGGAGTCTGCACATCCTCCCAGTGTGTGCGTGGGTTTCCTCCGGGTACTCCGGTTTCCTCCCACAGTCCAAAGATGTGCACGTTAGGTGGATTGGCCATGATAAATTGCCCTTAGTGTCCAAAATTGCCCTTAGTGTTGGGTGGGGTTACTGGGTTATGGGGATAGGGTGGAGGTGTTGACCTTGGGTAGGGTGCTCTTTCCAAGAGCCGTTGCAGACTCGATGGGCCAAATGGCCTCCTTCTGCACTGTAAATTCTATGATTCTATGATCTGTCAATGTATTCTGTTGGTTATTCTTTGTCTACTACGTATGTCCGGTGTACGTTCCCTTGGCCACAGAAAAATACTTTTCACTGTACTTCAGTACATGTGACAATAAATCAATCCATGACCATTTCCTTGGCTTGCCGACTGTGTCAATGGGGAATCCATTGTGGGGAGGCTCACCTTCAGCAGGACCAGGAGATCCCGCTAGCAGGAAGGGCCAGAAATTTCCACCCATAACATACATGTGTGTTTCTCAACCACTCCCTGTGGTAGCAATTTCCACATTGTCCTCGTTCTTTGGGTAAAGATGTTTCTTCTGAATTCCTTATTGTATTTCTATCTTTTATTGATGGCCTTCAGTTTTGATCTTCCCAACAAGAGGAAATGTTCTCTCTCTCTCCCTCTGGAATTGACTACCTTTGTTCCTTTAGCATCACAAAAACAGGAGGGAAGCATTCATCCCTTCAAGCTGCCTCACCATTCAATTAGATCAAGGCTGATCTAGGTCTTAACTCCATTTACCTGCCTAGATCCTTAATACCCTTGCCTATCACTATGTCCCCATCTCCTCAGAATGATTCCCAGCCTCTACAACGTTTTGGAGCAAGAGTTCCATATTTCCACTACCCTTTATGTACAGCAGTGTTGAAGGTTGTTTCTCTGCTCGCACCTGGTGGGGTTCCCATGATTTTTCCTGGAACAGGTCGCTAGCCCATTACCAGAGGATAATAGCTTGAGGTGTGCCACTCTGATCAAGCATGGATGACTAGGAATGTCTCCCACTCTTATTGCATGCCATTGGTATGTGTTGGAAGGATTTTGTAGGTTGAAATAGTTTTGCTGTGTTATGAACATACCTTTCTTGGTCATGAAGTTCTGGGATGGGACTCAAACCCAGAGGGTCTGGCTCAGTGGCAGGGTTGCTACCCATTGCGCCTGTCTCAGGCAGGGGTGCTACCCACTGCAGCGCAAGACCGCTTGTCTTTCCTGAATGGCCTGGCTTGGATTCCCCTACCAGAGAAAATGGTTTCTCCCTATCTAACCTATCATATCCTTTAATCATTTTAAACACCTCCTTGAATCTTCCAAACTCAAGGGAATACAAGCAATCCACCTGTCCACTGATTGTTTAGCACTGTTCTCTCTTCAAGGCTAATACATCCTACTTGTGGTATGGTGCCCTGAACTTAGGTTTCACCAGGTGGGCTTACAATGTGTGGCTCTCCTGACCCATAACAGAACCCAAGCTTGTCCTCTGGGGTACAAAAGAGTCTGAACTGGGAACCTTTCTCAAAGCATCTTGGGAATAATTCTTTTGACACCCCTAGGCTACTTTCAGTTGGAAGAGGGGCACATCAACAGAAATGGGATTGAAACCCAGCAGAGAGAAATACATGAGAGATTGGCTTCTTGGTTTCCGTGTGTCCGGCTCATCAGTCTGTGACAACAGCTCACAGAAACCAGAGACCATCCTTCAGTTTTCTCCCTTCAGAATACTGAGACAGTAAATTAAATCTGAGAAATGTCAATAGTGAGTGGGGATATGCAGGTAACCTGCGATTAGCTCCATTCGCTATTCCTCTCATTATATAGCATAGCTTCACAAACACTGCCGGCCAGTGAGGGAATCGGAGTTTAATTTGTTTAGGCCTAGTTAAAAGGGACTTGTTAGAGTGTCTGTGGAGGATTACAGGAAGATTAAAATTTGATAGTGAATTTAAATCATTTGGCAATATAATGGCAGCTAAAAAGGCAGACCTCCTTCTCTGCTGTAAATTACTCTACAAATGCAAATTGTTCATGTGACCTGGTACTGCAACATCAGTCCTTATTGTCCCTATTTTCCAGATGCACTGGGAACCAATATTTGCCCTGTTATTTGTGCTTGTCGTCTCTGAACTCATATCCAGGCCGGTTTCCCCCAACTGCTCTTCCACAACTATCCCTTCAGTCTCCCCACAGCCACTGGTCTCCCCCAAACCCCCCTCCATCAGTCTCCCCACCCCTCCCCCCCCAGCCACTGGTCTCCCCCAAACCCCCCCTCCATCAGTCTCCCCAACCCACCTCCAATCCCCCTCCCCAACCCACCCCCAATCCCCCTCCCCAACCCACCCCCAATACCTCAGCACCACCAGTCCCTCCTAGTTCCCATCTCCACCAGTTCTCTGTATCGCAGTATCTCTAGTAAGCAGTTGATCAGCACGTGCAGGGCCTCTTCATTTAATGTGGCGTCTTGCTGCATTCAGCAACCCAATTGTACACACTCCAGCTGGGTTAACTGGCCCTTCAACATTTATACCCATTAAGAGCCTCATTAGCTGCTCAAAAGGTGTTAGGTATCATTACATGTGTGGGTTGATTGGCTGCAAGTTTCTCATTACTGCTAACAAACTCATATTCTCAGGAGAGGTTGCAGACTCGGTGTTCCTACGATTTTGTTACCAGCTCATAAATTACGGTGAAAAAATGGCCATTTGACCCAGTTTTCAATGAAAGAGGGAAACACGGCCTCCAGACTTTGAAAAACACGTCCCAATGTGGGAATTATTAAGTCATGAGAGTCCGTCTCTTTATATTTTTTTATTATTCATCCTCGTGATGCATGTTTTACTGGTAATGCCGATATTTATTGTCCATCCTTTGTTGTCTTGAGAAGGTGGCGGTGAATTTTGTTTTTTTTAAAAAATGTATTCTTTTCTCAGAGTTACAAAGCCAATGCACAGAGTGGATGGGGAAAGCCCCTAATCCATCTCCTTGCTTGCTCCAAAAAAAGAGTTCAAATTCATGATCCCCAGAAAAGGGACATACTAGATCCAAGCTGACAAGAACAGGATTACACCAGATCTCCTGTTTGATTTTAGCCTAAAGGCCAAGTCTTGAGTCACTGGAGTGCAATGTTTCGCAGAAGAGCCAATCATGTCAGTGCAGGACACAACGCACACATAGGTTAGACTAGCTGGCAGGTTTTGTTCCCTAAAGGACTTTATTTAACTAGTTGGGTTTTTATACAACAATTTGACTGCTTCATGAGCACTTTCATCCATACCATTATTTTATTCCCAGATGCTTTTGAATGGAGTTTGAATTCTGAGACATTGGGAGTGGGATTTGAACACATGGGGCTGGATTCTCCATCCCCGCCGCGCTACATTTCTATTTCACCCTGCCGGCGGGATGCTCCGTTACGCCAACCAGTCAATGGGGTTTCCCATTGTGGAACCGCCCCACACCGTCGGGAAACCCCTGGGCTGCCGGCAAAACAGAGCATCCCTCCGGCAAAGAATCCAGCCCATGCTCTCTGGATTAGTAATCCGCACCTCTGGGTTATTCTGTCAGTCTGATCTGCCTAAAGCCCTCTTCTACATCCTGCAGTCTCTTAAAGCTTAAAAGACATCCCTCTGGCGGGATTTACCAGCGCCATCAAAGTCAAAGGACTTTTGGCTGGCTTGTTGCATTTCCTGGTCCTGCCAGAGGTCCTACTGTGGTGGGGCCAGAAAATCCTGGCTCTTGTTTCCTCTTGAACCCATTGATAGCGTTCACTTCAATGTCCATAAAACCATAAGACATAGGAGCAGATGTAGGCAATTCGGCCCATCGAGTCTACTCTGCCATTCAATGAGATGATGACTGATCTGAAATGATAATCAACTCCATTTTCCCGCCTTATCCCCATAACACTTTACTGATCGAAGACCACAAGGCAAAGAAGCAGATGTTCTTCCCTGGTAGACTATTCCACAGCTCCATTACCCTATCACCTGCCTCTGTGAACCCATCCCTCCTTCACCTTCTCTAATTCAATTAAATAGTTGAAGTTTGGTGTCCTCGACAGCTGATAAACTAAATCCCATGAGGTCAGGCTAATCTGGTGATGACAGCGTGATGTAAATGTACTGACCATCTACGGTGAAACTAGTTCTAAGAATATCTCTTGAAGAGATATCTAGATTTTGAAAAAATATTATTTTGATGAAACTCAGGAGAGAGGTCAAAGGTCATTGGCCATGATAAATTGCCCTTCGTGACCAAAAAGGGTGGGGTGGGGGTTGTTGGGTTGCGGGGATGGGGTGGAAGCGAGGGCTTAAATGGGTCGGTGCAGACTCGATGGGCCGGGTGGCCTCCTTCTGCACTGTATGTTCCATGTTTAACTTTGTATATTTTTCCAAACATTTTCACACAAACGTTATCAAACACTGAGGATGTCATTAGGATAGGCTGGTCAAAGACTTGGTTGAAGAGGTATGTTTTAAAGAGGGACTCAAGGAGGAGGAGTGGAGGTGTAGGGAGGATATTCCAGCGCTCAGGGCTTGGACAACTGGAAACACATCTGTCAATGGTGGAACCTAGGTCAGAGGGTGCACAAGAGGCCCGAACTGGAGGAACTTCGAACTTCTTAGAGATTTGTAGGGGATGAAGAGGTTGCAGAGATAGGAAGGGGGTGAGACCATGGAGAGATGTGAATTCAGGGTTAAGATGGTGAGAATTCAGGGACTAGGGAGGGAGTAGAATTTATCAAAATTGAGGGGTAGATGTGGAGATATTCATCCTTGGGTAAAATAGCCTGCAATTCACATTGTTAATTTCCACAAGTCAATGTCAATCCCAGGAACTAACTGCATGCATGAAGAATGAGAACCATCTACTCAGTTGGCAAGACCTTGGCCCAATTAAACTGCTTCAAGCTTCTTTTGTGGGCCTGTTTTCAGTGCCCACTGCGGCTCGCTCCCAGTCTAAGTGCTTACACTATGAGTCATAAGTTATTTTAGTGAAATATAAACGGTTATCACACATTTGGGCTGTCATAACTGTGAAAATGTTTTCCATATTTAGTCACAGTAGGGTAATCCATTCATGAAAATATTATTTTCCGTGTTTCGTTCTCTCCTCCCACCCAGTGCTATTCATGGTGGATCACAGTAGCCAATCAGAGATAGCGGGAGGTGGACTTGTCTTGTGATGTCACCACATGATCGATTACTTCTGGTCCAAAAATATTTTCATTGCGTTAAAAAGGTGAAATATTTCCAGTAGGCTCAATCTGTAAACAATTCCCAGTCTCATACTGATTGTGGGCCTTCAAAATCTCAAATTCAATCTTGATATAATTGTCTGATTGATGCAATAGCGTCCCCATCAAACACTCCCAGTGCAGGTACATCAGGGTGCTAGATACAGAGTAAAGCTCCCTCTAAATATTTTGGTTTATTAGCAATTCGACAGTTACATAGCCAGAACAGTTGCAAGGCACAAGGCCTCGACATACTTCAACAATTACATAGCAAAAACAGTCACAAGATAAAATATCTTCAGTACACACACACACACACACAGATAACCACCCCTGCCCCAAATGGCAGCCCCACACAGGCGGAAAAGGAGCTCCAACGAGCAACGCAGACCACCGAAAAGGGGCACGTCAACATAGGGCACAGTACAAGAGAGTAGAAAATACCCCCCTCTCCCACAAAGGGGCCACAATGCAGATCAAAACAATGAGCCATGAAACAGGCCACCGGCTAAAATCCAGCATCTCGCCAATTTATTCCCTCACAGCACGTATATAGTCTGTCAACATCGAAACAATTCATCAACATATAGAAACAGTATGATCAGAGACAACAGAAAACAGTAGCATGTCAAAAACATCTACTAAATACAGAAAACCACCCATATACGTACACAATCACCCCCTGTATTTCCCCCCCCCCGAAGGGGTTCCCAGTTAAATCCAAAACAACAGTTCCAGGCCGCTAGCCAGAAAGCCGGCAAATGGCCGCTTCGTTCATCACCCCCCACCCACCCAGCCCGGTAGCCTCACATCGGAGGAAAAGCTATCTCCGCAAGGAGCACAGACCACCGGAAAGATACACACCCGGGCGTGGCAGAGGAGAAAGGGACCTTCCTTCACAGAACCGTGGTAACCTGCACAACAGGCAAGGGACCATTTGTAAGCAGAGCAGTTTAACAACATGGACAGAAACAACAGTAATAAATCAACACAAAAATCCAAAAAGTCAGTCCTAATGTTGTTCCTCCCGCCCCCCCCCCCCTCCCCCCTCCCCAACCCGGCAGCCTCACATCGAGGAAAGGCTCCCTCCGCAAGGAGGGAGACCACCGGAAAGATACACACCCGGGCGTGGCAAAGGAGAGAGGGGCCTTCCTTCACAGCACCGTGGTAACCTGCTCAACCGGCAAGCGGAGCAGTTTAAGCATATGGACAGAGACAACAGTAACAAATCAAAACTAAAGTCCAAAAAGTGCAAAACAGTGTCTGACCCAAAACTCGCTGACACCCGGTACAGCTTGAAAAGTCCAACAATCCAGCAGAAAATGGCCACCCGGTGACATGGCAACGTCTAGGGGAAAACCCCAGATAGTTTCTCCAAGAGACAAAAGTCAGTAGAAAAGTACCAAAATCCCAAAGTCTACTTCAACAGTCCAAGGGGCCAACCCCCAGAGCCTCCAGGAGCAGCAGCAGACCACCTCGAGCTGCAGGCGGCGGGGCACGATCTTTAGCAAAGGAGCGCCAAGTAAGCCTTCCATCCTTGGCCTGAATTCGACCCCCGTCTACCATTTCCAGCGACATATCCGCTCCAGCTCTCCTCCTTCCTCCATGCAGCTCAACACTGGAAACAGTAGCAGAGAGAGAGTAAACAGAGAGAGTCAAAGCTCCCTCTGCACTGCCCCCATCAAACGCTCCCAGGACAGGTACACCACGGGGTTATATACAGAGTAAACCTCCCTTTACTGTCCCCCATCAAACACTCCCAGGACAGGTACAGCGCAGGGTAAGATACAACGTAAAGCTTCCTCGACATTGTCCCTCCAATTCTGTGTAGATTGTCAGAATCTCAGGGTCCTTCACAGCCTCTCAAGTGTGCCAGTTTACTGCCAATTACAAGGCACAGAGAGTGGAAGCTGCAAGTGGTGGCCTCAGTAATAAAAACAGATGGCGTTAGAATTCCACAGCACCTCTGTCAGCATCTACGAGAAACAACAAGCCAACGATACAGGTGGTGACCCTTCAACTGAACAGAGGAAAGTTACACTACAAATCCTAACCTTATTTCACTTTTTTTTTAAAAATGCTGCTGAGTTTGCACCATTTGTGTTTTCTTTAAACACTGAAGCAGCACCGGTTCTGTACTATGGGCTCAAGGAATCTGGTTTGGGACTGCCTCACAGACCAAGCATATGTACCCATCTCATTCTGAATTTGAAACCCAGGGTCCAAGATGTGAAAGGACAGCATGCTGTACTCTACACACTCATAAGTGTGGAATAGCCACTCACACAACCTGTTATAAGGGACGAGTGAGTTTACCATTTGGTGCAGGGAGGAATCGCACCCTATGTGTGATCAAATGGCTGTACCCTGAGATGGGAGTGATCCTCAGGTTAAATCACCGCCAGTCAGCTCTCTTTTAAATTTTTTTTTCATCCCATCCTTAAAGTTACAAAGCCAATGCGCAGTGGACAGGGCAATCCCTTAATCCATCTCATTGCTTGCTCAAAAAACAATTGAAATTGAAGCCAATTCATGGTCTCCACAAGAGGGACATACAAGATCCACGTTGACAAGAAAAGGCATGGCACCTCATCTTGGACTTGATCTTAGCCAAAAGGCAGAGAAGGGATCATTAAGCTCTCTGTCTCTCAACAGGAGAGCAGGGACTGGAGGAACTATGGCGACTTTCACATGGGGCTAATTGACGCTGCGAATGACTCGTGTTTATGTCCGTTTTGTGAAATGGAGCGGATCCTCCCCACCCCCGGCTGGCCAGTTCAGGGAGGTTCAATTTGGATGTAGGTATGATGTGGGCATTTCGACCGTTGGATACTTCACACTGAGGCAGGCACACCCCCGCAGACAGATGGATCTATCACCCCAGGGAGTTGGAAGTGAGGCAACATTCCAACACGCAGAGAAGTGAGCAGGCCAGGGATGGCTTTGACCCCGTTCCCACAGCTTGCAGCCGTCCTTGCCTAATATGGAGCCCCCGAGCCCCCTACACACACATACACAGTGTAAAACACAAACATCTCGCCTGTCAAGGTGAGCCTGGCAAGACCTCAAGCCAAAAATGCTTTGGAAAAAAAACTGCAGCTCGTAAATTTTAATTTATACTTTTACTGCGCACTCTGCAGCCCCGGGAGGCTTTTAACTCTTTTGGGGAATATTTTCGCAACCCGCGCTTTTTCAGCCGCCTCACACAAAAGGACGACACAGCCGACAGTGCGGCACTCCCATCAAGACTGCCTGGAGTTTTGTGTTTCTGGAGAGAGAGAGAGAGAGAGACTCAAACTCCCGACTTTGAGGCTCGAATACGACGCTCTCCACAATTATCTACATCACCTCGACGGCGGTGAAACAACGCGCGGTTGTGAAGCCCGAGCCGCTTGAAAGTGCCGCCATTCGCGGCCTCCTCGCCGAGGCCCTTCGTCCATCTAATCGCGCCCCCCCCCCCATCCCAGGTTTTAAACGTCTGTAAAATAAAAAAAGTAGGACGCCTACTTTAGAAAATGCCAGGAAAAAAAATTCGCCCAAATGAGGGTTGGAAAAAAAAGCGTCGAGAGGTAAAAGTCGAGCACCGCACGTGCGTGGCCAACCGTTACCGTCTGGGTGTCTGCCCCTTGGAGCTGCCACCTCATTCCTCACCACAGTCACACCCTCCTGTAAGTGTTAGACATTTTACATCGCTCTCGTTTTATTCAACAATCTCCCCAGTCATTTTATCTTTAAATTCATTTTTTAAAAAGTGATTTTTGTTATTGCCGTTGATCTTTCTACATGTCAAATTCTAAGATGGCTGGAACCCATCTCATTGACTGGCTTCCACTCTACAGCTATGTTTTTCCAACTTTTTTCCGGAAACCATTTTTACCAACCGAAGTCGGGGATCCACGGCAGCCGACCTTTGGGAAACATACCGCTCTAACTTCGCGACCCACCTTTTCACTTACCTTGAATTTGACCGGCGAACCTGTTTCATCCTCTCGATCTCACTTGTTATTCATGTCGTGTTAATCACCCTGGGGTAACACGGACTGCAACTGGATGCAGTTGTACTTGAAAGTAGACTCCAAACTTTGGTGTTGGTTCAATACTCTTTATTGAACTTGTTAAGTAGTGCACACAGTTTGCTGTGGGTTTGACACTCTACTAATCTAAGCGTGCTTACTATAACTAACTAGACCAGACTAGCTCTGAGCCACGTGTAGAAGCTGCTAACTGATATATACACCCTGACTGTCACTCCAGTTGTCACCAGTGGAAAGAGGCAGAGTGTTGATGCCTCGTGTGTTTTATAGTGGGAGACCACCTTCTAGTGTTCTGCTTGGTGATTGGTTGTGTTCTGTCCTGTGTGTTGATTGGCTGTACTGGGTGTCTGTCACTGCCTGTCTGTATCTCATTATGAGCATGAGTGCATATCATGACATCTCCCCTTTATTAAAAAAAAATGTTGGTTGCTTGGAGCATATGCAACTGTATTTACTTGTAGAACTATTTACATTAAATGGCGAGTGGATGAAAGCAAGTCGATGAATATATACAGAAGAGGTGTCTAGCGTGCAGATACAGAACAAAATTTACAAGATAAATGTTTATAAGTCCAGTCTTTGGGGCTTGGGTCTGATCCTTGACGACTGCCTGACAGGTGGAGGTGGGGACAACATACGGAAAAGTAGGATTTGGTGGTGGGCAGGCAACTTTGCGCAGTGCCCTTCTATTGCGCCTGACAATGGAGCCATCGGCCACACGAACTACAAACGATCTGGGAGCAGCCTGTTGAACAACAACAGCTGGAGCTGACCAGCCTACTTCAGGTAGCTTGATCCGAACAGCATCTTCCGGAGATAGCATGAGCATTGTACGTCAGCTTTTGCCGGTTCCTGAGTTGCTGCACCTTTTGCAGCACTGGGAGGTGATCCAGGTCTGGTAAGTGTACGGCTGGAACAGTCCGCAGGTCTCTATTCATAAGGAGTTGAGCCGGAGACATACCGGTGGACAGAGCGGTTGCCCTGTACGCCAACAGTGCAAGGTTGAAGTCAGAAGCCGAGTCCGCAGCCTTGCAGAGCAGTTGCTTCACTATATGGACCCCTTTCTCAACCTTCCCGTTGGACTGCGGGTAGTATGGGCTTGAGGTGAAGTGGTTGAATTGGTACGACTTGGCGAAATTGGACGACTCTTGGCTGTGGAAGCAGGCACCATTGTCACTCATGACAGTGAGTGGCGTACCATGCCTGGCAAATGTCTCCTTGCTGGCCTTGATGACTGTCCTTGATGTGAGGTCTGACAGCTTCACAACTTCCGGGTAATTTGAGAAGGAATCTATGATGAGCACATAGTCACGCACATTGGCGTGAAAAAGGTCGATTCCCACCTTGGACCACGGAGAGGTCACGATCTCGTGTTGCTGGAGTGTTTCTTTTGTTTGAGCAGGCTGGAAACGCTGGCAGGTCGCACAATTGAGGACCATGTTGGATATGTCCTGGCTGATTCCAGAACAATAGACAGCTTGCCGGGCCCTGCGCCTACACTTTTCGACACCTAGGTGTCCCTCGTGGATTTGTTTGAGCACTAAGCTCTGCAGACTGTGAGGAATAACAATACGATCTAGCTTGAGGAGGATCCCCTCGATGACTGTCAGGTCGTCCTTCACATTAAAGAACTGAGGGCATTGCCCTTTTTGCCAGCTATTTGCAAGGTGGTGCATTACACGCTGCAGAAGATGGTCTTTGGCAGTCTCTTCACGAATGCTGATCACTCTTTTATCTGAGGCCGGGAGGTTGCTGGCACACAGCTACACCTGTGCCTCAATCTGGCGGATGAAGTCAACCTGTTCACAGGGCGAGGTGATGGAGCGGAACAGGGCATCCGCAATTATCAGCTCCTTGCCTGGTGTGTATACTAACTCAAAATCGTACCTTCGGAGTTGAAGGAGAATGCGATGAAGCCTGGGCGTCATGTCATTCAAGTCCTTATGAATGACATGGACCAAGGGTCTGTGGTCAGTCTCCACTGTGAATGTAGGTAGACCGCAGACGTAGTCATGGAACCTTACAATGCCGGTTAAGAGGCCCAGGCACTCTTTCTATTTGGGCGTACCTCTGTTCAGTAGGAGTCATGGCCCTTGACGCATAAGCAACTGGAGCCCAGGACGAGGAGTCATCCCTCTGGAGGTGCACCGCACCAATGCCGTCCTGGCTTGCGTCCGTGGAGATTTTTGTTTCCCTGTCCGGGTCAAAAAACGCTAGTACCGGAGCAGTGGTGAGCTTCGCTTTGAGCTTGAGCCACTCTGCTTGATATGTGGGTAGCCACTGGAATGCCGTGGACTTCTTCACCAGATGCCTGAGAGCCATGGTGTGTGAGGCCAAGTTGGGAATTAATTTTCCCAAGAAGTTCACCATGCCGAGGAAGGGTAGTATCGCCTTCTTGTCTTCCGGGGTCTTCATGGCGTTAATGGCCTTGACCTTGTCCGAATCTGGTCGCCCACCCTGTTGGGATATCTGGTCGCCCAAGAACTTGATGGTTGACATGCCAAAGGAACACTTGGCTTTGTTCAGCTTGAGGCCTTTTGCATGGACACATCAAAAGATTTGTTTGAGACGAGATATGTGTTCCTCGGGGGTCGTGGACCATATGATTACATCATCTACGTAGATACGCACACCCTCAATGCCCTCCATCATCTGCACCATGATCCTGTGGAAGATTTCAGAGGCTAAGACCATGCCGAACGGCATACGGTTATAACAGCACCTGCCAAATGGTGTGTTGAATGTGCAGAGCTTCCTGCTGGACTCGTCCAGTTGTATCTGCCAGAAACTACGCATTGCATCTAGCTTCATGAAGAATTTGGTGTGTGCCATCTCACTGGTCAGTTCCTCCCGCTTCGGGATCGGGTAGTGTTCCCGCATTATGTTCTGGTTAAGATCTTTGGGATTTATGCATATCCGTAACTCTCCTGAGGGCTTCTTCACACAGACCATCGAGCTGACCCAGTCAGTCGGCTCCGTCACTTTAGAGATGATGCCCTGGTCTTGGAGCTCCTGTAGCTGTGCCTTTAAACGTTCCTTCAGAGGAGCCGGCACCTGGCGTGGTGCATGGATTACAGGCATGACATCAGGCCTGAGTAGGATCTTGTAGCAGTATGGCAGAGTGCCCATTCAATCAAACACATCCGGATATTGAGCAAGGATGTCATCAATGTCAGCCTGAAGATCCACATTGGAAGAAGACATGGCATGGACTCGCTGTACGAGGTTGAGTAGCTTGCATGCATGGGCACCGCGGTAGCAGGGATGCCTTATCAGGCTTGACGATTTCGAATCGCAGTGTGACATTGATGGTCGTGTTGGAGACGAATAGATGACAAGATCCTAGTGCAGTTATGGCATTGCCATTATAATCAGGAGTTGGCAGAAGAATTTTGGGTTGCTTTTTAATGCGGCCAAAATCAGCTTGAGAGATGAGAATGGCAAAAGCACCAGTGTCCAGCTTGAACTGGATGCTGCATTGATTAACTTGTATGACAGCATGCCATTTGTCCACGGCATCCACATTGAGGATAGATAGGCGTCTTGCTGAATTTGAAGAGGCATACTCACATGTAGTGATGATGCCCACACGATAGGGGGACTCCAGGCAGTCGTCCTCTGGATCCGTAGTGCTACCAGGATCAGAATCCAGTAAACTTTGCTGTACACATCGAACGCGCTTGCGTTGGAATTGGGATCGCTGGCCCTTGACTGGTGGTGCATGTCATAATATCCATTCATGTATATAATGAGATGCAGACAGGCAGTGATTGACACACAGGATAACCAATGAACACACACAACACAGAACAACCAATCACCAGACAGGACACCACCACTATAAGCCCACAGGGCATTAAGACTCTCCTTCTCGATCAGGACACAGCTACTGAGATAGTTAGAGTGCACAAGCCAGTGAGCACCATCTCCATGTGGTGGAGAGCTAGTCTGGTCAAGCCAGTAGGAGGTTATCAGTTAGATTAATAAAGTCAACCCACAGCAGATTATGTACAGCAATCAGCAAGTTCAATGAAACAGTGTTGGACCATCTCCTGTGTCGGAAGCCTGTTTCTAGTTTCACTGCATCCAGTTGCAGTCAACGTTGAACCAACTCACTTAACACATCAGTGCAGACCTATACAACGCTGCATAATGTCCAGGCTTCCCGCAATTTAAACATCGCCTGCCTTTTGCAGGGCATTGCTGCTTTAAGTGTGCAGTGCCGCAGTTCGGGCACGTCATGACGTTGACGTCGTTACGCTCTGTGCGTCGTCACACATGCGCATTGCGGCCAGCCGACGTTCGCACCTGCGCACTTTGGTTTTTGGGCGCTTCATTCTCCCGTTCGTGTTGCGCATGCGTGGGGCCCCGGGAAAAGCGCGCTAAATGGCTGCTTTCATCAATACTGAGGAGCTGCATCCGGGATGAAACGGTAGTACCGATTTCTCGCATGCTCATGCACTATACACGTCTCGATTGCGACTGGCAGGGTCATGTGCTTAATTTTGAGGAGTTGCTCCCGCAAGGAATCGGAGTGCACCCCAATCACGATCTGATCCCTGATCATGGAATCAGTGGTTGCACCATAATTGCAAGACTGCGCTAATATACGGAGATGAGTTAGAAAGGATTGGAATGGTTTATCCTTGCCCTGAAGGTGTTGCTGGAAGATATAGCGCTCAAAGGTCTCGTTTGTTTCGACTTCACAGTGACTGTCGAACTTCTCCAAAACGGTCTTGAATTTGGTCTTGTCCTGGCCGTCAGTAAAATTAAAGCGAGATGAAAATCTGGATGGCTTGGTCCCCCGCAGTTGATAGGAGCAGCGCGAATTTTCTGGCATCGGACGCATCCTCGAGGTCAGAGGCCTCAATGTAGAGAAGGAACCTTTGCTTGAAGACCCGCCAGTTGGCGCCGAGATTGTCGAAGATCCGTAGCTGTGGAGGGGCCTGGATCTTCTCCATGCCGCTGGAAGGCACTTGCTGGTCATCACGGAATCACATGAGGTAAACCACTCGTTAGTAGACTACTGGTACCATGTCGTGTTAATCACCCTGGGGTAACACGGACTGCAAATGGATGCAATTGTACTTGAAAGTAGACTCCAAACTTTGGTGTTGGTTCAATACACTTTATTGAACCTGTTTAGCAGTGCACACAGTTCGCTGTGGGTTTTACACTCTACTATTCTAAGCGTGCTTACTATAACTAAGTAGACCAGACTAGCTCTGAACCACGTGTAGAAGATGCTAACTGATATATACACCCTGTCTGTCACTCCAGTTGTCACCAGTGAAAAGAGGCAGAGTGTTGATGCCTCGTGTGTTTTATAGTGGGAGACCACCTTCTAGTGTTCAGCCTGGTGATTGGTTGTATTCTGTCCTGTGTAATTGATTGGCTGTACTGGGTGTCTGTCACTGCCTGTCTGTATCTCATTATGTGCATGAGTGCATATCATGATAATTCAATGTTACATTTCCGTATGGGTCGTTCATCAGAGGTCCTGGAGCTCATACCAACACAGCTTTGTCCTACCGTGGACTTTCCTGCAAAGCTCTCTCCAGCAGATTCAGTTGAGATCCTGGCGTGTTTGTGTCTCTGGCCCTCTCTTCCTTAGTCCAAAAAGATCCATCTACAGTTCTTCACACAGTCCTGTAGTTTGCTTGATGGCAGCTACCAAACGGAGTAAGCTCTCCTCAATAATTTTGTGCCCTGAGCACGTGACATCAGTGCAACCGGCACGTGACCTGCTCTCTCCCCTCCTCTTCCCACTGAATTCTTACTGTTCTTTGACACCCTTGCCTCTCCGATGCCTGAGGACCCAGTTCCTCGCTCACCTTCCATATCCAAGGTGTCCATCCAAAACGTGGACAGGATCAGGATGTTGGGCACCCCATCATCCATTTGTATGCGCTTCAGCACGTTACATCTTCTCTTCTGAACATAGTCCATACTCTACGTGCAACACCATTGCAGCCTCGTGACCCATGCCCCCCTCCTCCTGCTTGAAGTGACCATCAAATTGACACTCCACCATCTTCTATACATACAACATGAGCAACAATATCTTCCACCCTTGGCAGGCACATGGATATGTGCCATTTGGCACTATGAATCTGACACCCCTCATAGAGTCCTACAGCGCAGAAAGAGGCCTTTCGGCCTATCGTGTCTCTGCCGGCCATCGTGCACATATATCAATTTAAATCCTATTTTCCAGCACTTGTCTGTAGCCTTGTATGCTATGGTGTTTCAAGTGCTCATCTGAACGCTTCTAAAATGCTTCAGTACCGCGACTTATGGCCACCCAGCTCCATCCAAGTTGTGACTCACTGTGGCGGTGTGCAGAGATCACTGAATCTTTTCTGGTACTTTATCCACATGCGATGCACCACATTATGACCTCTCACCCAGACAGGCACCTATGTCCAGGTCCAGGCCTCTTTGTCTGGTGGGGTGGCCTCCTTTGGCCATCCCGTGGTATGGGTAATTTACACCTGGCACTCTCTGTCTCCCTCAGAGCGTGTAGACAGTCATCTCACAACTGTGGGACAGAGTGCCAACCAGCATTGGCAGCCTGCCTGCCGGACCCACTGGGTGCTGAGAACAAAGAAAGGTACAGTAAGAAGTCTTACAACACCAGGTTAAAGTCCAACAGGTTTGTTTCAAACACTAGCTTTCGGAGCACTGCTGAGTACCTGAGGAAGGAGCAGTGCTCCGAAAGCTAGTGTTTGAAACAAACCTGTTGGACTTTAACCTGGTGTTGTAAGACTTCTTACTGTGCTCACCCCAGTCCAACGCCGGCATCTCCACATCAAAGAAAGGTACAGCACAGGAACAGGCCCTTTGGCCCTCCAAGCCTGTGCCGACCATGCTGCCCGTCTAAAACCTTCTACACTTCCAGGGTCCGTATCCCTCTATTCCCATCCTATTCATGTATTTGTCAAGACGCCCCTTAAATGTCACTACCGTACTTGTTTCCACCACCTCCTCCGGCAGCTAATTCCAGGCACCCACTACCCTCTGTGTAAACAAAAACTTCACTTCCACATCTCCCCCAAACTTTGCCCCTCGCAACTTAAACCTATGTGCCCTAGTAATTGACTCTTACACCTTGGGAAAAAGCTTCTGGCTATCCATTCTGTCCATGCTCCTCATAATTTTGAAGACTTCTATCAGGTCGCCCCTCAACCTCTGTCATCCCAGTGAAAACAAACCGAGTTTATCCAACCTCTCCTCGTAGCTAATGCCCTCCATATCAGGCAATATCTTCAAAGCCTCCACCACATCCTCTGGTAGTATGGCGCTCAGAATTGAACACCGAGGCGGTCACTTGTGCCAGGTTTCTGTCTCATCAACAGCTCCATTAAGCTCCTCCTCAACTCATTGCAGGCTTCATGAAGGTGTCTGGACTCATTTTGAATTTTTTTTTTAAGAGTACCCAATTATTTTCTTTTCAATTAAGGGCCAATTTAGCGTGGCCAATCCACCTGACCTGCACATCTTTGGGTTGTGGGAGCGAAACCCACGCAGACATGGGGAGAATGTGCAAACTCCACAAGGACAGTGACCCAGGGCCGGGATTCAAACCCGGGTCCTCAGCGCCGCAGTCCCAGTGCTATCCACTGCGCCACATGCTGCCCTCTGGGCTCATTTTTTACCCTCTGGAAATCATTTGACCCAGTGCCTGCCACACTCCTGCCCCCACCAGCAGCGCTGCACCAGCCAGCATGAAATTGCATCGTTCTGACATTCGCAGAATGAAGAGGACACTGCGAGTGCTTCCAAGCCCAATGCGCGCCCAATGAGTGTGAAATTCAGACCATGAGTTTTGACATTGTCCAAAGGTTGTTTCTGCCATGTAGTGACTGCTCTGGTGTAATTTAGATGACTAACTCAGGGAAGGTAGTGATGGTAAGAAATAGATTTAGGTAAGAAATAGATTTAGTCAAGAGGGTGCTTTTTAATTGATAGCTTTTTACTTTTCAAGGTTTTTGGTCAAATGGCATCTCATAGAATTTACAGTGCAGAAGGAGGCCATTCGGCCCATCGAGTCTGTACCGGCTCTTGGAAAGAGCGCCCTACCCAACACCTCTACCCTATCCCCATAACCCAGTAACCCCATCCAACACTAAGGGCAATTTGGGACACTAAGGGCAATTTATTATGGCCAATCCACCTAACCTGCACATCTTTGGACTGTGGGAGGAAACCGGAGCACCCGGAGGAAACCCATGCACACACGAGGAGGATGTGCAGACTCCGCACAGACAGTGACCCAAGCCGGAATCGAACCTGGGACCCTGGAGCTGTGAAGCAATTGTGCTATCCACAATGCTACCGTGCTGCCCACACGGGCACAATGGCATCTCAGAAGTTCGACTGTAACATCTGTAGTGACAAAACACTGCAACTGATGTAAAGGAATGAGAATTTATCCCAGGACTAATAATTCAGAAAATGGCAGTTCACGATCCTCCTACAGGGGTTTGAGAATTTGAATTCAAAAACAATCTGAAAATAAAAAGTCGATACCAGTAAAAAGCGACCATGATGCTGTCTGATTGTTGTAAACCATCCAACTGTCTGAATAATGTCCTTCAGGAAGAGAAGCCAGCCGTCCTTATACACTCAGAGTCAATATATGTGACCCTACTCCCACACCAGTGTGCCCTCTGAAGTCACTCAGCTGTACCCATGAAGCAGACCCACCCTCTTGGGGAGTGGGGCTTTGCCAGCTATACGTGCATCCAAATTGAATTTTACACATGTAGTAGTGCCAGTTCTCACATGATACCCATTTCCTGGAATCTAGATTAATAGAGCACCAATATAGACATAGCTTCATTCACGCAGATCAGGCTAATCTCCTCTTCCTCCAGGACACTGAGGCCAATTGTGCGACTGAACTGATCCACAGCCACAGGCTGGCATCGGTACAGACCGAGGGCTCCTGTGCTTTTTCCCCTTTTTGACACAGTGAACAGCAATTTGCAGGCTGTTTGGATTGGTCGATGCTGGGTGAGTGATTTTTTTTTGAGAGTTGATTGAGGAGACTGTTCAAACAGCCCAAGTCCTGCAAGCGAACCCCCACCCATCTCCCCTCCCTCCCCTGCAATGTATGAAACTTTGTTACACCCATCTTCTCATTGTTTGGGCTTCAGCAGCTCTTGGCTCAACTTGGTTACCGATGCAGATGTGCCAGCTGCTGCCCTCAATGCCCAATACACCACAGTCAACAATTTGCATTCATATGGTGCTTTAATGCAGTAAAATGGCCAAAGGCATTACAGGATTGCTATCAAACAAAATTTGACTTTGGGCCACATAAAGAGATATATTAGGACAGATGGCCAAAGAGCGTCTTAAAGGAGGAGAGGGGGAGAGGTTTAGGAGGGAAATCCTAGAACGTAGACACCTGGGAGGTGGAAACATAGCCACCAATATGGAGCTATGAAATTGGGGATGTGCAAGACCCAGAGTTAGAGGAGTGCAGATATCTTGGAGAGCGTGGGCTGGAGGGGACAGATTGGGAGAGGTGAAACCAAGGATTTGAAAATAAGGATTAAAATTCTGAAATCAAAGTGCTGCAAGACTTACAGATGAGAGCTTACGTAGGGCAACTGGCATAGGGGTGATGGGTGAATGGGACTGTCTGACACTTCATGATAAGGAAGATGGCATTGCCATTTCAGAATGTGTACAGGAACTGCTCAGCTCATTCAAGCCTTATTGTTTCTCTTCTCTCCATTTTCCCTGATGCATGATGGTGAACCATTCCATGGGCACTGTTTGCTATTTGATCGTGAGAACCAGGTGTCTTTTTTTTTCTTTTTAAAAATAAATTTAGAGTACCCAATTCATTTTTTCCAATTAAGGGGCAATTTAGCGTGGCCAATCCACCTAGCCTGCACATCTTTGGGTTGTGGGGGCGAAACCCACGCAAACATGCGGAGAATGTACAAACTCCACACGGCCAGTGACCCAGAGCCGGGATCGAACCTGGGACCTCGGCGCCGTGAGGCTGCAGGGCTAACCCACTGCACCACCGTGATGCCCGAGAACCAGGTGTCTTTGATACTGTCCTTCCTACACAGGCAAAATCCTACACGAGGTGACAAGCAACATCAGGAAACCTGGATAGACCTTTCTCCTCATCAGTGCGATGT
Source organism: Scyliorhinus torazame (assembly GCF_047496885.1). NCBI lineage: Eukaryota > Metazoa > Chordata > Chondrichthyes > Carcharhiniformes > Scyliorhinidae > Scyliorhinus > Scyliorhinus torazame. The sequence goes on from NC_092727.1 coordinate 48,908,703, forward strand.
GTCACAACCACCTCTGTAGGACTCGATTTCTCTCCAGGTATTGTCCTCATTGTCACAGGATTGTTAATCGTGGCCATAATATCACTATGGGGCAAATAAAGCAATGCCCCAAGGGCTACCTCAGCTGGTGATTGAACCTGTGCTGTTGGTGTTATTCTACACTGCTCTAGGCATAAGCTGACCGTCACTGAGCCCACCTTCCCACCACTCCCTTGAAGGACAAACTCGGCACAGATCAAGTTGAGAGCTGGGATCTTCCTGCATCGTAAGACCCAGCACCACATCTGGAATTCCTTTCACCTACTGAACCACTGGTGCTGCTTAGAAAACCAGTCTGCAGACTGGGGCTACTGTGATCTTTTCTATTTGAACAATATATGGGGTTTATGTTAAGGTCAGTGAAAGAAGCTCAAATAACCTCCCCAATGATAGGTAGATTATCAAATAATAGAGTGGTGAGTTGCCTCCTATATATAATTTGTTGATTGGATTTTCTGTCGACAATTGTTCAGCCGTCCTCTCTTCTGAAATGTTGGAATCTCCGGTGTTTACATAAACCAAGGAATCTAATATTGCCCTCTTTCATTTAAAGATTGGTGTCCACAGTTCTCCAAACACAATTCAATCAATTTCTCACAGTTAACAGTCCTAGTTTGACGTGGAAACCCAATCATGTTGATGCTGGTGCGTAAGCTCACAGACTCAGTTTCACCCCCATAAAGCTGACAGCAAACAGTTCTGACCCGTTCAATCATCCACTCTGTGTTTGCTGACTATTGCAGTTAACTCACCAGTACACCATCTTGGTTAACACTGACTAGCGAACAAACTGACTCCAAACGTGTGCGAGTTGAAACAGGTGGATGCGCAGTTGACCCAATTGTTCTCTGAAATGGACATCTTGGGCATCAGTATACGTGAAACCCTATTTCACTTCAGGCTTGGTATGATTTGCCAGTGACACAACAGTCAAATCAGCCTCAGTTCTAAGGATTGACAGTCTTCCTTTTTCTCAGACATATAGTTAAAAATCTTAAGTGCCACTACGCCTCTCTCTCACACATCCTTACCCTTGAATAAACAGGAATTCCAACCAGTAATATTTTTAGAAAAACGTTGTTAATCAGAGATTCATGACTGTGTAACAGTCATTATAATGTGTTTCAGGCTGAATCACATCTGTGATTCTGAGAAAACCCTGGATGTGCAATACCATTAAGAAAACTTGCAGTCGGCTCCTTTCTCCACACCAGCTTATACAGGGAAATGAAGAGAATGGCGATTTTTGCTTGTTGAATCCTAGGTGTCGATTACAAGCCCCTACAAAACCAGTGAAGGAACAGCATCAGCTCACGCAGTCCTTTTAAAGGATGCTTTTGGTTCGCGTTCACGGAGCTCCGGCTCTCCTGTGCCACTTACCTCGGACCTGGCCGCCTCCCTGTGATCTCCTGGTCTGACAGCTTTTTCCAAGTGCTGGACAGTTTTGAAGATTTCCTTTAAAGTTATAAGCTCCTCTACAATGGGCTCACTGCCCAGATTCCTCACTAGCACAGCCAAGAGAGAGAAAAAAAAACCTTTTGCAGTCAAGTAAATAAGAGAATAGTGCGGGAACTGTGGGAATGTTTAAGGAGATTGGTCATTTCTCTGTCAGTCTTTGCTAGCATCAGCTTGTCTTTTCGGCAGCCTACAGCAGACAGAAAGAAAATCTATTTACCAGGCTTCAAAATTGACAACACATGCCTGATCCTCTCTGCACTAGTAAATAGTTCTTTCATGCTGGGCCAGTTGCCATAGCAACAAACATGCAGGAAATATCCCAGATAACTAGAATAGTGGGAAAAACATATGTTTTGGATAAAGTTTGGCAGTGGATCGTTTATCTTTCCGTTCTTAGAAGTTCAATTTTCAGATAGGCACCTTCTTTACATCATAGCAAAGGTCAGAGGTTGTTGAGACTGACTCTAGGCCTGGACAGATGAATGTCCTTTCTCCTGAAAGACTTAGTGAGTGGAGATTCAATTAAAAGTTAACCTGGGACCCTGGCCAGATGCCAATGGATGAGGTTCACCTTCACGAGCATAATCTCCTCTGAAACTGCTGATAATTCGCAGGACAGAAAATAAACTTTCACAGACTCCAACTGAGAAAATATTTCTTTACCAGTGAAATCATTGGCCAACAGTGCAAATAAAGAGCAAACATTATATTTTACCCAAACGCAACTCTTGCCCGGCAACAATCGCCTTTGTTAATCTCTCCATGTTTCCTTAAGGTTTTATTATTTATTATCTGTAGAGGCTGATTCATAGTAGACCTCAATTCAGTGGCTCTCTGTCACCTAAATGTCTATTCTTCAGGTATGAACTCACAAACATTTGAGTGTTGCCGAGCTGTTTGACTATGGGGGCCAACACTGCCTAGTCTGATTCTGTCCTCATGTTAACACAGACAGAAGTGCAACACTTTCCAAGAACAGGCACTAGATAGAGGTCAGGGGTGAATCAAACTGGATTAATGTCAGTCAAAAAGAGTCGGTAACACATGACACAGACAGTTAGGGGTTACTGTGTTCCTGACTGTGTTTCTAGCTCCCTCACACTGTCTCTTGTGACTCCTTCCCGCAGCATCCTACATTACTGCCTATTTCTGGAAAGTTTCTCAATATCCTATTTTGTAAACAATTTGTGGGATATTGCACTCATGTACACTGTGATGAAAGCCACAGGTTTGATCTGCCTGTGCTGGGGTTGTACTGAGCTGAGCTCAGTCCAACTCCTGACTAAGATTTATGGCTCAAGCAGTCACACACTTGCCTCTGAATCACGAGATTCTGAGCTTAAATCCTACTCCAGGACTTTAAGCACAAGAACCAGCACTGCCACTCCGTTCAGCACGAAGGGAGTGCTACACTGTCAGAGATGCTGTCTTTCTCATGAGATGTTAAACAGAGGTGCCACCTGCCTGCTTGAGTAGATGTAAAATAACCCATAGTACTATTTTGAAGAAGAGCCCCAGTGTCCTGAGCAATATTAATTTCTTAACACCACAAAGACAGGTTATCTGGGGCGAAATTCTCCTACCCGCCCCGCCACATTTCTGCGCCGACCGGCCGGCGGGAGTCTCCGTAACACCGGCCGGTCAATGGGGTTTCCCATTGTGGGGCAGCCCCACGCCGTCGGGAAACCCCCGGTGCCGGCATTGTCACATTAATATTTGTGGGAGTACAATTGGCTGCAGCGTTTCCTACCTTATGACAATGACTGCACCTCAAAAAATGTACTCTATTGGCTATAAAGTGCTTTGAGACACTCAGTAGTTGTGAAAAGCACAACATAGATGCAAGTTTTTATCTCTTATACGCCAATCCAGTCTGTTGCCACCTGGGCATACGGCTTTGCATCCGCGAGTTGGGACATGCGCAGAGTCGGGAGAATTTCCGACTCCGCAATTCCAACCTCGAAAAATGACTTCCCAAATTTCCAATTTTTGGTCTGGGGGACAGAATGGATTCCGAGGGCAGGCGACCTCGGGAGTAGTCAGGGATTGGAGGTGGGCCTGGCAGGGGTTGGGCAAGCCGGGCGCAGAAAGGTTGGTTGTCAACGATGTGCTGCAGGAGACTATGGGGGCCAACACTGTTGTTGACTTGTCAGGGGAGTGACCAAGCTGTAAATGTTGTCCAGCTTCTCTCTGACTTTGGAACGGATGGCCAATCATGGGCTTTCCCAAGGGAGAAGTGTTATTGTTGCTGCTCAGTCAAAGTGTACTCTACTGAAAGCATGGCGTGGATTCCCAAGACATAGCCATGGAGATGGCATTGTCTTACCGTCACTTCCTGGTACAGATATTATGCAATCATGTAGTTAGCTGACAGGATTAAGTTGGTGGATGAATGATGAACAGTGCCATGCTCATTATCCCATCCACTTGCCCTCTTGCCATCCATCTATCAGGATGCATCCACACTGTTGACCATTAACTAGGACCCTCACAAGTGTCACAGCATAACAGTGTGACTAAGAGGGAGGAAGCTAGCAGGGCTGTCAGTGGTCAGGCAGCACAACATGCCACCTTGGAATCACCACATGACCCATGACACCAAAGAATTGTGCAGTCATTTTCCCCACCACACCTTAACATTAATCATTGGTGATATGGTGAAAATTGATTAGTGCGTGTAAGCGTACAGAAATGAATGAGAGCACTACAATCTGAGTGGCTCACTACCCTTTTCACCGTACATTTTTATCGATAGACTGTCACATAGAGGAGATGTGGGCAAAGGGTGGATCCAGCTGTCTCACACTTTTCTGAGCAGGACCATCAAATTTTGGGGAACAAGGCCTCGAACCTGCTGGCCACCATAATGTCGCTGTATCAACCACGAAGGCCTGGATTCAAATAACGGCTACAATGAGCTCAGCAGGAGACCATCAGCGCTCATGGATTCATATTGACATGCTGCAGCTAAAGTGAGAGACGGTGCATACCTCTGCTTCAGCATTGAGGATTGAATGTGTGCATAGCTCATGTAGATGTGCACAGAATTGATGAGAATGAGCAGCGTGATGCACAGAAACAGTGCAGCATGCTCTAAATATTAGGCTAACATGAAATCATGTTGTTGTTGCAGGTCAAAAGGGTGAAAATGACCTGTACTGGGCATTGCTGAGACACATCTGTCCCGTGGAATAGATGGCCATAGATCGCCAGGGTGCCTGAACAGCTGTCTGTTGGTGATGGTGAATCACTGATAGCTGGTGACAAAGGCGGTGTTGAACTCACCTTGGCGCATGGTGGTAATAATGGAGGTCATACTCAGGTCAATGAGCACAATGGGATGTTAACATAAGAGGAAGTGCAGAGATGGGCTTGTGTCATACAGACAGTGCAGGCATGGTTAAACACAATGGAATGCATCACAGCCTGCTTTCACTATGTGAAAGGCTAAACCTAAATATTTCTTTTTGTGCCTGACACAGGCCCCAGTGCTGCACCCTCAGCCCCCTGGGCACGACATTCCTTAGGTGGCAAGAGGAGTAAGGAATATCTGAGGAGGCCGTGTCTTATCAGATTAGCCCACAACATGCCAGCTCAGATACCAACATATCGGAGAGATGTGTATGTGTAGAGTTGGAGGCACAGGGTGACAGTCACCGCAGCAGTATGCAGGAGGGGGTTTCAGAGCCTGAGACATAAGACCATAAGACATAGGAGCAGAATTAGGCCACTCGGCCCATCGAGTCTGCTCTGCCATTCAATCATGGCTGATATTTTCTCATCCCCATTTTCCTGCCTTCTCGCCATATCCCCATATTAATCAAGAACTCAGTGATTTGGCCTTCACAGCTTTCTGCGGCAAAGAGTTCCACAGATTCACCATTCTCTGGCTGAAGAAATTCCTCCTCATCTCTGTTTTAAAGGATCGTCCCTTTAGTTTGAGATGGTGTCCTCTGGTTCTAGTTTTTCCTACCAATGGAAATATCCTCTCCACGTCCACTCTATCCTGGCCTCGCAGTATCCTGTAAGTTTCAATAAGATCCCCCCTCATCCTTTTAAACTTCAACGAGTACAGACCCAGAGTCCTCAACCGTTCCTCATACGACAAGTTCTTCATTCTAGGGATCATTTTTGTGAACCTCCTCTGGACCCTTTCCAAGACCAGCACATCAGTGCACAGTGCCCGATGGAGGTAGGCAGAAAGTCATAATGATGTTCCAATGGGCAAGAACATAGAGTCTTGGGAGTCACCTTTTGGGGAACAGTATTTTATAATCGGCAGCAAATGTGTGAATATCAGGCGGAGTTCCCTGGGGCACTGGGAGCTCGTGGACTGAATTAAGGAGTCCATCACCATTAGACGGCCTGCATTGTCTTGGGGTTTCATCCACATAAGATCTAACCATTTGAGATTGGACAGTCACGTGGAGGGACACTTGAAGTAAATAGAAGAACGGCCTCTCGGTCAGGAACGCGTGTAAGCCTCCCAGCACAGTGCTTAGAAAGTTAAATTATAAGGAGAGTTTTCATATACTGGCCGTTATCGCATTGAGTGGGTAATCTGATTAAGGTGTTTAAATTGTTAGAAGAATTTAAATGGGTAGATATCAGAAACTATTTAGTCTCATGAGGAATTAATAATGATGAGACATAAAATTAATATTAGAGCTCACTCATTCAGGAGGGAAACCACAAAATACTCTTTCAGACAATAGGTAGTGGAAATGTGGAACTTAACTGCCCCAAAAGACTATGAATGCTGGGGGACAGTTGGAGCATTCAAGACTGATATTGATGCATTTTTGTTGGGCGAGAGTATCAAAGGACATGGAGCGAAGGTGGAAAATGAAGTTAGCATCCTCATCAGCCATGGTCTAATTGAATAGTGGAGCATGCTGAAGGGGCTGAATGGAGCAGCGACAGTGAATTCAGTCCAGTCCCATAACCAGTGAGGCTAATGGCACCTGAGTTCTGATGGAAATTCCCCAATCAAACCTCTGTTGCTGGGAACTCTTATCACCATTGTGTGTCTTAGCTGAAGCTATCCTTGGTTAAGATTAATAGAGACTACTTACTGGCTGTTGGTAAACTATCTTTTATTAAATATTCTTCTAACTATGTACACGATAAGGCTTCGCATGATGCTAAGCATACTCTGGTCATATGTTTATATTACTGATAGTGTAGACTATCTATTCACATTAACCCTTTACACCACATCTCCTCAGATGTCTGACTCTGTTAAATGCATTATTTATGTTATTTTACTGGCCAGGGACTTGGGTTCGATTCTGGCCTTGGGTGACTGTCTGTGTGGAGTCTGCACATTCTCCCCGTGTTTGCGTCGGTTTCCACAGTCCAAAGATGTGCAGGTTAGGTGGATTGGCCATACTAACTTGCCCCTAAGTGTCCAAAGGTTACAGGGATAGGGCGGGCCAGTGGACCTGGGTGGGATGTGGTGCTTTCAGAGGGCAGTTAAGAGTCAATCAAATTGTTGTGGATCTGGAGTCAAATGTAGGACATTAGTGAACCAAATGGGGTATTACGACAATTGATTCATGGTCATCATTAGATTTCAAATTTCACCATCTGCCGTGGTGGGATTTGAACCTATGTCCCCAGAGCATTACCCAGCGGGGGCGGTTCTCCGAGCCCCACGCCGGGCCGGAGAATCGCCGCAACCGCGCCACGACGCCCCGATGCCGGCGTGCGATTCTCCGAGGTGCGGAGAATCAGCACCATTTGCGCTGGCACGTTTGTCGCGGCGCTGGCCACGGGCCGCTGGAATCGGCGGGGCCGCCGATTCTCCGGCCCGGATGGGCCGAGCGGCCGCGCGGATCCGACAGAGTCCCGCCAGCGCCGTTCACCCCTGGTCGCTGCCGGCGGGAACTCTGCGCGAACGGTCGGGGGGCAGCCTGTGGGGGGGCATCCGATGGGGTCTGGCCCACGATTGGGGCCCACCGATTGGCGGGCCGCCCCCCCCCCCCCCCCCCCCCCCCCCCCCGGGCCTACTTTCTGGCGCGGCCGGCCCCTGAACACCGACGCCATGTTGAGTCGGGGCCGGCGCGCTAAAGAAGTTCCCCGCGCATGCGCAGATTGGCGCGGCCCAACTGCGCATGTGCGGGCTGGCGCGGTGCCCATTTGGCGCTGCAAAAGGAGGCTGGAGCGGCGTGAACCGCTCCAGCGCCGTGCTGGCCCCCTACAGGGGGCCAGAATCGGTCGTATCCGGGCCCGGTAGGCGCTGTCGATGGCGCGAACACTTGGGCTCCAGATTGGAGAATCGCCCCCAGGGTCTTTGGATTACTAATCCAGTTACAATACCACTACAGTACTGCCTCCCCTTGTGGAAGTAGTGTTTTTTTCAAAACCTGGCCTTTGCAATTTTGGTCATAAATCCATACTGACTCCCGTGCCGGGTGTTCTGGTAAGTTATACACTCTATGGCATTGTTTGTAATTAATGGTTTGATTTACATAATACTCATCTTTCTTTCTCACTTACCCTCTATATCTGCTGCCTTAATGCAAGTGTGATGTTGCAGGGGGATGGGGATCAAGACAGTTGTCCAAATACCAAAATCTGAACATTTATTTAAAGACCTTCAGATACTCAGCAAAACAGAAAAGAAAAGAAATAAACACCTAGCTCTTCTCTGAGTTTAACTTTACACACAGTATTCGCCTATTTAAATCTGGATGACTAATCTGTTTCCCAGAGTAAAGGGCAGCACGGTAGCATGGTGGTTAGCACAATTGCTTCACAGCTCCAGGGTCCCAGGTTTGATTCCCGGCTTGGGTCACTGTCTGTGCGGAGTCTGCACGTTCTCCCCGTGTGTGTGTGGGTTTCCTCCGGGTGCTCCGGTTTCCTCCCACAGTCCAAAGATGCGCAGGTTAGGTGGATTGGTCATGCTAAATTGCCCTTAGTGTCCAAAATTGCCCTTAGTGTTGGGTGGGGTTACTGGGTTATGGGGATAGGGTGGAGGTGTGGGCTTGGGTAGGGTGCTCTTTCAAAGAGCCGGTGCAGACTCGATGGGCCGAATGGCCTCCTTCTGCACTGTAAATCCTATGATTCTATGATTCTAAACGCAATACATATATAAATATAATGGCGACAAGTCAGATTACCAGTATGGGTTCTCATTGAAGCCAAAGTACAATCAAAATCAGGGTTTTCGTAGAGTCCAAGGCCAGCAACAAACACACAGCAAATTCTTCACTCTCCAAGGAGCCTTCCTTGCATTCACTAAGTTGTGTTTTTTTCCAATTAAAGGGTAATTTAGCATAGTCAATTCACCCTACCTGCACATCTTTGGGTTGTGGGGGTGAAAACCACGCAGACTTGGGGAGAATGTGCAAACTCCACACGGACAGTGACCCAGGGCCGGGATTCGAACCCGGGTTCTCAGCGTCGCAGTCCCAGTGCTAACCACTATGCCACGTGCCGCCCCATGCATTCACTAAGTTGGTTTCCCCCCTAACAGGACTCAATGCTCTGTTTACGTAGTCTAGCAAAGATTCACAGCTGATCCTTGTTGCACAGATTCCTGATAGGGGTTTTCCACTGTCACCCATTATTGCTTACCTTTAATGCGACAGATGAGCCTGCTTGGTCCTCACTATCTCACTTGCTTTGTCATGCAATGTTACATTTCTGCTAAGGACATCAGCTGATGATTTATGTTCTCGCTGCATTCCTTGAAAAAAATCAAGTGGTTTGTCCTCAAATTCGCCATGCTTAGTCTTCAAATGCCTTTGACGTTTTGAGGGTTTTAAACTTTCATTTGCCAGTACTTCCCTGCGTATATCACACGTGCTTTACATCTTGATTTGCATTGGCACAATTAACAAAGTCATACCTCAAGGAATCATCTTTATACTGCTTTGTTTCCGATTTCAGTTTCTTCTTAATGGGTTGTTTCACCAGAGGTCCTGGAGTTCTGTACATAACTCACACCAGCACTGCCTAGTCTTACTGTGGACTCTCCTGGGAAGCTCTATCCAGCAGATTCTGTTGTGAGATCCTGACATGTTGTGCCTCTGGCCTTCTCTTCCTTATTATTTTTCCAATTAACGGGCAATTTAGCATCTCTCTTCCTTATTACAAAATAATCGATTTTCAGTTCTTCACACAGTCTTGTTGCTTGCTTGTTGGCAGCTACAAAATGGAGAAATCTGTCCTCCATAATTTCCCACCCAAAGCTCGGAAGTACACGGTGAGTGTACATGTGTACATGCTGGGCACATGACCACCTCTTCTGGCAGGAATGTCATGAGAATGTCGCTTTAAGAAATGTTTGGCTGCTCATGTTACTGCAGTGATGTCAGAGTGTGGGTGGAGCTGAGCTCTGGTTCTGCTTTTTAGTTTCACTTTGAGAAAAGCTTGGGTGTGTCTGTCGTTTTGGTTTCGTTTTCAGTGTGTTGCAGCCAAAGTCAGGCAAAGCAGCTGTACTGTTGATCTCTCTGCCATGAAGGACTATCTCTTAATCACTTGGTGAATTAAGAATTATAAATGTTTTCAGTGTTGAATGTAAACCCTGATGTGCTTATGTTTAAAGGTTTGTTAAGTCTTCTGGATGTTAAAAGGACAGCATACAGATTACTTAGTGTTGTATTCTTTGGGTGGTGCATTTGATTTACTGGTTGCTAATATGTTCACTTTGTTTTAGAAAGGTTAACTTGAGTTCATAGAATAAACATTGTTTTGTTTTTAAAAATACTTTTCCATTTCTGCTGTACCACACCTCTAGAGTGGGCCGTGTGCTCCCCATACCACAATCTATTAAAAGTTGTGGATCAGGTGAACGCCATGATACACTTTGGGGTTCTCTAAACCCTGACCCATAACAGGAAGACTCTGTCGTTTATATATTAAAGGCCGGTTGAGGCCAACATTCTCAACTTGAAACACGGTTGCACCTGGCATTTCTTATTGACTTTGAAACTTTATTTCTAATACCTAATTTATCCAAGTTCATGACTTTTTACTACTGAAAATTAAAGCAATTTCAGTTAATCATGCGCATTCTTACATTTACACACAAGCTTTATTTTGAACATATTCCCATTTCTTTAGAAAATTAAACAAGTATAGAAAAAAGTACAATCTTGTTTTAGCTTAACAAACTATGACTTTAGACGAGATGAAGTAACTTGTCAAACACGCACAATGTCACAGTATTTCTTACTGGTTCCACTGCATTGCACTATCCAAACATCCAAGTCATCTCCTTCTCCATTCTCACCAAAAGTACTTGCTTCCTGATTTCCAGAGAGTGGTGATACAAAGTGATGACTGTAGGTTTCTTCCAGTGTTGGTGCACGTCAGCTGTATTGACTGGCGTCATTTGATCGGTATTCCTGGCTGACAAACCTGGCCTGACTTCCATCTCACTGTCCAATAGCTGTTACTGTCGTCAGATGCATCCACCCCAGCCACAGACTACTGACCACTTCCCAACCTGTACTTCACGTTGTGGGAGTGCAAGTGCCTGCCGTTAAGCAGCCTGACCACGGAGCCGTATGTCACATACTGCCGATCGGTTGCAGGGGAATGAGCCGAGTTGCACACAGAGGGCGAGCACCAGAGCGGAGCTCCAAACTGGGGCCACCACCATTGGCATCCTGCTCCCACCTAGCTGCCCATCAGTTCCTGCCCTCCCTTCCCCTGCCCCATGCGCGGTGACCAGCACACAGCTCAGCCTCGCGCTACCCCGCTCCCTTGAACGCCACAGCCAATTGGGTCTGCCCGCAACCGGCATTCTTAAAAAACAGTTGCTGATGTTGGGCATTTCTTCCCACAATCGGGAACGTCGTAACAGCAAGCTCCACAACCCTCCCGATACCCACCCGCGGGTCGCGACCCTGAGTTTGAAAAACCTTGATGTATGAAACTCCACTTCCTCCGCAAAACCTATGGCCTCTTGTTCAGGGTTGTCAACAGGAATGTGTGACAATGTTGTCATGATATCCATATTAACATATCATGGTGCAATCACACACACACACTGATGGACAGGTAGATGGACCAACCAACACACACACAACATCACAGCCAATCATCAGTGAGAGCACACACACTATAAAACAGGGAACACCACAGTTCCCGCTGATTCTACTAGGAGATAGCTCAGAGCACAGAGCTCACAGCATACCACTCAGACATACACCATGTGCTGAGTGCCTCACTAAGATAGTGCTAGGGCTGTGTCCACAGGTTAGCTGGTGAAGTACGAACGACAGCCAGAAGTTAATAGTTATTATTGTACAGAATAATAAAACAGAGTTGTACCATCTACAACCGTGTTGGTCCGTTTGTGTATCGGAACACCCAGCACGACATGATACCAGGTCTGGAAACTCGCCAGCGACTGTGAGACCTACCTGCACCTCTTCAGAGATCCGCCATCCTGCACCATGGACACCATCAGCCCGCTGCAGCCGCTCCAAATCGCTGGAAATCTCGGCGTCAACTGGAAGCTGTTTAAACAGCGCTTCCAGCTCTTCCTAGAAGCCACAGACAGGGGGAATGCATCGGACACACGGAAGATCACCCTCCTCCTCTCCACGGTGGGGCAACACGCCATCCACATCTACAACTCCCTGGCATTCGCGGAAGGCGAGGACAAGACAAAGTACAAGATGGTCCTTCTAAAATTTGAGGAACACTTCAACGTGGAAGTTAATGAGAGCTTCGAGAGGTACCTCGTCCAGCAGCGCCTGCAGGGTAAGGATGAGCCTTTTCAATCTTATTTGACACACCTCTGTATCCTCGCGCAGTCCTGCGGCTATGAGGCCACCTCCGATGCCATGATTCGGGATCAGATAGTTTTTGGGGTCACCTCGGACACCCTACACCAGCAGCTCCTCAAAATAAAGCGCCTCACCCTAGCCACCGCCATCGAAACCTGTATCCTCCACGAAAACGCGACCAGCCTGTACTCCCAATTCCAGACGGCCAAATCGGCACGGCAGGGGTCCTATGAGGCCGAGCGGGTCCAGTTGATCGAGTTCCTCTCGGCCCGCGGCTCGGACGAAGGCGGCCATTTTGCACGCTTTCCGAGGCCTCCCGCGCTTGTACGTGCCAAAAGAGGGGACGTCGACGCAGAGGGACGTGATGCGCAGGCGCGCTCTACGCAGGACCACACCGCGCATGAGCGGTGGCGCAATGAACGCCATGACGTCACGACGTGCGGCAACTGTGGATCCGCACACTTAAAGCGGCAATGTCCAGCCAAAACGCGACAATGCCTCCGCTGTGTCTGGATGGGCCACTACGCTGCCTGCTGTTGAGCAGCTCAACCTGCCAACTCTCCGTAATTCCGCCAGCCACGCAGGGACGTGCAGGCCATTCAGCCCCCATACACCGAGTCATACCCTGACGATGTGCAGACCGATGATACCGACGACCGGGAACCCTTCCGCGTTGCGGTAATAGACAGGAACCGGATGTCCCCAAGTAGGACCCACCAGCCGATGCCAGTGCACAGCATTAATCCGGGCGATGAATGGTGTGCCACCCTAACGGTCAACCCGAATTCGTCGCCCACCTAATAGACTGGACTTATGAGCCTGTTTGCACATTGGACTCACTGAATTGTTGTGCAATAATGTTAACGTGTTTCTTTCTTGTCGTTCCAGGAGTTCTCTTTTGATATTTGATGATTGCACTTGTTTTGTTTGTGGTACAATCTCGTTGCTCTGTTGCACCTGACACCTTCCTATGTATATAGTGTAGCCTCATGTACATGTTGTAAATATTGCACACACATACTCAGATGAACTCAGTACACACCAAGAAATATTACCATGTAGGCACATATCCTTGTGAAAAGGGAGGATGTCATGATATCCATATTAACATATCATGGTGCAATCACATACACACACTGATGGACAGGTAGATGGACCAACCAACACACACAACATCACAGCCAATCATCAGTGAGAGCATACACACTATAAAACAGGGAATACCACAGTTCCCGCTAATTCTACCAGGAGATAGCTCAGAGCACAGAGCTCACAGCGTGCCACTCAGACATACACCATGTGCTGAGTGCCTCACTAAGATAGTGCTAGGGCTGGGTCCACAGGTTAGCTGGTGAAGTACGAACCACAGCCAGAAGTTAATCGTTATTTTTGTACAGAATAATAAAACAGAGTTGTACATCTACAACTGTGTTGGTTCGTTTGTGTATCGGAACATCCAACACGACAAATGTGTCTGCTGTCTATTGGTGTTTTCCTTGGGCATACTCAGTTGCAGCAATGAATCTGATCAATCTCTGGATTCTTGGTAGCATCTTTGTTAATTCTTTCACGTTTAATAATGTAACCAATGGTTTGTGGTCTGTCTCAATGGTAAACCTGACGCCTACGATTTAGTCGGCAAACCTCTCTCCTGCTCATGCAGAAATGTTTTTTTTTGATGACAGCGCATCTATTGCTCCATTTCAATCATTTCAATACTGATCTGTGTTCATCATCTCGCTGAATTTGAAAGAGTGGTGCTCCAAGTCCAGTCGATGATGCATCTGCAGCAACTACTGTGGGCAGTTCTGGATTATAGTGAATCAATATGGCAGGTGAAATGAGCATCTCTTTTATCTTTTTGAATGAAATTTGTTGATTTTCTTCCAAACACATTACTTGACCCTCACTAAGTTGCAATTGTTACCATGGTTCATTTACATTTGCCAGATGAGGTAAGCAATTTCCTCCTGAAATGACCATGCCCATGAAACATTGAAGCTCTGACATTGCGAGCTGGTGGAAAATCTTTGATTGGCTTACTTTTTTGAGGATCATCCCTGATGCATGAACGACGTGGCCTTGAAATGTGATGGTTAGTTACAGACGATACTAAAGTCGGTGGTGTTGTCGGTAGTGTGGAAGGAAGTAGCAGGTTACAGAGGGATATAGATAAGCTGCAGAGCTGGGCTGAGAGGTGGCAAATGGAGTTTAATGTAGAGAAGTGTGAGGTGATTCACTTTGGAAGGAATAACAGGAATGCGGAATATTTGGCTAATGGTAAAGTTCTTGGAAGTGTGGATGAGCAGAGGGCTCTAGGTGTCCATGTACATAGATCCCTGAAAGTTGCCACCCAGGTTGATAGGGTGGTGAAGAAGGCCTATGGAGTGTTGGCCTTTATTGGTAGAGGGATTGAGTTCCGGAGTCAGGAGGTCATGTTGCAGCTGTACAGAACTCTGGTACGGCCGCATTTGGAGTATTGCGTACAGTTCTGGTCACCGCATTATAGGAAGGACGTGGAGGCTTTGGAGCGGGTGCAGAGGAGATTTACCAGGATGTTGCCTGGTATGGAGGGAAAATCTTATGAGGAAAGGCTGATGGACTTGAGGTTGTTTTCGTTGGAGAGAAGAAGGTTAAGAGGAGACTTAATAGAGGCATACAAAATGATCAGGGGGTTGGATAGGGTGGACAGTGAGAGCCTTCTCCCGCGGATGGAAATGGCTGGCACGAGGGGACATAACTTTAAACTGAGGGGTAATAGATATAGGACAGAGGTCAGAGGTAGGTTCTTTACGCAAAGAGTAGTGAGGCCGTGGAATGCCCTACCTGCTACAGTAGTGAACTCGCCAACATTGAGGGCATTTAAAAGTTTATTGGATAAACATATGGATGATAATGGTATAGTGTAGGTTAGATGGCTTTTTGTTTCGGTGCAACATCGTGGGCCGAAGGGCCTGTACTGCGCTGTATTGTTCTATGTTCTATGTTCTATGCTCAGATGTAGTGGAGCACGATGTCATCCATGTAACGGATGACCCTCTTCCAATATTTCTAGAATACTCGTTATCATTGATACCAAAGGGACGTTGATTGAAAGTCCCAAATGGTGTGATGAATATTGTCAGTAGTTTGGATTCCTCGTCCAAAGGTCATTGCCAAAAACCACCATTTGCACCTAGTTTGGTAAAAATTGTGCTTTTTGCTAACTTTGCCAGACTCTCATCCACTGGCACTGTCGAGTGGATCTCCCTTTCCACAGCTTTGTTCAACTGTGTGAGGTCAACGCAGATTCGCAGGGAGCTGTTTGGTTTCAGTACTGGAACCGTGCCTGAACAGCAACCTGTAGTGTAATCCTTGATGCAGCATTGGCTCAATTTCATGCTTCACCTTCTGTAAAAGTGGCTGCAGAACTTTCCAGGGGTGAACAAGCAGATTGGTTTGTCATGTGATCCCGGTGTGATGGGATAAGCTGTTTTCAGCTTCCCAAGACCTCTAAATAAGTTGGAAAATTCTGTCCTGAATTGCTCTAAGCTTGTCTTGGCTTCCCAATTTGTCTACTTTATAGAAGAATTGTAGATCTGTGTAAGCTTTTCAGTTTAATAGTGAATGTTCTTGGTTTTGGATCATGTACAAAATTCTGTGATTTCTCTTACACTGAAGATTAAAAGTCACCTGTCCCTTGATCTTCAGTTGAATGTCTCCTGGACTGTGGAGCTTTATGGGCAATGGCTGGAGGAAATCTTGATTTAGTCACTGGTCTGTGTCTGAAAGAACTCAATTTCCTATTCCAGTGTCTAAGTTTGAAGTTTGTTTCATGTCCATTGACCATAATGTCTGCTCTCCAATGGTTCTCATTAGATCCTGCAATTTCTCCCAAGAATGGCACTTCATTGTCTTTTTCATCTTCAGTTTCTTGAACACTATATGCTTTAATTGGTTTCTCTTCTAAATTTTTGAGTTGGGAGCTTTTTGCTGTGGCATACTGATTTAAAATGTCCTTTCGTCTCCCAGGATTAGCACTGCATTTTTGGCAAGACATTCTTTGTGCTGGTGCAACCATTTCCCACCACTGCGAGAACATTGAGTAATGGTGGCTAACATGCCCCCTTTGCTCTGTTTTTCTGTTTTTGAGTAGGTGTACTGCTACTTGCATCCTACAAATTGCACTGTGTCAGTAATTTTTCTCCACAAAATCATCCTGTCTCCTCTGATAAATAGAAGATTTTGCTTTTATAGTTCTGCCTGCTTTGTTAATTGCACAGCCTTTGATAGCGTTAAATCTTCCCTTGACTGTAGAAAATCTGATAAAGTTCCCTCTGTGACTCCAACAACAATGCAATCCCAGATTCATTCATCTTTCAGGGTTCCATATTCACAATTCTCAGCTAGTTGATTTAAATTGTTAATTAAGGAACCCACGCTCTCCCTCTCCCTTTGGGTATGTCTATTGAACTTCACCCTTTCTATGATTGTGTTCCTTTTAAGAATGAAATATGTATCAAAGTTTTTATTTTTTAATTTTTTTATCCCATCCTTAAAGTTACAAAACCAATGAGTAGAGTGGACATGGCAAACGTTTAATCCATCTAATTTCTTGCTCCAAAAACCAATTAAAATTAAAATTGAAGCCAATTCATGGTCTCCACAAGGGAAACATACAAGATCCAAGCTGACAAGAAAAGGCATTGCACCCCACCTTGGGCTTAATCTGAAACTTGATCTTAGCCAAAAGGCCGAGAAGTGATCAAAGGTTCTTATAACATCTTCATTTGTGCCCTGTCTAACAATTACATCATCTGCACAATTGCCAATGGCATAGAGAAGGGTACTGACCTGTTCCTTGCTAGACCTCTCTGCTAGTCCTGAAGTGGCTCTGTACCTGGTAAATCGACAACACCAGTTCTGCTACTTCTTTGTTTGATCAACGCCATCCATGTGTTCAAAGCACTCTGGGAAGTGTAAGGTTTCCTCAATGGCTTTTCCTCACACTAATCTTTATTTGGATTCTTTTGGTGTTTGTTTCTGCACTGCCCTTTCCTTCTAGTTGGCTTGTTTGTTGCTTTTTCAGTTTCTAGACTATTTATTCAGTGCTTTTTCAGTCATCTTCACTGCTGTCACCATCTGTTTTCACTGTTCTGGGTCTGAGCTGCGGCTGTCCTTGGTCAGGATCGACAGTGGCAAATGGTATTTAACCCTGAAAAGTGTGTGGTGATGCATTTTGGGAATACATAATAAACAGTAGAACGCTAGGAAGTACAGAGGACCAGAGGGATCTTGGGGTGCATATCCAAAGATCCCTGAAGGCAGCAGGACAGCTAGATAAGGTGGTTAAGAAGGTTATGGTAAGCTTGATCCAGTTCAAGGTGGTCCACAGGACCCACATGATGGTAGTCCAGATGAGCAGGTTCTTTGAGGAGGTGGAGGATAGATGTGAGTGGTGTGGGGGTAGCCCGGCGAACCATGTACATATATTTTGGGCTTGTCTGAAATTGAGGGGACTCTGGCAGGGATTTGCAGACGTTATGTCAGAAGTCCTGGAAGGAAGGGTAACTCCGACTCCCGAACTGGCAATATTTGGGGTATCGGAAGATCTGGGGGCCAAGGGGGAAGGGAGGCCGATGTCCTGGCCTTCTCCTCCCTGGTGGCCCGGAGACAGATTTTGCTGGGATGGAGGGACTCGGAGCCCCCGAAGTCAGGAGTGTGGGTCAGCGATATGGCAGGGTTTCTCAGTCTGGAAAAAAAAATCAAGTTTGCTTTGAGAGGATCAATTCAGGGGTTTGCCCGGAGATGGCAGCCGTTCATCGATTCCTTCAAGGAAAATTGAACGTCAGCAGTAAGGGGGTGGGGGGGGGGGGGGGGGGGGGGGGAGGAAAACAGGAGGCATGGCAATGTTAGATAAGGACAGGGAACTTAGTATACGGCAATTAGGGGATAGGGTGGGGGTAGTAGGGGACGTTGTTTACTGTTTTTTGTTTTTTTAGGTGTTTTGCGTGTGTCGGCCCGCACGGTCGTTTAAGAAATGTGAAAATTACAAAAGCTTCAATAAAATATTTTCTAAAAAAAAGAAGGTTCCTTTCCTTTATGAGCCGTTGCATAGAGTATATGAGCAGGGTGGCTATGATGGAATTATATAAAATACTGGTTAGACCACGGCCTGAGTACTGTGTGTAGTTCTGGTTGCCACACAATTGAAGGATTCAAGAGGGTGCAGAGGAGATTCACCAGGATGTTACCCAGACATCAGGAACCTCGCACCTCAATGGACATATTAGTGGTCAGGCTTCTGGGGCACAACCTGATAAGCACCACACTTGTCACTGATGTGCAACAGGTGGAGCCAGGAACCCCCAGGAGAGACAGCAGTCAGAGGTCTACTGGATCCCAGGACCCAGCTGGATCCCAGCCTGATGCTGAGCTTGTGGAAGAGGTCATCCCGGAGCTGATGGAGACGTTAGAGTGCGACTGGGACATTTAGAGGGAGATGTCAACATCACTCCAGCAGATCCATAGCTGCTTGGAGGAGTCCAAGAGGCTACGGGCGCAAGAGATGTCGCCGGCAATTCGTGGCACGGAGGCCAACACTGCTAGGGTGGAGACCACAGTGGAGAGCCTGGTGCATGACAAGGCACCATTAGTGAAGGTGTCCAATGCGTCACACAGTCGGTGACGGCCATGGCTGAGGGTCTAGGCAGAATGTCCGCCTCGCTGGGGGATGTCACCCAGTACCAAGCTGACCTTGACCGTGTTCTGCGGGACATTTTCCGCTCTAAGATTGCCATGGCCGAGGTGCTGCGGAGCTTGTCCCAGTCGCAGGTGGGCATTGCCAAGGCATTGCAGAGCATGGTCCAATCACTGAGGAGCATCGGTGAGGACATTTACACAATGATGTGGACCATGGGGAACCGCCAGGGCTGCAGAACCGGGGCTCAATCTAGCTGCCCCTCCATCCCAAAGTGAACCCCAGAGCCCTGTGGGCACTGAGAGTGAGGAGGGGGCGCCAGGTGCAAACCCACACACGTCCCATGGAGTGATGATGGTGGCCACCAGCTCCCCCAAGTTCCACCCCTCTGATGAGGCCGCATCTCACAGAAAGCATGGGACAGGGCATGTGCCGAGGCCCTCTGGCCTCAAGAGGACACCTGCCAGGGGCATCGAACGCCACGGGATGAGCAAAGCAGCTGGCTGCCTCCACCTCTGATGTGCATCCTGGGAATACACCTAGACATAGTGGTAGAGCTTGGAGGACCAAGCACATTGAGGATCACTGAGGGCACCGGGTTGGGGGGGGCAGCACCATCGGGAGAATAAATACTTTTCTGCACAACTAGTGTGATGCCTCTGTCACTTTCTTCCGCAATGTGGGCTGATCTCTGAATCATTGGCCCATCTCTCCAGGCATCTCACCGATGAACTGAACCACCCTCAGGAGTGGACAATTCCCTGCAATTGTGTCCCATTCCCTGGGTGTTCCGATGTTGGCTGCTGCGTGTATGGTGTTGCCTCCTGCAATGTTCAAGCAGTGTCCATGCATCAAGGTGTGATTGGGTTGCTAGGCAATGACTCCCACATGCTACGTGGCCCATCCACCCACTGAGATCCACTTGGGTTGTGTCAAGTGCTCACTTAACCACGATTGCCAATTCCCTATTAGCAACATAGCCTTCAGGTCAGAGGCTTCGGCAGTCGGTGGGGGTAATGTGTGATCGGTGGGGCAGACAGGCAGGGACAGTGGTTGTCCCAGGAACGGTACACACGATTCAGGGGTTGGCATGGTGGTGCTGCACACGGTAGCCCCACTGCGCCTCCCAGGAACGGGTACACATGATCCAGGGGTTGGCATGGTGGTGCTGTGCACGGTTGCCTCCCTGCGCCTCCTCCCACCCTCTCATGGCGGCCCACCCCAGTGGAGGGTCCCCAACCCCCCACCGAGCACTGGGGTGGCAAGACTAGAGCACATGGGCTCTTTGCCTGTAAGCAAAGATGGCTACTCACCTCCTCGGCTCCCCACAGAAACCCTTCTGCCAGGTCCGCGTTTTTAAAAAGGAGTACTGATTGGTGCCAGCATTACCTCATGCTGGGGAGGCCGCTGAATGACGAGGCCGTTAGATATGGGGTAGCTCTCGTTAATTCTACGGAAATAGGTCTTAAGTGGTGATAATTGGCTTCTCGCCATGCTACGGCGAGATCTTAGTTTCGCCTGCGGGAGCAGGCCGGTTGCATCACAAACTGTTTGGTGCCTGTCATGGTTCTCGTTTTCTGCCTTTCCCGCTATTCATCGGCCCTTTTCGCTTGAGCGAGAGCGCAATGAGACCAGAGAATCGAACCCACAATCTTTACTCTTGTCACATGTTTAATGATTAATACTCCCACGAAAGTGGTGCCCCTTTAATTTGAGGGCAGAGTTCACCCAAAAACATAACTGAATGAAAATGTTTTTTCAATTTTGCACTTTTTCTGACGCCTTGAGTTAAACATCAATTCGTATTCTCCAGTGGAAACAGGCAGTCATGTTTATAAGTGTGAATTCTGGCTTTGCAAGGCATGAGTCTCCGCTAACAATGTGCTCTTTCATTCACCTTGTTAAACTTCATTCTGTCAACCAAACAGACCTGTCTCTTCAAATAAGAATCAAGTTAGCTGCATTGGTCAACAGACTCTGAATTTGGACTAGCTTTACTTGGGGGCATTTGCCATCACACACAAAAATAAACTGGATTCAGAGCCCCTGCTGTAGCCTTCCAGAATCACAGTTACATCTGCATCCCAAAACAACATCTCAGTTGAACTATAGATTGTGGGCATCACTGGCTGGGCTACCATTTGTTCCCCATCCCTTATAGCCCTTGAACTGAGTGGCTTTTAAGATTCAACCACATTGCTGTGGATCTGTAGATGAGGTAAGGATGATAGATTTTCTTCCCTAACGGAAGATAGTGAACCAGATGAGTTATATGGTTATCAGCAATTCAAATTTCACCATTGACCATGGTGGGATTTGAACCAGGTCTGCAAAGCATTACCCTGGGTCTCTGGGTTGCTAGACCAGTGATAATACTTTAATAATGACATGGGGAGTAGGAAGTATGTTTCCCGGGGTGTTTATTTGCTGTAACCTGTTTTGATACACGTTCGTAATAAAATACATTTTGAAATAAACGACATGGGGAGTCCAGACCGAGTAAAAATAAGAACAAAGTTCTATTTACAAACGATATATATACTCTTCCCAGTAGACCCCTACTAGGTTTCTGCTCGTTTGGTGTCTTACTGGCCAACCTTATATACATTGGATGATTGAAATATTCCACCCCTAGCGGGTGAGCTTGAACTCCGCAATGAGCATGGGGAAAATGACCATTCCCATCCCGTATGCCCTGTGCGGGATATTACATTCCTCAACCGCCCTCCTCCCAAAGTACAAAGACTTCTTCAACGAATGATGAGACAGAGAAGGAGGAGCAGGCGAAGGACGTTGGAGTCTTTGTGGCTCTGGCAAGTCCTCATGAGCTGATATGCCGGCTCAGTCGGCGCATACCACGTGGCTGAACGCTGTCGGCAGGAACGATGTGGCGGGCGATCATCAGGAAGCGGTTGTACTACGGAGCTGGCGTCCAAGACCTCCAAATTTGCGCCTCCATCTCGGAGTCGGAGGACATAATTGAGCATGTCAGCATTGAGAGAGACTGGAGGCGTCACAACAGCCTGGCTTGGCATTGGAGCCGGAGGATCAAGGGTGGGCTTCTTTCAAGGCACTTCATGAGTGATCCAGGTGCCATTTCATTAGTTGCCCCCAGACCCAAACTTGTTAAGAGACTGGTCCCAGAGAGCCAGTGAGCACCGCCGTTGAAGCTATGAACAAACACCGCTTCATCAGTGAAGTGGCAAAGGGGTTGACGTCGAATTAGGCAACGCCCTTGCAAATCGTAGTTATGGCATACCTTTGTGTTGCTGTCCAGTAGAATCAAACTCAGTTGTGTATGAAGTGCACGACCCATGATCATCTACCCCAGTTACTGTGTGTGGCGTGGTCCTGTTTGAGAATAAAAGTCTTGCCAGTCTTGCGTCCATCGAGCCGGATATCTGTTTCTTGAGCACCTGTTTAACCATCTGAACGGTCATTTCTGCAAAACCATTTGATGCCGGATGGTATGGGGCAGTGTGGATATGGCAAATCCCGTTGCTCTTCATAAAAGCGGCAAATACTTCACTTGTGAAAGCAGCCCCGTTATCGGTCACAGGTACCTCTGGGTTTCTGTAGGTTGAAAAAGAAATGTGCAATCGCTCGATAGTCACCTGGGAGGTGATCAACGGCATCTTGTGGACCTCCAGCCACTTTGAGTGGGCATCCACCAGGACGGGAAACATCAAGCCCAAGAAGGGACTGGTGAAATCACCTTGCACATGGGACCAAGGGCATCCGGCCCCTCCCAAGGGTGTAGGGGTGCCACCGCAGGGAGCTCCTGGTGCTCTTGATAGATGGAGCACTGCTGGGCCAACGTCATGATATCCGTGTCCAATCCCGACCACCAGGCGTAACTTCTCGCCAGCACATTCATTTTGGACACTCTAGGATGTCTGTGGTGAAGGTCCTTCAGTACAGCAGCCTGTCCCTTTGCAGGGACAACAACCCTGGTGCCCCACACGAGGGTATCGTACTCCACGGTCAACTTGGACAATTTTGAGGCGAAAGCCTTAAACCTCCCTGGTAGCTGCCGATGCTCCCCACCGGAGAGCACCACATGACGCACCTTGGCAAGTACAGGGTCAGTTTGCATCCAGTCACAACCACATGAGGTAGTGATGGGCAAGGAGTCCATGAACTTCAGGACAGCAGTCACTTTGTCCACCGTATCCGTGGATTCGACCTGCATGAGAAGACGGCTCAATGCATCCGCATGCGCAATATGGAAGCCTGGGCACTGCTGGAAAGAGTATTCATAAGCAGCCAGTGCTGAATCCTTGCAAATGCTATTGGTGGGATCGCCTTGACTTCACATAAGAGGAGAGGACTAGCAATGTCTTGTCATCGGTGACAATATAAAATGGCAGCCGTAGACATACTGATGAAATCGCTTTACACCGAGTACAACCGGCAGACATTTTTTTTCTATCTGGGCATATTTTCTTTTGACGGCAGCCAGCATTCAGGACACAAAAGTAATCAGGTGGTCAGGACCGTTGTTCATTCAATGGGACAAAACTGCCCCACTGCCATCGCACTTCATCATGTGGAGCATCGCACATGATGTACATTGTTTTGAGGAGTCAAAATATGTCGACACCCTTGAAGAAGACAACTGCCGCTTCACCTAGTTAAACGCCACATTCAAGGCCTTGCCCCAAGCCCAAGGCTGGCACTTTTTCAAAAGCAAGTGGAGGGGGGTGAGAATGGTGGCCAAATTCAGAATAATGTGCCCATAATAATTCAGCCATCCAAGAAAAGAGCGAAGTTCTGTGGCCATTTTGATTGCCCGTACATTCTCGGCGACCGGATGCAGGCCACCTCGGTCCAGCCGATATCCTAAATATACCACTTCTTTTGCATGAAACACGCACCTTGCGCGGCACATGCGCACCTCGTATTCGGAATACTGTTTCAACACCGCCTTGAAGTTCTGCAGATATTCTTGTTCCCTGGCCCCTGTGACTAATACGTTGTCTAAGTAAACTGCAACATACAGCAATCCACGCACGATGTTCTCCATGACGCGCTGGAAGACTTCGCACACCAAGGAGATCCCGAAGGGAAGCTGGGTGTACTCATAGAACCCCTTGTGCGTATTAATTGTGACGTACTTCTGTGAGGATTTATCGAGCTCCAGCTGTAGAGAAGCATTGCTCATGTCCAATTTCATGAATGTACAGGCACCGGCTAAATTTGCGTATAAATCCTCGGTGCAAGGTAAAGGGTAACGTTGTCTAACCTTGAAGCTCTGTTCACTGTCAATTTATAGTCTCCGCAGAGGTGGACTGTTTTATCCGGCTTTTTGATGGGGCGCCACCGGCGCCACCCAATCAAGTTCGGTCTCAACATTCACTATAATGTAGGGAACTGGGTGGGCACAAAAATACCAGGGCCTGGCTGGATTTTGGCCACGGCCCCTTTAATGGTACCCAAACCTGGCTGGAAAACTTCCGAGAACTTGCTCAATACCGTACAAAAGCCACCAGACCCCACTTAGAGGATATGCTGCCAATTCAACTGCAGCTGGTGTAGCTAATCGCGACCCAACAGGCTGGGGCCATTTCCTTGCACAGCATTGAGGGGAAGGCACACCGACTGGTGCCCATAAACCATTGGAGTGAGGATGGACCCCACCTGCATAAGTGGCCAAACAAGCTGCCGCGTCAGCCAAAGACAAAGTATGGACTCTTTGTTTGATAAGGTCAAAAGTGCTCTGCACCACCACAGAAAGGGCCATCCCCATACCTAGCTCAATTTGGAGCATATGACCATTCACTTGTATCAGAACGCAAATAGGGGCCACATTGGGCACTGCCAAACAGGTCAGCTGCATCTCAGCCTCATCCTCGGTTTCCTCTGGGTCATCCAGATGCAAGGCCCTGCTCCAGGGCTGACACCTACCTTGACTGGGGCGTCTGTAGTGCTGGCCTACCTGGTTCCGGTGGGTACGCCTACACCAGCTTCCACATGTAGCACATGGGCCTTCAGCCGTGTTTGGGGACTTTACACATCCAGTGGCCAGCTCTTCAGCCAGAAGCCAGAGCCGCTGAGGCACTCGGCCTGGGCTCCGGGGGTACCACGTGAGGGATGATGTCCCAAAATATTCATTTCCATCTTTTGGATGCCGTGTTCTTCACTTTCTTGGGATTGGGAGATCTGCAGCACCTGCTGAAAAGTTAGGAAGACTTCACACAGAAACTTCTTCTGAGTTTCCATATTACTGATACCGCAGACCAATTGATCGTGGAGCATATTAGATAAAACAGTTCCATACTCACCAAATTTGACTATCTTCTGAGACACAAACTCAGTGACGGTCTCACGGGTGGACTTCTCCACTGTATTAAACCGATATCTAGATTGTTAAAGTTTTGCGCCACAAGTGTCATGAGCTGGTCGAATGTACATGTTTCCGGCGTCGCCGGGTATGTGAGACTCTGGATCACCCCAAATGCATGTGATCCACAGGCCGTTAACAGAATGGCCTTCTGGTGCTTGTTCTCTGTTATATTGTTGGCCCAGAAGAAATTAAGCATTTGTTCAGTATATTGATTCCAGTCTTCACCACGGCGTCAAATACATCTAACTGCCCAAACAGAGGCAACGGTGAATAAAAGATCCAGAAAACCGGGGAGGTGACTCAGCTGAGAAGTTCGCATCATCAACAGAAAACTCCTTATCGCCAGTTTAATAAGGACACGGGGAGTCCACACTGAGTAAAAATAAGAACAAAGTTTTATTGACAAACAAAATATATACACTTCACGGTAGATCCCGTGGTTGGTGTCTTACTGGCCGACCTTATATACACTGGGTAATTGAGATACCGGGACCCTAGCGGGGGAGCTCGTACTTCGCAAGGAGCAAGGGGAAGACAAGCATTCCCATCCCGTTGGTCCCGTGCGGGATATTACAAATACCAGTACACCAACAACTGCCCCATGGGTAGCATGCTCTTCTCTTCTGTGTTAAAACATTGGGCGTTCAATCACCACTCCAAACACCTAACCATAGTGCAATTACTGAGGGAGTTAAATTGAGGCCCTTTCAAGTGGTTGTAAAAGATCCCATGGCACTATCTAAAGGAAAGCTCTCCTTGATGTACTGACAAATATTTATACCCTAACCAACAAACCCAGGCCATGTCCTCTGGCTCTGCTGTACTATTCTGGATAAGAACAGAGTCTTTGAATATTTTTAAGACAATGATGGATAGGTTATCAGGGATAGATGGAGAGCAGATTTGAGGTTACTATCAGATCAGCCCTGATCTTACTGAATGGCGGAGTAGGCTTGAGGGGCTGAATGGCCCACTCCATTGTTCGTATGTTAGTGTGTTCATTAAGGTGAACCTTAAATAAACTTTTTTGGGGGGGCGGGACTACTGCCCACGTCACGCCTACTGGGAGTGCGATGTGGCCAATAGGTGCCAGGTGAGGCCTCCTGCGGCACCATGACACCTCGCCAGATCTACCCAAGTCCCACTAGCTGGCGTGACCAGCATCCTGCCCACAATGGGCAGTACCAGGCTGCACGCGCTTAAGTAGGTTTTAAACCTACTTAAGAGTACTTACCCGTGATCTACTGGCCTCCTGGGATCTACCAGCCTCCCCAGGGAGATCTCAGCTGGGCGCCATTCAGTACTGGTCCACATAAACGTGGACCAGGCGGAACGGCACCCAGGGGATTTCCCAGGCCATCGGAGCCCCTGCCAAATTGCCTGGGTGGCACCGCAAAGCCAACACTCCCAATGTGCCAGTGCCAGGTTAGCACTGCCAAAGATCAGGGCCGAAGGGGGCCGCGCCCATGAGAGGAGGATGGAGGGGGCCATGGAGGATGGGGATGGTGTAGGGAAGGGAAGGTAAGTGGGGCCTCTAGGAGGTTGGTGAGGTGAAAGGTGGGGGTCCTGGAAGGGGGTTGGGGGAGGGGGGGCTGCCGTCAAGGATCCCATCGTGGGTTGTCCTCACTTGGGGGGAGGCCTGTGAGGTAATGCCCATGTGTCTGGGGGTGACATTGCCCATGGGTGGGGGGTGTGGGGGACACTCAAGCGGTGAGAAACTCCCCAAGGTGCAAAAAAATGACAAAGTGTGGTCAGATAGCAATGGGAAACACGTCGACAGAGCCGGTGGGAAACATCCAGCAAAACCAGCCATAAATGACACTCAGAAACCTTTCTGTTAGATTACACCCATAGCCTTACATTTGTATATTGCCTTCAATGTTCCAGAACACTTTCCAGCCAATGAAATACTTTTGAGGTGTAACTACTGTTACCATGCAGGCAACCCGACAGCTAATTTATACATGGCAAGCTCCCACAAACAGCAATGTGAGAATGACCAGATCATCTGTTTCAGTGATGTTGATTGAGGAATAGATATTGGCCAGAACTCTGGACATAACTCCCCTGACATTCTCTGAAATATGCTGTGGGATCTTCTACATCCACCTGAGAGGCCAAATGGGGTTTTAGTTTAACCCACTATCGAAAGGACAACTCCCTGGGTAGTGCAGCATTCCCTCAGACCTGGCTGGTGAAGGGGTTAATGTTCAAGGAAAGGAAATATCAGGTGGACTCTAACATTTTCTCCCACAGGCACGTTCTCTCCTTGAAGTGGGGTGGCAGAATCTCAGTAAGTTACGGCATGGGAACCACTATTTTGAGCAGCGTGTCTCCGGGAAACTTGTACTGTAGTTCCTGCTGGCCTCTCATCTTACTCATAGTTACCCTGTGGGGAGGGCTTTGACAAAGGTTTCCCGCACTCGCAGCTTTCTCCTCTGAAGAATGGCTTTATTTGTTGTTTTAACTGGGAGAGTGGGAGCCTGCTGGGACCTGACAATAGGGCAGTTTCAAATTATCCTTGATTACCTGAGCCTCCATTAACCTGCTCAGTGCTCCATTGCACAACCTCGACCTTTCACCTGAGTGCTTCTTTCTGTTTGAAGGAAACACCACCTGGGCTCCTCATAATGATGCCTGAGGGTGAATTTTCACTCTCTGTGAACTACCTGCCTAGCTCAAACTCATATTTAGCTCAGCTGCTGTGTGGCTTGGGGGGTGGGGGGACGGGACGGGACGGGGGGACATGGTGAGGTCTTTGGTTTACCAGGCTGGCTGATGCGAGAGGTCCTAACTTCTCAAAGGGTGGACACACCTTCCCATGGAGTCTAACCCCTACTAATACCATCTGCTGAAGCCTTCAGGGGTCCCAGTAGCGAGGGGGGTTGGTGGGGCTGTATGGATGTCCGCTAATGAGAATTTAAAGCTGATATAACACTGATGCCCCCTCTCTGGAATTGCCAACGGTCAAGGGAAATCAGATGGGGCACACAGAAAACAGCGGGCCGGAGCTCTACCATTGGTCCCAACGAGGGAGAAAAGGCTGGCTGGTACAGTGCCAGTTGTGGCTTTGTTGGCAGCACTCTCATTCCAAAGCTAAAAGGTTGAGAGTTCAAGTCCCACTTCAGAAACCACAAAATCCATGCCGGCACTTACTTCAGTGCTGTGGGAATATCACAATGTCTGCGGTACTGCCTTTCAAATGAAACATTTAATCAAGGTCCCATTTTCCCCCTCAGATGAACGTAAAAGATCCCACAGCACTCTTTCGAAGAAGATCATGGCAGTTAAATCTCAGTGCCTTGGCAGGGGCAGCACGGTAGCATAGTGGTTAGCACAATTGCTTCACAGCTCCAGGACCCCAGGTTCGATTCCTGGCTTGGGTCACTGTCTGTGCGGAGTCTGCACGTTCTCCCCGTGTCTGCGTGGGGTTCCTCTGGGTGTTCCGGTTTCCTCCCACAGTCCAAAGATGTGCAGGTTAGGTCATAGTCATAGAATTTACAGTACAGAAGGAGGCCATTCGGCCCATCGAGTCTGCACCGGCTCTTGGAAAGAGCACCCTACCCAAGGTCAACACCGCCACCCTATCCCCATAACCCAGTAACCCCACCCAACACTAAGGGCAATTTTGGACACTAAGGGCAATTTATCATGGCCAATCCACCTAACCCGCACATCTTTGGACTGTGGGAGGTCAATTGGCCATTCTAAATTGCCCTTGGTGTCCAAAATTGCCCTTAGTGTTGGGTGGGGTTACTGGGATAAGGGAATAGGGTGGAAGTGTGGGCTTAGGGTAGGGTGCTCTTTCCAAGAGCCGGTGCAGACTCGATGGGCCGAATGGCCTCCTTCTGCACTGTAAATTCTATGAAATTAAATCTATGAAATATTTACCCCTCAACCAACATCACTCAAACAGATGATCTGGTCATTGTCACATTGCTGTTTGTGGGATCTTGCTGAGCACAAATTGCCTGCTGTGTTTCCAGCATTTCAACAGTGACCGGGGCTTCGAAAATACTTTGTTAGTGGGAAAATATTTTTGAACATCCCAAGGCTGTGAAAGGAGGGGGGGTTGGGGTCATCTGGGGAGCTGCAGTCATGGGGTTGGATTCTCCACCCCGCCGCACCACATTTCTGCCCCAACCCGCCGGCGGCATTCTCCGTTACACCGGCCGGTCAATGGGGTTTCCCATTGTGGGGCAGCCCCACGGCGTCGGAAAAGCCCCGAGCGCCGGCAAAACGGTGAATCACGCCAGCGGAGAATTCTGCCCATGGTGTCAGCAAAATACCACCAGCATCACTGAAGTGGACCACCTCGGCCTGGGACTGTGCCACATCACTCTGTGACTGTGCCACCACCTTCTGGGTTTGTGTCACATCAGCCAGTGACTGTGTCATCTCCCTCTGGGAGTGGGCCACCTCCCTCTGTGGCTGTGCAATGTTCTCAGCCGTGGCCTACTGTGGCTGGGTCATGCTCAGAAGCCGCACCACTCTCAGCCCCACACTACCCTCACCCCTATACCGCCCTCCAGGTGGCTCTGGCATATGGTTGCCTGTGAAGCGGCAACGCTGCCCTGGACCTCAGCCAATGCCTGCACAGAATGCCCCAGGTCTTGGACAATCTGATCCATAGCCAAAACCGTCGTCCCCAATGCCTCCACTGCAGACGCCACTCGTGCGGTGTTGGCCTGGGTTGCACATGTGGTCAGCCCCGCCTCAAAGAACAAAGAAATGTACAGCACAGGAACAGGCCCTTCGGCCCTCCAAGCCCGAGCCGACCATGCTGCCCGACTAAACTACAATCTTCTACACTTCCTGGGTCCGTATCCTTCTATTCCCATCCTATTCATGTATTTGTCAAGATGCCCCTTAAATGTCCCTATCGTCCCTGCTTCCACCACCTCCTCCGGTAGCGAATTCCAGGCACCCACTACCCTCTGCGTAAAAAACTTGCCTCGTACATCTACTCTAAACCTTGCCCCTCTCACCTTAAACCTATGCCCCCTAGTAATTGACCCCTCTACCCTGGGGAAAAGCCTCTGACTATCCACTCTGTCTATGCCCCTCATAATTTTTTAGACCTCTATCAGGTCTCCCCTCAACCTCCTTCGTTCCAGTGAGAACAAACCGAGTTTATTCAACCGCTCCTCATAGCTAATGCCCTCCATACCAGGCAACATTCTGGTAAATCTCTTCTGCACCCTCTCTAAAGCCTCCACATCCTTCTGGTAGTGTGGCGACCAGAATTGAACACTATACTCCAAGTGTGGCCTAACTAAGGTTCTATACAGCTGCAACATGACTTGCCAATTCTTATACTCAATGCCCCGGCCAATGAAGGCAAGCATGCCGTATGCCTTCTTGACTACCTTCTCCACCTGTGTTGCCCCTTTCAATGACCTGTGGACCTGTACTCCGAGATCTCTTTGACTTTCAATACTCTTGAGGGTTCTACCATTCACTGTATATTCCCTACCTGCATTAGACCTTCCAAAATGCATTACCTCACATTTGTCCGGATTAAACTCCATCTGCCATCTCTCCGCCCAAGTCTCCAGACAATCTAAATCCTGCTGTATCTTTAAAACTTACTGAATTGTGGTCACTGTTACCGAAATGCTCCCCTACTGAAACATCTACCACCTGGCCGGGCTCATTCCCCAATACCAGGTCCAGTACCGCCCCTTCCCTAGTTGGACTGTCTACATATTGTTTTAAGAAGCCCTCCTGGATGCTCCTTACAAACTCCGCCCCGTCTAAGCCCCTGGCACTAAGTGAGTCCCAGTCAATATCGGGGAAGTTGAAGTCTCCCATCACCACAACCCTGTTGTTTTTACTCTTTTCCAAAATCTGTCTACCTATCTGCTCCTCTATCACCCGCTGGCTGTTGGGAGGCCTGTAGTATACCCCCAACATTGTGACTGCACCCTTCTTATTCCTGATCTCTACCCATATAGCCTCACTGCCCTCTGAGGTGTCCTCTCGCAGTACAGCTGTGATATTCTCCCGAACAAGTAGCGCAACTCCGCCTCCCCTTTTACATCCCCCTCTATCCCGCCTAAAACATCTAAATCCTGGAACGTTTAGCTGCCAATCCTGCCCTTCCCTCAACCAGGTCTCTGTAATGGCAACAACATCATAGTTCCAAGTACTAATCCAAGCTCTAAGTTCATCTGCCTTACCCGTAATACTCCTTGCATTAAAACATATGCACTTCAGGCCACCAGACCCGCTGTGTTCAGCAACTTCTCCCTGTCTGCTCTGCCTCAGAGCCACACTGTCCCTATTCCCTAGTTCTCCCTCAAAGCTCTCACCTTCTGACCTATTGCTCCCGTGCCCACCCCCCTGCCATACTAGTTTAAACCCTCCCGTGTGACACTAGCAAACCTCGCGGCCAGGATATTTATGCCTCTCCGGTTTAGATGCAACCCGTCCTTCTTATACAGGTCACACCTGCCCCGGAAGAGCTCCCAGTGGTCCAGATAATGGAAACCCTCCCTCCTACACCAGCTGTTTAGCCACGTGTTTAGCTGCTCTATCTTCCTATTTCTAGCCTCACTGGCACGTGGCACAGGGAGTAATCCCGAGATTACAACCCTCGAGGTCCTGTCTTTTAACTTTCTGCCTAGCTCCCTGAACTCCTGCTGCAGGACCTCATGCCCCTTCCTGCCTATGTCGTTAGTACCAATATGTACAACGACCTCTGCCTGTTTGCCCTCCCCCTTCAGGATGCCCTCTACCCGTTCGGAGACATCCTGGACCCTGGCACCAGGGAGGCAGCCTCCTGCTGCTGCACACGATTGGATCCCTCCAACTGCACCTGCAGGTACTGGATGCTCGTCGCCAACTCCTCATCTAGTCCCTGCTGCTGTGACTGCATCTGTACTATAGATGGGACTGTCCGTTCCAGAAGCCCAAAACCGTCTGGATGGCAGCCAGTCCCTGGGGCGGTCTGCCCTCCAACCGTCCGCCTCCTCTGTAGTTCCTACCTCCACCTGCTGTACCGAGCCTCTTCTTCACTAAAGTGCCCAACCGAGGTGAGTGTCTCTGGGATGCTGGAGGGTGTTGGAGACAGCTGTGATGGGAAATCCGTGTCATCCTTCCGACTGGAGCTTTTGGTGGAGGTCTGCCATCTGAGCTGCTCTCGTCGCTGCTCGTCACATAGAATTTACAGTGCAGAAGGAGGCTATTCGGCCCATTGAGTCTGTACCAGCTCTTGGAAAGAGCACCCTACCTAAGCCCACCCCCCCCCCCCCCCCCCCCCACCCTATCCCTGTAACCCAGTAACCCCACTCAACCTTTTTTGGACATAAGGGCAATTTAGCATGGCCAGTCCACCTAACCTGCATCTTTTTGGACTGTGGGAGGAAACCGGAGCGCCCGGAGGAAACCCACGCAGACACGGGGAGAAAGTGCAAACTCCACACAGACAGTGACCCAAGCTGGGAATTGAACCTGGGACTGTCTTCAGGTGATGTCCCGGAGGACTGGAGAATAGCCAATGTTGTTCCTTTGTTTAAGAAGGGTAGCAAGGATAATCCAGGGAACTACAGGCCAGTGAGCCTAATGTCAGTGGTAGGGAAATTACTGGAGAGAATTCTTCGAGACAGGATCTACCCCCATTTGGAAGCAAATGGACGTATTAGTGAGAGGCAGCACAGTTTTGTGAAGGGGAGGTCGTCTCTCACTAACTTGATAGAGTTTTTCGAAGAGGTCACAAAGATGATTGATGCAGGTAGGGCAGTGGATGTTGTCTATATGGACTTCAGTAAGGCCTTTGACAAGGTCCCTCATGGCAGACTGGTACAAAAGGTGAAGTCGCACGGGATCAGGGATGAGCTGGCAAGATGGATACATAACTGGCTAGGTCATAGAAGGCAGAGAGTAGCAATGGAAGGGTGCTTTTCTGATTGGAGGGCTGTGACTAGTGGTGTTCTGCAGGGATCAGTGCTGGGACCTTTGCTGTTCGTAGTATATATAAATGATTTGGAGGAAACTAACTGGTCTGATTAGTAAGTTTGCAGACGACACAAAGGTTGGTGGAATTGCGGATAGCGATGAGGACTGTCAGAGGATACAACAGGATTTAGATCGTTTGGAGACTTGGGCGGAGAGATGGCAGATGGAGTTTAATCCGGACAAATGTGAGGTAATGCATTTTGGAAAGTCTAATGCAGGTAGGGAATATACAGTGAATAGTAGAACCCTCAAAGAGTATTGACAGTCAGAGAGATCGAGTTGTACAGGTCCACAGGTCACTGAAAGGGGCAACACAGGTGGAGAATGTAGTCAAGAAGGCAGATGGCATGCTTGTCTTCATTGGCCGGGGGATCTGAGTATAAGAATTGGCAAGTCATGTGAGAGGTTGAATAGACTGGGACTGTACTCATTGGAGTTTAGAAGGATGCGGAGGGATCTTATTGAGACATATAAAATTATGAAGGGAATAGATAGGATAGATGCGGGCAGGTTGTTTCCACTGGTCGGGGAAAGCAGAACTAGGGGGCATAGCCTCAAAATAAGGGGAGGTAGATTTAGGACGGAGTGTAGGAGGAACTTCTTCACCCAAAGGGTTGTGAATCTCTGGAATTCCTTGCCCAGTGAAGCAGTTGAGGCTCCTTCTTTAAACGTTTTTAAGAAAAAGATAGATGCCTTTCTAAAGAATAAAGGGATTCGGGGATATGGTGTACGGGCCGGAGAGTGGAGCTGAGTCCACAAAGATCAGCCATGATCTCATTAAATGGCGGAGCAGGCTCGAGGGGCCAGATGGCCTACTCCTGTTCCTAGTTCTTATGTTCTTCTTATGTGGCAGCTGCATAGACCCTTAGTTAGGCCACACTTGGGAGTATAGTGTTCAATTCTGGTCGCCACACTACCAGAAGGATGTGGAGGCTTTAGAGAGGGTGCAGAAGAGATTTACCAGGATGCTGTCTGGTATGGAGGGCTTAGCTATGAGGAGCGGTTGAATAAACTCGGTTTGTTCTCACTGCAACGACGGAGGTTGAGGGGCGACCTGATAGATGTCTACAAAATTATGAGGGGCATAGACAGAGTGGATAGTCAGAGGCTTTTTCCCAGGGTAGAGGGGTCAATTACTAGGGGGCATAAGTTTAAGGTGCGAGGGGCAAGGTTTAGAGGAGATGTATGAGGCACGTTTTTTACACAGAGGGTAGTGGGTGCCTGGAACTCGCTACCGGATGAGGTGGTGGAAGCAGGGACGATAGTGTCATTTAAGGGGCATCTTGACAAATACATGAATAGGATGGGAATAGAGGGATATGGACCCAGGAATTTTAGAAGATTTTAATTTAGATGGGCAGCATGGTCGGCACAGGCTTGGAGGGAGAAAAGGCTGGCTGGTACAGAGCCTGTCGTGGGTATGGGTGCTGGCATGTGGCTCAGGGTGGGGATTCTGCAACCCAATAGGTGGTGGTGGGGTGTCGGGTACGGGTGTGTGGAACAGGGGTTAGTGCCAGAGGCACAGTGCTGCCTACTCACCCTGGCCGCCCTGAGGATGTTGTGTAGTTTTTTTCAGCACAGCTGGCCAGTCGGGACCATGTTGCCCATGGTGCGGACCCCACCTCTGCCCCCAGCTCCCAGCCACGGAGAATGGCGGCAGCTGCCATCCTCCTTTCCGGGCCGGGTAACAGGGTCATCCGCTCTCCTCCACAGCATCCAGGAGGGTCTCCAGCTCAGCGTCAGTGAATCTTGGGGTCTCGCATCTTGCTGCCATCTTATTGGTTGGGATGGTGTGTGTGGGAAGTGTAGTGTGTATATGCAGCTGCAGCTTGTCAGCATCCTTTTTTTTGGGAAATTTTTTTTATTGGCTTTTCTCATATTTATAAACAGTTGTTGCTTATATACATTACATGTTTCTTGCCCGCGCTAGTTTGCGCTATTTTACAGAGATTGTCGATCGCCAGCCGAGCAGGATTTTCCGGCGTGCGATTAGGGAAGCGAAAGCGAGGGCGTTGGCCCCCTTCCCCATGTGTAGCTCTGGCTGCTCCGATACCGCGAAGATTGCCACTATTGGGCATGGCTTCACCCTCACCCCCACAACCTTGGACATTGCCTCGGAGAATCCAGAACCCAGCAAGCTTGGGCAAGCCCAAAACATGTGGGTGTGGTTGGCCGGGCCCCTCTGGCACCATTCACATTTGTCCTCCACCTCCACAAAGAACCTGCTCATTCGGGTTTGAACTGCATTAGGCTTAGCCTTGCGCAGGAGGAGGTGGAGCTAGCCGTGCTCAGTGCTTCGCTCCAGAGTCCCCAGCCTACCTCTGTCCCCAGTTTGTCCTCCCATTTTTGTCTGGTCCTGTCCAGTGGTGTTCGGGCTCTGTCCAGTAGCTGTCCATATATTTTCCCACATAGCCCCACCTTCTCGCTGCTTGTGCCTATCAGATCTTCTAGTAGTGTGCTTTCTGGGGCCCCGGGGTACCCTACTGTCTCTTTGCGGAGGAAGTGCTTTATTTGGAGGTGTCTCAATTCCTGTCCTTTTGCTAGTTTCCACTTCCTCATTAGTTCGTCCAGTGTCGCCAGTCTGCGCCCTACGTAGAAGTCCCCGACCGTCAGTGTGCCCCTGTCCTGCCTCCATCTTTTAAAGGTGGTATCTAACATGGCTAGGGGGAATCTGTGATTGCCGCAGATGGGGGCCATGGGGGACATTTTGGTTATCCCGAAGTGTTGTCTCAACTGGGTCCACATTCTCAGCGTGGCCGCTACCACTGGGCTCGTTGTGTACCTTGTTGAAGAGGATGGGAGTGCTGCTGTGGCCAGGGCCCGGAGGGTTGTTCCTTTACAGGATGCCTCCTCCGTTTGTACCCAATCTGTGTCGGGTTCTTGTACCCATCCCCTCACTTTTTTTGCCGTTGCTGCCCACGCCTTTCAGCATCCTGAGTGTCAATCATGAAACCGGCGAATCCTGCACCGTTTCTCATTGGAATCGATTGTGTTCCACGTGGCGCCAGTGCTAGTCCCTTAACAGTAGCGGAATTGTTCCAGGTGCTGCGCCAGTTTTGCTGCCGTGGATCTGCAAGATGTCTGCGCCAGCGTCAACACTTAGGCTGACACCAAAATCGTGATTTTCGATTGGGTGTAGAATAGGTTCCGACGCTAACATCACAGCGGGCGACAAACCGCTATTATCCGTCATCTCGACAGCGACGTCAATGCGGTCCAGAATACACATACAGTAGACACCGTTTGCACATCATTAGAGGGCCTGACCCGGTATTCTCCAGGGCTTCCGCGATGCTCCACCTCTGATGGACCGAGTTCCCTAGGGTGGGTTCACTTGTGCTTTTAAAAATTATGAAACCAGCGTCGCGGTTGCAGAGGGAGAGAGGGCGAGGGTACGGAAAGTGTCCAACATCGCCATAGTTTTCTGACAATTGTGCCGCTGGCCAGGGGGCTTCTGCCAGGTCCGGGGAGAGTGGTAGGGGGTGGCCAGGAGGTGGACAGACATGGAACACCAGCAGCCGGAAAGGCAGCCATGCAGCTGCGCACGCCGCTGACAGCCCACTGTGACCTCAGGGCCACGGGTTGTATCGGTGTTCCCCAGGCCACACCCCCCAGGTGCCCTCTGGCCCCAGCAGGCCCATCAGCTGTATGGGTGCACTCCAGCACAACCGGTGCCACCTTGTTGGCTGGGATGAGTATGTGTGGGGATTGTAATGTGTATATGTGGCTGCAGCTTGTCAGTCTCCCGAGTGTCAATCATGGACCCGCCAAATCCCGCACCGTTTTTCAGTGGAATTGATTGTGTTCCACGTGGCGCTGGTGCTACCCCTCCACAGTTTTTATAATAATCACCTTTATTGTCACAAGTAGGCTTACATTAACACTGCAATGAAGTTACTGTGAAAAGCCCCTAGTTGCTGCATTCCGGCGCCTGTTCGGGTGCACAAGGGAGAATTCAGAATGTCCAATTCACCTAACAGCTTGTCTTTCGGGACTTGTGGGAGGAAACCGGAGCACCCGGAGGAAACCCACACAGACACAGGGAGAAGGTGCAGACTCCGCACAGACAGTGATCCAAGCCGGGAATCAAACCTGGAACCCTGGAGCTGTGAAGCAACAGTGCTACCCACTGTGCTACCGTGCCGCCAGTTGCTGAATCATTCCAGGTTTGGCACCAGTATTGCTGTTCTGAAAGTCCACAAATTCTGCCTCGGCGTCAACACGGAGAAACGGAGAATCCCGCCCCAGGTCTCAGAAACAGAGAATCCCGCCCCTTACGTTTAATCTTGTCGCTGTCTGCCTGCCCCGATAAAAGCCATTTCTTTCCCCTCCACTGGAAATTTTAAACTTTGCTGCTAACTTACTCGCTGCAGGCACATACTTTATTATGGAACCATGCTAGCAGTAACTTTATATCAGTGTGGGAAGAGGAGGGATGGATTACAACAGGTCCAAGTCAGAACAGGGATATATCTGACTGGTGAAAGGAACTTGGTGTTTTGCTCACAAAATGGTTAAGACAGATACCAGGGGGCTTTATTCAGCATCTCATGCATGTAATGCTTGACTTGCTAGTTAATGGGCACTGTACATGAGTCTTCAATCAGCTTCTAACCTAATACCGCACCTGAATGCGCAATGTGGGTGCTGGCAATGACTTCAGGCACTTTGATAACCAGCTTGGCCAAAGATGAAGGGTTATGAATGAAATATGGTTGATGAGGCTCAGCTCATTTCAGCAAAATTGCCATTAATGGCGCTTGTCACTCAGGCCAGGCAGGAAAGGAAATATAATTTTTGCCGTTGATTGGTGTACCAAATCTGGGTCGAAATCACAGATGGAAATCAGCAAGAAAAATGTTAATGGATCGTTTCAGTGGAGGTATTATCTCAAGGATTAATGAAAACATTCAAATAGTAGGTTAAAAAGTATCAGTGTGTAGGAATTGTTAAGACAATTGTAGAAACATGGGAGATATCACAATCGCTGCACTGATAATCAAAGTTCAAGAAAGATTTCTTTCTTTCTCTTTGTTTGTCCCTACCCTGTGCAGGTAAGGGTCACATGGGAAAACCAGCCCAGAGTTTTATTCTCTTTCTGTTTCTTTGTGTGGTTGGAGTCTAGAAGGTGGGTTCTGGAGATTGTCTATTCTCCCAAATTATCATGCCAGAGTCTGTAGTTTCTCAAAACCATTACTTTTTATTGACCGCAGGTGGACATGTTACACTTGTGGACCTCTGCAGGAGGTTGGAGGTTCTCCAACTTCCAGATCTCTCGTACTCCTCAATCATGTGATCTGACATTATTGTTACATCAGCACCAGCTCGCTGCTGGATAGTGTATTAAATTCCTAATTGAGTCATTTCAAAGAGGAGTTACAACAGGAGATATAGGTGGGGGCTTGCTTTGTGCAAATTGGCTGTTGTATTTCAAAGCGTCACAGACACTTGTTTGACTGCAAAATGCTTGGTGACATTTTGAGGCAATGAAATTTTTTACAAAATGTACGTCCTTTTTATTAATAATGCATTCTAATCATGTAGACTCAACTTTTGGTGCAAACTTTTAATTGTGCCATGCTAACTGTGAGAATGCCAATTATTGGCCATGTACTTCAATCTCCCATTAGTTTGATGTGTTCGGTGAAGGGTGTTTAAACATTAATTTAAATGAATACAGTTATAAGGAACAGATGGCTTTGTTCTTGAGAGCTTTCATTTATATACTGATAGAGAGGGTTACTGGACTGATAACCCTGTCAGCTGACAGGGAATAGCTTCCTCACACCAGCTCTGATAACCTCTGTCTGATGCTCATTGAGACGGGTCAGCTGCATTAACAGAGGTTGTCCAGTATGTTTAGAATGGGAGGAAGAGTCAACTTTCAAACCCATCTGTCTTCGCTATACTCTAAAAAAGCTGATTACAAAGGGATTGAAGTTACTCAGACAGAAGGTCCTTGTACCGAGACACAGCCTGCAGCATGTCAACCAGTATATTGAATGATAAACTTCCCTTGAACTCCGGTTAATGCGTGAATTGGTACAAAATGTCTGCCGTATTTTTTTAATGTGTTCAAGGGATCAGGGCATCGCTGGCCCCTAATTGTCCCTGAGAATGTGGTCATGAGCTGCTTTCTTGAACCACTACGTGTTGTAGGCACATCTACTGTGCTGTTAGATAGGGAGTTCCAGAATTCTGGCCCAGCTACAATGAAGGAACAGCGATATGCTTTCAAGTCAGGATGGTGAGTGGCTTGGAGGGGAACTTCCAGGTGGTGGTGTTCCAGGTATGTGCTGCCCTTGTCCTAATAATAATAATAATCTTTATTAATGTCACAAGTAGGCTTACATTAACACTGCAATGAAGTTACTGTGAAAATCTCCCAAGTCGCCACACTACAGTGCCTGTTCCAGTGCACTGAGGAAAAATTCCTCAATACACCTGTCCAATACATCTAACCAAGCACGTCTTTCGGGACTTGTGGGCGGAAACCAGAGCACCCGGAGGAAACCCATGCAGCCACGGGGAGAACGTGCAAGCTCCGCACAGTGACCCAAGCGCCTCATCAAGGTCAGCATGGTACTGGGTCACGTCACCCAGAGAGTTGGACATTTTGCCGAGGTCATCAGCCATGGCCGTCACGACTGCGTGGCGCCATTGGACACCTTCACTCATGCTGTCGACGTTGTGCAGCAGGCTCACCACTGTGGTCGCCACCCTAGCAGCGTTGGCCTCGGTACCACTCATTGCTGCCGCCATCTCCTTCGCCTTAGCCTGTGGGACTCCTCCAATCAGCTATGGACCTGCTGGAGTGTCACTGACATCTCCCCCTGAATGTTCCAGCCGCCCTCTAACGTCTCCATTAGTCCTGGGACAGAATATTCCAGAGGCTCAGCATCTGACTGGGACCCAGCTGAGTCCTGGAATCCAGCAGCCTTCCGACTGCTGTCTCACCTGGGGGGATTCTTGCCTCCATCTGATGTGCATCAGTGACTGTTTGGCGCTCAACATGTTGTGCCCCAGAAGCCTGTTCACTAACGTTTCCCACCGAGGTGTGTGTCTCTGCGCTGGTGAAGGGTGGGGATGACACCTGTGACGCATCGACTGTGGCATTCTCGGAGCTCTCCTCTGAGCTAGTCTCATGGGAGAAGGCGGGGTGGGGGCACCACAGATGGGCCAGCGGCATCGGCTGGATGGCCTGTGGCAGAATGAACACCTGGTCGGAGGGATGTGTGGGGCCCGGTGAATCCTCAAATCTGCGGCGTGCATCAAACTCCGCATTGATGACCACTCAGTCCTTGGCCGCCCCGTCACCTCGAGGGTCCGTTCCTCGAAGGTGGTGAAGATTCTTATGTCCGGCATCCCTCCGCTAGCCTGGGCTCTCTCCCGGCGATTGTGGGAGAGCTTCTCCTGTGGAGATACAGAGAGGGCATCGTTGGGTGCACGTGCGGTGATGGGGGGGGGGATGGGAGAAGTGGGAGTTGGGATGATGGGAGGGTTGGGTAATGGGAGATTGAAGGGTGGGTTGGGGAGTCAGATGGAGGGTTGAGGGGGGCTGTTCAAGTTGGGGATGTGAAGGTCTCGGGGGTGGGTGGGGGTGGGGGACAGGTGATGTCAACTCACCCATGCCACCCGATATAGGCCGTTGACCCTCTTGCGGCACTGGAAGCCATTCCACCTGGTCATGTTTCCTGAGCTGACGACCGCTGCCACTTCAACCCAGCGGCGCTGACTGCCCTGTGGCTCACCCTCCGGGCCCCTCAGGGCAACCCTCCCGGTCTCCACCGCAATTAGGAGCCCCCCCCAGGTTTGTGTCTCCAAAACATGGGGCCAGTCGTCTTTGTGCCATGGATGCGAGCTGAGTGGGGTTGGTTGTGCAAATCTGTTTAAGTGCTGCTTGACCGTGTTAGGGAGTGTGCTGGCGAGCGCGGTCCCGCGAATCGGCTGGCGAGCCTTCATTTGTGGCATGAAGCCTATGAGGCCTCATTAAGTGGACCAATTAACGTTGAATAGCCGGTCTCACCAGGCCGAGCGCCGGAAAGCTTGCGGCAGTTCCTGATCGCTACTGCACTAAGAAATCTTTCTGGAGAATCGAGCCCAGAATTCTTTTCAGCACTGGGGAGCTGAACTCAGAGATCGAGCTGCCATTTTGAAAGGATGCCCTGATCCCTGAGTGAGCTTGTGGTCCTCCACACCCCCACCTATGGAAATGTCACCCCCCTCACAGATGGGCACTACCCCATACCCCACTAAGTAAGGATACCCCGCTATGGGGTCGCTGGGGGCCCCTCCCTCTTCAGGCCGCACCCCTCCAAGGTCGCTTACAGCACCCCCCACCAGGACCCCACCCTTCCAAAGGCTCTATGTACCTGCCCTGCACACCCTCACCCTCAAACCCTCTTTTTATCCTCCTTTCGTGGGCATGACCCCCCCCCCCCCCCCCAGGTCTCTGACCCTTGGCAGTGCCACCCTGGGCCATTGGAGATCACTGATTGGTGCCCGACTGCAGCCTCCCTGGGGAGGCAGGTGGATTGCGGTGGCGGGCAAATACCAGGTAGGTAGGTCTTAAACAGGTTTAAGATCTATTTTAGCAAGCTTCATTTGGTCCCGCCCCTTTAGGGCGGAATTCCAATTCCGACAACTCGTGGGACTTGTGTATATACCGTGAGACGCGGAGGCTGCCAGCAGGCTTCTCCCGGGCACCCTTACATTGGCAGCCGGGCAGTGCTCCTGCCAATTTGGCAGTGCCACCCAGGCACCTTGGCAGTGCTAGGGTGGCATTGCCAAGGAATAGCACAGTGGTTAGCACTGTTGCTTCACAGCGCCAGGGTTCCAGGTTCGATTCCGGCTTGGGTCGCCGTCTGTGCGGAGTCTGTACGTTCTCCCCGTACCTGCGTGGGTTTCCTTCGGGTGCTCTGGTTTCCTTCCACAAGTCCGGGAACACGTGCTTGGACATTCTGAATTCTCCATCAATGTACCCGAACAGGCGCCAGAATGTGGCGACTACGGAATTTTCACAGTAACTTCATTTCAGTGTTAATGTAAGCCTACTTATGACACTAATAAAAATTAATTACAGGTGAAAGCTGGGCAGTGCTAAGCTGCCTGCGTTCCAGGAGAGGCCCAGGGGGCCACCCTGCACTATCCCTGCGTCCAATGGCCCAGGAGACCCCCCGGGTGCTGATCCGCCTGGTCCACATTCTTGTGGACCTGTACTGATCGGTGCCTGGATGCAGCCTCCCTGGGTAGGCCGGTGGATCGAGGGAGGCGGGCAGATCCTGGGTAGGTAGGTCTTAAGTAGGTTTAAGACTTACTTTAATGAGCTCTGATTGGACCCGCCCCTTTATGGCAGAGTTCCAATTTCAATGTCTCATGGGACTTGGGTGTATTCTGCGAGGCTCGGAGACTGCCGCAGGCCCGTGGGAGGCCTCTCCCTGGCTTCACTGGCCACGTTGTACTCTTGTTCGGATGCAAGGTGGCCACCAGATCACGCCCATAGAGTAAAGGGTATACTAATTAGACAATGGTGTTAATGATGTAAGCATGATATAAGGACCAGATGATCGAGAGCTCCAAGAGAGCAAGGCGCAGATCACTGTGTCCAGAGAACTGTGTACCAACAATGAGTTTTTGAATACAAATAGCACTATGAAGTAGTTTTTAAGAAAACTAAATACTGACTTTCTCCAAATCACTCATAGAGTAAGAGAAATCTCATCAAGCCAGAAGACAATCCGGGTAAAGGGGAAGAAGCTAAACCAATGGACAGGCTTTGGGGAGTCAGGAGTTGAGTTGCTCTCTGCAGAATTCCCTGCCCCTGACCTGCACTTGTAGCCACAGTATTGGTATGACTAGTCCAGTTCAGATTCTGATCAAATGGTAAGTTCCAGGAGGTTGATAATAATAATCTTTATTGTCACAAGGAGACTTACATTAACACTGCAATGAAGTTACTGTGAAAAGCCCCTAGTCACCACATTCTGGCGCCTGTTCAGGTACACAGAGGGAGAATTCAGAATGTCCGAATTACCTAACAGCACGTCTTTCGGGACTTGTGGGAGGAAACCGGAGCACCTGGAGGAAACCCATGCAGACACGGAGAACGTGCCACTCCACACAGACAGTGACCCAAGCTGGGAATCGAACCTGGGACTCTGGAGCTGTGAAGCTACCCGTTGTGCTACCGTGCCGCCCTGCTAGTGGAGGATTTAGCTCTCCCTCTGACACCCGGGCATTGGCACTGCCAGATCGGTACCTTGGCACTGTCACCAAGGCACTACCAAGGTGTTTGGGTGGCAAAGCTTGGCTGGCACTGCCAAGGTGCCCATGTGGCCCAGCCAGAATGGCAAGGGCAGTGCCAAAGTGACACTGACCACGGCCAGGGCCGGAGGGTGCCATGTCCATGAAAGGGGGTATAAGCGGGGGGGGGGGGGGGGGGCGAAGATGAAGGGTGGAGGGAGGTGAAGGGCATGTATGAAAGGGGAGTGAAGGATGGGGTTCCTGAAAGTGAGTGCGGACCTGAAAGGAGGGGTGGGGAAGCCTGAAATTTGGGAGGGGGGGTGGGGCTCAGTAACCATAGTGGGATGTCCTCACTTGGAGGGGGGGGGGGGGGGGGCGGGGGTAATGCACATGTGTATGGGCTGTGACATTACCCGTGGGTGGGGGTGTGGGGTCCCTCAAACTCACTTAATGATTGGGGCACCCTTGAAAAATGGCGACCTGATCTCTGAGGAGCCAACCTTGCCAGCAAGTTAGCTCCCACTGCTGAAAACATTTCTAAGTGGAACTCCGTAAGGTCCCCAAAAAATGACTAATGGGTAAATCAGAACTCACTGAAAAAGCCTGTGATAAACACCTCGCCAAACCTGCCCAAAATGACACTGAGAAATTCTTCCGTTAAATTACACCCATACTTGTTACAAATAAAGAGTAATGATTTTGAGAATCAGAATACTTTTGGAGGATAAACAATCCCCAATATTTTCCATCTGGACACCAAGCACACAAAAGAGCATGTGACAGCGAGAAAATAAAACAACAAACCTTAAAAAGATGCAGGGCTGATAAGAAAAGAGATCCTCGAAGGAAGGCCAAAAGAAAAGAAAATAAGACCCAGCAAGACATTGGAACTTCAGGGGAGCAGCAGATGCAAGCTGAGACACAGACCTGGAGATCGGACAGCCGTGAGCACAGGATCAAAGCAGAAAGCAGCAGTAATGAAGCAAGAACAATTTCAGGGCTCAGCAATAGCATGCAGTCCAGACTACCAACTCCAAGAAACATTTCAGAGTGCAAAGTTCTTGCAAGAGGCACAGAACAGGGACAACTGGAGTAAAAGGACTCACAAGGTATGCTTCAGGGTTGCACAATATAGATCAAAATAAGGCTAGGTCAGTACAGTACTTTATGCAGTAGGACCTATCGCTGACAA
This sequence comes from Scyliorhinus torazame, assembly GCF_047496885.1. Classification (NCBI taxonomy): domain Eukaryota; kingdom Metazoa; phylum Chordata; class Chondrichthyes; order Carcharhiniformes; family Scyliorhinidae; genus Scyliorhinus; species Scyliorhinus torazame. The sequence goes on from NC_092727.1 coordinate 48,953,366, forward strand.
TATGACAGCAAGGCAGGGGATGGATGAGATTCAACATCTGAAGAGGTCCTGAAAGCTTTTTACTCTTATTTCCACTTCTGTTGGAATTTAGAAACTGAGAGGACTAAAAGGAATCAAAGTCCAGGCAAAATCCATGGGTTTGTTCATCAACTATCTCTACAGGTTGGCAGGGAACTACGATTATGGAATCTTAAAAGATGAGCTGATTTGCGACAGAATGGTGGTTATGGTCCGAGATGAAGCATTTTCAGGCCTCCTACAGATGAAAGAGGATTTATAACACTGTTGAAAGCGGTACAGATATGAGGCAAATGGAACTCGGGAAACAGAATTGGGTGTTTGTTTGTGGCAAGATTGAGTGACACCATTCAGTTTGTAGGCCATAAGAGAGAAATCATTGCAGAACTATACAAAAACGGCCACTTCAAAACTAATTGTCACTCAAAAACACTGACAACCTGTAAAACGAGGGAGAATATTTTAAAACAGAGCCACCTACAAGAAGTGGAAGATTCACAAACGAAGGAGCTAACCTCCTGGGGAGGTAAACAACACTGAAAGCAGGTATTGGATTGACACCCCACAAAGTTTAAAATTAGACACAGGAGCAGAGGTTTCAGGCTTATCAGATAAAGCCAAATGGCTCAAACATGTTACACTGTGCCCCTCATCTATCAAGTTATAAGGTCCCTTTAGGACATTAAAAATGGAAGACCAGCTTTGCCATGAGTTGAATATAAAGATCAAGAAAACATCTCCATGTCATTGAAAATCAAGGGCTGGATTCTCCAATTTTGAGGCTATGTCCGGAGAAAATGTCTGGTTTTACGACAAAATAATCAGCGAGGCCCCAGTTCCGATCCTCTGACCGGTGAGGGGCAAGCAGCCGCGCCACATAAAACGTACGGCCTCCTGATGTAAACGCTTGGAGAATTGGCGGGTCTGTGGCCGCACATGTGCACACCGATGACCTGCAGTGGTTGCGCCGTACAACATGGCGCCGGCCGTGCGCGGACCTGACCTGCCAGATAGTGCCCCCCCATTGGACATCCCCTCGCCACCCCCCATCAGTCCCCTCAGCCCTCGCCGTAGCCCCCCCCCACCCCCACCCAAGCCAGCAGCACGGCTCCTCATCCCCCCCCGACACAGTCCGCAGCTACCACGCCGGGTTCACGAAAACTGAGAACACGTGTCCCGCTGTGTCCACCTAAATTGGCCATTCCCAATTTAAAATGGCGAACGGCAAAGGCTGATGGGAAAGTCAGCCAACATAGACAGAAACCAGCAGCTGCAGGTTTGCTGTGTATTTACTTCTGCAAAGGCCAGACAACATCGATACCAGCGACCATCAGCATAACAAAGTAGCAGCCATCTGCATACTGATGAGCAATCCCCGGGAACAATAAGTAATATTTTGGACACACAAAGCAAAGCCAGACTCCTCGGCGCCAGCACAAAGGAGGTGAATGAGCACCTCAAGACCGCCCATCGATCAGGGAACCGCTCCAGTATTGGAGAAAATCGAACCGAGCGATTGGGATAAAGTCCGCCCCGAAAGGCGGGAAGCCCCTGGGGACTATAAGAGTTGAGCCCCAAGTTCAAATCGCGCTCTCTTCATGCTCTCTTCACGCTCTCTTCAGCCCTCTTCACCTCTTCTTCCTGCCCGGGTCACCCAGCAACACAAACCAACATTGACCGTGACCGGTGCAGTGATCGCTGAAAGCCCGTAAGTCTTAATTCAACGCTCGCTACGAGATAGGCGCTCCTACCTACCAATCCGTACCAACTTCGAATCCCGCAGACTCAGAACCCGAACGAAAGGCCATTTGTTCCCCTGACCTGGTGGGCCAGTCCGAAGTTAAGTATAGCCTGTTAGTTGTAGAAGTAGCTTAGACGTAGAATTTGTGCATGAGTAGCGATTACTGTGTATAATAAATGTGCTTTGATTTAAATCTTACTGATCGGTGTATTGGGTGATTGATCATTACTCGGACTTGAACCTCGTGGCGGTAGCATAAAGATACCTGGCGACTCGAGAGCAAAGGTAATAAAACAGAGCAATTGAACCAAGGAGAAAGTTAGCAACACCGCGCTGTTGGGAACTCGGTCCCATCAGGGCGGAGCATCGGGGGAGGACCTTCAGGTAACGTCCTGAGGCCAGCCCAACCATTGCGGTGCTCTCCTCGATGACTGTTTTGGAGGGGACAGAACATCCAAAAACAGGCACCGCCCCCGATTCGGTCGTAAACAGGGATTCTCCGCCCGATCGCTGATTACGATATTGGTGTCGGGCAATGAAGAATCCCGCCCCAAGAATGTTCTCTACTAAGCAGAAAGTCTGAAATTAATCTATAATGAGATGAAGTTGATAAGAACTGCAGCAATACATTTCAAAATTAATTTCCAAAATTGTTTACAGGGCTAGGAAAGTTAAAGACTGAGCTCCATATCACCCCACCAGCTATTGCTGAACCAATTTGCCTTGTCGCACTGAGAAAAGTCCCCCATCCACTTTGGGACAAAGTCAAGGTGAAATTGAAGAGAGGTAGGGCACAATCGAACCAAATGGGAACTATGTCCCATAGCGAGCGTGTTTAGCCGTGTGTTTCCCGGCACTTGCAGCGTCAAGAAACACAACGCTATCTAACACAACTCCGGTTAGATACGAGGCCTCAGCGGGGAACACATGGCCGATGCTGAACTTAGTCCCGTTTCCTGCACTGAGAAGCTCTGATCGCCAAAGGTCCTCATGCAGGGAGAGATCGGGCCCCATTTTTAAATAGCATCCCAATCTCTCGATCCCCAGACGCAACCCCCTTCCCCCCCTCCCCCCAAAGCTCCTTCTCACCTATAAGGGGGTCCTCGGTTCCCCCCACCTCACATGCACAGGACATCCCCAGGCCCAATAACCACCGTGTAGAAAATGCCAGGTTGGCACCTTGGCACTGCCAGCCTGGCATCCTGGCAGTGCCTCTGCCAGCTGAAGTGCCACCTGAGCATCTTGGCAGTGTCAGTGTGCCAGGCTGGCACCAGCAGTGCCAGGGTGTCACCCTGCCCAGAGGGCAAGCACCTGGGGGCCACCAATCCCTTGAGAGACCCCTCCCCGAATGCCGTTCCATCTGGTCCGTTTGTGGAGCCCAGTACTGAACAGCACTCGCCCAAGGTGAAGGGGATAGATCCCAATGCCTTGGTTACCTCAGGGAACTGCATTAGAGTGCGGCTAGCTGTCTTGCTCTAATATGCACATTTGCCAAATATTGATCCCACCCACAATGGGCGGTCTTCACATCACAATGTCTCGCAAGATTGCATTAGATCTCGCAAGGCATGGTGAGCCTGGTAGATCCCGGGAACGGGGTCTCTCGGCATTTATCAATCATGTTGTTCCGCAGTGCGTTGATTTTCGGGCGCAGCGTGGTCGGTAAATCACACCTGTAGAGTCTTTGGCCAGAATTTTCCAGCCATTTACCGGTGGCAGAGGGTGTATTCAATGGGACAATGGCGGGACCAGAAGACCTGCCGCCAGCCAAAGGTGGGCCACCACCTCCGTGAAACACGCAGCGGGTTGCGCGGAAAATCCCATCCATTATGTCCCCTTTCTCACTCTTTTCCTGCCATGCCCACTGAAATGTTCCTTCTATTTTCTCTGTGTTTTATTTCTGCACCTTATTGTCATGGTTTTCTTTTCTCCCAATGTTGTCAGAACCAACATTACCTTCAGGGCCACTTGCACTATAAATTTTAAATTCCAGTGCGCAGCAATGAAATTGCGTAACGTAATATGAGGGTTTAAAGAGGATTGGTTTGCTGATTACTATGTGGTTTTTATAGCATCATTGGATCCAGCTTCTTGTTCCTGTGCCGTTTGGGGTGGAATATTTACGAATTACCTTGTTTTCTCCCTTCTCTTCCCATCTACTCCCCATCTTATCCTATTGTTTTAAGGGGTTCATACATTGCAAAATCCCCTGTCCGTATCATTCCTTAACTTCCCACTGGGGGCCGGCACGTGGCGCAATGGTTAGCATCGCTGCCTACGGCACTGAGGACCCAGGTTCGAATCCCCTGCCATCGGGCCCCATGGATCCACAAACACAATTATCTCTGGTATGATTTCAGTTGGCTGAAATTATTAATCAACCTGTTCTACATCACAAACACTGACTAGTTCCACCTCTGTAATATTGCCTCCATCTCCCCACTACCTCAGCTCCTCTGCTGCTGAAGCCCCTATTCATGCCTTTCTCACATCCAGTCCTGACTGGAGATCTCCTGATTCATGCCTGATCTCCCATCCTGCATCCCCCAAAAACATCAGCTCTTCCAAACTCTGAACCCACACCAAGGGGTCACACCATTCAGTCATTATCTTTGTGTTCGCTAACCTAGGCTGGCTGCCAAGTGTAAACTTCTTATCCTCAAATCCAAGTTCCTTTACAGCTTCGACCCTCTGTAATCTCATTTAACACAACACCCAGCCCTCAACTTCTTCATCTGTATCCAGCATCTTGACCTCCATTCGCCTTCCACTGGTGGCTGTGCTTTCAACTATATGGGCCTCGCTCTGGAATTCTCTGCCAAAATCCCCATCCACCTCTCTCACCTCCTTTCTTAAAACCAAATTCTTCGACAACATTCTTTGCCACCCTCTAAAATTCTCCTCCTATTGACTCAACATTTATACAGTTTCCCAACACCTCCGTGAAAGAGCTTGGGGCTTTACCCTCCGTGAAAGAGCTTGGGGCTTTACCTACATGATCTAACTGCAGCTGATTGTCTCTCATAGTGTATTGACAGCCTGTGGAAAGTAGTTGTTTGGTGGATTTTTCCACAGGATTCTCTGTTCTCCTTGTAGAATTGTTCAAAACACTGGCACTGATTGAAAAGCCCAGTCAGTGCTTGCTGGCATGGATCCTCCTGTGTGTCACCACATCTTATTGTTTTCGACAGTGTGTGTTGAGGGAATACCTGGAGCCTGATTTCCCAAGTTAGCCGCAGAGACTCCTGGAGATGCTTTCTGTTTTATTTCTCCTCCCGGGAGAGACTGCCGACAGCCTGTGACAGGCGGCACTCGGTTCAGAGACAGGATCAGCTCAGGCAGCAGACATGCTGACGAAACAATGGTTAGCTCATGCTGGGTAGAGCCGGCCCCTGAGCTCACACTGCCAGACGGCTTGTCTGAGGGTCTGTGCTTCACATTGCAATTGGATCCGTCTGTCAAGTTAGTGCATTTTAACTTTTAACAGGGTGTTCAGGACTTGTCCTGTCATTTTATTGCCCTCCATCCTTTCGTACCTCATTCAAATCATGATAGTCTTAAGCACTGTTGCCCATTCAACCACTGGGGAATCACAATAATGCTGTCCTCACCGACAGTTACATTGCTACACACACACACACATACACACATGAACACACACCCACACACGCACACACAGTGACACATACATACACACTGTTATGGACTGAGGAGAGATGATTTTTCTACCTCACGACTGACCAGAGACAGATGTGTTTTAAGGACAAAATGTGTTTTAACCCTGTTCGTGCTGTAATTCTCAAGCATAAACAAAGACACTTTATTTTGTAAGTTTAAAAAAAGATAAATGAAATGAAATGAATGAAATGCTTAATACTCAACATCTAACCGTATTCGCAACAGCACTCACTCACTCAGGCTTACTACTGGCACAGCAGGTTTCTGACTTTACCCCAGTCGAGGTACAGCTCAACTCCTGTAGCAAAAAACAGATTTTGATCTTCACATTGAGAGGTAAAGATTAATGCCAAATCTCTACCTGCTTGCGGATCTCAGGCAGGGCTCTCCCTTTACTGGTTTTAATCTGTTTCTTCTCTTTCTGTCTGCTCTTGAAACATGTCTTAATAAATGTTCCTTATCAAAGCCTGGTTTCTGTCAGGTGACCATAGTATCTGTTTTTCACTGTCCACATAAATAGTCTCTGACAGCTTGGGATAGAATTGGTTTCTTCTCACACCCATTCTGTGGAATTCCATTCCCCAGCTAAGAATTCTGCAAGTCCGTGGCAAACTAACTTCTGTAGGTATTTTGACAATAGCAGCCACGGGAAAGGTTTGCTGCCTTATAATGCTATCGCAATGAAATGGCCTGAAAAGTTATTTGCATTTTTATATCCCGCCCAGACTAACTGGCTAGCTTTCAGCCTTGTGTAGTGTACATTGGCAGAGAAAAGAATAGGTCACCCGAGTGTCTATTGTTCATTTGTTTTACGAACAGTGGGCTGGATTGTCCGATCCTGCAGCTATGTCCGCAGGATCCGCCTGGTCTTACGCCCAGAATGTCGGCGGTGCCCCCCACCGATCCTCCGTGCAGTGGGGGGCTAGCAGCCGCACAGCATAAAGCCCCCGGCTTTACCTGAGGATACGGCCAGAGAATGGCCGTGTCCACGGCCGTGCACGCACAGTGCGGCGGCCTGCAGCGGCGCATGTGCAGCGGCTGCGCCGTGAAACATGGTGCCGGCCTGCCTAAAACTGTCGCCCTGTAACCAGCCTCACCACCCCCTACCAGCCCCCGCCGACGCCTCCGCTGCCAGCGGAATGGCTTCCCCTGACTGTGGCGGCGCTGAACTCATTCCAAGTACGCCGTTTTTGAGGGGACAGAGCATCGGAAAAACGTCGCCACCCCTAATTCCGGCGTAAATGAGGATTCACCGGCAGATCGGCAAACTCGATTTCTGTGTTGGTGATCGGAGAATCCCGCCCACAGTCTCCATTTTGTATTGTTGCTCTCTTTGGTTGGCTCTGAATATGGCGGTCAATATGGTCACCTTCCTTAATCCGAATTATGTTTGCTCTAGAGTTGCCAGGTATCTTTTGATACCGCCACAAGGTTCAAACCCGAATACTGATCAAAGAGTCGGTACACCAGTTAGTTAGTTCAAAGTCAATACTATTTATTTACACACACAGTAATATCTACTCATGCACAAAATACTACAGACTAAACTATCACTACTGCTAAAGCCTATACTTAGCTTCGGGCGCCCACTCAGTCAGAGGAACAATGGCCGTTGTTCGGTTCTGAGGTCGAAGTGGTGAAGGGGAAACAGCTAAGGTCGTCCGTCTGGTAGCGAGCGTTGACCTTGGACTTACTTGCTTCTGGTGCAGCTGGTGGACATTGGGAGGCCTCACTCGTGACATTCTGTTGCTCTCAGCTAAACTATAATTATCTTGGCAATGAGGAACCCATTCCCACCTGCATCCAGTTATTGTCATTCTCCAACTGCCAAAGCACAAGCTCAGTGCAAAAGCAGTTTGTAAAAGCAGAAGCTATTCATCTCGAAATCAGGTACACAGTTACAAAGCTTTGACACTCCAGTTTACACAAAACTCCTCTTGACATTCCATTTCCCATCAAGCTCTATTCCTCTTGAGCAAAACTCAAAACTCTCACCACTGGCACTTTCGCCATCTCCCACTGACATTATAACAATCTCACATGGACACTGTCTCCAGCTTCCTCTGGCACTACAACTATTGATGGCACTGTTGCCATCTCCCAAGGGCTTTAGCTCGATGGTAACACTCATTCTATAATTTCCATAGTCAGTGGCTCATTAGTAAATTATGCCAGCTGGCCTGGTGTCACATTGGCTCCCAGGTTCTGGATTTGACCCAGTACTGTGCCACATTGCTCTTAGGTTCCATGTTTCATCTGGTACTGTGAGAAACACAACATTTTGCGTTGTTGGTTGAGGAGTAAATATTGGCCAAGACATTAGGAAGAAATCACCTGCTCTCCTTCGAGGTATTGTCATGGATACCTTTACACCCCCTGGATAGACAGGGCCTAGGTTTAACATCTCACTGGAAAGGCAGCACCTCTGATAGTACAGCACTCCCTCAGTACTCTCCCACTGGCACTATAACCATCTCCCACTGGCACTAGCCTAGCTTTTGTGCTCAAGTTTCGGAAGTTAAACAGGAACGCATTCAGAAGTGAGAGAGTTATGAACTGATCAACAGTATCTATCAAAGATGAGGAAATAAATTGAAGCAGGGATCCAGCTCCAGATCTGTTGGGAAGCATAATGGTGAGTAGGAAAGTGGAGTGTTTGATCGTGGTTAAGGGAGTTTGCTGCTACAGTCAAGGCAGCTCATGAAGAATAGCCAGTTGACCGAGAAATCTCCAGGATGAAAAGGGAGGTGAGACAAGGTTTGTCAAATTCTCTCTCTGACAGTATCCCTTTAAAATGTGCTGATATCAACTTACGAAAGAAGTATCTTCCATGTCTCTTTCTCAGCAGGCCTCCCTTCAGCCTTCGGAACTCCCTGAGATAGGTTCCAAACCACCTCTGGATAATCGCTGGAACGATATTGGGTGTTGTGTATGTGCCCTGCTATGGTCTTGGGCCATTTGGTATTTGTCAAACCAAAACAAGCCAATTACCATACCAACTCACTGGGCACGGAGCTCACTCAACATCAAAGCACTATCAAAGTTTGACTGTGTAAACACTGTAGAATGCTGAAGACAAGCTCTGTGTCCCAGACACTACTAACCTCCAATCATACATCTTCTGCAGCCTTTGTTTTTATTATAGAGTGTTATTATTATGCATCTTCTTATTTAAATCCATTGCTGATGTCATCAGTAAGTGCTTTGATGCCATTAATTGTTGTTGTGATGTCATTAATTATTGTTGTTAACTATGTATATTCATATTTAACTGTCATTAGTTCTAATTCTGTTACTGTTAATTCGATGTTTAATTAGACGCTCCTGTGTTTGAGTCCATACTGTATTTTAAACTTTGTTATTTTTCTATATTCAAGAAGATTAACTTACAACGTGTTTTCAACTACCTTTTTGTGGTCAAGTTGCCACATCCTTTTGGAGACGAAGATGGGATGAAAAAATTTGAGTTTCAGCACCTTCAGCACAAATGTTCGCTAAATTTACATAAGGGTGGCACGGCGGGACAGTAGTTAGCACTGCTGCCTCACAGCGCTAGGGACCTGGGGCTGTTACAACCTCAGGTGACTATGTGAGTTTGCACGTTCTCCCCATATCTGCGGGGATTTCCTCCGGGTGCTCAGGCTTTCTCCCACAGTCTAAAGATGTGCAGGTTAGATGGATTTGATATGCTAAAATGCCCCTAGATGGGCATAGGCTGGGGGATTGGGCCCAGGTAAGGTGCTCTTTCAGAGGGTCGGTGCAGACTTGATGGGCTGAATGGCTTTCTATGATTCTATGGAAAACAATTCAGCAGCACCATGACTAAGTTTGGGCCAATCAGTGTGTGTGGAAGAGAACAATAACTGTACTGAACTGGAAAGGTTGGAACACTTTCTCTTGGCAGATGAGGCTAGAAAGCACTCAGTTCTCCTGAGTGTGTGTGGGGCGAAGCCTTAAAAGCTAGTGAGAAATTTAGCTACATCATGGAAACCAGGGGACATTTCATTTGCAGATTTAGTAACACTCATTCAGAATCACCACAATCCTAAGCCCTCAGTAATTGTACAACATTTCAAATTCTACAGCCATTTTTGGAAGATGGGACAGTCTGCAGGTAACTTTGTTGCTGAGTTGCACCAGCTCTTTGAACATTGCGAGTTTGGTGCAGTTTTGGAAGTCATGCTTCAGGGCAGACTAGTTAGTTAGTGCATTAACGAGTATAACATTCAGTGGTGTTTTCTGGGAGAAGCCACAATTACTTTTAAGAAGGTTCTAGAAATTTCTCAGGGCATGGAAATGGCTGCCAATAATGTAAAAGATATTCAGAAAGCAAATGGCAGTACACAGGCAAGTGTACTGTATCAATAAAAAGGTGAAGACTGGAGTGTTTATTATGACATGCTTAAAAGGAGTGAGGCCGTGCAGAACCTATTTATGCTACAGTGTAGGCTATGGACAGAAAATCAAGATGGAGGTGGACACAGGAGCCTCTGCATTATTAATCAGTGAGGAGACCTTCTCGAAGATTCAGGGCTCTCAGCAGGCACCAACCCTTACACGGGCAGGTACCAACCTTCGGAAGTATGCCAGCGAGACTATACCATTGCTTGGAGAGTTAGAGGTAGACATTGCAGATAACAGCCAAGAAGCAAGAGCATGGCTCCTGATGGTAAAAGGGCATGGGTCAAGTCTAATCGGGCATGACTGGCTCAGGAAAATTCAGTTGAACTGGTGTGAGATAAAGTGACAGGATGTCATTCAGAAATGTCCTGAGGTTTTCAAAGATGAACAGGTTACATTGCAGAGCACTACAAAGAACAAAGAACAAAGAAATGTATAGCACAGGAACAGGCCCTCCAAGCCCGTGCCGACCATGCTGCCCGACTAAACTACAATCTTCTACACTTCCTGGGTCCGTATCCCTCTATTCCCATCCTATTCATGTATTTGTCAAGATGCCCCTTAAATGTCACTATCGTCCCTGCTTCCACCACCTCCTCCGGTAGCGAGTTCCAGGCACCCACTACCCTCTGTAAAAAAAACTTGCCTCGTACATCTAATCTAAACCTTGCCCCTCTCACCTTAAACCTATGCCCCCTAGTAATTGACCCCTCTACCCTGGGGAAAAGTCTCTGACTATCCACTCTGTCTATGCTCCTCATAACTTTGTAGACCTCTATCAGGTCGCCCCTCAATCTCCGTCGTTCCAGTGCGAACAAACTGAGTTTATTCAACTGCTCCTCATAGCTAATGCCCTCTGTAGCCATGTAAAATGGCTGCTTCCCGATTAATTTGGCCAAAACCCGACTTAAGATGTCTAACCGGAAAGGCTGATGGGAAAAGCAGATAACAAGACACAAACGGACAGCTGCAGACAGAATAGCATATTCGGCTCTGGGGAAGTCGGCCCAGATCGATACTCCGGGCTATTAGCAGCCCATCGACCCAGACATCTGCAGTTATACTCAGGACTATCAACAGCCCATCAACCCAGACATCTGCAGTTTAATCGGCTATCCCCGGGAACAATTGCAACATATTAGCAATTGAATACCGGGCCAGACCTGTCGGCGCCTGCAGTAGCCGAAACAAAGGCAGATGAACGACCACCCCCCGATCGGGGAATCGCCCCACAATTGGACGTATCGAACCCAGTGATTGGGGACAAGTCCAATCACTTGGGACTCAGGGTCAAGGGCCGCCCCGAGAGGCGGGAAGCCCCTGGGCTCTATAAAGTGAGGGGCCAAGTTCAGATCTCTCTCTCCCTTCTTCGCCTGCTCGAGACCTTCGCAAGAACAGCAACCGGCAACTGTAAGTTTGAATCCAGTGATCGCTATCCGATAAAGACTCCTAGCCATCGACCTGTATCAGCCTTTTGAATCCCGCGGGCCAGATCCGATTGGATAAGCCATTCGTTTCCCTGACCTGGTGGGCTCTTCCTAAAGTTAAGCATTGGCCAGTAGTGATAGGTTTATTATATAGATAGTAGAATTATTCTGTAAACATTACTTGTTGTATATAATAAATGACCGTTGATTTCAATCTTACTAAGCAGTGTGCTGACTTATTAATCATAACTTGAACTTGAACCACGTGGCGGTATCAGAAAGATACCTGGTGACTCGTGAGCAAAGGTGACGTAATCAGAGCTAATAAACTAAGGCTAAAAAGAGCAACACCTCCATACCAGGCAACATTCTGGTAAATCTCTTCTGCACCCTCTCTAAAGCCTCCACATCCTTCTGGTAGTGTGGCGACCAGAATTGAACACTATACTCCCAAGTGTGGCCTAACTAAGATTCTATACAGCTGCAACATGACTTGCCAATTCTTATACTCAATGCCCCGGCCAATGAAGGCAAGCATGCCATATGCCTTCTTGACTACCTTCTCCACCTGTGTTGCCCCTTTCAGTGACCTGTGGACCTGTACACCTAGATCTCTCTGACTTTCAATACTCTTGAGGGTTCTACCATTCACTGTATATTCCCTACCTGCATTAGACCTTCCAAAATGCATGACCTCACATTTGTCCGGATTAAACTCCATCTGCCATCTCTCCGCCCAAGTCTCCAAACAATCTAAATCTTGCTGTATCCTCTGGCAGTCCTCATCGCTATCCGCAATTGCACTAACCTTTGTGTCGTCTGCAAACTTACTAATCAGACCAGTTACATTTTCCTCCAAATCATTTATATATACTGCAAACAGCAAAGGTCCCAGCACTGATCCCTGCGGAACACCACTGGTCACAGCCCTCCAAGTAGAAAAGCATCCTTCCATTGCTACTCTCTGCCTTCTATAACCTAGCCAGTTCTGTTCACAGTTAAATTGTTCATAGTTCCTTAGGTTTCTCGTCACTTTTTCAAACCGAGGACAGTGCCCTACATCATGAAAGGCAAAGTGTAGGAGTTGATGGAGTCATCAGTGTTACTGCTCAAACCACAGCATAGTCGCAAAGCTCCTGAAGACTGACGTATAATTAAAGTATTAGTTTAATTGTATTTCTGTCTTTTAGGGGATTAAAATTTAAGGGGAAGTGTTATTTAGTGTTATTATTATGCATCTTATTTAAGTCCATTACTGATGTCATTAGTAAGTACTGTGATGTCATTAACTGTTGCTGTTACTTGTGTTTATTTGTATTTAACTGCCGTTAATTCTAGTTCTATTCTGTTACTGTTAGTTCGATGGTTAATGAGCCGCTCCCATTTTGAGCCCATACTGCATTTTAAACTTTGTTATTTATATATATTAAAGAAGATTAGCTTATAATGCGTTTTTGACTACCTTTTCGTGGTCAAGTTACCACAGTTTTTGTTCAGTGTTCGGTTCTTTAGACCACGGGCTGGATTCCCGACTGTAGCGGTGCTGGACACAGACCGCAGCCGCCACGCCAGGTTCCCGACTGCTGAGACCACACGTCAACTACACGGTCGGGAACTCGGCCCGTCAGGGGCGGAGCATAGGGGGAGAGCCTTCAGGTGACGTTCTAAGGCTGTCCCAACGGCGTGCAGCACGTGATACGATGATGCCTTTGAAGTTTTGAGGGTTTTAAACTTTCATTTTCCAGTGCTTTGTATCATGATTTGTACTGACACAATTAATAAAGCCATACCTCAAGAAATCATCTTTATACTTCTTTATTCCTGATTTCAGCTTCTTCTTAATGGGCTGTTCACCAGATGCCCTGGAGCTCACACCAGCACTGCATTGACTTGCTGTGGATTCTCCTCAGCAACTCACACCACGGCTGCTTTGTCCCTCAGCAACTCTCACCAGCAGTTTTGTTGTGAGATCCTGGCCTGTTTGTGTCTCTGGCCCTCTCTTCCTTATTATGAAAAAATCCATTTTAAATTCTTCAGTCCTGTTGCTTGCTGCTAACAAAATGGAGGGAATCTCTCCAGTGATTTCGCACCCAGAGCATGGGACATCAATGTACGGGGCACATGATCTGCTCACTGCCACCACTTCTGGTGGGAAGACTCCATTGATTTAAAATAAATTCTGCTCCTGGACAGCGAACTGACGTCTGGAGAAGGCGGTCTGCTCCGCTGGGCTCTGGGCCTGTGCTTTGCTACATCTGGCTGACATTCTTGAAAACTAGTAGCGCCTGGCGTTTTTAAAAACTGGTCACAGCCCTTGGGTACTTCTTCCTGCAATCCCACGTCTGATCACTGCGACCCTCCCAACACCCGCCAGCGACCCACCTGCGACCTTGAGTTTGAAAATGACTGCATTAGAAACATGAAGCGGAATCTCTTAAAAGAGCCATAGTATACAAGAACAGAGAGTGCATGGGTGGGGTGGCGGAAAATAGAGAGAAACAGTTAGACAGGGAGAGAAACACTCACTCACACTCAGACAGATAGAAGGCGCGATCTAACCGAATTGCAACAGAGCCCCGTGTCAAGTGCGCTTAGCCGGATGTTTCCCGGCGCACGCAGCACTGAGGAAGACCACACTATCGAATGGGACTCTGTAGCAATCCAGCGCCTCAGCGGCACATGCCCCACTGAGGCTGCACTTGGTCCCATTTCCTGCGCAGAGGAGCTCCACTCGCTCGAACTTCTCAGCGCAGAAGGTGATCGGGACACCATTTTTAAATGGCTCCCCATCTCCCAACCCCCACGAAACGCCCGGACCCCCAAAGCCCCAACTCCCTGTAACGGGGTCCTCGCGCCCCCCCCCCCCCCCCCCCGCACCTCACCTCACGCGGACAGCCCACCCTCGAGCCCAATCCCCAGCACAGGAACAATGCCAGCGTGGCACACTGGCAGTGCCACCTTAGCAGCACCAGGCTGGCACACTGATGGTGCTAGGGTGGCAGAGCCAAGGTGCCCAGGTAGCACCAGCAGTGCTCAGGTGCCACCTTGCCCAGAGGCCAATCACCCGGGAGCCTCCAATCCCCTGGGAGACCCCCCTCCCCCAAGTGCCATTCCGCCAGGTCCACGTTTGTGGGGACAAGTACTGAACGGAGCTCTCCTATAGTCTCTGAGGCGAAGGGGTTATATCCCAAAGCCTTGGGTAGATCAGGCAAACTGCATATTGGAGTGAGACTAGCTTCTCACTTTAGTATGCAGATTTGCCAAATAATGATCCCTCCCACAACGGGCAGGACCAGATCGCAAAGTCTCGTGAGATCCCATTCGATCCACACCTCACACACCATGACCCATCCTTCATGGCCCCTTATACCCTCCATGCCAATTCAATGCTAACTCATGTCTCCTACCTACCTTCATGCCCTCCATAGCCACTCACCCTGTATCCACCATGGGCAGACCTCAGGCGCCATGTGGAATGCAGCCAAGGAGTAATAATAGGTGGTGCAGTTAATGTCACTAGACTAGAAATCCAGAAGCTTAGGCTCATGATCCGATGACATGGGCTGAATTCCCACTGCTTCAGTTGGTGGGATTTGAATTCAATTAATAAAATCTGGGATTGAAAGCTTAGTAACGGTGACTGTGAAACTATCAGCGACTGTGGTAAAAAGCTATCTGGTTCACTAATGTCTTTTAAGGAAGAAGATCTGTCGTCCTTACTCGGTCTGGCCTACATGTGACTCCAGGCCCACAGCAATGTGATTGACTCTTAACTGCCCCTCTGCCCGAGTGAGCCACTCCGTTCAAGGGCATGGCAGAAAATGCTGACCTTTCCCAAACCCCAGTAAAACAAAAACTTTATAACAATCTAATATAGCTCTCACTCCTGCACACTTGATAGTAAAAATATACTCCCATTCATAGAACTCATTGTGGATTAAAGAGGCACAGAAATAAAGATAGTCAAAGCTATAACTATATGGAAGAGAGAGGGCTGAGGTGTAGGAATGCTCAGATGGTCCTCATTAAACCGATTATTGTGAAGTTTCCATCACTGTCTGTAACAGCCTGCCAAGTATGTTTGGTGCTGGGACTTCCTCTGCCAAACCCTGCCCCTGGAGACAGGAATGTGGAGAGGTTGTCACAGCACTCAGCATGCTAACTCTCTCTGCAGACTGTGATTTCAGTTTAATAGAGTTCTCCTAACCACTTACAGACCAAAACGCCTGCATAAACGAGTGGAGACCTACAACAGATGGAGGCCCCGCATGCTGCCTCAGGAAGCCTGATAAACCTGAGCCAGAATCTCGCACTTTGCTCTGATGAATGTTAGGCCAAGTAATCACAGACATTATTAAGTAGGCTTAAGATGATCACCGTACTCCTGATTTTGAAGCTGATAAAGACTTGAATTTCTCAACAGAATTTTCAATCCGGCCTGGCCCTCTGTTTAATGCCACTTATGCTATTGTTTCCATTACAATATCCTTTGTGAGGCAGCGCAGCTGTACTGTCACTTCGGACCTTGGCGTGTGCCGGATAATACTTTCAGAGAAAAACAAAATTGGATGGCAAAGGTCTGCTGTTTACTTAGCACAAGAGTAGTTGGGACTTGTGATAGGTGATGGCCCTAAACCCTCCTTAAGGCCTATTGGTGACCAGGACTAAAACCCTCCCTCAGTGAGGCCTGTGTGTGACCATGGATCCCAATCCTTCCATAGTGATGCCTGTGTGTGACGTGGATCCCAATCCTTCCTCAGTGACGCCTGTGTGTGACGTGGATCCCAATCCTTCCTCAGTGATGCGTGTGTGTGACTGGATTACAGCCCTCCATTAATGAGGTCTATGTATGACCGTGGACTCAGTGAGGCCTGTGTGTGACCCCGGATCCCAATCCTTCCCCAGTGAGGCCTGTGTGTTACCATGGATCCCAATCCTTCCTCAATGAGGCCTGTATGTGACTGGATCTCAACCCTCCCTCAATTATTATGTATGACTATGGATCCTAATACTTCCTCAGTGAGGCCTGTGTGTGACTGGATCACAACGCTCCCTCAGTGAGGCATATGTGTGACAAGACCCCAATCCTCCCTCATTGAGGCCTAGTGTCTGACCTAGTCCCAGCCCTCCTTCAATGAGGCCTACGTGTGACCGTGGATCCCAATCCTCCTGCATTGAGGCCTAGTATATGACCTAGTCCTAACCCTCCTTCATTGAAGCCTATGTGTGACCGTGGATCCCAGTCCTTCCTCAATGAGGCCTGTCAGACAAAACCTGCCCATTAACGTTGGCTCTGGTCTCAGCACCAAATAAAACAAGTTTTTAAATTGCTTTTAAAAGTGAAACAGGATTGTTGTATTATCCGCTGTCACAGTTAAGTGCTACACCACAAATGGTCAAAAGCTTTTGCAGTTTTTGGGCTCATCAATTGTGATCCCTTCACAGAATGAAAATATTGGAAAACATCTTCAAGTAGATTTTTTTCTAATCTTCTTCCCTTCCTTCTCACCAGAGAGAAATAAAGAAACACAAGGCCTGAGAAGAAGGAAGTAACAAAGAGAGAGAGGGAGTTATATAGAGCAAGTAAGGTGGGAAAGATGGAGAGAGAAAGTGAAAGAGTGACAAAGAGAGAAAGATTCAGATGCTGGAGATGAAGGAGTGACAGTGAGACATTGGGTGCCAGAGTGAGTGGTTAAATCCTTGGGTGGGATATTCCGGCACTTCCCGCCAGTGGGATCTTCCGGTCCTGCCAAAGGTGATTCTGGTGGCAAGGCGGTCGAGCCATGCAAAACGCAAGACTTTGCTGGGACCAGAAGATTTAGTTGGCGACACATGACAAGCTGCTTCCGCCATGGGAAAACACACCATAAGGGGATGGGGGAAGAGGATGGAAAATCCCGGCCTGGTATGGTCGCTGTCCTCATTCCAGTAGTTACCTGGGTGACCATTGAGAACCAGGTAGCACCTAGGCAAATTGCTCCTACAGAGGACTGGCATAGATCCGAGGGCCAAATAGCCTCCATCTGTACTGTAACATTTCTGAGTTAATTCAATCGCATCAGAGGGGAGTGGACAACCCACCCGATCCAATTCCTGTCCTCACACCAATACTCACACCCAGTGGACAGTGGTAGGGAGTGTAATTCTAGCTAGTTTCCTTCCTAGCTGCTCCAGATACCTGGATGTGATTGCACTCCTCCATCACCAGCCTAACTGCGAACCACTAATCAGCCACAGACTGAACACTGAAGCTGAGACCTCTCTGGCCTTGTATGGCTAATGCTTTACAATGAAAACCAATCCCAAATTCAGCCCCCATTTCCAAGTTCTTCATTCTCATTCGGAAAGTGGAAATTCCACTGCGCTCACTGCTAGTCTGATGGATTTCCTGCCAATGTTACAATGGATAGAGAGCTAGACAGGGAAAATAGTCATTGATGGGGATTAGGAAAACAGGCTCAAGATCAACAATCTGACATCTCATCCTATTATTTTTGGAAACAACTTTGTGTGATATCACAATCTTCACATTGTTAGAATGCCGCAAAGGTTTCACAGTCAATAAAGTACTTTTGAAGTGGAGTCACTGTTATAACGTTGGCAGCATGGCAGCCGATTTACAGAGGAACTTCCCACTAACAGTAATGAGATGGGAACATAGGCACAGGAGGAGGCCATTTAGCCCCTTGTCATTTAACTAGGTCATGGCTGATCTTCTACCTCAGTGCTATCTTGCCGCACTATTCCCGTAACCCTTAATGTCCTTGATATTTAGAAATCTACCGACCTCTGCTTCAAACATATTTAATGGCTGAACCTACAAAACTTCCTGGGGTGGAGAATTCCAAAGACTCACCAACCTCTGACTGAAGGAGTTTGTCCCAATCTCTGTCTTAAATGGCCTGCCTCTTATTCTGAAACTGGATTGGGGGATAAATTAGTCACCTGGGATTGTTTTGTTTGAACACTGTCCTATACAGGACAAATGAGGCCTTGCTGCTTTAAAAATAGCATCTCAAAGATACCACCTCTGACATTGCAGCACACCACACCCTCAGTATTGCAGATATGTTAGCATAAACTTATAAACCAAAGTCCTTGGGTTGGTCATAAATCTACAATCTGATCAATAAAGGTGCCACCACTAAGCTAAATATTTATCTTAAGAAACTAACCACCACAGGTTTCTGGTCCGGGAGTCACAAATTACCCATTGGCTGCTGGTCGAACTGTTAAATTACTTTAAAGTAGTTTATTAAGAGGCAACAGTTTAAATATGATAGCTGTCATAATATGCACCCATGCACATCATGAGGTAAAAACAGGCAGTGACAGACACCCAGGTTAGCCAATCAACCTACAGGAAAGAACACAACCAATCACCAGACAGAACACCAGAGGGGGGGGCTTCCAACTATAAAGCACACGAGGCTTCAGCACTCCGCCTCTTTCCACTGGTGACAACTGTAGTGACAGTCAGGGTGTATATATCAGTCAGCACCTTCTACACGTGGATCAGAACTAGCCTGGTCTAGTAAGTTAGAGTTAGTACACTTAGAGTAGTAGAGTGTCAACCCACAGCCAGCTGTGTGCATTGTTACAGAAGTTCAATAAATCGTATTGAACCAACGCCTACGTTTGGTGTATGCTTTACAGTTCATCTGCATCCTGTTGCAGTCCGTGTTACCCCAGGGTGAATAACACAACATGATACCAGGCGTCTACTTCATCTAAGTAATTTACCTTGAATAATTCAGTGACGACCAGCAAGTACCTTCCAGCGGCATGGAGAAGATCCAGGCCCCTCCACAGCTCCGGATCTCCGGAAATCTCGGCGCCAACTGGCGGCTCTTCAAGCAGAAATTCAGTCTATACATTGAGGCCTCCGGCCTTGAGGATGCGTCCAATGCTAGAAAAATTGCGCTGCTCCTATCAACTGCGGGGCACCAGGCCATCCAAATCTTCAATTCGCTCACTTTTGCTGACGGCAAGGAAAAGACCAAGTTCCAGACCGTGTTAGCCAAATTCGACAGTCACTGAGAAGTCAAAACGAACGCGAGCTTTGAGCGTTATGTCTTCCAGCGACGCCTTCAGGGTAAGGATGAGCCTTTCCAATCCTTTCTAACTCATCTCCGCAAATTAGCCCGATCCTGCAATTACGGTGACACCGCTGATTCCCTCACCAGGGATCAGATCGTGTTTGGGGTCCACTCCGGCGCCCTGCGGGAGCAGCTCCTAAAAATAAAAAACATGACCCTGCCAGTAGCCATTGAGACGTGTAAAGTGCATGAACAGGCGAAAAGTCGCTACTCCCGCCTTAAATCGGCAGAACAGGACCAACTTGCCTCCCACGAGGCAGAGAGTGTACAAGCCATCGCCCAAATGCGGTGCCTTAGCATCGATGAAGGCGGCCATTTTGCGCACTTTTTCCGGGGTCCCACACATGCGCACCACGGACGGGAGAATGAAGCGGCCGGAGACCACACTGCGCAGGTGCGAGCGGCGGCTGACTGCACTGCGCATGTGCGATGACGCACGGAGCGTTACGACGTCAACGTCATGATGTGCCCGAACTGCAGCACCGCCCACTTAAAGCGGCAATGCCCTGCAAGAGGCAGGCGATGTTTAAATTGTGGGAAGCCTGGACATTATGCAGCCTTGTGCAGGTCTGCACCTCCGATCGTGGGCCAGCGATCCCAGTTCCAATACAAACGAGTTCGAAGTGTGCAGCAAAGCTGCTGGATTCGGAAACTTGGAACACCACGGATCCAGAGGACGACTGCCTGGAGTCCCCATATCGTGTGGGTATCATTACCACGTATGACAAAGCCTCCTCAAATTCAGCAACATGCCTACCCATCCTCAACGTGGATTCTGCGGATGAATGGCGTGCTGCCGTACAAGTCAACCAATACAGCATCCGGTTCAAGCTGGACACTGGTGCTTCAGCCAATCTCATACCTCAAGCAGATCTTGCTCGCATCCAAAGGCAGCCAAAAATTCTTCCGCCGGCCTGCCAGCTGCTTGATTATAATGGCAATGCCATTACTGCATTAGGGTCTTGTCACCTGCATGTCTCCAACAGGCCATCAAAGCCACACTGCGATTCAAAATCGTCAAGCCTGACAAGGCTTCCCTGCTTGGTGCCCATGCATGCAAGCTACTCAATCTCGTCCAGCGCGTACATGCCATGTCCTCTGCCAATATCAATCTTCAGGCTGACATTGACGAAATCCTGTCACAATACCCGGATGTGTTCAGTGGGATGGGCACGCTGCCGTACTGCTACAAAATCTTACTCAGGCCTGATGCCACGCCTGTGATCTATGCACCACGGCGGGTGCCAGCTCCTCTGAAGGACCGTTTAAAGGCGCAGCTGCAGGAGCTCCAAGACCAGGGTATAGTCTCTAAAGTGACAGAACCGACTGACTGGGTCAGCTCGATGGTCTGTGTGAAGAAGCCCTCTGGAGAACTGCGCATATGTATAGATCCCAAGGATCTTAACCGAAACATAATGCGGGAACACTACCCGATCCCGAAGCGGGAGGAGCTAACCAGTGAGATGGCACACGCCAAATTCTTCACAAAGCTAGATGCATCGCATGGCTTCTGGCAGATACAACTGGATGAGTCCAGCAGGAAGCTCTGCACGTTTAATACACCTTTCGGAAGGTACTGTTACAACCGCATGCTGTTTGGTATTGTTTCAGCCTCTGAAATCTTTCATAGGATCATGGAACAGATGCTGGAGGGCATTGAGGGTGTGCGGGTTTATGTTGATGACATTATATGGTCCACGACCCCAGAGGAACACATATCTCGTCTCCAACAAGTCTTTAGACGCATACATGCCAACGGCCTCAAGTTGAACAAGGCCAAATGCTCCTTTGGCATGTCATCAATCAAGTTTTTGGATGATCAAATATCCCAGCAGGGCGTGCAACCGGACTCGGACAAAGTCAAGGCCATCAACACCATGAAGACCTCGGAAGACAAAAAGGCGGTACTCCGCTTCCTGGGTCTCGTTAACTTCTTGGAAAGTTCATTCCCAACCTTGCATCACCCACCACGGCTGTCAGGCATCTGGTGAAGAAATCCTTTCAGTGGCTACCCACACATCAAGCAGAGTGGCTCGAGTTAAAGGCAAAGCTCACCACTGCTCCGGTACTAGCGCTTTTTGACCCAGAGTGGAAGACAAAAATCTCCACAGATGCCAGCCAGGACGGCCTTGGTGCGGTGCTCCTCCAGAAGGATGACTCCTCGTCCTGGGCTCCAGTGGCCTATGCGTCCAGTGCCATGACTCCCATTGAGCAGAGGTATGCTCAGATAGAGAAAGAGTGCCTAGGCCTCCTCACCGGTATTGTAAAGTTCCATGATTACGTCCACGGTCGACCAACCTTCACAGTAGAGACTGACCACAGCCCCCTTGTCCATATCATTCACAAGGACTTGAATGACATGACGCCCAGGCTTCAGCGCATTCTCCTTCGACTCCGCAGGTATGATTTCAAATTGGTTTACACACCGGGCAAGGAGCTAATCATTGCGGATGCCCTGTCTCGCGCCATCACCTCGCCCTGTGAACAGGTCGACTTCATCCACCAAATTGAGGCACAGGTGCAACTGTGTGCCAGCAACCTCCCGGCCTTAGACGAACGAGTCGTCAACATTTGAGAAGAGATTGCCAAGGACCCTCTTCTGCAACGGGTCATACATCACCGTGCAAATGGTTGGCAGAAAGGGCAATGCCCCCAGTTCTTTAATGTCAAGGATGACCTAACAGTTGTTGAGGGGATCCTCCTCAAGCTTGATCATAAGAACATAAGAACATAAGAACTAGGAGCAGGAGTAGGCCATCTGGCCCCTCGAGCCTGCTCCGCCATTCAATGAGATCATGGCTGATCTTTTGTGGACTCAGCTCCACTTTCCGGCCCGAACACCATAACCCTTAATCCCTTTATTCTTCAAAAAACTATCTATCTTTATCTTTATCATATTGTTATTCCTCGCAGCCTCCAGAGCTTAGTGCTCAAACAGATCCTCGAGGGACACCTCGGTATTGGGAAATGCAGGCACAGGGCCCGGCAGGCTGTCTATTGGCCTGGCATCAACGAAGACAAATCCAACATGGTACTCAATTGTGCGACTTGCCAGCGTTTCCAGCCTGCTCAGCCCAAAGAAACACTCCAGCAACACGAGATCATGACCTCTCCGTGGTCTAAGGTGGGAATCAACCTTTTTCACGCCAATGGGCGTGACTACATGTTTATAATTGACTACTTCTCGAGTTACCCTGAAGTGGTGAAACTGTCGAACCTCACATCAAGGACTGTCATCAAAGTCTGCAAGGAGACTTTGCCAGGCATGGTATTCCGCTCACGGTCATGAGCGACAACGGTCCCTGCTTCTACAGCCAAGGGTGGTCCAACTTCGCGAAGCTATACCAGTTCAAGCACATTACCTCGAGCCTGCATTACCCGCAATCTAACGGGAAGGTCGAAAAAGGGGTCCATATCGTGAAGCAACTGCTCTGCAAGGCTGCGGACTCAGCTTCTGACTTTAACCTTGCGCTCCTGGCGTACAAAGCAACCCCTCTGTCCACCGGTATGTCTCCGGCACATCTCCTTATGGATCGTGACCTGCGGACTACTGTTCGGGCCATTCATTTACCTGACCTGGATCACCTACCAGTGCTGCAAAAGGTGCAGCAACTCAGAAACCGGCAAAAGCTGACATATGATGCTCATGCTACTGATTTGCCTGGGCTCTCTCTGGAAGATGCTCTTCGCATCAAGTTGCCTGGTGGAGGCTGGTCAGCTCCAGCTGTTGTTGTTCGACAGGCTGCTCCCAGGTGGTTCGCATGGCTGATGGATCCATTGTCAGGCACAACAGAAGGGCACTACGCAAACCTGCCTGCCCACCACCGGATCGCACGTTCCCAGCTGTCGTTATGCCTTTTCCGGACACTTTGCTCCATGAGGCCACCAATCTGGCTGCAATCCGCCTGTCAAGGCGCCGTCAACCCCACCTCCATCTCTCAGGCGGTCGACAAGGATCCGACGCCAGCCCCAGAGATTGGACTTATAAATATTTCCTTTGTACATATTGTTCTGTATCTTCATGCTAGATACCTTACATGTACATATGCCTTCACTCGCCATTTGCTGTAAATAGTTATATCTGTAAATATGTTGTATATGCTCTAAGCAACCAACAATTTTTTTTTAAAAAAGGGGGGATGTCATAATATGCACCCATGCACATCATGAGATAAAAACAGGCAGTGACAGACACCCAGGTTAGCCAATCAACATACAGGAAAGAACACAACCAATCACCAGACAGAACATCAGAGGGGGGCTTCCAACTATAAAACACACGAGGCATCTGCACTCTGCCTCTTTCCACTGGTAACAACTGTTGTGACAGGGTGTATATATCAGTCAGCACCTTCTACACGTGGATCAGAGCTAGCCTGGTCTAGTAAGTTAGAGTTAGTACACTTAGAATAGTAGAGTGTCAACCCACAGCCAGCTGTGTGCATTGTTACAGAAGTTCAATAAATCGTATTGAACCAACGCCTACGTTTGGTGTATGCTTTACCGTTCATCTGCATCCTGTTGCAGTCCGTGTTACCCCAGGGTGAATAACACGACAATGGCCTCGATGAAATAGGTAGAAAAGCACTCACCTGTGACAGGTGAGAATGGCTCACTCTTCCGCTCAGTCTTCCTGCAAGACATACGGATGGTGCAGAGGGAGTGTTGACCTTTCTGCTTTCCAGCCGACGTGTTGGGAAGCTTTTCCTCAGTCTTGTTTCTGTGGAAAGCTGAAGCCAGCATGGATCACTTTGGAAAACTTTCCTTCCCTAAGTGACATCCTTCCCCTCTCGAGAGCCTTTTCTCAGATGCTTGGTTTACCAATGGGTTCTAAGGTCCCACCTTATCAGGGATCCTTGTGCGACAGACATGCCCTTGGCAGAGACATTGGCCTGTTGTGTTTTTCAGCTGGTAAACTGTGATGGAAACTTTCTTCATAGGACTTCATAGGCATCAAATTTCTTAAGATTTTGTAGAATTATTATGCAACGATTTCTAACATGTTTCAACACTCCAAACTCACAGTAAGACCTGTATTAATGGAGAGGCTGTGCATTGAGATTTGAAAAGCAAGATGGGACATTGGTTTAATGTCTCAACTGAAAGATACTGCCTAGGACAGTGCGGCATTTCCTCAGCACAGCACTAAAGTATTATCTGCAACTCTCTGAAGGCCGAATAGCCTGCTGATGTTCACTAGTTCCTGCAAATAACTTTGGTATTAATTAAAGTAAGCATGAGTCCTTATACCAGAGGTTTTATCATCTCACAGGATCTACAGACATCACAATTTAAGATTGTTAATGATTTCGCCAGTGATCACGCTGACTGTCCAGATTATATTTTATATCCTCACCCTCTCTCCCCGTGTCCAGTTGTAACAAAAGAATTGGATAATGTATAGTAAGGAATGTGTCTAAGATTTTGCGTTGGGTATTGTTTCACCAATTGTCAGCCCCTCGTCATTTCCTTTCCGTGATTAATGTGGTTCTGGAAATCAAAAACCCCCCATAATTACAGCAAAAAAACCCAATGAGAACTCTTTGTGCCTGATCCCGTGGTCTGAGGAATGTAACTGCTTGGAACAGCATCAGTTTCTATAAACATATTACACTCAAGCTGTGAATCCAGGTTATATTCTCCTCACCCCAACTTCCTCAGAATCCAGTCTGGCCTCTTTCAGTAAAGAGTCCCTCGCTCTGACTCAATAGGGTTTTGAGCGGGAGAGTTCTCTCTGCTGTCCTGATCTATTTTTAGCCCTCACCTGGCATCATCTGGCCAATTATCTCATTGTCACTTGTGGAATCTTGCTGTGTGCAAATTCGCTGCCAGGTTTCCTACATTACAATAGCTAGTACACTCAAAAAGTACTTCATTAAAGTATTTGGAATATCTTGCGGTGATGAAAGTCAGTATACAAATGAAATCTCCGCCCACCTTTCCTTTCTTCAGCTGCGTACCCCAGTTTAAGTGTCTCATTATTAAAGACCGATCAAGTCCCTTTCCCAGTGATTAACCAAAGATTGATTTCTCGTAGCCTTGAAGTGATGAGCACATCGCCACATGCAAATTCAATTGAGTGGGTTCTTTTCAACCTCTTGAGGTCCTGTTGATGCAAGATTGGCGGAAACACTGCAGCAAATGAAGCCAGTGGCCACTTCTCCCCATTCACCACCAAATCACCAGGAGCGCCCTGTGGAGATTCCACAGCCAATGCTGGAAATGACATGCCTGTGGCTCAGTGGATAGAAATCTCATCTCATCAGCCACAGGGTTATGGGTTCAAATTCCACTCCAGGATGGAAGCTCACAAATCAAGGCTGGCACTCTGGAATAGTACAGAGGAAATGCTGTCTTAGACCCTTAGAAAAGCATAGTATGATTAGAACAAGTCAACATAGTTTCACGAAAGGGAAATCCTGTTTGACAAGTTTATTAGAGCTTTTGGGGATGTAACTATTGGCATAGATAAAGAGGAACAAGTAGATGCAGTATGTCTGGATTTCCAAAAGGCATTCAGTAAGGCACCACACAAAAGGTTAATAGGCAAGATAAGGACTCATGGAGTTGGGAGTAATATATTAGCTTGGGGAGAGGATTGGGTTAACAGATAAAAAGCAGAGAGTGGGCATAATTTTTTTCAAGTTGGCAGGCTGTGACCAGGGGAGTAGCACAAAGGGTCAGTGCTGGGGCTTCAGCTTTGTACAATCTATATTAATGACTTAGGGGAACAGACAGAGAGTACTGTGTCTAAGTTTGTTGATGATAGCGAGCTAGGTGGAAATGTAAGCATGGGGAAGACATAGAGAGGCTGCATGAGATATAGACAGGTTAAGTGAGTGGGCAACAAGTTGGTCGATGGAGTATAATGTAGGGAAATGTGAATCTATTTACTTTGGTTATAATACTAGAATGCCGAATATTTTTAAAAAGGTGTGACACTTGCAAGTGATGATTTTCAAAGTATTGGGTGTACTTATACTCACACACAGGAAGTTAGCATTCAGGTGCAGCAAGCAATTAAGAAGGCAAATGGCATGTTGGCCTTTATTGCAAGGGGATTGGAGTACAGGAATAAAGAATATTTGTTACAATTGTATGGGGTTTTGGTCTCCGTATTTAAGGAAGGATATATGCGGACTTCCGGGTGCGGCGATGACCAGCTGAGTCGCACGTTTCGGCAGCTCCCTGTGAAACGGACTTTTGGGCTCTTGATAGGAGCCCCAACGGCAATTTTAACGGCTGAAAACACCGTGCGGTAAATCAGAAGGGTGTTCCCCCTGGACACGGATGGAAAAAGGAGAGGAAAGTGGCCGGATTGCAGCGGATCCTTTGGAACAACGGCAAGGAAGGCAAGCAGAAACCAAGATGGCGTCGGAAGGTGGCAGTTTCATATGGGGCCCTGAACAACAAGAGTTTTTGAAACGCTGCGTGGAGGAGATAAAAAAGGAAATGAAGAAAGAGTTGTTGGCCCCGATATTACAGGCGATTGAAGGGCTGAAAGAGGAACAAAAGACCCAGGAGCAGGAGCTTCGGGTCGTGAAGGCGAAAGCAGCAGAGAATGAAAACGATATACAGGGCCTGGTGGTGAAGTCGGAGATACAGGAGGCACACCAGAAACGATCTGTGGAGAGGTTGGAGGCACTGGAAAATAACGCAAGGAGGAACAACTTGAGGATTCTTGGCCTTCCTGAAGGTGTGGAGGGGGCGGACGTCGGGGCATATGTGAGCACGATGCTGCACTCGTTAATGGGAGTGGAGGCCCCGACGGGTCCGTTGGAGGTGGAGGGAGCATACCGAGTTATGGTGCGAGGATCGAGAGCAGGAGAAGCTCCCAGAGCCATAGTGGTGAGATTTCTCCGTTTTAAGGATAGAGAAATGGTCCTTAGATGGGCGAAGAAAACTCGGTGTAGTAAATGGGAGAACGCGGTGATCCGCGTCTATCAAGATTGGAGTGCGGAGGTGGCGAGAAGGAGGGCGAGCTTTAATCGGGCCAAAGCGGTACTTCACAAAAAAAAGATAAAGTTTGGAATGCTGCAACCGGCAAGACTGTGGGTCACATATCAAGGGAGGCACTACTTTGAGACAGCGGATGAAGCGTGGACTTTTATTGTAGAAGAAAAATTGGAATGATTGGACTACGAAAATGAACGTTTGGACAAAGTGGTGGGACGAGTGGGGGGGGGGGGGGGGGCGAAGAGGGATTGTATGATTAATCCTGCGGTATGGTAACTTTTCTTTCTCCCACAGGTGGTGATGGGGGGAGGTGGGGAGGGAGAGGAGATGGGGCGTTGGCCATGGGAGGCGGGGCCGAGGGAGAGGCGCGGGCTTGGTTCCCGCGCTATGATAATTATGGCGGGAATAGAGAAGCAGGAAGGAGGGGGCGCCGCACGGGGCGAGCCGTGATCACGGGGGGAAGCCGAGGTCAGCCAGAGTTTGCTGACTTCTGGGAGCAACATGGGGGGAGTAATTACGCTAGCGGGGGGTCTAGCGAGGGGGGGGGGGAGGGGGGAATTACTGGGTTGCTGCTGCTGGGGAAAGGGGGGAGTGGGTAAGGGAAAGGATGGGCGGGGGGGCACCGTCTGGGAGAAATACAGCTGCGTGGGAACTGGGCGTGAAGCTGGAAAAAGATGATGGCTAACCGGCAAGGGGGGGTGGTGGGAAGCCCCCCAACTCGGCTGATCACGTGGAACGTGAGGGGGCTTAACGGGCCGATAAAGAGGGCACGAGTACTCGCACACCTTAAGAAACTTAAAGCAGATGTGGTCATGTTACAGGAAACGCACCTGAAACTGATAGATCAGGTTAGGTTGCGCAAAGGATGGGTAGGGCAGGTGTTCCATTCGGGGCTGGATGCGAAAAACAGGGGGGTGGCTATATTAGTGGGGAAGCGGGTAATGTTCGAGGCAAAGACTATAGTGGCGGATAACGGGGGCAGATACGTGATGGTGAGTGGCAAATTACAGGGAGAGATGGTGGTGTTGGTAAACGTGTATGCCCCGAATTGGGACGATGCCAATTTTATGAGGCGAATGCTAGGACGCATCCCAGACCTAGAGACCGGAAAGCTGATAATGGGGGGAGACTTTAACACGGTGTTGGAACCAAGGCTGGATAGGTCGAAGTCCAGGACTGGTAGGAGGCCGGCAGCAGCCAAGGTGCTTAAGGATTTTATGGAGCAGATGGGAGGGGTGGACCCGTGGAGATTCAGTAGACCTAGGAGTAAGGAGTTCTCGTTTTTCTCCTATGTCCATAAAGTCTATTCACGCAGAGACTTTTTTGTGTTGGGTAGGGCATTGATCCCGAGGGTGAGGGGAACGGAATATACGGCTATAGCCATTTCGGATCATGCCCCACACTGGGTAGACTTGGAGATAGGGGAGGAAACAAGAGGGCGTCCACCCTGGAGAATGGACATGGGACTAATGGCGGATGAGGGGGTGTGCTTAAGGGTGAGGGGATGCATTGAAAAGTACTTGGAACTCAATGACAATGGGGAGGTTCAGGTGGGAGTGGTCTGGGAGGCGTTGAAGGCGGTGGTTCGGGGGGAGCTGATATCAATAAGGACACATAAAGGGAAGCAGGAGAGTAAGGAACGGGAGCGGTTGTTGCAAGAACTTTTGAGGGTGGACAGACAGTATGCGGAAGCACCGGAGGAGGGACTGTATAGGGAAAGGCAAAGGCTGCATGTGGAATTTGACTTGCTGACCACAGGCACTGCAGAGGCACAATGGAGGAAGGCGCAGGGTGTACAGTATGAATATGGAGAGAAGGCGAGCAGATTGCTGGCACACCAATTGAGGAAAAGGGGAGCAGCGAGGGAAATAGGGGGGGTGAGAGACGAAGATGGAGAGACGGAGCGGGGAGAGGAGAGAGTGAATGAAGTGTTTAAGACATTTTATAAAAAATTGTATGAAGCTCAACCCCCGGATGGGAGGGAGAGAATGATGGAGTTTTTGGATCGGCTGGAAATTCCCAAGGTGGAAGAGCAGGAAAGGATGGGATTGGGAGCACAGATCACGGTAGAAGAAGTGGTGAAAGGAATTAGGAACATGCAGACGGGAAAGGCTCCGGGACCGGACGGATTCCCAGTTGAATTTTACAGAAAATATTTGGACTTGCTCGCCCCGCTACTGACGAGGACCTTTAACGAGGCAAAGGAAAGGGGACAACTGCCCCCGACTATGTCAGAAGCAACGATATCGCTTCTTTTAAAGAAGGAAAAGGATCCGCTACAATGCGGGTCCTACAGACCAATCTCCCTCCTCAATGTAGATGCCAAGGTCTTGGCCAAGGTAATGGCAATGAGAATAGAGGAATGGGTCCCGGGGGTGGTTCATGAGGACCAAACTGGGTTTGTGAAGGGGAGACAGCTGAACACGAACATACGGAGGTTGTTAGGGGTAATGATGATGGCCCCACCAGAGGGTGAAACGGAGATAGTAGTGGCGATGGATGCCGAGAAAGCATTTGATAGAGTGGAGTGGGATTATCTGTGGGAGGTGTTGAGGAGATTTGGGTTCGGAGAGGGGTATGTTAGATGGGTGCAGCTGTTGTATAGGGCCCCAGTGGCGAGTGTGGTCACGAATGGACGGGGATCGGCATATTTTCGGCTCCATAGAGGGACAAGGCAGGGATGTCCTCTGTCCCCATTACTGTTTGCACTGGCGATTGAGCCCCTGGCGATAGCGCTGAGAGGTTCCAAGGGATGGAGGGGAATACTTAGGGGAGGAGAAGAACACCGGGTATCTTTATATGCGGATGATCTGCTACTATATGTGGCGGATCCAGCGGAGGGGATGCCAGAAATAATGCGGATACTTGGGGAGTTTGGGGATTTTTCAGGGTATAAATTGAACATGGGGAAGAGTGAGCTGTTTGTGGTGCATCCAGGGGAGCAGAGTAGGGAAATAGAAGACCTACCGTTGAGGAAGGTAACAAGAGACTTTCGTTACCTGGGGATCCAGATAGCTAAGAATTGGGGCACATTGCACAGGCTAAATTTGACACGGTTGGTGGAACAGATGGAGGAAGATTTCAAGAGATGGGATATGGTAGCATTGTCAATGGCAGGGAGGGTGCAGGCGGTTAAGATGGTGGTCCTCCCGAGATTCCTCTTTGTGTTTCAGTGACTCCCGGTGGTGATCACGAAGGCTTTTTTCAAAAGGATAGAAAAGAGTATCATGGGTTTTGTTTGGGCCGGGAAGACTCCGAGAGTGAGGAAGGGATTCTTACAGCGTAGTAGGGATAGGGGGGGGCTGGCACTACCGAGCCTAAGTGAGTATTATTGGGCCGCTAATATTTCAATGGTGAGTAAGTGGATGGGAGAGGAGGAAGGAGCGGCGTGGAAGAGATTAGAGAGGGCGTCCTGTAGGGGGACCAGCCTGCAGGCTATGGTGACAGCCCCATTGCCGTTCTCACCAAGGAACTATACCACGAGTCCGGTGGTGGTAGCTACACTGAAGATTTGGGGACAGTGGAGACGACATAGGGGAAAGACCGGAGCACTGGGGGGGTCCCCGATAAGAAACAACCATAGGTTTGCCCCGGGGGGAATGGATGGGGGATATGGAATGTGGCAAAGAGCAGGTATAACGCAATTGAAAGATCTATTTGTGGATGGGAAGTTTGCGAGTCTGGGAGCGCTGACCGAGAAATATGGGTTGCCCCAAGGGAATGCATTCAGGTACATGCAATTGAGGGCTTTTGCGAGGCAACAGGTGAGGGAATTCCCGCAGCTCCCGACACAAGAGGTGCAGGACAGAGTCATCTCAAAGAAATGGGTGGGGGACGGTAAGGTGTCGGATATATATAGGGAAATGAGAGACGAAGGGGAGACTATGATGGACGAACTAAAGGGAAATGGGAAGAAGAGCTAGGGGAGGAGATTGAGGAGGGGATGTGGGCAGATGCCCTAAACAGGGTAAACTCGTCGTCCTCGTGCGCCAGGCTAAGCCTGATTCAGTTCAAGGTATTACACAGGGCACATATGACGGGAACACGGCTCAGTAAATTTTTTGGGGTGGAGGATAGGTGTGCGAGGTGCTCGAGAAGCCCAGCGAATCATACCCATATGTTTTGGTCATGCCCGGCACTACAGGGGTTTTGGATGGGGGTGACAAAGGTGCTTTCAAAAGTAGTAGGAGTCCGGGTCGAACCAAGCTGGGGGTTGGCTATATTTGGGGTTGCACAAGAGCCGGGAGTGCAGGAGGCGAAAGAGGCCGATGTTTTGGCCTTTGCGTCCCTAGTAGCCCGGCGCAGAATATTGCTAATGTGGAAAGAAGCCAAGCCCCCGGGGGTGGAGACCTGGATAAATGACATGGCGGGGTTCATAAAGTTGGAGCGGATTAAGTTCGTCCTAAGGGGGTCGGCTCAAGGGTTTACTAGGCGGTGGCAACCGTTCGTCGAATATCTTGCGGAAAGATAGATAGGGGAGAACAAATAAGGCAGCAGCAGCGGCCCAGGACTTGGGGGGGGGGGGGGGGGGGGGGGAGGGATGGGGGGGGGTGTGGCCTGAGACAAGGCAGTTGCCAATTAGGGCTAGCTTTTATTTTTATTTTTTTTGTTATTTAATATTTATTTATTTGTTGTTGTTTTTGTTTAAATTTAAAAAGGTCATTATTATCTGTATTGTTACAATGTTGTGTAAAAGATGCACAATGTACTGTGTTGGTTGACCAAAAATTTTCAATAAAATATTATTTAAAAAAAAAGGAAGGATATATGCATTGGAGGTGGTACAGTGAAGGTTCACTAGATTGGTCCCTGGGATGAAGGGGTTGTCCAATGATAATAAGATGAGTAAGTCGGGCCAGGATTTTCTGGAATTTAGAAGAATGAGGGGGATCTCATTGAAACCTACAAAATTCTGAAGGGGTTTGATAGGATGAACTCTGAGAGGTTGTTTCCGCTGGTCAGGGAATTTAAAACACAGGGCGGGGGGGAGAGCTGCACAGTCTCAGGGTAAAGGGCTGATTATTTCGGACTGAGGTGAGGAGAAATCACTTCACTCAAAGGGTCGTGAATCTTTGGAATTGTCTACACCAGCGGGCCGTGGATGCTCCATCGTTGAATATGTCTAAAGCTGGGATGGACAGATTTTTGGACTCAAGGGATATGGGGAATGGGCAGAAAGTGAGGTTGAAATGCAAGATCAGCCATGGAGGAGCAGGCCTGATGGGCTGATTGATCTCCTCCTACTCCCATTTCTTGTATGTCTTTTTAATGAAATGTTAAACTGAGGCCCTGTCAGGTTCTCAGGTGAATGTGAACGATCCCATGGCACTACTTCAAAGAAGAGTTATACAATCAGACGTCGAGGACCAGTAGGGTCACTGCAGCCAAGCCCAGGTAGGTCGAAGAAACTTTGAAAAAATTATACGGATGGAGGGGAACCCGCTTGAGGCAATAACTTACACCCAATAGGCTGATTTCCCTGCACATAGACCCCTCTTTGAATAAAATGTTCCTTACATCACCGCCAGGGCTGCTTTCTGCGAAGGTGAAGGGGTGGGGGTGGGCTGATCCATTGTTGGAAAAATACCAACTACCTGGGAAATTGGCCATTTAATAGGGCATTTGAATATTTAAATTTACTCATTGCTGAGTGTAATAGGAAGCCTGCCTGACGCTGGTTCTGCTAAGTGTAAAATTCCCATAGAGCAGGCTGGGGAGCTGATCAACCATCACGCCAACCAATTTTACTGCTGTCCCCACCAGCCCCCTGCCCACCTTCGCAGTTTCCCCAACTCCTCCCTGCTCAAAACAATTAAATTGCCCTTTATAGGCACGATTCAGCAATCGCATTGTGCCTGACAAGGATCAGTGTACGCCGGGTGAACAGTGGGAGACGGCAAAATCAAGATTCGCACCGGGCACAAACCATTTTTCAATTCACCCGGCCCACTCCTGATGGTGAGTTCCGGTCTCGCCCAAAAATGGCGAGAATATCATTAACCCTAATTTGCATTTATTTCAATCTTATTAACGAGATTGAAGCTGAATGCAGAGGCCTCCCAGGAATTACCTGGCTCCCCAGTAGGAAGTCATGTGACCATTGTTTAGCACTCCTTTTTGAAAACGTGAAGCTGGCACAATGGCTACTCGGGGCAGCACGGTAGCATTGTGGATAGCACAATTGCTTCACAGCTCCAGGGTCCCAGGTTCGATTCCAGCTTGGGTCACTGTCTGTGCGGAGTCTGCACATCCTCCCTGTGTGTGCGTGGGTTTCCTCCGGGTGCTCCGGTTTCCTCCCACAGTCCAAAGATGCAGGTTAGGTGGACTGGTGATGATAAATTGCCCTTAGTGTCCAAAATTGCCCTTAGTGTTGGTTGGGGTTACTGGATTATGGGGATAGGGTGGAGGTGTTGACCTTGGGTAGGGTGCTCTTTCCAAGAGCTGGTGCAGACTCGATGGGCCGAATGGCCTCCTTCTGCACTGTAAATTCTATGATAATCTGTAAATTCTATGATAATGGCTTCTGAGGGGAACTGAGGAGGTGAGTAACCATTTCCATTTTACGGCATGCAGCTCAAGGGCACTGGAGCTAATGCCCCAGTTCTCGGGGACGGGGCATTGGGGGACGCCTCGGAGTTGGGCTTGGGGCTGTAGCATTCCAGGTCAAGGTTCGCCCCTGGGCAGGGGAGGAGGTGAGGGGTTTTGCATCGGTGAAGCCTTCAAGCCATCTTTAAATATTGTGGCGACCCATAACAGGGGCAACCACAGCTGCTGCCTACCTGTCCTACCAAACTCTCCCCTGAAAGTCAATGCCACCCCGCCCCCCCCCCCCCCGCCCTCCGTTTGACTCAGAGCAACCTCTAGCTTCACAGCCGAAGGCTATTTCAAATGAGGAATTAGCTTTTTTAGTTGTGAGAGCATTTCACACTGCTCAACTCTCAAGCGCCTCCTCAAAGGCACAGGTGCCATGTCTCGGAGAATGATTAGTGCAGTGCATGTCCATCACTTTAATCCTTGAATAGTGTGCCTGTACTCCAGGAGTTTCAGCATCATAAAGGCAGCTGCCAGCAATCAAACACTTAAGTGCAAGTTTTCACCACAGATTTTTAAATTAATTTACGGGATGTGGGCATCGCTGGTTAGGCCAGCATTTATTGCCCATCCCTAGTTGCCCTTCAGAAGATGATAGTGAATTGCCTTCTTGAATCGCTGCAGTCCTTGAGGTGTAGGTACACCCACTGTGCTGTTAGGGAGAGAGTTCCAGGATCTTGCCCCAGCAACAGTGAAGGAGTGGAGATATATTTCCAAGTCAGGGTGGTGAGTAACTTGGAGGGGAACCTCCAGGTGGTGGGGTTCCCAGGTAACTGCTGCTCTTATCCTTCTGAATGATAGTGGTTGTGGGTTTGGAAGGTATTGTCTGAGGAACCTTGGTGAGTTACTGCAATGCATCTTATAGATGGTACACATGGCTGTCACTGTTTGTTGTGGTGGAGAGTTTGAATGTTTATGGAAGAGGGAGCAATCAAGCAGGCTGCTTTGCCCTGGATGGTGTTGAGCTTCTTGAGTGTTGTTGGAGCTGCACTCATCCAGGCAAGTGGAGAGTATTCCATTACACTCCTGACTTGTAGATGATGGACAGGCTTTGGGGGGGTCAGGAGGTGAGTTACTCGCTGTAGGATCCCTCGTCTTTGACCTGCCCTGGTAGCCAATGTGTTAATGTGGCTAGTCTAGTTCAGTTTCTGATCAATGGTAACCCCCAGGATGTTGATTGTGGGGGATTCAGCGATGGTAGTGCCATTGAATATTGAGGGGTGGTGGTTAGATCCTCTCGTTGGAGTTGGTCATTGCCTGGCACTTGTGTGGCGCGAATGTAACTTGCCACTCGTCAGTCCAAGCCTGGATATTGTCGGGGTCTTGCTGCATTTGGACATGGACTGCTTCATTATCTGAGGAGTCATGAATGGTGCTGATCATTGTGCAGTCATCCGCAAACATCCCCACTTCAGACCTTATGATGGAAGGGAGGTCATTGATGAAGCAGCCGAAGTTTGTTGGGCTAGTTCACTACCCTGAGAACTCCTGCAGTGATGTACTGGAGTTGAGATGATTGACCTCCAACCACCACAACCATCTTCCTTTGTGCCAGCTATGACTCCAATCTGCAGAGATTCCCCTGATTCCCATTAACTCCAGTTTAGCTACTGCTCCTTGATGGCATACTCGGTCAAATGCTGCCTTGATGTCAAGGGCACTCACTCTCACCTCACCTCTGGCATTCAGCTCTTTTTCAGCTCTCGCAGCCAAAGGGTAAGTGTGTGGATGAGCGGAGGATAGCTGAGCACGGCCTCCCTAATTTTCCCGGCAGAGGTCCCGGGTCTAGAGCCCCCTGATGTGGCCACTGCGATGCACTGCCTG
Organism: Scyliorhinus torazame; assembly: GCF_047496885.1. Classification (NCBI taxonomy): domain Eukaryota; kingdom Metazoa; phylum Chordata; class Chondrichthyes; order Carcharhiniformes; family Scyliorhinidae; genus Scyliorhinus; species Scyliorhinus torazame. Next base: position 48,989,101 of record NC_092727.1, read on the forward strand.
GGAGGGTGGTAGAGGCGGGTTGCCTCACATCCTTGAAAAAGTATCTGGATGAGCACATGGCGCGTCTTAACATTCGAGGCTACAGCCCAAATACTGGCAAATGGGATTAGGATTGGCAGGTGAGATGCCTTTCATATGGCAGTGCAGACTCGATGGGACGAAGTGCCTTTTCTGCACTGTATTTTTATGTGATTCTGGTTCTGTGAGGAATGAGTGTGAAGAGCAAAGTTTACCAGCACAACTGGCTTGCTGGATGGCATTCTGAGAGAAGGCAGGGCAGTCATGTTTAGGTTGGGGCAGGTTGGGGTTTTGAGGGTCCCAGGATGGAATCCCTAAATGATTATCAGTCTCTCTCCTTCAATTCCTTCCACATAAAACTATGTTTGCTGGTTTGGTTCCCGCGAAGGCTGTCCCCGCTGTGCTTGTGGCAGCCGAGGAGCTGCAGAGGGTGATGGAGGCCAACAAAGGTCTGCGAGCCAAAGTGGAGGACCTGGAAAACAGATCGAGGTGGCAAAATCTGAGGATTGTGGGCCTGCCTGAAGGGGTGGAGGGCCCATGTCCGACGGAGTATTTTGCCAGGATGTTGGCGGAGCTGTTGGGGGAGGGGGAAGATCCCTCTCGGTATGAACTGGATCGGGCTCATCGGGCGTGGAGGCCTAAACCAAAGGCGAATGAGCCGCCAAGAGCAGTGATTATTTGTTTCCGTAGATACCACGTGAAGGAGAAGGTCCTGAGTTGGGCAAAGCAGAAGCGGAAGGTGCAGAGCCTGGGGTTATGATGATGGTGGATAGGAGGGAGGGGGGGGGGGGGGGGGCTGGTGAGAGATCTCTGGATAGGATAGTTACATGGAATGTGAGGGGTTTGTTCGAGAGAGGTTTTCAGTGTCATCTTGGGGGTAGTGTTCGTGAACTTGGAACCAGGGCACCCAGAAGCCTTTATCGGGGGGTCGGGCCGGCTTGGGCGGCAGGCGGGTGCGGGGGCAGATGTTAGCCTTTGCCTCGCTGATTGTCCGTAGGTGGGTCCTGTTGGGGTGGAGGTCAGCTTCTCCATCCTGTGACACAGCTTGGAGTGGGGGGGGGGGGACCAACTTGAATTTCTTTGACTCTCGGGAAGGTGTAGTGTCAGCTGAAGGAAGGTTCTCACAATTCATGGCGGCTGTTTATTATGCACTTCCGAGAATTGTTTGCCATTGAACATTGAGGGGGGGGGGGTTTGATGTATTTTTTTTGATTGCACTGTTTGCGGATTGATTGTCAATTTGTTTTTTTTTACCTGGAATGTACGGGTGGATGTTTTGTCCTGTATATTGAGTGGGGTGCGGTTTGTGTGTTGTGGCTTAGAACATAGAACATAGAAGATACAGTGCAGAAGAAGGCCATTCGGCCCATCGAGTCTGCACCGACCCACTTAAGCCCTCACTTCCACCTCATCCCCGTAACCCAATAACCCCTCCTAACCTTTTTTTGGTCACTAAGGGCAATTTATCATGGCCAATCCACCTAACCTGCACGTTTTTGGACTGTGGGAGGAAACCGGAGCACCCGGAGGAAACCCATGCAGACACGGGGAGAACGTGCAGACTCCGCACATACAGTGACCCAGCAGGGAATCGAACCTGGGATCCTGGCGCTGTGAAGCCACAGTGCTAATCACTTGTGCTACCATGCTGCCCAATTATTGTTATTGCATTTGATTTTGTTTCTTTTTCTTTGGTTGTTTATTGATGCCAATGTTGAAAATGAGGCGAATGAAAAGATTTTAAAAGGAAGAGGGACTTGCGGAGGTGAGACTCGCTCCCACTCCCCCTGTTGGGGAGAGTGCAGACAATCAAGATGAACGTATGTGCTACCGAAATAGACAAATTAATCATGCCGTTTGTGTGGGGGTGGAGAAGAACCCAAGGATCAGGAAGAGTGTACTACAAAGAATGAGGAACAAGGGCGGGCCTGAATCTCCTGAGCCTCCTATTCTACCACTGGGCAGCCACCGCAGAGAGAGTACGGGAGTAGGCAAAGGAGCCAGGAGTGGAATGGGTTAAAATGGAGGAGAGTTCCTGCACAGGGATATCCCTCCGAGTACTGGCCATGGCCCCACTCCCATTCCCCCAGCCAGGCACTCAAAAGCCGAGTGGTAGTGGCCACGCTGAAAACGTGGAACCAACTGAGACACCACTTTGGTCTGAATGCAGTGTCCACCATGGCCCCCATCTGCAAGAACCATAAATTCACCCCCGCGACAATAGACGACTCCTTTAAAAGGTGGTAATAGGACAAAGAGACACTGACAGTATGGGGACCTATATGTGGACGGCAGAGTATTGACCCTGGAGGAACTCACGGGCAGGCTCCAACTCCCGAAAGGGAACGAGCTACCATATATACAGTTAAAGAGCTTCCTTGGAAAGAGACGGTGACGTTTCACCAGCTACTGGGACACTTCCTACTGGACAGACTCCTGATCACAGGCGAACAAGGGGATGGTAACTGTGCAGACATCTACGGACGGCTATTAGAGCAGGAACGGTTACCACTTGACAAGACACGGGAGAAATGGGAGGAAGAGTTGGGCATAGAGGTAGGTAGGGCAAGCACTCTGGTTGAAGCACTGCATGGGCGAACTTTACTCCACATGTGCCGGGCTGAGCCTAATGCAGCTAAGGGTGGTGCACTGGGCGCACCTAACCAGAACACGAAGGAGCGGGTTCTTCCCGGAGGTGGAGGACAAATGTGAACCGTGCCAGGGACGCCTGACCAACACCCACATGTCTGGTCTTGCCCCAGAAGAGTCGGGTACTGGACAACCTTCTTCGAGTGATGTCCAAGGTTGTGGGGGTGAGGGTGGAGCCGCAAGTGGCGGTCTTTGGGGTGCTGGAACAGCCAGAGCTCTTCACGGAGAGAGGGGAAGCCACCCTAGCCTTTGCCTCCCTGATCACCCGCCAGAGACTCCTGCTCGGTTGTCAATCAGCAGCGCCCCCCCCAAGGTCACAGACTGGCTGTCCACTTGACAAGAGTTCCTCAAATTGGAAAACCGTGGAGGCCATTCACCAGCCTGTTACAAGACTTGTTTGTGACCAGCAACCAATAAACAAGGGGGGGGGGGGGAGGAACAAAAACAACGAAGGAAGGAGAGCAAGGGAGATGTAGGGGGTGAAGGTGGGGGCGGGGGGGGGGGAGAGGTCATGGGAGCAGGAGCAGGAGGGGGACGGGGTGTGGGGGGTAGGAAGGCACCAAAGAAAACAGGGCAAGCAGGGAAGGGGAACCAGAAGAGACAAACTGCAAAGGCACACAAAGAGGCGACCATCGCAGCAAAGCCGAAACGCCCGGCCGACGCCAAACACCCCCTAGTACATTCTAGTACCAGCAGCCAGCAGGCAGAGAAACAAAATTGTACGGCTGGGATGGTATGCAAACAGGGCCCCCCAAAACCTGTACATAGGTTCTGTTCAGTGAAGACATAACTGTGTCTATCCTAATTAGTTTCTTTTTTGTACACTAATTTTGTAAATTCCGCTTTAGCTTCCTTTTCCACTTTGTCTATTTATGTATATTATTGACGTAGATTATCCGTGGCAAATGTCACTGTAAAGAATTATAAAACCAAACCAATAAAAATATTTTTTAAAAAAGCAACATCGCAAGCTGAGATTTCCCCAGTGGAGCATCGGAAAACATAGGCACTGGAGGAGGCCATTCAGTCCTTTGAGCCTATTCTGCCTCTTCATTAGATTTGAGCCTGAACTCAAGGAATGATGTTTGCCCAGGCTAGAGTTTTCTTTGTATAATGAGAAGTGTTTTTGTTTTCAGGTTAACAATTTTAAGCAAATATGCTTGGGTTGGGGATGAGGATAGTTTCTGGGCTGTTCCCTCCATGACCGGCACAACAGGATGAGCTGCTGACTGGGTTTCAATACCATTGCACAAGAGCTGAGAGACAATGCAAATCGCTCGAGGGGTGCAAAGGTCGCTCATCTTGCGAGGCCTCTGAAGCAGCCTGTGTCTCTCCAGCAAAGTGGAATCAGATGAGGTGTACCTGCCAGAGATTGGCAGCTCCTATCAGGATGTAGTTTCACCAGGAGACTGGGCCCAAATTCTGGTCACACATCTGCTTCCCAGACGCCCCTTCAGTTGGTGTAGGCCTACCTGGGAATTCTCAGGGAGAGGAATTTTCCACAGGAATGAGGCTAATTGGCTTTCCAAAGTGTGTAAATTGAATTCCTCTCGCAGACTGGTTGCTTGCTGCGGTTTTTATTCACTCAGGCCCCCCTCCTGTTTGCCCTTTGATCCTGCCTCCTTTGTTATATGTATTAAATCGAAAGAGGCCCAGGAGCAATAGACTGGCAGCTTGACTTTCAACACCTGAATGTGAGAAGCAGTCAAATAAACATGAAAGTGTCCCAGAGCCTCTCTAATAGACCAGCCCCCAACAAAACATCTGGAGCCTTAATGGAGGGAGGCCAACAGGACAACTAGGTGGGGCAGGCTGGACGGAGGAGGGGGAATAGCGGGAGGGGGAAATTCAGCAGGTGGGGAATGGGAGAAGGGTCCTGAAACCCCCGCAGCTGTCTGTCCCTGTCTCCAACACATGCTTCTCAAAAGAAAGGAAGAATCACTGTTCTAATGCAGGAAATGCAGCAGCCAATTTGCACACAGCAAGATCCCACAGTCAGCACAGAGAATCATATAATTTACAGTGCAGAAGGCCATTCGGGCATCGAGTCTGCACCGGCCCTTGGAAAGAGAACCTTCTTAAGCCCACGCCTCCACCCATCCACGTAACCCAGTAACCCCACCTAACCTTTTAAAAAAAAAAAATGTTTATTAAAGTTTTTTAACACAATTTTTCACCCTTACAAACAATAAACCCCCCCCCCCCCTTGTAACAAAATAGAAAGAAAACGCACATAGCAAGATATATACATGGTAAAACGATATGTTACATAGCTTTATACACTGGCTCCCTCCCGTACATGCCAGTTTCCCAAGTCTTTCATGTGTTCTCTTGCTCAAACACCCCCTAGGCAACCCCCTCCCTTCCTCCCCCCCCCCCCCACCCTGGGTTGCTGCTGCTGCTGACCGACCTTCCTCTAACGCTCTGCGAGATAGTCTAGGAACGGTTGCCACCGCCTGTAGAACCCCTGCGCAGACCCTCTCAAGGCAAACTTTATCCTCTCGAGCTTAATGAACCCAGCCATGTTGTTTGTCCAGGCCTCCACGCTGGGGGGCTTCGCCTCCTTCCACATTAGCAAGATCCTTCGCCGGGCTACTAGGGACGCAAAGGCCAGAATGCCGGTCTCTTTCGCCTCCTGCACTCCCGGCTCGTCCACTACTCCAAATATTGCTAGCCCCCAGCTTGGCTTGACCCGGACTTTCACCACCTGAGATATTGTTCCCGCCACTCCTCTCCAGAACCCCTCCAGTGCCGGGCATGACCAAAACAGATGGACGTGGTTCGCCGGGCTCCCTGAGCACCTTCCACATCTGTCCTCTACCCCAAAGAACCTACTCAACCTCGCCCCCGTCAAGTGCGCTCTGTGAACCACCTTAAATTGTATCAGGCTGAGCCTGGCACACGAGGAGGAGGAATTAACCCTACCTAGGGCATCAGCCCATAACCCCTCCTCAATCTCCTCCCCCAGCTCCTCCTCCCATTTACCCTTCAGCTCCTCTACCAACGCTACCCCCCTCTTCATCTCCTGGTATATTGCTGACACCTTGCCCTCCCCGACCCATACACCCGAGATCACCCTGTCTTGAATTTCCTGTGCCGGGAGCAACGGGAATTCCCTCACCTGCCGTCTCACAAACGCCCTCACCTGCATGTATCTAAAAGCATTTCCCGGGGGTATCTCAAACTTCTCCTCTAGTGCCCCCAGGCTCGCAAACGTCCCATCAATGAACAGGTCCCCCATTCTTCTAATCCCCGCCCGATGCCAGCTCTGAAACCCCCCGTCCACCCTCCCCGGGACAAACCGGTGGTTACCCCTGATCGGGGACCACACCGAGGCTCCCATTGCACCCCTGTGCCGTCTCCACTGGCCCCAGATCTTTAGCGTTGCCGCCACCACCGGACTCGTGGTGTACTTTGACGGCGAGAGTGGCAGCGGTGCCGTCACCAGCGCCCCCAGGCTCGTTCCTTTACAGGACGCCATCTCCAACCTCTTCCATGCCGCCCCCTCTCCTTCCATCACCCAGTTACGGATCATCGCCACATTTGCTGCCCAGTAGTAGCTCCCTAGGTTCGGCAGCGCCAATCCTCCTCAGTCCCTACTGCATTCCAGAAACCCTCTCCTTACCCTCGGGGTCCTATTCGCCCACACAAACCCCATAATCTGCCTACTCTCTTAAAAAAGGCCTTGGTGGTCACGATGGGAAGGCACTGAAACACAAAAAGAAACCTCGGAAGGACCACCATTTTGACCGACTGCACTCTACCCGCAAGCGAGAGCGGTAACATGTCCCATCTTTTGAAGTCCTCCTCCATCTGCTCCACCAACCTCGTCAGATTCAGTTTATGTAGGGTCCCCCAACTCCTGGCTATCTGGATCCCCAGGTACCGAAAGCTCCCCTCCGCCCTCCTCAGCGGTAGCTCACCTATCCCCCTTTCTGTACCATCCCCTGCCTGTACTACAAAAAGCTCACTCTTCCCTACATTGAGCTTATAGCCCGAAAAATCCCCAAACTCCTTTAAAGTCTGCATGACCTCCATCATCCCCTCCACTGGATCCGCCACATACAGCAACAGGTCATCCGCATAAAACGACACTCGATGCTCTTCTCCCCCTTGGACCACCCCCCTCCATTTCCTAGGCTCCCTCAATGATATGGCCAAGGGTTCAATCGCCAATGCAAACAGCAGGGGGCACCCCTGCCTCGTCCCACGGTATAGCCAAAAATACTCCGACCTCCGCCGATTCATCACCACACTCGCCACCGGGGCTCTGTAAAGGAGCTTAACCCAACTAATAAACCCTCCCCCGAACCCAAACCTACGCAGCACTTCCCAGAGGTACTCCCACTCTACTCAGTCAAAGGCCTTCTCCGTGTCCATAGCTGCCACTATCTCCACCTCTCCCTCCACCGGTGGCATCATTATCACGTTTAAGAGCCGCCGCACATTGGTGTTTAGTTGCCTGCCCTTTACAAATCCCATCTGGTCCTCGTGGATCACCCCGGGACACAGTCCTCAATTCTCGTAGCCAGCACTTTTGCCAGCAGCTTAGCATCCACGTTGAGGAGCGAGATCGGCCTGTACGATCCACATTGCAGTGGGTCCTTGTCCCGCTTTAGGATCAAAGAAATTGTCGCCTCCGACATTGTCGTGGGCAGGGTCCCTTCCTCCCTTGCCTCATTAAAGGTCTTCACTAGTAGCCGGGCCAACAGGTCTACGTACTTCCTGTAGAACTCCACCGGGTACCTATCCGGTCCCGGGGCCTTCCCTGCCTGCATACTCCCCAAACCCTTGCTCAGCTTCTCCAACCCAATTGGTGCCCCCAAACCAGCCACCTCTTGCCCCTCCACCCTCGGGAATCTCAATTGGTCTAGGAATCGTCTCATCCCCTCTTCCCCCGCTGGGGGCTGGGATCTGTACAGCTCCTCATAGAAGGCCTTGAATGCCTCATGTATTTTCATCGCACTCCGCACTGTGGCTCCCCTTCCATCCTTGACTCCCCCTATTTCCCTCGCTGCCATCCTCTTACGGAGCTGGTGCGCCAGCATCCGACTCGCCTTCTCCCATACTCGTAGGTCGCCCCCTGCGCCTTCCTCCACTGCGCCTCTGCCTCCCCTGTGGTCAACAGATCAAACTCCACCTGGAGACGTTGCCTTTCCCCAAGTAATCCCTCCTCAGGGGCCTCTGCGTATCTCCTGTCCACTCTTAAAATCTCCCCCACTAACCTCTTCCTTTCCATGCCCTCTATCTTCTCCCTATGAGCCCGAATGGAGATTAGCTCTCCCCTGATCACCGCCTTCAGCACCTCCCATACCACCCCCACCCGCACCTCCCCATTGTCGTTGACCTCCAAGCACCTTTCGATGCACCCCCTCACCCTCCCACACACCACCTCATCTGCCAGCAGTCCCACATCCAACCGCCACAGCGGGCGTTGGTCCCTCTTCTCTCCCAACTCCAGTTCTACCCAGTGCGGGGCGTGATCTGAAACGGCTATGGCCGAATACTCCGTTCCCTGCACTTTCGGGATCAGCGCCCTGCCCAGAACAAAATAATCTATCCGGGAGTAGGCTTTGTGGACGTGGGAGAAAAAAGAAAATTCCCTGGCCTGCGGCCTGGCAAACCTCCACGGGTCCACTCCCCCCATCTGATCCATAAACCCCCTAAGCACCTTGGCCGCCGCCGGCCTCTTTCCAGTCCTCGATCTGGAGCGATCCAGTGCTGGGTCCAACACCGTATTGAAATCCCCACCCATTATCAGGCCTCCTACCTCCAGGTCCGGAATGCGCCCCAACATGCGCTTCATGAATCCGGCATCATTCCAGTTTGGGGCGTATACATTTACCAATACCACCCACGTCCCCTGCAACATACCGCTCACCATCACATATCGCCCTCCATTGTCCACTACAATATTCTTGGCCTCAAACGACACCCGCTTCCCCACCAATATTGCCACCCCTCTATTTTGGGGGGCTCCCCCCCCCCCCCCCCCCCCCCCCCCCCCCCGCCGACTAGCCATCTCCTTTTCCAGGCCAGTCCCATGTCCGCGCCACCCTCACCCTCCGGTCCCCCAGCAGGGAGACCCCCGCCCCGACCACCTCTTCTGTGTCCCATTCCCCTTCGGCCAGTGCAGCAGCAACCCTTCCCCCCCCCCACCCCCCGCCCCCGCTAGACCCGTGTCTAGCTTTTTTGTTCCCCCATATCACTCCCGTAAGTCAGCTGACACCTGCTGACCCACAGCAATGGGTTGACTTTTAAATGCCCTCTGAAATGGCCTAGCAAGTCACTCAGTCGTATCAAACTGCTACAAAGCCAATAAAAAAGAAAGAAACTGCACGGACCGGCACCAACCTAGGCACCGGAAACGACAACAACAAACCCAGACCTGCCAAGCCTGCTAACATCTGAGGGCTTATGCCAAAATTGGGAGAGCTTTCTGACGGACTAGTCAAGCAACAGAATCATGTATTACAGATAACATCCCAGATACCACCATTACCATCCCATAATGTGTCCTGTCCCACCGGCAGAACAGACCCAGCAGAGATGGTGGCACAGTGGTGTACAGTCGGAAGGGAATTGTCAAGGAATCCTCAACATCGACTCTGGATACTATGAAGTCTCATGGCTTCAGATCAAACATGGGCAAGGAAACATCCTGCTGGTTACCATGTACCATCCGCGTCGGTTGATGAATCAGTTCTTGTTCCAGGGCACAGAATGTAGTCTGGGTGGGGGACTTCAATGGTGAGGGAACCAACAAGAGAATAATTAGACCTCATTCTCACCAAGCTTCCTGCCGCTGATGCATCCCTCCATAACAGTATTGGTAGGAGTGACCATTAGACAGACCTTGTGGAGACCAAGTCCCATCTTCACATCGAGGATACACTACATCGTGTTGTGTGGCACTACCATCGTGCTAAATGGGATAGATTCAGAACCGATCTAGCACCTGAAGACTGGGCATCCATGAGGCGCTGTGGGCCATCAGCAGCAGCGGAATTGTACTCAACCACAATCTGTAACCTCGTGGCCGGCCATATCCCCCACTTTACCGTCACCACCAAGATAGGGGATCAATTCTGGTTCAATGAAAAGTGCAGGAGGGCATGCCAGGAGCAGCACCAGACATACTGAAAAATTGGATGTCAACCTGGTAAAGCTACAACACAGGACTACTTGCATGTCAAACAATATAAGCAGCAAGTGATAGACAGAGCTAAGTGATCCCACAACCAACGGATCAGATCTAAGTAATGCAGTCCTGCAACATCCAGTCGAGAATGGTATTGGACAATTAAACAATTCACTGAAGAAGGAGGCTCCACAAATATCCCCATCCTCAATGATGGAGGAGCCCAGCACGTGAGTGCAAAAAGACAAGGCTGAAGCATTCACAATAATCTTTAGCCAGAAATGCCAAGTGGATGAACCACCTCGGTCTCCTCCAGAGGTCCCCAGCATCACAGATGCCATTTTTCAGCCAATACGATTCACTCCACGAGATATCAAGAAATGGCTGAAGGCACATGGCTGCTGAGGGGGCGCGGGAGGCTAAGAAAACAGTTTAAAACTGTTGGCTTGCTGGGGGATGGCTGCCGGAGCCAGGGGCCGTAGCGGTTAGTGACTTAATGCCAAGCCTGTGGACTTGGGGTGTCCCCCTCAGGATCGGGGTGGCGTGGCTCAGATTGCCACTGCTGCAGTATGTGGATTTAAATGTGCCCCCTTGGTGCTACTTACAAGCCCTGGCTGCTCACACTGCTGAGTGCAGCCTGTGTCCTTTAAATGCTCAGAAGGCCTCTGGTCATCTGGGACCCACCCAGGCCACCCCTCTGCACACCCTCATACCCCAGCTGTTTCATCAAGGGGATGGGCATGGCCAAGCGCAATCAGGAGCCCACCAGGTGTTGGCACTCCTCAGAAGCACTGCCCCACTGCAGAGGAAGCAGGGGATTAGCAGAGCTCATCCCAACCAGAGGACAGCTGGATCGCGGCCTACGGAACCCTCCCTGGCTCTCTGCCCCTCTCAGGGCAGAGGACCCAATAGTGACCCCCACCCTCCAGATAACCAGCTGTCACCTCCTGGTGAGACTGGGAGCCCTGACTGCCTCTGACACCATCTCCCAGGCAGTGTCCAGGAGGGCAGGTTTGAGTCTGCAGCCCAGGATGGGCAAGAGGGTGCCCCTCCGCTCCTCACTGGAATGGAGCGCTAGGTCCACCCCGGACTCCTGACCTCGGGGGGGAACTGATCTTTTCTGAGCCATTTTGGTGGCTGCAGTGAGTATGTGGTAAGTGGAGCACTTAAAACCAGTTTCAGCTGCCAGGCTCTTTGACGCTAACACAGGCCCTAGCGGTTTTAGAACTCCCGCTCGGATGGGAATTGCTTCAAATTTGTGCCAGCAGTGTGCTGGTCCATTAGCATGTCCTGAATTGCTCCAGAAATAGTGCCCCCAACGGGAACAAGAACAGCACAAATTAGTCCCGGCATCAACCAAACTGAGAATTCTGCCCATCAAGGCTGGCTTCAAATTCCTGTCGTCCCCTTAAAAACTAATGGATATTTCTGCTCTGAATTACACTGGTTGTACTGTAAGACCCAATATTTAGAGCCATAGATGGAGTCATAGGATTTTACAACACAGAACTAGGCCCTTCGGCCCATCATGTCGGCGCTGGCCATCAAGCACCTATCCTAATCTCATTTTCCAGAAGCCGTCTATGCAATCGCATTTCAAGTGCTCATCCAAATGCTTCTTAAATGTTGTGAGGGTTGCTGCCTCTACCATCCTTTCAGGCAGGGAGCTCTAGATTCCCTCCATCCTCTGGTTGGAAAGTTTTTCCTTAAAACCCCTCTAATCTCCTGCCCCTTATCTTAAATCCATCTCTGTCACTGATGCGTTGCACTTTTGGAATGTTTAAAGAATCTTCGTTCTCACTACTGACCTTCGCCCACCAGTGCTGTGATTAAAAATTTGATCTGCTGAACCTGTGTCTGATCTCTGGTTCAGCTCACTGGGGTTTTACTCACCTGCGTACGACTGCGCACGAACAGTGCTGACGTTTTGCAGCTGAGCCTGGCCTCCCATCATCTTGGAGCCCCTTGCCATTGGACCAAGGCTTCACTCTGTCAAGACTGCTGGCATTAATGTTAAAAGAAATCATTCACTGACTTCTCCTACTTATCTGTTTCAGGACTCAGATTAGAGCCGATCGGGGACTGCTTCAGGAGAAGAAGAGAAATCCAGACGCCAGGACTAATGATCTGGAGACTAGAGTTCAAATCCCACCAAGGCAGCTGGGGAATTTAAATTTAGTTAATTCAATAAATCTGCAATAAAAGCAAAGTAGTCTCAGTAGTAACAGTCATCAATACCCACCTGGTTCGCTAATATCGTTTCGGAAAAGAAATCTGCCGTCCTTACCCGGTCTGGCCGACTTGTAACTATAGACCCACAGCAATGTGGTTGACATTTTACTGCCCTCTGTAATGGTCTCAAAGGCAATTAGGGATGGGCGATAAATGCTGACCTTGATACATTCCTTCAAAACAATTTTTTTTTCTAAATTTAGAGTACCCAATTAATTTTTTCCAATTAAGGGGCAATTTAGTGTGGCCAATCCACCTAGCTTGCACATTTATTTTGGGTTGTGGGAGCGAAACCCACGCAAACACGGGGAGAATGTGCAAATTCCACATGGACAGTGACCCAGAGCCGGGATCGAACCTGGGACCTCGGCGCTTTGAGGCTGCAGTGCTAACCCATTGCGCCACCGTGCTGCCCCCTTCAAAACAATTTTGAAAAGATGTCAGAATGTTCCTCAGTGAACTCTGGCTGAAAGGTAACAATGTGTCTTTAGTTTTCATGGGATAATCCTCCACGTCTCCCTTCAGTTAAATTGGGCCTGTTCCATATGTGGATCCATAGCATTCCCTCTAAAGGCACCACTTCTAGTCGAGGTGGGAGAAATTCATTGACAAATTTGGGATTCTTTGGGATATTTTGAGAGTGTTTCATACAAGCAGTAGTTGTTTGTTTACCCACAGGCTCACTAACACATGGGAAAATGGTGAGTGTGTCGTCAAGGAAAAAAGTGGACGCCTTAACATTGGGCATCTTCCGAATTGTTGCGTCCCACAGTCTCCTGGAGAAACAATGGGCACGATTCAGCAGACTGAAGTTAAAACTCGCTGAATTGTTCATTTAGCAGGGTGCTTCTCGGCATCTGCAGCACCGAAAAACATCCATCTATTCAACGGCACTTTACTATTTTTTGGCCTCGGAGATTCTCCCCACCAAGGCAGCACTTAGAGGGATTTCCTGCTGGCGTGTTTCAAGGTTCGGGGTGCCATTTTGTCTGGCTGCCCCGATCTTTCCCGGCCCCCTTTCACGCCCACCTGCATGCCACCACCGACACAAGGTAAATGGTTGTGGAACGAGTTGGGGAGGCTCCTGGGAATCACCCCTCACCCCTTTCTACCTGGTAAGGCCACCCGCGTCTGATCCCTGGTACTGGCATGGTGTCTGGGTGGGACTGCCAGGGTGCTCGGTTGACAGTCCCCTGCCCTATCCCCAACCACCTGGGGGTCTCCAATGGCCCGAGAGGCCCCCTTAGGTGCCGTAACACATGGTTCATGTTTGTGTGAACCAGTTCTAACTAGAGCTCTGGTGAGGTCTCCCAGTTGCTGCCTAATGGCTCATATACTAATATGGATCATGTCCAGTGAGGATGAGATCCCGATCACAACGTTTCGCGATATTCCATTGAATCTTGTGAGACGTTTCAAGTGTCGCAAATCTCGTGAGTGGGAGTGGGAGGTGGTAGGGTGGCAGGTCCAGGCTGATAGTCAGATAAGTGAAGGTTTCTTGAAGGGAAGGGTTTAGAAGCGGACAAAACTAGTGGGTTAGATAACAGAGGGATCAGTGTCAGTGTTAGGGTGGGCATGGGGCCGGTAATGGGTGTGGACAGGGGGGATGGACTGCATGTGGAGGTCAATGGTGATAGGATCCAGGTAACAGGAGAATATTCTAGGTATCAGAAGGGTGAGGAATTGTTATTTTGATTGGGTCAAGGGTAGTGGGGGAATGTTGACAGGTGGAGGGTAGATGGTTGTGGAACGAGTCTCAAAGCTAACATGTACCATTATTGGATTATCAACAGTGGATTTAAAACTGCAATAACTCAAAGTGGGAGGAGGGTCTTTTCTGGTGGATTGAGTGCAAGGTCAGCAGAATTGGCTATTTAAAGGCACAGCCTAATAATCATGAGGTGACTGGATGAGAATCATGTTCACTTGTGTTGTCTCTGGTGAAGCCCACACAGCAGCATGACTCATGGGTCTCATAACAGCGAGATCCCAGCACAGTCTGCGATTCGCCCTCTGCTGTAGTCAGAGGCAGGGTTGGAGGCAGCTGGATGCCTCTGAGGGGCACATTTGGTGAACGCCAGCAAACTCCCAAATTCCCTCCATCCACCTGGATGAGCGGTCATGGCTGACGAGAGCTCTTTCTATGCTGCCAAGACAATGGTCTCTCTCTCTATAGAGTCGAGATGTAATCGCAATAGTGCCAGAGGGAGGGTCCGCACATGACTCTCATCACCTCAATCAAAGAGAAAAGTACCTATGAGCAGTCAAGTGTGAATGTGTGGAGCACCCATCTCTGGTCCTGCAGAAGGTCCTTCACCTGAAAGGGGTGGGTTGGGGATGTCATGTCTAGAGGGAAGCCAAACACAGGGCTTAGCAATGGCTTGGTAGCTCAGAGATGGAGGCAAACCTTTTCAGACTATGCTCACTGGATGTATCAATTCAATTTGTTTGTAGAGTCACTGAGGCCTAAATGACGCAGGCTCCAAGAAACCCTGCGTTCCTACTGGCTTTCATCCAGATTAGGAGGAGGAGGGACTGTTGCAGGTTAGCACAAGACTAGGAGGAGCAATGGTGTCACGAGCTCCTTTTTGGCAATTGGCATTACACTTTGCTCTAATATACCTTGACTTATGAATTAAATTGCACTACTTAACATCTGTTCTGCTGGAGGTTTGATCCTTTGTATTTTCTAAAGTGTGCTAATATACGGAGCTAAGTGTGCGCATTAGAACCACATTTCATGTACCCACAAATCCTGATTAATTTTCCTCTGAATGGGAGGAATTCTCGGTGAAATGGGATCCCTGGCCGGTTGCTATTCTGTTGAAGATCCACAGTGCAGCGATCACAAGGGTTTGCTTCTGGAAGGTGAATGCATAAAAAACCATTTATTGACAATGGCAATGTGTTACTATGTTTGTGCACTGTTTCCGACCACATCTGTCTGAGCGAACAGCTGTCTAGTGGAGGGGCTGGTGGGGTGGGGGGGAGGGGACAGGAAAAGGTGAAGTGTCAAATAGGCAGATATAATAGGGTTTGATGGGCTGTTATTTCCTGATAAATACCTGCAGAAACAGCAGACGCTAACTATTCAAAGGGAACATCCAGGAGAGTGTCAGTTACAAAGCAAAATACACACAGATTCCACAAGCTTGCAAATAAAACCTGTTTTTGTTTGACTTTTGATATCCTGCCAAAGTGCGTTAACTCTCTATGTGCTGTACTGAATTCAGGGTGTGGAAGGCTATCCCTATCTAAAGACCTCCTCCCGTTATCCTGTACCCTATCACCATTGACCTCCAATGGGACCCGTTACTGACCCCAAGCTCTCCCTGACCGTGCCCTTTATCCAAACCACCACCAACAATGAAACCTTCACTTAACTGAATACCTCCCTGGACCTGCCATCCTACCACATCCCACTACCCCCTCTGACTGACTGCTTCCTCCACTGCCTCAGTTCATTCCTCCAGGGCCCACCATTGACGAACAGACCCGACCCTCTAGAACAACAATCTGCCAATGATCAGGTGATCTGTTCGGCGATGTTGGTTGCTGGATAAATATAACAAGTTACTGTACCTCACCACAATGCACTGTGCGTGAAGATGATTCTGAGCGATGGGGAAAGCCCTCTTGCCTGTTCGAACTCATGCATGTACTCATATTACACCCAATTTCAGTCTGCCTGAGTGGAGTTTGCACATTCTCCCCGTGTCTGCGTGAATTTCCTGTGGGTGCCCCGGTTTCCTCCCACAGTACAAAGATGTGTAGGTTAGGTGGATGGGTCATACTGAATTGTCCCTTAAAGTCCAGGGATGTGCAGGATAGGTTACGGGATAATGGGATAGGGCAGAGTGCGCAGGTGGAGTACTCTTTCAGAGGGTTGGTGCAGACTCAATGGTTTGAGTGGTCTCCTTCTACACTGTAGGGGTTCTATAATCTATGGACACTATGTCATTTCCTTTTTAAAAAAAATATTTTTATTAGGGTATTTGCAAGTTTTTATAATAATAACAATAACAGCAACATAGACATGGTACAATGAAAAGCAGATGAATAATGATTCTGGTATTATCGATAAATTGTCAATGTGTATGATGCTTTCCAGGAGACACTCAGAGTTTATAAATGAGATATGCACCATTTCCAAGTTTGCAGTATCACCCAGAGACATTGCCTACTGGCCGTTCATTCTATTGCCAAAGAGATTAAAATAATATTTCCCATGGGGGATATGTGGAGTGTTCATGACGAGTCCTGTATTGGGAAAACTGGGTAGAAAATTTTGATGTGATCAGTAAATAGTTCCTTTGATAAATGAATTATTTATCTAAGTCTTCATGAATGAAGAGTACAGATGATTTCCAAATCAAAAACAGCTTTGACATAAACTGTGTTTGTTTTAGCATGTTTAACAAGGGCAAAATGTCACTAAGGACACTGGGAAACCCTGTGCTCTTCTCCCAATAGTGTCATAGGTTCTTTTGGATCCACCTCAAGTCATGGCCAGGATTTTCTGCCCCTGCCTTCATTGGGTGGGTTCGGTGATGGGAGTGGAAAATCTCGTGGGATGTCTAAATCGTGTTTCACGCTGGGTGACATGATTGCCTCCTCCCGCCCACTGATGATGAAAGGGGATTAACATCACATGATCAATTTCTTGAAATCTCTATCTGCAAGTTGCCTTGAAATACTTCACCCATTGTGTATTTACAAGAGATTTTGGGTGTATCTGTCTGTGACAGCCATTCTTCATTATCCAGTACTTTGCATTCTTGATGTTTCATCCTTAGAAAGTTACGAGTTCCAATGGGTGTTCGGATTATCAGAAATATCTCTCTCTTCACACTCCATTCAGGGTGATTAGTTTTTTTCTCACTTTCAAGCATTTTTTATTTGTTTTCTCTGTTTCAGTGCAAATTGCAAAATTTAGTCAGTTGAAAGTTGAAAAACATATATTCCAAAACTAAAGGGGCTTCAGCCTTGTGACAATTAGTTTACTTCATATACTGAGGCTTGAACCTCCAACCTCCTGACTCAGAGGCAAGAATGTGACCAAGTGAACACAAGCTCAGTGAAGCATACTTTGCAATTACATCAATGCCTTAAAATGCGTAGTTTTCTTTCTTTTCCAAAAAGAGATAATAACTATTTTTTGTGGATTTTAATTAAAGGTATTGTCAGGTTTAATTTTCCTGAAGTCAATTTGTCAAAACATGACTTGTTAATGACAGCATCAGGATATCATTCAAATATCCTTTGAACCTTCCGGTGTAAGTATAATCCCAGCAAACAGGTGTAAATGTGAAATGTTCAGTTGTGGTGTGAAGATTTGGTTTGGAGTGAAGATTCACCATCCATTCTAGGAATCCCAGAATGTTCTTCTTCTAACGAGTATGATTGTCCACCCAAGAAATTCAATGTTACTAGTCATAGCTGATGAGCCCGACACTAGAGCCACATCTTCGACTGCACACTTGGCAAGTGTTCCCAGAGGTGGGATCAGTCCTTGGACTCTAGATCTCTGGCATTCCATTCTCAGGCTCCTTTTATAGGCCTTCTCTTGCCATCGGGTGTCCTCAAAGAATTGTGTTCCTTCAATCAGGAGGTATCTCCAAGTAGGTCTCGTCTGAGCAAGGGCCTCCCAGGTATTGATGTCTATGTTGCACAGAAGGGGTTGGAGATGGTGTAATAGGAAGTAGGTGTCCTAGGTCAAATGAATCACCTGAAAAGCAGATGTTTGAGCAGTTTGGTGTATTTTGAGTACCCGAGGGGGTATGGAAGAAATATGAGAATGACCATCAAACATATGACTACATTATTACTGTATATGATTGGCTTATATAGTTAAAAAGTGAAAGTGTTACCTTTAATTGACAAGAGAGATTAATTAAAACATGCCAAAATATTTTTCCTTAATGTGGCGATGAAGGACTTCTATGGAAATAACGAATAAAATGGTAGTTTTCTTCACACAGAGAATTTAATGAATCCTCCATAGTGAGGGTTCCTCAGCCGTATACTGAAGGGGTACACCGGGAGGGAAGAGGCGTTCTGTGCTCAGGATTGGTGGGAGTACGGAGAAAGCACCGCAGAGATTTACAAGGGCATGAGCAAGATTGAGCAGAAAGAATGAGTATTGAATAAGACTGAGGTCTTTGAAATGGTGAAAGAATTCGATAGCGGTTTGACGTGAACAAATTGTTTCCACTCTCCGATAAATACATAACAAGGACAAATAGGAACAGGAGTAGGCCATTGAACCCCTCGAGAATGTTCTGCCATTTAATTAGATTGTGGATGATCTTGCATAAACATACGATAGCTAGGGCAGCACGGTGGCACAGTGGTTAGCATTGTTGCCTACGGCGTTGAGGACCTGGGTTCAAATCCCAGCTCTGGGTCACTGTCCGTGTGGAGTTTGCACATTCTCCCCATGTCTGCGTGGGTTTCGCCCCTACAACCCAAAAGATGTGCAGGATAGGTGGATTGGCCACGCTAAATTGCCCCTTAATTGGAAAAAATAATTGTGTACTCTAAATTTTAAAAAAACTTTATAACATAAGATAGCTACTAACAGCTCAAATAAAGGGGGCAGGATGCTCCCAAAATGAGACTATGTCCCCATGTCAGTGTAAAAACAGTGGAGTATTACTCCAAAAATTCCTTACAAAAAGTTGAACAAATTCAATGCCCTGCAGGGGACTATCAGGGACCTGGAGTGAATTTCGTAACTTTTGCTGCAGATACGGGTCCCCGCACTTTCGGTTTGGAGTCCACGCATGCACACGGCGGCCGTGCCGAGCTTTGTGGCGGACTCAGACTGCAGAGCCACACAGAGAAAAGACCCCCCTGATCAGCCGTGCGCCCGAGCCTGAAACCGCACAGATTTAATCCCCGGCCGCCTATAAGGCCCCCCCTGGACTCCGATCCTCCCGCCCCCGACCAGGGCGCCCGCGGATAGGTGGTTTGTTCTACGCCGTCAGGAACTCGGCCGGTCGGGAGCGGAGGATTGCTGGGCGGGCCTCTGGCAATGGCCCCCCCGGCAGGCGCGGCGTACTCCACGGTCACGCCGATTTTCGGGGCCCGGAGAATCGCCGGACCGGCACCGGGCCCATTTACGGCGTGAAAGTGGATTCTCTGCTCCCACACCGGCCTCGATTTTGGCGCGGGGCTGCGGAGAATCCAGCTCAGAGTTTCTGGGGGATTTCTTTATACATGGAACGCGGTGAGAGTGTGCAACTTGCTGGAGTTGTTGAAGTGGTGAGCAATATTGATGCATTTATGGTGGAGGCTTGATGAATACATGAGGGAATGGAGGGATTTAGGAGGCAGAGGGGAAAGAGGAAATTCGAGTGGGAGGAAGCTTGTGTGGAATATAAATAGTGGGATGATTGATTCTGTGCTGTAAATTCTCTGTAATTTTAGATTTTTTTTGTGGGTGTGGAAGCTGAACCAGGCTTGCCTGAACCAGGTACATTAAGGGTCGCCTGCTTCAAACCATCCACTCCCATGATTCTGTTAGTGGGTTACAGTTACAATGATAAATGAAGCATCTCCTCATTGTTTTTGGAGCAGAAGGAAACAGCCCTCAGCAATTAAATCTTGAAGTGATGTCTGAGCAACGACATGTGGGCCAGTTCTTAAAATATTCCGCTTCACTGGATCTCATCCTCCACGACATCACTCCCATCCTGTGAAGGGATGTGGTTGAAGGGTTCTGAATCTTATGTTACAAGCTGTCAGATTTACCGAGCAAACACTTAAAGCATGTCTTTGATAAAATGAATCTGAAAACTCTGGCATTGAAACCAGTTTCTTAATCATCCGATAGGCAGCTGAGAGTAAGGCTCTGAGTAAGGTTAAGGTCCCTTGGCACACAAACTCGAAAACTTGGATCAGCGAGGTAAATTCTGGTAGGCACCATCCAAGAGAAACATTCCTCATGCCATAAAAGAACAGCTTGATCACCTGACCCAACACTTTTTTTTTGTACTTGCTTTGTTTATTTTACCTCACGAAGTTCATAGAGTTAAATACAAACTTCTCTAAGAAAACAGGATTTGTGGTAAAGTTCAGCTTACTGAAACTGTACCTCATGTTTTGCCGCTCCCCTCTTTTTGCGTTAGCATGTTCCACTGGGTGATGTCATCGGATTAAATGGATAATGCCAAGAACAACCCATGATATCATCCGGAGAACAGTCGATTGTGAGTGAAGGGGGTTAAAGTATTAGCAGACTGGAAATAATTAAAGCTTGTTAAAATATAAACAGCTTGTGCGACATTTGGATTGTGAAAAAGTGTGGTGAAAAAGTATTTTATCGGTTGTGATGCGCTGATGGCCAGCTTGTTGGTAGTCTTTGAGTGTCAGCTGGTGATGTCGCCCTGGCGCATGCCAATGTGAAACACCTATAAATTAATGCAACTCAGGCTAACTGCTAACAAGACCTTTATTTTTTCAGAGTTGGCTCATTAATCAAAATTTTCAACATGGCTGTTTCTTGCTTCTGGTATGTTTCTGCCAGCAAGAGTGATAATTGGCTGTTGAGGAATTGTGTTGAATGGCTCTGACCAATAGGAGCAGATTTCTCAGTGTGAGGTGAATCAGGATTGGGGTGGGTGTTAAGTGGTTCATTTTGTTCCACACTCTCTTCAATTATTGGATTGCATAGGACACATGACGGCCCAACCACTCTCTGCCACCCTCAATGCTCTGCTCGAGCAGCGCGGTAGCATAGTGGTTAGCACAATTGTTTCACAGCTCCAGGGTCCCAGGTTCGATTCCCAGCTGGGTCACTGTCTATGCGGAGTCTGCACGTTCTCCCCGTGTGTGCGTGGGTTTCCTCCGGGTGCTCTGGTTTCCTCCCACAGTCCAAAGATGTGCGGGTTAGGTGGATTGGCCGTGCTAAATTGCCCTTAGTGTCCAAAAGATGTTAAGAGGGGGTTACGGGGATAGGGTGGATACATGGGCTTCGGTGGGGTGCTCTTTGTAAGGGCTGGTGCAGACTCGAAGGGCCGAATGGCCTCCTACTGCACTCAATTCTATGATTCTATGATTCGAGGCTCATCCCATCACTCCTCATCTAAATCTGCCAAGGTTTTATAAATTTGATCAGCCTCAGAACAATGCAGGGATGACACTAGTTTCTATGTGTGTAGGAACTTTATTTACAGAAATTTATACAAAGTTTTAAAATTTCTTCGGCATGCTTCAGCTCTTAAGCCCAAGAAGCGTCTGTGAGTCTGTTGATTTATCTTTGAGGCAATGCCCAGACTTAACCAATCGAGAACAGTGAGCACAGATCAATTACCGGACTCAAATCATCAAACACAGAACAACTGAAGGCCGAGTAACCTTCTATTCCCTTCTCCCTCTTTTGTTAGTATAGTTTCCCCTCACGTGCTATTTGCTTCAACCACTCCCTGTGGTAAGGAGTTCCACATTCTCAAAGTTTCTTCTGAGTTCCCTATTGGATTTCTTGGTGACTATCTCATATCGATGGTCTCTAGTTATGATGTGCCCCACAAGAGGAAAAGTTCTGTCTATATCCACTCCATCAAAATGTTGGTTCATTTTATAGACCACGACTAGATCACCCATCAGCCTCCTTTTTATCAAGAGACTCATTCTTTCCAGATCTGTACACTCACACATTTCTGGTATCATCCTTGCAAATCTTCTCTGCACCTGCTCAGTGCCTTGCTATCCATTTTATAAGATGGCGACCAGAACCACATGCTGCACTCTAAGTGTAATATAACTGAGATTTGATACATGTTTAATATAACTGCCCTATTTTTATTTCTATCCCTATAGAAATAAAGCCTAGTTTCTGTTTTTCTTTTTAAAGGCCTCGCCAACCTGTGGTGCAACTCTTAGTGAATGGTTTATTCAGGCTGTCGGGGTAATGAATTAAGGGGTGCTTTGGCATCTAGGCAAGTGGGTGCTGCTTAAACTGTAACAGTGAAGGAGCAAGATGTTGCCAAATCTATAAAAATGGGCTTCCTAGCACACTGCAGGCACAAGGACGACCTGCACAGGCATAACATTCATAGGTTAAACATTTCTGTTTCCTCTCTTCATAGATGCTGTCAGACGTGCTGAATAATTCCAGCATTTTCCATGTTTATTTCATATTACAATGTCATCCTTGTTTGTCTAGCTGTCCACTTGCATAAGAAAGAAACTGATTTCACTGGTATTTTTGACTTGCAACCTAATTTTCTGATTTGACACCAACCATTTTGCTGAAGTAAAAATGTTGTAAAATTTTTCATCCTGCACTCATCAGGCTAGATCACAAGAAATTACCCAACAGTAAAGAGAACAAAGACTTGAACACCATGAGAAGATAATGCTGATTGGTTGGCAAGTGGATCCTGATTGATAGAGGGATTGCCATGGATAATAAAACAGGTAATAGTTAACTGCTAAGCTTCTGTTCAAATTCAAACCAGCCAGGTCATCTCTGATTGGCCAAGGCATTGCCATGGTCAATGAACCAGGGAATGGCTGTGTGATATTATAGGTATTACGGTACCTGAGAGGCTGAAGTACCATTGGTAGAACCTATATGCTTGCCATTGGCTAGAGTGCATAATAGCTCCGCCCTGATAGGCGGGGTATAAGAACCCGTGCCGTCCCAGCAGCCCTCATTCTATACCTGAGCTGCTGGGGGAAACATCTAGCTTATTAAAGCCTTCAGTTGTACTACAACCTTGTTTTAGTGGTCATTGATCGTGCATCAATTTAATAAGCTGGATTTTAAGAAGAAAGGATGGAGCTTCGAATCAAGCCGGAGTGTCTGCAACTTAGCCCCCATGCAGCGAACTCAGCGGCGATCTTTAAGCACTGGCTGGCGTGTTTTAAAGGGTACCTCGAGACGGCAGAAAACGCACCCACAGGAGAGCAGAAACTGCACATCCTGCACTCAAGGGTGAGCCCGGAGATCTACACCCTCATCAAGGAAGCGGAAGACTTCGATGCAGCAATCGAGCTGCTAAAAGGACACTATATTCGCCCGGTAAACCAGGTCTACGCCCGGCACCTGCTTGCAACAAGGTGGCAAACCCCTGTGGAATTGTTGGAGGAGTTCTACCGTGCACTCCTGGTGCTGGGCAGAAGCTGCGGCTGCCCGCAAGTTTCGGCGAGCGAGCACACGGAACTCTTAGTCCGGGACGCTTTCGTGGCAGGTATGCTTTCATCTCAAATCCGCCAGCGCCTGCTAGAGAAAGACACCCTGGGTCTTAGGGAGGCACGGGCCCTTGCAGACTCCCCGGACGTGGCCTACAGGAACGCCCGCGCCTACATTCCCGACTGCTTGGCAGCCCTCTGGGCAGCGTGGAACCCCGCAGCGGCTGACCCAGAGACTTCCCCCGTTCCCCCGCAGGCCTGCGCTGCAAGGCGGCCTGCCAACCCCGAGGGGCCCCGCTGCTACTTTTGCGGGCAGGCCAAGCACCCCCGCCAGCGCTGCCCGGCAGGTGGATGCGGCAAAAAGGGCCATTTCGTGGGGGTATGTCAGGCCCGAACGGTGGCCACGGTCTCCAGCGGCATCTCCGGACTGCCACCACAAACTTCTCCATGAGCCCCATGTGGCCAGCGGTCGTCATCACCACCATATCCCAGGGCCACGTGCGGACCCCGGGCGCCGCCATCTTGTTCCACGGACGCCACGCTTGAGGGACGGCCGCCAAATTTTGTGCACCCCCGGCCATGTGCGACCAAAGGGAGACGCCATCTTGGATGGGCCCCCAGGACCCCAGCTCGGCCGACGACATACTGCCTGAACAGAATTCTCAACTACTGCGATTGACCTCGGTGACTCTGGATCAATCTCGACCTCGAACACTCTCAACCGCTTCGACGACCGTTTTCATCAACGGGCACGAGACGTCCTGCCTAATTGACTCTGGGAGTACGGAGAGCTTCATATACCCCGACACGGTAAGGCGCTGTTCCCTCCTCATCCACCCTGTTAATCAAAAAATCTCACTGGCCTCCGGTTCCCACTCAGTGGAGATAAAGGGGTTTTGTTTAGCAAACCTCACAGTTCAGGGAAGGGAGTTCAAAAATTTCCGTCTCGACGTCCTTCCCCACCTCTGCACGGCTACGCTCCTGGGTTTAGACTTCCAGTGTAACCTTCAAAGTCTGACCTTCCAATTTGGCGGCCCTATACCCCTCCTTACTGTCTGCGGCCTCGCGACCCTTAAGTTCAACCCGCCTTCCCTGTTGGCGAACCTCACCCCGGATTGCAAACCCGTGTCACCAGGAGCAGACGCTACAGTGCCCAGGACCGGATCTTTATTAGATCAGAGGTCCAAAGGCTACTGAGGGAAGGGGTCATTGAAGCCAGTAACAGCCCCTGGAGAGCTCAAGTAGTGGTGGTAAAGACCGGGGGGAAGCATAGGATGGTCATCGACTACAGTCAGACCATCAACAGGTTTATGCAGCTGGACACGTACCCCCTCCCCCGCATATCCGACCTGGTAAACAGGATCGCGCATTATAAGGTCTTCTCCACGGTGGATCTCAAGTCCGCCTACCACCAGCTCCCCATCCGCACTAGTGACCGCAAATACACTGCCTTCGAGGCAGACGGGCGGCTCTATCACTTCTTAAGGGTTCCCTTTGGTGGCACGAACGGGGTCTCGGTCTTCCAACGCGAGATGGACTGAATGGTTGACCAGTACGGTTTACTGGCAACATTCCCGTATCTCGATAATGTCACCATCTGCGGCCACGACCAGCAGGACCACGACACCAACCTCAGAAAATTCCTCCAGACCACAAAGATCCTTAACCTAACGTACAATAAGGATAAATGCGTTTTTAGCACCGACCATCTAGCCATTCTCGGCTACGTAGTGCGAAATGGAGTTATAGGCCCCGACCCTGAACGCATGCGCCCCCTTATGGAGTTCCCCCTCCCTCCCTGCTCTAAGGCCCTGAAGAGCTGCCTCGGGTTTTTTAGCTACTACGCCCAGTGGGTCCCCAACTACGCAGACAAGGCCCGTCCCCTGATCCAAACCACAGTTTTTCCCCTGTCGATAGAGGCCCGCCAGGCCTTCAGCCGCATCAATGCAGACATTGCAAAGGCCACGATGCACGCCATCGACGAGTCCCTCCCCTTCCAGGTCGAGAGCGACACGTCTGACGTAGCTCTGGCGGCAACCCTCAATCAAGCGGGCAGACCCGTGGCCTTCTTCTCCCGTACCCTCCATGCTTCAGAAATCCGCCACTCCTCAGTCGAAAAGGAGGCCCAGGCCATGAAATGAAATGGGGGAGTAGTTAGAGGCCCATAGTAGAAGCTGTGCGACATTGGAGGCATTGCCTGGCCGGCAGGCGATTCACTCTCCTCACGGACCAACGGTCGGTTGCTTTCATGTTCGATAATGCACAGCGGGGCAAGATAAAAAACGACAGGATCTTGAGGTGGACGTTCGAACTCTCCACCTACAACTACGAGATCTTGTATCGTCCCGGGAATCTAAATGAGCCTCCGGACGCCCTGTCCCGCGGCACATGTGCCACCGCACAAGTGGACCGCCTCCGAGCCCTCCACGAGGACCTCTGCCACCCGGGGGTCACTCGCTTTTCCCATTTCGTCAAGACCCGCAACCTGCCCTACTCCATCGAGGAGGTCAGGACAGCCACCAGGGACTGCCAAATCTGCGCGGAGTGCAAACCACACTTCTACCGGCCAGAGAGAGTGCACCTGATAAAGGCTTCCAGTCCCTTTGAACGCCTCAGCATGGACTTCAAAGGCCCCCTCCCCTGCACCGACCGCAACACGTACTTTCTGAACGTGATTGACGAGTACTCCTGGTTCCCATTCGCCATCCCCTGCCCAGACATGACCATCTCCACCGTCATCAAGGCCCTCCATAGCATCTTTGCACTGTTCAGGTTCCCCGCTTACATACACAGCGATAGGGGGTCCTCCTTTATGAGCGACGAACTGCGTCAATTCCTGCTCAGCAAGGGCATCGCCTCTAGCAGGACGACCAGTTACAACCCCTGGGGTAACGGACAGGTAGAGAGGGAGAACGGAACGGTCTGGAAGACCATCCTACTGGCCCTACGGTCCAGGAACCTCCCGGTCTCCCGTTGGCAAGAAGTCCTCCCGGATGCCCTCCACCCCATCCGGCCACTACTTTGTACAACCACCAATCAGCCACCTCACGAACATCTCCTTTTCTTCCCCGGGAAGTCCTCCTCTGCGACCTCGCTCCCGACCTGGCTGGCAGCACCCAGACCCATCCTGCTCCGAAAACACGTGCGGGCGCACAAGTCGGACCCGTTGGTCGAGAGGATCCATCTGCTCCATGCTAACCCCCAGTACGCCTACGTGGCGTACCCAGACGGCCGAGAAGTTACGGTCTCCCTATGGGACCTGGCGCCTGCCGGAACTCCACGTACATTCCAGCCACCAGTCCCACCCTCCCCTCCACTGCAGCACCTTACAGGAGGATTGGTCCTTCCACCGCCTCTGCCTAGGCCCCCCCCACCCACCGACGCCCCCCGCAGGCGCTCCCTTCCCAGGTCAGCCGTTTTCTCCACCAGCGCCTTCTAGAGGTGACGAAGCTGCCATGGAGATCGAAGCCACGCTCCCGGAGTCACAGACGCTCAAGCCTCCACCGGAGTCACCACCGAGGCTCCGACGATCACAGAGGACGACCAGGGCCCCCGATGGACTGATTGCTTCATTTTAACTGTATTCTGTAAATATAAAACACCGAATGTACATAGCTACCAGACTTGTAAATAGTTACTAAACACTGTACGAGGGTATTACGGTACCTCCATAACTAATTATACCATGTTGTTATGTTTTGTAGTTGCTGGCCACCAGCCCCGCTGGACTTTTTTTTAACAGGGGGTGAATGTGGTATTATAGGTATTACGGTACCTGAGAGGCTGAAGTACCATTGGTAGAACCTATATGCTTGCCATTGGCTAGAGTGCATAATAGCTCCGCCCTGATAGGCGGGGTATAAGAACCCGTGCTGTCCCAGCAGCCCTCATTCTGTACCTGAGCTGCTGGGGGAAACATCTAGCTTATTAAAGCCTTCAGTTGTACTACAACCTCGTTTTAGTGGTCATTGATCATGCATCAGGCTGTCCCCAAATTTTGCTTTGTTGAAAAATGCACAATGCATGGAGGGAAAACTGCATCCAACTGGACATGGGCTCGGAGGGAATACTGTATCCATGTAGGTACGGGCCTGGACGGAATGCTGTAGCCATGTGGACACGGGCTCGGAGGAATGCATTATCCGCGTGAATATGGGCTCAGAGGGAATGCTGTATCCGTGTAGATATAGACCTGGAAGGAATGCTGTAATGAGTTCAGTAAGAATTCTTACAACACCAGGTTAAAGTCCAACAGGTTTGTTTGGATTCACTAGCTTTCGGAGCACTGCACCTTCCTCAGCTGATTCACCTGAGGAAGGAGCAGTGCTCCGAAAGCTAGTGAATCAAAACAAACCTGTTGGACTATAGCCTGGTGTTTTAAGACTTCTTACTGTACTCACCCCAGTCCAACGCCGGCATCTCCACATCGTATCTGAGTTGGTACAGGCTCAGAGGGAATGCTGTATCGATGTGGATATAGACCTGGAAAGAATGCTGTATCCATGTGGATACAGGCTTGGAATGAATGTTATAACTGAATATAGGCGTAGAAAGAATGTTGCATCCCTGTGGATATGGGCTCAGAGGGAATAAACAAAAAAAATCAAGAACAGAGAACAGTACAGCACAGGAACCGGCCCTTCGGCCCTCCAAGCCTGAGCTGATCATGTGTCCTATCTAGACCAACCGCCTGTATCCTTCTATACTGTATCCAGGTGGATACGTGCTCGGAGGGAATGCTGTATCTGTGTGGGTATCAGCCTGGAAGAAATGCTATGTCATGTGGATATGGGCTCGGAGGGAATGCTGTGTCAGTGGGGATATAGGCCTGGAGGCAATGCTGTACCCATGTGGATATAGGCTCGGAGGGAATCCTGTATCCATGTGGATCCAGGCCTGGAAGGAAGCTGTAACTGTGGATACGGGCTCGGAGGGAATGCTGTATCTGCATGGAAACAGGCTCGGAGAGATTGCTGTGTACGGACTCGGAGGGAATGCTGTATCCGTGTGAATATGGGCTCAGAGGGAATGCTGTATCCTTGTGGATATAGAATTGGAGGGAATGCTGTATCCATGTGGACACTGGCTCGGAGGGAATGATGTAGCTGTGTGGATTAGGATTGAAGAGAATGCTGAATTCATGTGGATACAGGACTGGAGGGAATGCTGTGCCCCTATTGATATACGACCAGATGGAATAGTGTATCCATGTGAATAGAGGACAGGAGAGAATGTTGTATCCGCGTAGATACAAGACTGGAGGGAATTCTATATCCCTATTGATGTACGCCAAGAGGGAATAGTGTATCCATGTGAATCTAGGTCTGGAGAGAATGCTGTATCCCTGTAGATACAGGACTGGAGGGAATGTTGTATCCACGTGGATACAGGACTGGAGGGAATGCTGTATTCGTGTAGATACGGGACTGGAAGGAGCAGGAATGGAATACAGGTTCAGAGGGAATGCTATATCTGTGTGGATACAGGACAGGTGGGAATGTTGCATCCACGTGGATACGGGCTCAGAAGAAATGCTGTATCTGCGTGGATGCAGCACTGGAGGGAATGTTATATCCATGTGGATACAGGTTTAAGGGGAATGCTGTATCTGCATGGATACAGGACTGGAGGGAATGTTGTATCTGTGTAGATACAGGACTGGAGGGAATGTTGTGTCTACGTGGATACGGGCTTGGAGGGCATACTGTATCCACCTTGATACTGAACTGGAGAAAATGCTGTATCCACGTGGATATATAACAATAGAAAATGCTGTATCTGAGTGGATACAGGCCTGGAGGCAATGTTGTATCTGTGGATATGAGCTTGGAGAAAATACTGTATATGTGGATATGGGCTCGGAGGTAATGCTGTATCTGTGTAGATACAGGACTGGAGGGAATGTTGTATCTGCGTGGATATGTGCTCGGAGGTAATGCTGTATCTGTGTAGATACAGGACTGGAGGGAATGTTGTATCTGCGTGGAAATGGGCTCGGAGGGAATGCTGTATCTGTGTAGATACAGAACTGGAGGGAATGCTGTATCTGTGTAGATACAGGACTGGAGGGAATTTTCTATCTGTGTGGATATGGGCTCGGAGCAAATACTGTATCCGTGTGGATAAGGACTCAGAGGGAATGCTATACCAATGTGAATACAGGCCCAGAGGGAATGCTGTATGAACTCATAGATATAGATTTCACTTCCTTGTTCGTGACTGTGGCAATATTAAATTATGAGAAGGTGAAAAAAAACTAAAAGGAGATGTTGATAAAATGATGAAAATTTTCCTAAAAACAGCAGATTGAATTTACTGTAACTTGGTGTGAGTTGATCCATTTTAGTAAAATATACTCTGAATGTAAGTAGACTTAATGATGTGGGGTATGTGGCAGGTGATTAATGTCAGGGTCGCAGGTTGACAAGGCTGCAAAATCCAACGGAATTTGAGGACTTGTCACAATGAATATCCTAAATGAAAACCAAGAGGCGTTTATGAATTGATATAAAATCTCACCAGGCTCCACGCTATAGGAAGGACATTGTGGCTTTGGCAAGACAGAGTACAATGCAGTTATACTCAGGTAATGTCTGAAATTAGGGAATAAAAAGAAAGATTTGAAACATCAAGTTTTAGGTAATTAGAATAAATCAAATGGAGTGATGTGATGGAAGTGTTTAACATTCTGAAAGGATGGGACATGGGCAAGAGAGAAGCAGATTATTTCCTAAATAAAAAATCTACATAGTTTAAAGGTAGGGGGCTAGATTCTTCCTAAATGAGACAATGTCCCCACGCCGGCGTAAAAACGGTGGACTTTTATTCTCGAAATTCCTTGAAAAACGTTAGAATGAATTCATAGCCCTGCAGGGCGAGCAGGGGCCCGGAGTTAATCTTGCAGCTTTTGCTGCAGATACGGTCCCCCGCACTACCGGGTCGGAGGCCGCGCATGCGCAGAGCGGCGACTTCCAGCGGCCGGGCCGTGCTCCATGGCGGACTCAGACCGCGGAGCCAACAAAAACAATAAACCCCCCGATCGGACGTGCGCCCAAGCCTCAAACTCTGCGCTTTTAATCGTCGGTTGCCTATAAGACCCCCCCTGGTCTCCGATTCACCCGCCCCCGACCAAGGCGGCAGCCACTGAGTCTGCAGCCACCACGCCAGCATCCTGACCGGCAATAAGTGGTTAGTTCCACACCGTCGGCAACTCGGCCGGTCGGGAGCGGAGATTTGCTGAGCGGGCCTCCGGCAATGGGCCCCCGGTACTCCGCTGTGACGCTGATTTTCGGTGCCCGGAGAATCGCCGAACTGGCGACGGGCCCAATTACGGCGTGAAACTGGATTCTGCGTCCGAAGCCGGCCGCGATTTCGGCACGGGGCTGCGGAGAATCCAGCCCATGAGCTTTAGAACTGGGCTGACACAGAACAGGGAGTTATGACGGCTGTAAAATTAATTTATTTTAAAATAAATTTAACGTACCCAATTCATTTTTTTCCACTTAAGGGGCAAGTTAACATGGCCAATCCACCTAGCCTGCACATCTTTGGGTCGTGGCGGCGAAACCCACGCAAACACGGGGAGAATGTGCAAACTCCACACGAACAGTGGCCCAGAGCCAGGATTGAACCTGGGACCTTGGCACCGTGAGGCAGCAATGCTAACCACTGGGCCACAGTGCTGTCCTGTAAAATTAATTTCTATGCCTAGTGGCTGAGGCAGGAACTGTTGCCAACATTGATTGGCTCGGTGGATTAAAGAAAATGGTATTAAGGGATTTGGGATAAAGGAATCTGGGAAGGCGGGGTGTGAGGGTATGTGATTGGGATCATCTGTTCTTGTGGAGGGTCAGCGCCCACGTGGATCAGATGGGCCGAATGGCCTCTCTCCATGTGTAACGGCTGGATTGCCTAATTATTCAGTGCTGAATTAGCCTTGCAGGATTTAAATAATACATTCAAAGTCAGGAATGGCTGCTAACTTGGGGATAGCCTGAACAAGGTTTCAGACAGCAGATTGATCAACCATACCCTGTTCACCAACACAGTATGATCTGTCAGGAGATTTACATGTCAGATTTTGAGGTGCCCAACTAATATTTATTTTCACTGTTGCTAGGAGCTGCTGCTATTGCACGGGCAGCTCAGTCATTTCACTCCGTCATTAGCAACCGCCAGACTGCAATTTCACGGCGAAGGAGAGGGTTCAACCCTTTGAGAGCAGACAGGGCTCCACTGAATATGAAGAACAATACTGCCATCAATGTATTTCACCATGTTTGGGTGGTGTTCTGAGATGGAAATCAGAAGCTAGTCAGAAAAGATTGACTCCTTTCACATGGGAAAAATGATCCCCAGCGAACTGTTCCCTTGATGGCCTGTTAGCCTTCTGGCCTTGCCTACTGCTGCTTGCCCATTTCCGACACAATAATTGAAATTTCTGGGATTAATTGAGGGGCTTTGTTTAGTGTTACCAACCCTCCAATGATCGGCCAGGAGTCTCCAGGAATTGAAGATCAATCTCCAGGACACTGCCGTGTGCGACCCTGGAGAAAAATCAACAGGACATTACATTTTTTGTTGTTGTTGTCATTTTCTTTGAACATATCTTTACCAGATATAACAATGTTGAAAATGGGGGGGGGGCCTTCCACCTTCCACAGTCCAAAGATGTGCAGGTTATTTAGCTGACAGCCCAAGCATAGGAGCCTTGCATTTTTGTACCCAGACTTACATTTGTATAGCACCTTTCACAACCACAGGACATCCCAACGTGAAAAACCAATGAAATACTTTTCAAGTGTAATGTAGGCAATGCAGCAGCCACCTGCACACTGCCACAAACAATAATGTGATTGTTAGCAGTTTATCTGTTTCAGGTCTTATTGCTTGAGGAGTGAATATTGGCTATTGAACACAGGGAGAGCTATCTCCCTCTTGTTCAGTTCTCTGACATCCATCTGGGAACTGGGAAACACAATTGGCACCTTCAGCAGTGCAGCACTTCCTCAGTACTGCACTAAAGCACTGTGGGTGTACCTATACCACAGGGACCGCAGCAGTTCAAGATGGCAGCTCATCACCATCTGCTGCTCAATTCTGTGATGCCTCATGCTGTCAAAGGGCTGATACACAGAACGAGTGTTCCCTAATGTCCTTTAAAGAAGGAGTTCTATCATCCTTACTCAGTCTGGCCTACATGTGACGCCAGACCCACAGCAATATGATTGACTCTTAACTGCCCCTTTGTGGGTGGCGCAGTGGGTTAGCCCTGCTGCCTCGCGGCGCTGAGGTCCCAGGTTCGATCCCAGCTCTGGGTCACTGCCCGTGTGGAGTTTGCACATTCTCCCCGTGTTGCGTGGGTTTCGCCCCCATAACCCAAGGATGTGCAGGGTGGGTGGATTGGCCACGCTAAATTGCCCCTTAATTGTAAAAAAATGAACTGGGTACTCTAAATTTTAAAAAACCCAATAACTGCCCCTCAGCAATGGCCGAGTGAGCCACTCAGTTCAAGGGCAATTAGGGATGGGCAGAAAATGCTGACCTTTCCCAATCCCCAGTAAAAAAAATAAACTTTATAACAATCTAATAAAGCTCTCACTCCTGCACACTTGATAGTAAAAATATACTCCCATTCATAGAACTCATTGTGGATTATAGAGTTGATAATATAGACAATATGTTGTGAATGTACGGTAGCACAGTTGCTTCACAGCTCCAGAGTTCCAGGTTCAATTTCCGGCTTGGGTCATTTTGTGCACGGTCTCCCCGTGTGTGCGTGGGTTTTCTCCGGGTGCTCTGGTTTCCTTCCACAGTCCAAAGATGTGCAGGTTAGGTGGATTGGCTATGATAAATTGCCCTTAGTGTCCAAAAAGGTTGGATGGGGTTACTGGGTAACGGGGATAGGGTGGAAGCGTGGGGCTTAAGTTGGGTGCTCTTTCCAAGGGCTGGTGCAGACTCGATGGGCCTGTGATGAACGGTTACTGCCTTATCATCATGTAAGGTGATGTCCCCTTTAAGACCGGGCTTGGAACCCTGGGGACTCCGCCCATCTGGGAGCCATACATAAAGGCCTGCCTCATGGTCTGTATAGCAGTCAGCTCTCGTCCAAATCTGTAGCATAGTTATTAGCCTAATAAAGCCTTCTTTACAGTTTAATCTCTAAGCATCATTATTGAGGGTACCTCAGGGCCTAATGGTCTCCTTCTGCAATGCAGATTCTATGATTCTAACCTCTCTGGAGGTGGTCAAATGTGCATTATCCAATCAAGGATGACGGCCAGGAGAAGCAGGGGACCCAATAGGAGGGTTCGTAGTGTGGTCTAGCCAGCAGCTCCTGCGGGAGAGGATTAGGAGATGGCAAAGGTGCCTCAAAATGGAGGCTTTCTCTGCAGCATTGCAAAACGTTAAAAATCCCTCATTGCCACAGCTCCTAGGTGATCACTGGTTTGCAGCCATGGCTGTGGCCATAACATCTCCATGGGCCACTTCTGGGGAGTGATAGGTGGCAATAATGGCACTCCTCTCGAAATCCCCTGCCGATAGGAGACCCCCTTTCAATTCAATTCTGGTCTCTTGTCTCCGTACTGGAGGGGAAAGGAGGGACTTCTGCCATTGGGAAGATCATAGTGGTGCCATCGCCTTTCCTTTGATTGACCAATAATCTGCCTAATTGGCAACCCTGCTGCTGCCATGATTACCCTACCTCCAGCAAGGTCACTTGGAAGAGGGAATGTGTCAGGAAGCCAACCTGATTCGCAATATGCTGCTCCTGCTCCCTGCCATTTCCTAACCTGCCTCCTTGGGACTGGGAAAGTTCAACCCATGATCCCTGCGTTCCAGGTGGTGTGCCATTGCCAATAGGCTACCACACACTCCACCATGAGGAGTCTGTCATGGTTCGTGGAGTAGGTGCATTCCAAATTCACTGCAGTTCATAGAATCATAGAATCCCTGCAATGCAGAAGGAGGCCATTTTGCCCATTGAGTCTACACTAATCCATTGATGGAGCACCCTACTTAGGCCACACCCCTGCCCTACTCCTGTAACCTCACCTAACCTTTTGGACACTAAGGGACGATTTAGCATGGCCAATTCACCTAACCTGCACATCTTTGGACTGTGGGAGGGAAGCAGAGCACCCGGAGGAAACCCACGCAGACACGGGGAGAGCATACAAACTCCACACAGACAGTCACCCAAGGTTGGAATTGAACCTGGATTCCTGGTGATGTGAGGCAGCAGTGCTAACCACTGTGCCATTGCGTCACCAAAAGAGCATCCTATCTAGGTTCACTCCCCTCCCCCATCCCGCCCACTTACCCTACCCCTGTAACCCCACCTAGAGTACCCAATTCATTTTTTAAATTAAGGGGCAATTTAGCGTGGCCAATCCACCTACCCTGCACATCTTCTGGGTTGTGGAAACCCACGCAAACACGGGGAGAATGTGCAAACTCCACACGGACAGTGACCAACATCCAGATTTCTTCCACTCCAGCTGTTGGACGTCTGCTGGATTACCCAGCAGATAGCAGGAGAAGGAAGAGATGAAGCTGCTTCTCCTTGTGGTAAAGTACATTCTTCCACTCAAAGTACCAAAGAGAGCAGGAAAGTGCTACAGTGCTGGAAACAAATGCCTTTTCACACAGGAGTCCTTTGATGATCCAAGGCCACCCCCATCTTAATGCACGCAATATCTAACATCAGCTTGTGGCTACAATTATTCTCTCGACTCAGAAAGACGCAGCCCATTGACAGTCCAAACTACCTCTATTATGTCAGCAAGAGAAAGTACAGAATTCGGAAGGGTTGAAAGTACAGTGTAGGGGTCAGAGCTTGTGATTGATTCAAATATAAACAATTAAATATTGGTTATTTTTTGCCTTTGTGGAGTTGAGTAAAATAGGCGGCTTGACTGAGTGAGGCTGTAGGAAGTGGGATGTCATGTAATGAAGCCTCCAGCAATCGAGCCATTGGTTCTGGGATGCAAGCTGGATGATGGCAGTTTCGGAAATATGTTCCATTTACAATACCTGGACGGTCAAAGCACAAAGCTGGCTTGGTCAGTACATGCGTCCATTCCTGGGATTCATTCTAAATCACAAAGTCCTGCAACAGTTCCACTGCCTGTACATTCCCTCCCGACATCACAGACTTG
The DNA here is from genome assembly GCF_047496885.1 of Scyliorhinus torazame. Taxonomy (NCBI): domain Eukaryota; kingdom Metazoa; phylum Chordata; class Chondrichthyes; order Carcharhiniformes; family Scyliorhinidae; genus Scyliorhinus; species Scyliorhinus torazame. Next base: position 49,024,441 of record NC_092727.1, read on the forward strand.
ACCTTCTTTTACACCTTACCTGTTAACCCGGCACAGTGGTAGCCCTCAGTCCCACACTTGAGGCCTACATAGAAACCCACAACCTCCTTGACTGAAACACATTCTCTGGTCTTAATAAATTGCTACTTGGGTGGTCTGGCTGAAAATTAACTGTTGCACTTCTGATGAGACTACAGTACAAAATTCCTCCCTTTTCTTCTGTGCAGATCTGGACACTGCCATCAGGTTATTCAATCATACAGAGTGGTGGACCTGGGAAGAATCCTATCCTCCAGTGAAGAGAAGGTCTATCGGTGCTTACAGGGTTAAAGGCTATGCTGCAAATGAACGACAATCAGGGAAACTCTTTGCTTATTGTCACAAGTAGGCTTCAAATGAAGTTACTGTGAAAAGCCCCTAGTCGCCACATTCCGGCACCTGTTCGGGGAGGCTGTTACGGGAATTGAACCTGCGTTGCTGACCTGCCTTGGTCTGCTATCAAAACCAGCGATTTAGCCCTGTGCTAAACCAGCCCCTGTTGCAGTCTCAGTGTAATGGGAATATCCTTTTTCCACCCACAATCAAACATGCAGCCCCCTTCGAACAACTCCCCATACTCTCAAAGACCTTAGACATGGTATCAAAATAGGATGGATGGGCCAAGGTGACCGTGAGATGTAAACATCCTCACCTATTTTCCTGCTAGTGTGTGTAACAGACAGCCATGAACCATCTATCAAATATTCTCTGAGCTATCATTGTGTAGGTACAAGCCAGCATCGGCCGATGTGGGGGTGTGTTTGAGGATTGTAGTTCAGTGGCTGTGGGGGGTGGGTGGAACTGCGGGTACGGGTAGACCAATTCTAATATCTGATTTCCCCCCCCCCCTCTATCCTGCCTGGAGGGATCCAGTTCTGGTTCATCACAGGCATTAATGAGGTCCGACTGCAATAGTTTTCAAACCCTTTAGGAAGTCTGCTCTCCTGTTTAATTGGCCCTGGGAGATGGTTTAGTCCCTCAATAACAAATATGAAGCATCATTTATTTTCCTCTGAAGAGGTTGCATGATTGCATTAAAACACGCACATTCACACAATCCCTCTCTCACTCACACTGGGCTGGATTCTCCACGCCAACGGGTCCCCAAGGTGTAGCCATCTAAGATGGCCACCTGCAAAGGACCATGGGAATTATGGCCAACCCAGGACTCAGACAGATACAGAGCCTACGTGTATCTGAAACACAGTTAACCAGGCCTGATCGAAAACCCCTGCTCGTTTGCATTTTAATGGCCCATTTTCCCAGGACAATAGAACTCCAATCAAGCAACCGGTACAGCCACAGACTGATCGGCACCACTCCCCTGACACAGAAAGCACAACTTCCAAGGTCAATGACCGCTAAGGACCCACCCAGCCACCAAGGCACCCGCCCCTTTATTGGCCGAAATCAAAGAGAGTGATCAGAGCCCTGTCGAACTATTGGGTCCAAGGTTAAGGACCTCCCCAAAGAGCGCAAAATCCCAGAGGGATATAAGAGAGCACAGCCATGTGTTCTGTCTCTTTTGGATCCGGCCTGTGCCAACCCAATCATAGCAGGAACAGCCAGTGAAGTTCAAGACCAACGCTCGCTACCTGATGGATGAGCCCAGCAGAGACAGAGCCACTTTCTTCGAACCAGCCAAGTGAAATTCAGATAAAGGCCTTATCCATTTGCACAGTGCCGATCGCCCTGAAGTTAAGCGTAGGTTATTGTAGCTGATAGGTGTAGTTTAACTCGTAGTAGATCATAGAATTTACAGTGCAGAAGGAGGCCATTCGGCCCATCGAGTCTGCACCGGCTCTTGGAAAGAGCACCCTACCCAAGGTCCACACCTCCACCCTATCCCCATAACCCAGCAACCCCACCCAACACTAAGGGCAATTTTGGACACTAAGGGCAATTTATCATGGCCAATCCACCTAACCTGCACATCTTTGGACTGTGGGAGGAAACCGGAGCACCCGGAGAAAACCCACGCACACACGGGGAGGATGTGCAGACTCCGCACAGACAGTGACCCATGCCAGAATCGAACCAGGGACCCTGGAGCTGTGAAGCAATTGTGCTATCCACAATGCTACCGTGCTGCCCTATTGTGTGTGCATGTCGTGTAGCCACCTGGGTTGGCCAATTCCCGACGTAAAATGGAGAACAGCAAAGGCTGAAGGGAAATTCAGCCAACACAGGCAGAAACTAGCAGGCGCAAGTTACTGTGTATTAGACTCTGCAAAAGCCCAGACAGCATCGATACAAGCAGCCATCTGCATTATAATGTAGCAGCCATCTACATACTAATGCGCGATCCCCGGGAACAATCGAAACATTTGAGATAAACAAGGCCAAGCCAGACTCCTCGGCGCCAGCAGGAGCCAACACAAATGAGGTCAACGGACACCTAAAGACCGCCCATCGATCAGGGCACCGCTCCAGTATTGGAGAAATCGAACCAAGCGATTGGAACGAAGTCCAATCACTTGTAACCAGGTACGGGATCCTCCCCGAAAGGCGGGAAGCCCCTGGGGACTATAAAGTAAAGCCCCCAAGTTCAAATCGTCCTTCTTGGCAGGGTCACTCAGCAACGCGAACCAACCCTTGACAGTGACCTGTCCAACTGCCGCCAAAAGACCGTAAGTCTCAAGTCAACGCTTGCTACGAGATAGGCGCTCCTCGCTACCATAGAACATAGAACGATACAGCGCAGTACAGGCCCTTTGGCCCACGATGTTGCACCGAAACAAAAGCCATCTAACCTACACTATGCCATTATCATCCATATGCTTATCCAATAAACTTTTAAATGCCCTCAATGTTGGCGAGTTCACTACTGTTGCAGGTAGGGCATTCCACGGCCTCACCACTCTTTGCGTAAAGAACCTACCTCTGACCTCTGTCTTATATCTATTACCCCTCAGTTTAAAGCTATGTCCCCTTGTGCCAGCCAATTCCATCCGCGGGAGAAGGCTCTCACTGTCCACCCTATCTAACCCCCTGATCATTTTGTATGCCTCTATTAAGTCTCCTTCTTCTCTCCAACAAAAACAACCTCAAGTCCATCAGCCTTTCCTCATAAGATTTTCCCTCCATACCAGGCAACATCCTGGTAAATCTCCTCTGCTCCAAAGCCTCCACGTCCTTCCTATAATGCGGTGACCAGAACTGTACGCAATACTCCAAATGCGGCCGTACCAGAGTTTTGTACAGCTGCAACATGACCTCCTGACTCCGGAACTCAATCCCTCTACCAATAAAGGCCAACACTCCATAGGCCTTCTTCGCAACCCTATCAACCTGGGTGGCCACTTTCAGGGATCTATGTACATGGACACCTAGATCCCTCTGCTCATCCACACTTCCAAGAACTTTACCATTAGCCAAATATTCCGCATTCCTGTTATTCCTTCCAAAGTGAATCACCTCACACTTCTCTTCATTAAACTCCATTTGCCACCTCTCAGCCCAGCTCTGCAGCTTATCTATGTCCCTCTGTAACCTGCTACATACTTCCACACTGTCGACAACACCACCGACTCTAGTGTCGTCTGCAAATTTACTCACCCACCCTTCTGCGCCTTCCTCTAGGTCATTGATAAAAATGACAAACAGCAACGGCCCCAGAACAGATCCTTGTGGTACGCCACTTGTAACTGAACTCCATTCTGAACATTTCCCATCAACCACCACCCTCTGTCTTCTTTCAGCTAGCCAATTTCTGATCCACATCTCTAAATCACCCTCAATCCCCAGCCTCCGTATTTTCTGCAATAGCCTACCGTGGGGAACCTTATCAAACGCTTTACTGAAATCCATATACATCACATCAGTCCATACCAGCTTTTGAATCCCACAGACTCAGAACCCGAACGAAAGGCCATTTGTTCCCCTGACCCTGTGGGCCAGTCCGAAGCTAAGTATTGGCCAAAAAGTTATTAACCAAAAGTTAGCAACAGTCGACATAACTCTTGTGCGTGTAAATAAACCATCTTTTGAACTAATTAACTGATTGTGTGGTCATTTGATCGATATAAGGGAACGCTTGTGGTTCACCAACATTATTAATAGAGCAACAAAGGTGAGGAATTCTCCCCTGTCTCGGGGGCTAGGTGGATGCCGGAGGGGTTGGCGCCCCTCCCGCCAGCGCCGAAGGGACTGCGCGGGTTTGCACATGCGGCAAAGGGCCGGCATGATCTTGCGCATGTGCGGAACTGCTGGAGAGTTTTGGCGCATGCAGGGGGGGTTCTCTTCTCCGCACCTGCCCTGGTGGAGCCCTACAGGGGCCGGTGCGGAAGGAAGGAGTGCCCCCACGGCACAGACCCGTCCCCACTGCGGCGTGGGAACATTGGCGTTTTACGACCGAATATTCGGCGTAAAACGGCCACCGATCCGCCGTTTGGCTGGAGGCTAGCAGTCGAGAAGAGGAGAGCACCCGGCTCTAGCTGCAGATACGGCCCGGAGAATTGCCGGGTCCGTGGCCGTCCATGTGCATGGCACGGCCTGCAGCGGCCGCGCCGTGCAACATGGCGCCGGCAGATCGCTAACCCAGCCTGCAAAATAGCGCCCCCTATCTCACACATGCACTCACACAATCTCTCACACACACTCACACAATCTCACACACACTCATAACTCACACACACACTCACACAATCTCACACACACTCACCCAATCTCTCACACACACTCACACAAGCTCTCACTCACACTCACACAAGCTCTCACTCACACTCACACTATCTCCGACACACACACACAATCTCTCACACAATCTCACACACACTCACACAATCTCACACACACACAATCTCACACACACTCACACAATCTCACACACACACAATCTCACACACACTCACACAATCTCTCGCACTGTTGCTCTTTTTAGCCTTTGTTTATTAGCTCTGATTATGTCACCTTTGCTCACGAGTCGCCAGGTATCTTTCTGATACCGCCACGTGGTTCAAGCTCAAGTTATGATTAATAAGTCAGCACACCGCTTAGTAAGATTGAAATCAACGGTCATTTATTATATACAACAAGTAATGTTTACACAATAATCCTACTATCTATATACTAGAAACCTATCTTAATACTTAACTTTAGGAAGAGCCAATACTTAACTTTAGGAAGAGCCCACCAGGTCAGGGAAACAAATGGCTTATCGAATCGGATCTGGCCCGCGGGATTCAAAAGGCTGATACAGGTCGATGTCTAGGAGTCTTTATCGGATAGCGATCGCTGGATTCAAACTTACAGTTGCTGGTTGATGTTCTTGCGAAGGTCTCGAGCAGGCGAAGAAGGGAGAGAGAGAGAGATCTGAACTTGGCCCCTCACTTTATAGGGCCCAGGGGCTTCCCGCCTCTCGGGGCGGCCCTTGACCCTGAGTCCCAAGTGATTGGACTTGTTCCCAATCACTGGGTTCGATACGTCCAATTGCGAGGCAATTCCCCGATCGGGGGGTGGTCGTTCACCTGCCTTTGTTTCGGCCACTGCAGGCGCCGACAGGTCTGGCCCAGTATTCAATTGCTAATATGTTGCAATTGTTCCCGGGGATAGCCGATTAAACTGCAGATGTCTGGGTTGATGGGCTGCTAATAGTCCTGAGTATCGATCTGGGCCGACTTCCCCAGAGCCGAATATGATATTCTGCCTGCAGCTGTCCGTTTGTGTCCTGTTGGCTGCTTTTCCCATCAGCCTTTTCGGTTAGCCATTTTAAATCGGGTTTTGGCCAAATTAACAGGGAATCAGCCATTTTAGGTGGCTACAGCACACACTCACACAATTTCACATACACTCACACAATCTCTCACACAATCTCACACACTCACACAATGTCACACACACTCACACAACCACACACACTCACACAATCTCTCACACACTCACAATCTCACACAATCACTCACACAATCTCTCTCACGCACACACACTCACACAATCTCTCACACACACAATCTCTCCCAAAATCTCACATACACACTCACAATCTCTCACTCACACAATCTCTCACACACTCACATAATCTCTCACTCACACCCACACACACTTACACACACACACACACAATCATACACATTAACACAATCACTCACACAATCTCTCACACACACTCACACAATCTCTCACACTATCTCTCACGCACACTCACACAATCTCTCCCTCACAATCTCTCACACAACCTCTCACACAATCTCTCACACACAATCTCTCACAAAATCTCTCACACACACTCACACACTCTCTCACTCACACAATCTTTCACACACACTCACACCGTCCCTCACACACACAATCGCTCACACAATCCCTCACTCACACAATCTCTCACACAATCTCTCACACATACTCACACAATCTCTCACACACACTCACACAATCTCTCACACACTCACACAACCTATCAGACTCACACTCACACAATCTCTCACACACACTCACACAATCTCTCACAGACTCACACAATCTCTCACACACACTCATACAATCTCACACATGCACTCGCACAATCTCTCACACACATTCACACAATCTCACACACACTCACAATCTCACACACACACTCACACAATCTCACACACTCACCCAATCTCTCACACACACACACAATTTCTCACTCACACTCACACAATCTCTGACACACACACACAATCTCTCACACACACTCAGACAATCTCACACACACTCCCAATCTCACACACACACACAATCTCACACACACTCACACAATCTCACACACACTCACACAATTTCACATACACTCACACAATCTCTCACAAACATATATTATATATGATACACAAAAATATATTTATTCAAATTTTTCAACAAATTTTCAACAAACCCCCCCCCCAACAAAAAAAAAGAAACAAGAACACAAGAATCAGAAATTATACATTGGATTTCCCCCATATGCAATAACCCGCCATATAACATTAAAAAATACAAATAGGGAAAACACCCCCAACTTCACCCAAACGCCACCCCAAAAGACCCCCCCCCCCCCCCCCCCCCGGGCTGCTGCTGACCTCCTCCGAACGCGAGATAGTCTAGGAACGGCTGCCACCGCCTGAGGAACCCTTGCACAGACCCTCGCAAGGCAAACTTTATCCTCTCCAGCTTGATGAACCCTGCCATGTCATTGATCCAAGCTTCCACAGTAGGGGGCTTCGCATCTTTCCATAGTAGCAAAATCCTCCGCCGGGCTACCAGGGACGCAAATGCCAGAATACCGGCCTCTTTCGCCTCCTGCACTCCCGGCTCATCCGATACCCCAAATAATGTGCCAATCCCCAGCTCGGCTTGACCCGGGCGTTTACGACCTTGGACATAGTCCTCGCAAAATCCCTCCAAAACCGAACCAGCGCCGGGCACGACCAGAACATATGGACGTGATTTGCCGGGCTCCCCGAGCACCTCCCACATCTGTCCTCCACCCCAAAGAACCTACTCAACCTCGCCCCTGTCACATGCGCTCTGTGAGTAACTTTGAACTGTATTAGGCAGAGCCTGGCGCAAGAGGAGGAAGAATTAACCATACTCAGGGCATCAGCCCACTGACCCTCATCTATCTCCTCCCCAAGCTCCTCCTCCAATTGCCCTTTAACTCCTCCACCGAGGCCTCCTCCTCTTCCTTCAGCTCCTGGTAAATCGCCGAAACCTTGCCTTCTCCAACCCATACACCCGAAGTCACCCTATCCTGGATCCCACTTGCCGGAAGCAGTGGGAATTCCCTCACCTGCTGCCTCACAAACACCCTCACTTGCATGTACCTGAAAGCGTTTCCCGGGGGTAGCCCAAACTTCTCCTCCAGCGCCCCTAGGCTCGGAAGCGTCCCATCGATGAACAGGTCCCCCATTCTTCTAATCCCTGCCCGATGCCAGCTCCGAAACCCCCCATTCATCCTCCCCGGGACGAACCGATGATTCTCCCGAATCGGGGACCAAACCGAGGCTTCCACCTCGCCCCTGTGTGGCCTCCACTCCCCCCAGATCTTCAGCGTCGCCGCCACCACTGGACTCGTGGTGTACCTTGTTGGCGAAAGCGGTAGCGGTACCGTCACCAGCGCCCTCAGGCTCGTGCCCACACAGGACGCCATCTCTAGCCTCTTCCACGCTGTCCTCGCTCCCTCCATTACCCACTTACGGATCATCGCCACATTGGCTACCCAATAATAGCCACACAAATCCGGCAGCGCCAGCACCCCCCCTGTCCCTGTTATGCTCCAGAAACACCCTCTTCACCCTCGGGGTCTTATTCGCCCACACAAATCCCATGATGCTCCTGCTTACCCGTTTGAAAAAGGCCTTGGGGATCATAATGGGAAGGCACTGGAACACAAAGAGAAACCTCGGGAGGACCGTCATTTTGACCGACTGCACCCTACCCGCTAGTGAGAGTGGCAGCATATCCCATCTTTTAAAATCCTCCTCCATCCGCTGCACCAACCGCGTCAAATTGAGCTTGTGCAGGGCCCCCCAAATCCTAGCTACTTGAACCCCTAGGTACCGAAAGCTCCTTTCCGCCCTCTTCAGCGGTAGCTCGTCTATCCCCCTTCCCTGGTCCCCTGAATGCACCACAAAGAGCTCACTCTTCCCTACATTGAGTTTGTACCCCGAAAAGTCCCCAAACTCCCTCAGGATCCGCATGATCTCCGCAATCCCCTCCACTGAATCCGCCACATACAGGTTGTCGGCATACAACGACACCCGGTGTTCCTCTCCTCCCGGATCAGTCCCCTCCATTTCCTGGACTCCCTCAGTGCCATAGCCAACGGCTCAATTGCCAGTGCAAACAGCAAGGGGGATAGGGGGCACCCCTGCCTCGTCCCCCGGTACAGCCGAAATTACTCCGACCTCCGCCGGCACCTTTGCCAGCAACTTAGCGTCAACATTGAGGAGCGAGATTGGTCTATATGACCCACATTGCAATGAATCCTTGTCCCGCTTCAAGATCAAAGAAATCAGCGCCCTGGACATTGTTGGGGGCAGTGTCCCCCCCTCCCTCGCCTTATTAAAAGTCCTCACTAGCAACGGGCCCAGCAGGTCCACGTATTTCCTATAGAATTCAACCGGGAACCCATCCGGCCCCGGGGCCTTCCCCGCCTGCATGCTCCCCAATCCTTTAACCAGCTCCTCCAGCCCAATCGGCGCCCCCAAACCAGCCACCTCCTCCTCGGGAACCTCAACTGATCCAGGAATCGTCGCATCCCCTCCTCCCCCGCTGGGGGCTCAGACCTGTACAGATCCCCATAGAAGTCCCTAAATACCTTGTTTATTCTCCCCGCACTCCGCACCGTATTCCCCCCTCTATCCTGAACTCCACCAATCTCCCTCGCTGCCTCCCTCTTACGAAGCTGATGTGCCAGCATCCGACTCGTCTTCTCCCCATACTCATACGTCGCCCCCTGCGCTTTCCTCCACTGTGCCTCTGCTTTCCTCGTGGTCAACAGGTCGAATTCCGTCTGGAAGTTCCGTCGTTCCCTAAGTAGCCCCTCCTCGGGGGCCTCTGCATACCTCCTGTCTACCCGTAGAATCTCCCCCACCCACCTCTCCCTCTCCCTCCCCTCTCTCTTCTCCCTGTGGGCCCTAATGGAGATTAGCTCCCCCCTGACCACCGCCTTCAGCGCCTCCCAGACTACCCCTACCTGCACCTCCCCATTGTCGTTGGCCTCCAAGTATCTTTCAATACACCCCCGCACTCGCCCGCACACCCCCTCATCCGCCAACAGTCCCACATCGAAGCGCCACAAAATAGCTATGGCTGAATATTCTGTTACCTCCACTTTTGTGATTAGCGCCCTACTCAAAACGAAAAAATCTATCCGAGAGTAGGCTCTGTGGACGTGGGAAAAGAAGGAAAATTCCCTGGTCAGCGGCCTGGCAAACCTCCATGGATCCACTCCCCCCATCTGGTCAAAAAAAAACCCTGAGCACCTTGGCCGCAGCCGGCCTCTTACCTGTCCTGGACCTAGAACGGTCCAGTGCTGGGTCCAGCACCGTGTTGAAGTCCTCCCCGATTATCAAGTTTCCTACCTCCAGATCCGGAATCCGACCCAACATGCGTTTCATAAATCCGGCATCATCACAATTCGGGGCATATACGTTCACCAGTACCACCCGCCCCCCCTGCAACCTACCACTCACCATCACATATCGACCTCCATTATCCGCTACAATATTCAGTGCCTCGAACGACACCCACTTCCCCACCAGTATTGCAACCCCTCTGTTCTTCGCATTCAGCCCTGAATGAAAGACCTGCCCTACCCATCCCTTTCTCAGCCTAACCTGATCTGCCACCTTCAGATGTGTCTCCTGGAGCATAACCACATCTGCCGTCAGTCCCTTTAAGTGCGCGAACACCCGGGCCCTCTTGACCGGCCCTTTCAGGCCCCTCACATTCCAAGTTATCAGCCGGATCGGGGGGCTACTCGCACCCCCCTGCTGCCGACTAGCCATCTCCCTTTGTAGTGCCCGCGCCTCCCGCACCCTCCAGTCCCCCAGGCGGCGGACCCCCGCCCCGACTACCTCTCCTACTTCCAGCTCCCTTTTGGCCAATGCAGCAGCAACCCAGTCCCCCCCCCCCCCTCCTCCCCCCCCACCCCGCAAGATCCTCATCTAGCCATTTTGCTCCCCCCATGACACTCCCGTAAGTCAGCTGACTCCTGCTGACCCCGGCCTCTCCCGCCATTCCATCGACCCCCCAGTGTGAGAATCCACCCACCCGTTGGCAGTCAGTGTGCACTCCTTTCCAGCACCTCCCCCCCACCCACCCCCCCGGCTCCGCCCCCATCCTTCCCTAACGCGGGAAAATGCCTGTGCTTTCCTGAGCTGGCCTCCCCCCCTCTGGCGCAGCTCCTTTTTGCGGCTTTGAGGTAAACCACTGTGTTCCTATATTAAGGGTTGTACGGTAGAACCTGCACTACAGGTTCACCTGGGCCCCTGCATGCTAGCTCCGCCCAGGAGTCGGGTTATAAATATGCGTGGCCTTCAGCTAGCAGCCATTTCGTCAGCTGCTGTAGGAGGCCACACTTCAGATACTAAAAAAGCCTCAGTTTGAATTCAACTTCGTCTCCAGCCAAATTGATCGTGCCTTAGGCCTTACCCCAACTCCCCATGCCTGGACCTCCACCCCCTCTTCCTTCGTGGGGCCCTGCCCCTCCAACACCGATGCCCACACTCTCCCACAGCCCCCACATCAAATCCATTCACCCATCCCCACCCAGCACTCAAACAAAAAGAACATTCCCCAAACGCAGTAAACACAGTAAACATCCCCCCACGACAGACCCTCAATTTGAGTCCAACTTTTCAGTCTGTATAAAGTTCTATTCCTCATCAGGCGTTTCAAAATAGTGGTGCCGATCTTGGAACATGACCCACAATCGCGCTGGCTGCAGCATCCCGAACTTCACCCCCTTCCGATGGAGCACCGCCTTAGCCCGGTTGAAACCAGCCCTCTTCTTAGCCACCTCCGCACTCCAGTCCTGATAAATTTGGATCTCCGTGTTCTCCCACCTGCTGCTCCGCTCTTCTTTGGCCCATCTCAGGACACACTCTCTGTCCATAAAGCGGTGGAACCTCACCACTACAGTCCTTGGCGGCTCGTCGGTTTTGGGTCTCCTTGCCAGGACCCGATGAGCCCCATCCAGCTCCAGGGGCCTCGGAAAAGCTCCCGCACCCATCAGCGAGTTGAGCATCGTACTCATATATGCCCCGGCATCGGGCCCCTCCACTCCTTCAGGGAGACCCAGAATCCGAAGATTCTTCCTCCTCGACCTATTCTCCAGGTCCTCGAATTTTTCCGCCCACCTCTTGTGCAGCGTCTCGTGTGCCGCCACCTACACCGCCAGGCCCAAGATCTCGTCCTCGTTCTCCAAAGCTTTTTGCCGCACCTCAAGGATCGCCGCCCCTTGGGCCTTCTGGGTCTCCACAAGCTTCTCAATCGCCGCCTTCATTGGCGCCAGCATTTCTGTCTTCAGCTCCTCAAAGCAGCGTTTAAGAAACTCCTGCTGCTCATGCGACCACTGCGCCCACGCTGCTTGGTGTCCACCCGCCGCCATTTTGCTTTTCCTCCCTCGCACTTTTCGCTGCATCAGGATCACTTTTTTAGCCGCTCCACTCCTGGTCCAATCCATATAATGTCGGGGGAACCTTGCTGTCACCTTCCCACACTGGAAGCCGTCGAGCAATTGCCATTGGGGGCCCTCTGAAGAGCCCAAAAGCCCGTTCCCGGCGAGAGCTGCCGAACGTGCGACCTACCTAGGCATAGCCGCAACCGGAAGTCCCACTCATACAATCTCTCACTCACACTCACACAATCTCACACACACTCACACAATCTCACACATACACTCACACAATCTCACACACAATCTCTCTCACAAACACAAACACAAGTTCACACACAGTCACACAATCTCTCACACACACTCACACAATCTCACACACACACAAGTTCACACACAGTCATACATTCTCTCACACACACTCACACAAACCCTCACACACACACTCACACAATCTCTCACACACAATCTTTCAAACACACACAATCTCTCACACACACACAATCTCTCACACACACTCACACAATCTCTCACACACACTCACACAATCTCTCACAGAGTAACACTCACACAATGTCTCACACCCACAATCTCTCACACATTCTCTCACACACACTCACACAATCTCTCACACACAAAATCTCTCACACAATCTCTCACACAATCTCTCACTCACACAATCTCTCACACACACACAATCTCTCATACACACACACTCACACGATCTCTCACACACAGTCTCTCACACAATCTCATACCCACACACTCACAATCTCTCACTCACACAATCTCTCACACACTCACAATCTCTCACACACACTCACACAACTCTCACACACATAATCTCTCACACACACTCACACAATCTCTCACACACACTCACACAATCTCAAACACACAATCTCTCACACATACACACACAATCTCTCACCCACACACACAATTTCACACACCGTCACACAATCTCTCACACACACTCACACCATCTCACACACAGTCACACAATCTCTCACACAAACTCACACAATCTCACACTCACACACACAATCTCACACACACACTCACACAATCTCACACACACTCACAATCTCACACACTCACAATCTCTCACTCAGTCACACAATCTCACACACACTCACACAATCTCACAAACACTCATACAATCTTTCATTCACACTCACACAATCTCACACACACTCACACATTCTCACACACACACAATTTCACACACCATCACAATCTCTCACACACACTCACACAATCTCATACACAGTCACACAATCTCACACACACTCACAATCTCACACACACACACAATCTCTCACACATACTCATACAAGCACACACACTCATACAATCTCACACTATCTCACACACACACACACACACAATCTCACACACATTCACACAATCTCTCACACACTCACACAACCTCACGCACACTCACACACCGTCACACAATCTCTCACACACACAATCACTCACACAATCTCTCTCACACACACACTCACACAATCTCTCACACACATAATCTATCACACAATCTCTCACACACACAATCTCTCACTCACACTCACAAAATCTCTCACACACACTCACAATTTCTCACACAATCTCTCACACACACTCACACAATCTCTCACAGACACACAGCCACACAATCTCTCACACACACTCTCACAATCTCTCACAGACTCACACAATCTCTCACACACACTCACACAATCTCTCACACACACAATCTCACACACACTCATACAATCTCTCATACACACACACAATCTCACACACACTCACACAATCTCACACACACAATCTCTCACACACACTCACAATCTCACACACACTCACACACTATCACACACACTCACACACTATCTCATACACACTCACACAATCTCACATACACTCACACAATCTGCCTCACACACTCACACAATCTGTCTCACACACACACAATCTCTCACACACTCACACTATCTCTCACACACACTCACACAATCGCACACTCACACAATCACTCACACACCCCACACCATCTCTCACACACACTCACACAATCTCACACTCACAATCTCTCTCACACACTCACACAATCTCTCACACACTCACACAATCTCACACTCACACAATCTCTCACACACACTCACACCATCTCTCACACACACTGACACAATCTCATACACACTCACAATCTCTCACACATACTCACAGAATCCCTCACACACACTCACAATCTCTCTCACACACTCACACAATCTCACACACACTCACACAATCTCACACAAACTCACACAATCTCACACACACTCACAATCTCACACACACACAATTTCACACACTCACAATCTCTCACTCAGTCACACAATCTCACACACACTCACACAATCTCACAAACACTCATACAATCTTTCATTCACACTCACACAATCTCACACACACTCACACATTCTCACACACACACAATTTCACACACCATCACAATCTCTCACACACACTCACACAATCTCATACACAGTCACACAATCTCTCTCACACAATCTCACAATCTCACACAGACACACAATCTCTCACACACACTCATACAATCTCTCACACACACAATCTCACACACACTCATACAATCTTTCATACACACACATAATCTCACACACACTCACACAATCTCACACACACAATCTCTCACACACAGTCACACAATCTCTCACACAAACTCACACAATCTCACACTCACACACACAATCTCACACACACACTCACACAATCTCACACACACTCACAATCTCACACACTCACAATCTCTCACTCAGTCACACAATCTCACACACAATCTCACAAACACTCATACAATCTTTCATTCACACTCACACAATCTCACACACACTCACACATTCTCACACACACACAATTTCACACACCATCACAATCTCTCACACACACAATCTCATACACAGTCACACAATCTCTCTCACACAATCTCACACACACTCACAATCTCACACACACACACAATCTCTCACACATACTCATACAAGCACACACACTCATACAATCTCACACTATCTCACACACACACAATCTCACACACATTCACACAATCTCTCACACTCTCACACAACCTCACGCACACTCACACACCGTCACACAATCTCTCACACACACAATCACTCACACAATCTCTCTCACACACACACACACTCACACAATCTCTCACACACATAATCTATCACACAATCTCTCACACACACAATCTCTCACTCACACTCACAAAATCTCTCACAGACACACAGCCACACAATCTCTCACACACACACTCACAATCTCTCACAGACTCACACAATCTCTCACACACACTCATACAATCTCTCACACACACAATCTCACACACACTCATACAATCTCTCATACACACACACAATCTCACACACACTCACACAATCTCACACACACAATCTCTCACACACACTCACAATCTCACACACACTCACACACTATCTCATACACACTCACACAATCTCACATACACTCACACAATCTGCCTCACACACTCACACAATCTGTCTCACACACACACAATCTCTCACACACTCACACTATCTCTCACACACACTCACACAATCGCACACTCACACAATCACTCACACACCCCACACCATCTCTCACACACACTCACACAATCTCACACTCACAATCTCTCTCACACACTCACACAATCTCTCACACACTCACACAATCTCACACTCACACAATCTCTCACACACACTCACACCATCTCTCACACACACTGACACAATCTCATACACACTCACACAATCTCTCACACATACTCACAGAATCCCTCACACACTCACTATCTCTCTCACACACTCACACAATCTCACACACACTCACACAATCTCACACACACTCACACAATCTCTCACACACACTCACACAATCTCACACACACACTCACACAATCTCACACGATCCCTCACACACACTCACAATCTCTCTCACACACTCACACAATCTCACACACACTCACACAATCTCTCACTCACACTCACACAATCTCACACACACTCACACAATCTCTCACACACACTCACACAATCTCACACACACGCTCACACAATCTCTCACACTCACACCATCTCTCTCACAAACTCACACCATCTCTCTCACACACTCACACAATCTCACACACACTCACACAATCTCTCACTCACACTCACACAATCTCACACACACTCACACAATCTCTCACACACACTCACACAATCTCACACACACGCTCACACAATCTCTCACACTCACACCATCTCTCTCACAAACTCACACCATCTCTCACACACACTCACACAAACTCACACTCACACAATCTCTCTCACATACTCACACAATCTCTCACACTCACACAATTTCACACACACACACAATCTGTCTCACTTACTCACAATCTCTCACACACTCACACAATCACTCACACAATTGCACACTCACACAATGTCTGTCACACACTCACAGAATCTCTCACACCACCTCACACACACTCACACAATCTGCCTCACACTCACACAATCTGCCTCACACACTCACACAATCTGTCTCGCACACACACACACAATCTCTCACACACTCACACTATCTCTCACACACTCACACAATTGCACACTCACACAATCTCTCACACTCACTCACATCTCTCACACACACTCACACAATCTCACACTCACACAATCTCTCACACACTCACACAATCTCATACACATTCGCACAATCTCTCACACACGCACACTCACAATCTCTCACACACACTCACACAATCCCTCATTCACAAATCTCACACACACTCACACAATCTCTCACACACACTCACACAATCTCACACACACACTCACACAATCTCTCACACACTCACACAATCTCTCACACACACTCACACCATCTCTCACACACACTCACACAACCTCTCACACACTCACAATCTCTCACACACAGTCACACAATCTCACACACACTCACACCATCTCTCACACACACTCACACAATCTCTCTCACACACTCACAATCTCTCACACACACTCACACAATCTCACACTGACACAATCTCTCTCACACACACACAATTTCTCTCACACACACTCACACAATCTCTCACACACACTCACACAATCTCACACAGTCACACAATCTCACACACACTCAGACAATCTCTCACACACTCACACAATCTCAAACACACTCACACCATCTCTCACACACACTCACACAATCTCTCTCACGCACTCACAATCTCACACACACTCACACAATCTCACACTGACACAATCTCTCTCACACACACACAATTTCTCTCACACACACTCACACAATCTCTCATACACACTCACACAATCTCACACAGTCACACAATCTCACACACTCACACAATCTCAAACACACTCACACAATCTCTCACACACACTCACACAATCTCTCACACACAGTCACACAATCTCTCACATACACTCACACAATCTCTCACACACACAATCTCACACACACTCACACAATCTCTCATACACACACAATCTCACACACACTCACACAATCTCACACACACAATCTCTCACACACACCCACAATCTCACACACACTTGTGCAATCTCTCATACACACTCACACAATCTCACACACACTCACACAATCTCACACACACAATCTCTCGCACACACCCACAATCTCACACACACTCATACAGCCTCTTTTTTTTGAAAGATTGGAATCAACGGTCATTTATTGTGTACAGCAATAGATACAGCAATAGATCTGACCTGCGGGATTCAAAAGGCTGATACGGCTCGATGGCTAAGAATCTCTATCGGGTAGCGATCGCTGGGGTCAGACTTACGGGTCTTTGTTGAAGGTTCTTGCGAAGGTTGCAAGCAGGTGAAGAAGGGAGAGAGAGAGAGATCTGAACTTGGCCCCTCACTTTATAGGGCCCAGCGGCTTCCCGCCTCTTGGGGCGGCCCTTGATTCTGAGTCCCAAGTGATTGGACTTGTTCCCAATTACTAGGTTCGATATGCTTCAATAATGGGGCGATTCCTCGATCGGGGGGTGGTCGTTCATCTGTCTTTGTTTCGGCCACTGCAGGCGCCGACAGGTCTGGCCCGGCATTCAATTGCTAATATGTTGCAATTGTTCCCGGGGATAGCCGATTAAACTGCAGATGTCTGGGTTGATGTGCTGCTAATAGTCTTGACACTCATACAATCTCTCACACGCACTCACACAATCTCACACACACACACGCAATCTCACACACACTCACACCATCTCTCACACACACTTACACAATCTCACACACACTCACACAATCTCTCTCACATACTCACAGAATCCCTCACACACACTCACAATCTCTCTCACACACTCACACAATCTCACACACACTCACACAATCTCTCACTCACACTCATACAATCTCACACACACTCACACAATCTCTCACACACACTCACACAATCTCACACACACTCACACCATCTCTCACACACATTTACACAATCTCACACACACTCACACAATCTCTCTCACATACTCACAGAATCCCTCACACACACTCACAATCTCTCTCACACACTCACACAATCTCACACACACTCACACAATCTCTCACTCACACTCATACAATCTCACACACACACTCACCCAATCTCTCACACTCACACAATCTCTCACACATTCTCACACAATCCTTCACACACACTCACAATCTCTCTCACACACTCACACAATCTCACACACACTCACACAATCTCTCACTCACACTCACAATCTCACACACACTCACACAATCTCACACACACACTCACACAATCTCACACTCACACAATCTCTCTCACATACTCACACAATCTCTCACACACAATCTCTCACACACACTCACACAATCTCTCACACACGCTCACACAATCTCTCACACACTCACACAATCTGTCTCACACACTCACACAATCTGTCTCACACACGCACACAATCTCTCACACAATCTTTCACACAAACTCACACAATCGCACACTCACACAATCTCTCACACACACTCACACCACCTCACACACACTCACACAATCTCACACACACACACAATCTGTCTCACACACTCACACAATCTGTCTCACACACTCACACAATCTCTCACACACACACAATCACTCACACAATTGCACACTCACACAATCTCTGTCACACACTGACAGAATCTCTCACACCACCTTACACACACTCACACAATCTGCCTCACACTCACACAATCTGCCTCACACACTCACACAATCTGTCTCGCACACACACAAACAATGTCTCACACACTCACACTATCTCTCACACACTCACACAATTGCACACTCACACAATCTCTCACACTCACACCATCTCTCACACACACTCACACAATCTCACACTCACACAATCTCACATACTGACACAATCTCTCACACACACTCACACAATCTCACCCTCACACCATCTCTCACACACTCACACTATCTCATACACATTCGCACAATCTCTCACACACACACACTCACAATCTCTCACACACTCACACAATCTCTCACACAATCTCACACACACTCACACAATCTCTCACACAATCTCACACACACACTCACACAATCTCTCACTCGCTCACACACTCACACAATCTCTCACACACACTCACACCATCTCTCACACACACTCACACAATCTCTCACACACTCAATCTCTCACACACACTCACACAATCTCACACTCACACAATCTCTCTCACACACTCACAATTTCTCTCACACACACTCACACAATCTCTCACACACACTCACACAATCTCTCACACACTCACAATCTCTCACACACACTCACACAATCTCACACTCACACAATCTCTCTCACACACTCACAATTTCTCTCACACACACTCACACAATCTCTCACACACACTCACACAATCTCACACACAGTCACACAATCTCACACACACTCACACCATCTCTCACACACAGACACAATCTCTCTCACACACTCACAATCTCTCACACACACTCACACAATCTCACACTCACACAATCTCTCTCACACACACACAATTTCTCTCACACACACTCACACAATCTCTCACACACACTCACACAATCTCACACAGTCACACAATCTCACACACACTCACACAATCTCTCACACACTCACACAATCTCAAACACACTCACACAATCTCTCACACACACTCACACAATCTCTCACACACAGTCACACAATCTCTCACATACACTCACACAATCTCTCACACACACAATCTCACACACACTCACACAATCTCTCATACACACACAATCTCACACAATCTCACACACACAATCTCTCACACACACTCACCATCTCACACACACTCGTGCAATCTCTCATACACACTCACACAATCTCACACACACTCACACAATCTCACACACACAATCTCTCACACACACTCCCAATCTCACACACACTCATACAACCTCTTTTTTTGAAAGATTGAAATCAACGGTCATTTATTATGTACAGCAATAGATACTTACACAATGATCCTACTATCTAGATCAAAACCTACCACTACTACAATACTTAACTTTAGGAGATAGCCGACCAGGTCAGGGAAACAAATAGTTTTTCGAATTGGATCTGGCCTGCGGGATTCAAAAGGCTGATACGGCTCGATGGCTAAGAATCTCTATCGGGTAGCGATCGCTGGGGTCAGATTTACGGTTCTTTGTTGAAGGTTCTTGCGAAGGTTGCGAGCAGGTGAAGAAGGGAGAGAGAGAGAGATCTGAACTTGGCCCCTCACTTTCTAGGGCCCAGCGGCTTCCCGCCTCTTGGGGCGGCCCTTGACCCTGAGTCCCAAGTGATTGGACTTGTTCCCAATCACTAGGTTCGATATGCTTCAATAATGGGGCGATTCCTCGATCGGGGGGTGGTCGTTCACCTGTCTTTGTTTCGGCCACTGCTGGCGCCGACAGGTCTGGCCCGGTATTCAATTGCTAATATGGTGCAATTGTTCCCGGGGATAGCCGATTAAAATGCAGATGTCTGGGTTGATGTGCTGCTAATAGTCTTGACACTCATACAATCTCTCACATGCACTCACACAATCTCACACACGCACACGCAATCTCACACACACTCACACAATCTCTCACACACACTGACACAATCTCACACACAGTCACACAATCTCTCACACACACTCACACAATCTCTCACTCACAATCTCTCACACACTCACACAATCTCACACTCACACAATCTCTCACACACACTCACACAATCTCTCACTCACAATCTCTCACACACTCACACAATCTCTCACACACTCACATAATCTCTCACACACACTCACACAATCTCTCACACACATTCACACAATCTCACACACACTCACACAAGCTCTCTCACACACTCACACAATCTCTCACTCACACAATCTCACACACACTCACACAATCTCTCACACACACAATCTCACACACACTCACACAATCTCTCACACACACTCACACAATCTCTCACACACATTCACACAATCTCACACACACTCACACAAGCTCTCTCACACACTCACACAATCTCTCACTCACACAATCTCACACACACTCACACAATCTCTCACACACACTCACACAATCTCACGCACACACACACTCACACAATCTTTCACTCACACAATCTCTCACTCACACTCACAATCTTTCACACACATTCACACAATCGCACACTCACACAATCTTTCATACACACTCACACCACCTCACACACACTCACACAATCTCACACGCACACCCAATCTGTCTCACACACTCACACAATCTGTCTCACACACTCACACAATCTCTCACACACTCACACAATCGCACACTCACACAATCTCTCTCACATACTCACACAATCTCTCGCACACTCACACCACCTCACACACACTCACACAATCTGTCTCACACATTCACACAATCTCTCACACACTCACACAATCTCTCACACACTCCCACAATCGCACACTCACACAATCTCTCTCACATACTCACACAATCTCTCACACACACTCACACCACTTC
The DNA here is from genome assembly GCF_047496885.1 of Scyliorhinus torazame. Taxonomy (NCBI): domain Eukaryota; kingdom Metazoa; phylum Chordata; class Chondrichthyes; order Carcharhiniformes; family Scyliorhinidae; genus Scyliorhinus; species Scyliorhinus torazame. The sequence goes on from NC_092727.1 coordinate 49,046,612, forward strand.
ACACACTCACACAATCTCACACACACTCACACAATCTGTCTCACACACTCACACAATCTGTCTCACACTCACACACTCACACTATCTCTCACACACACTCACACAATCGCACACTCACAATCTCTCACACACATACAATCTCTCACACACACTCACACCATCTCTCACACACACTCACACAATCTCACACTCACACAATCTCTCTCACACACTCACACAATCTCTCACACAATCTCACACTCACACAATCTCTCTCACACAATCACAATTTCTCTCACACACTCACACAATCTCTCACACACACTCACACAATCTCTCACAGTCACACACTCTCACACACACTCACACAATCTCTCACACACACTCACACAATCTCACACACACTCACACAATCTCACACGCACTCACACCATCTCTCACACACACTCACACAATCTCTCTCACACACTCACAATCTCTCACACACACTCACACAATCTCACACTCACACAATCTCTCACACACACACAGTTTCTCTCCCACACACTCACACAATCTCTCACACACTCACACAATCTCTCACACACACAATCTCTCACACACACTCCCAATCTCACACACACTCATACAACCTCTTTTTTTGAAAGATTGAAATCAACGGTCATTTATTATGTACAGCAATAGATACTTACACAATAATTCTACTATCTAGATCAAAACCTACCACTACTGGCCAATACTTAACTTTAGGAGATAGCCGACCAGGTCAGGGAAACAAATAGTTTATCGAATTGGATCTGGCCTGCGGGATTCAAAAGGCTGATATGGCTCGATGGCTAAGAATCTCTATCGGGTAGCGATCGCTGGGGTCAGATTTACGGTTCTTTGTTGAAGGTTCTTGCGAAGGTTGCGAGCAGGTGAAGAAGGGAGAGAGAGAGAGAGATCTGAACTTGGCCCCACACTTTATAGGGCCCAGCGGCTTCCCGCCTCCTGGGGCGGCCCTTGACCCTGAGTCCCAAGTGATTGGACTTGTTCCCAATTACTAGGTTCGATATGCTTCAATAATGGGGCGATTCCTCGATCGGGGGGGTGGTCGTTCACCTGTCTTTGTTTCGGCCACTGCAGGCGCCGACAGGTCTGGCCCGGCATTCAATTGCTAATATGTTGCAATTGTTCCCGGGGATAGCCGATTAAACTGCAGATGTCTGGGTTGATGTGCTGCTAATAGTCTTGACACTCATACAATCTCTCACACGCACTCACACAATCTCACACACACACACGCAATCTCACACACACTCACACAATCTCACACACACACTCACACAATCTCACACATAGTCACACAATCTCTCACACACACTCACACAATCTCTCACTCACAATCTCACACACACTCACACAATCTCTCACACACAGTCACACAATCTCTCTCATACACTCGCTCAATCTCTCACACACACACATTCTCTCACACACTCACACACAATCTCTCACACACACTCACACAATCTCTCACACACACTCACAGATCTCACGCACACTCACACAATCTCTCACACACACTCACACACACAATCTCTCACTCACACTCACACAATCTCACCCACACTCACTCAATTTCTCACAGACTCACACTCACACAATCTCTCACACACACTCACACAAACACACACACACTCACACATTTTCTCATGCACACTCACCCAATCTCACACACACTCACACAATCTCACACACACACTCACACAATCTCTCACACACACACACAATCTCACACACACACAATCTCTCACACACACTCACACAATCTCTCACACACACTCACACAATCTCACACACACACAATCTCTCACACACACTCACACAATCACTCACACACACTCACACAATCTCTCACACACACTCACACAATCTCTCACACACGCTCACACAATCTCTCACACACACACAATCTCTCACACACATTCACACAATCTCTCATGCACACTCACACTAGCTCTCTCACACACTCACATAATCTCTCACTCACACAATCTCACACACACTCACACAATTTTACACACACTCACACAATCTCTCACACGCACTCACACACACGCACAAAATCTCACACACACACACAATTTCACACACACACTCACACAATCTCACACACACTCACACAATCTCTCACACACACACACATTCTCTCACACACATTCACACAATCACTCACACTCACACAAGCTCTCTCACACACTCACATAATCTCTCACTCACACAATCTCACACAATCTCTCTCACACACACACAATCTTACACACACTCACACACTCTCTCACACACTCACTCACACACACACATAATCTCTCACTCACACAATCTCACACAATCTCTCTCACACACACACACTCTCACACACACTCACAATCTCACATGCATTCACACAATCTCTCACACACATTCACACAATCTCACAGATTCACACAATCTCTCACACACACTCACACAGTCTCACACACAGTCTCACAATCTCTCACACACACTCACACAATCTCTCACACACAATCTCACACAAAATCTCTCACACACACTCACACAATCTCTCACATGCTCACACAATCTCACACATTCACACAATCTCTCACACGCTCACACAATCTCTCGCACACAGTCACACAATCTCACACACATTCACACAATCTCACACACACTCACGCAATCTCTCACACACACTCACACAATCACTCACACAAACTCACACAATCTCTCACACACAATCTCTCACACACACTCACACAATCTGTCACAGACTCACACTCACACAATCTCTCTCACACACTCACATAAATTCACACACACATGCTCACACATTTTCTCACACACACTCACACAATCTCTCACACAATCTCTCTCAGACACACACAATCTCTCACACACACTCACACCTTTTCTCACACACTCTCTCACACACACTCACACAATCTCTCTCAGACACTCACACAATCTCTCACTCACAATCTCTCACACACTCACACAATCTCACACTCACACAATCTCTCACACACTCACATAATCTCTCACACACACTCACACAATCTCTCACACACACTCACACAATCTCTCACACACATTCACACAATCTCACACACACTCACACAAGCTCTCTCACACACTCACACAATCTCTCACTCACACAATCTCACACACACTCACACAATCTCTCACACACATTCGCACAATCTCTCACACACACTCACACAATCTCACGCACTCACACACTCACACAATCTTTCACTCACACAATCTCTCACTCACACTCACAATCTTTCACACACTCACACAATCGCACACTCACTCAATCTCTCACACACACTCACACCACCTCACACACTCTCACACAATCTCACACGCACACACAATCTGTCTCACACACTCACACAATCTGTCTCACACACTCACATAATCTCTCACACACTCACACAATCGCACACTCACACAATCTCTCTCACATACTCACACAATCTTTCACACACACTCACACCACCTCACACACACTCACACAATCTGTCTCACACACTCACACAATCTCTCACACACTCCCACAATCGCACACTCACACAATCACTCTCACATACTCACACAATCTCTCACAAACACTCACACCACCTCACACACTCACACAATCTCACACACACTCACACAATCTGTCTCACACACTCACACAATCTGTCTCACACTCACACACTCACACTATCTCTCACACACACTCACAGAATCGCACACTCACAATCTCTCACACACATACAATCTCTCACACACACTCACACAATCTCTCTCACACACTCACACCATCTCTCACACACACTCACACAATCTCACACTCACACAATCTCTCTCACACACTCACACAATCTCACACTCACACAATCTCTCTCACACACTCACACAATCTCTCACACAATCTCACACTCACACAATCTCTCACACACACACAATTTCTCACACATGCTCACACAATCTCACACACACTCACACAATCTCTCACACACACTCACACAATCTCTCACACACACTCACACAATCTCTCACACACATTCACACAATCTCACACACAGTCACACAATCTCTCACACACACTCACACAATCTCTCACACACACTCACACAATCTCTCACACACTCACACAATCTCTCTCACACACACACAATCTCTCACACACACTCACACAATCTCACACACAGTCACACAATCTCTCACACACTCACACCACCTCACACACACTCACACAATCTCACACACACTCACACAATCTCTCACACACTCACACAATCGCACACTCACACAATCTCTCTCACATACTCACACAATCTCTCACACACACTCACACCACCTCACACACACTCACAGAATCTGTCTCACACACTCACACAATCTCTCACACACACTCAAACAATCTCTCACACACAGTCACACAATCTCACACACACTCACACAATCTCACCCTCACACCATCTCTCACACACTCACACTATCTCATACACATTCGCACAATCTCTCACACACACACACTCACAATCTCTCACACACTCACACAATCTCTCACACAATCTCACACACACTCACACAATCTCTCACACAATCTCACACACACACTCACACAATCTCTCACTCGCTCACACACTCACACAATCTCTCACACACACTCACACCATCTCTCACACACACTCACACAATCTCTCACACACTCAATCTCTCACACACACTCACACAATCTCACACTCACACAATCTCTCTCACACACTCACAATTTCTCTCACACACACTCACACAATCTCTCACACACACTCACACAATCTCTCACACACTCACAATCTCTCACACACACTCACACAATCTCACACTCACACAATCTCTCTCACACACTCACAATTTCTCTCACACACACTCACACAATCTCTCACACACACTCACACAATCTCACACACAGTCACACAATCTCACACACACTCACACCATCTCTCACACACAGACACAATCTCTCTCACACACTCACAATCTCTCACACACACTCACACAATCTCACACTCACACAATCTCTCTCACACACACACAATTTCTCTCACACACACTCACACAATCTCTCACACACACTCACACAATCTCACACAGTCACACAATCTCACACACACTCACACAATCTCTCACACACTCACACAATCTCAAACACACTCACACAATCTCTCACACACACTCACACAATCTCTCACACACAGTCACACAATCTCTCACATACACTCACACAATCTCTCACACACACAATCTCACACACACTCACACAATCTCTCATACACACACAATCTCACACAATCTCACACACACAATCTCTCACACACACTCACCATCTCACACACACTCGTGCAATCTCTCATACACACTCACACAATCTCACACACACTCACACAATCTCACACACACAATCTCTCACACACACTCCCAATCTCACACACACTCATACAACCTCTTTTTTTGAAAGATTGAAATCAACGGTCATTTATTATGTACAGCAATAGATACTTACACAATGATCCTACTATCTAGATCAAAACCTACCACTACTACAATACTTAACTTTAGGAGATAGCCGACCAGGTCAGGGAAACAAATAGTTTTTCGAATTGGATCTGGCCTGCGGGATTCAAAAGGCTGATACGGCTCGATGGCTAAGAATCTCTATCGGGTAGCGATCGCTGGGGTCAGATTTACGGTTCTTTGTTGAAGGTTCTTGCGAAGGTTGCGAGCAGGTGAAGAAGGGAGAGAGAGAGAGATCTGAACTTGGCCCCTCACTTTCTAGGGCCCAGCGGCTTCCCGCCTCTTGGGGCGGCCCTTGACCCTGAGTCCCAAGTGATTGGACTTGTTCCCAATCACTAGGTTCGATATGCTTCAATAATGGGGCGATTCCTCGATCGGGGGGTGGTCGTTCACCTGTCTTTGTTTCGGCCACTGCTGGCGCCGACAGGTCTGGCCCGGTATTCAATTGCTAATATGGTGCAATTGTTCCCGGGGATAGCCGATTAAAATGCAGATGTCTGGGTTGATGTGCTGCTAATAGTCTTGACACTCATACAATCTCTCACATGCACTCACACAATCTCACACACGCACACGCAATCTCACACACACTCACACAATCTCTCACACACACTGACACAATCTCACACACAGTCACACAATCTCTCACACACACTCACACAATCTCTCACTCACAATCTCTCACACACTCACACAATCTCACACTCACACAATCTCTCACACACACTCACACAATCTCTCACTCACAATCTCTCACACACTCACACAATCTCTCACACACTCACATAATCTCTCACACACACTCACACAATCTCTCACACACATTCACACAATCTCACACACACTCACACAAGCTCTCTCACACACTCACACAATCTCTCACTCACACAATCTCACACACACTCACACAATCTCTCACACACACAATCTCACACACACTCACACAATCTCTCACACACACTCACACAATCTCTCACACACATTCACACAATCTCACACACACTCACACAAGCTCTCTCACACACTCACACAATCTCTCACTCACACAATCTCACACACACTCACACAATCTCTCACACACACTCACACAATCTCACGCACACACACACTCACACAATCTTTCACTCACACAATCTCTCACTCACACTCACAATCTTTCACACACATTCACACAATCGCACACTCACACAATCTTTCATACACACTCACACCACCTCACACACACTCACACAATCTCACACGCACACCCAATCTGTCTCACACACTCACACAATCTGTCTCACACACTCACACAATCTCTCACACACTCACACAATCGCACACTCACACAATCTCTCTCACATACTCACACAATCTCTCGCACACTCACACCACCTCACACACACTCACACAATCTGTCTCACACATTCACACAATCTCTCACACACTCACACAATCTCTCACACACTCCCACAATCGCACACTCACACAATCTCTCTCACATACTCACACAATCTCTCACACACACTCACACCACTTCACACACTCACACAATCTCACACACACTCACACAATCTGTCTCACACACTCACACAATCTGTCTCACACTCACACACTCACACTATCTCTCACACACACTCACACAATCGCACACTCACAATCTCTCACACACATACAATCTCTCACACACACTCACACCATCTCTCACACACACTCACACAATCTCACACTCACACAATCTCTCTCACACACTCACACAATCTCTCACACAATCTCACACTCACACAATCTCTCTCACACAATCACAATTTCTCTCACACACTCACACAATCTCTCACACACACTCACACAATCTCTCACAGTCACACACTCTCACACACACTCACACAATCTCTCACACACACTCACACAATCTCACACACACTCACACAATCTCACACGCACTCACACCATCTCTCACACACACTCACACAATCTCTCTCACACACTCACAATCTCTCACACACACCCACACAATCTCACACTCACACAATCTCTCACACACACACAGTTTCTCTCCCACACACTCACACAATCTCTCACACACTCACACAATCTCTCACACACACAATCTCTCACACACACTCCCAATCTCACACACACTCATACAACCTCTTTTTTTGAAAGATTGAAATCAACGGTCATTTATTATGTACAGCAATAGATACTTACACAATAATTCTACTATCTAGATCAAAACCTACCACTACTGGCCAATACTTAACTTTAGGAGATAGCCGACCAGGTCAGGGAAACAAATAGTTTATCGAATTGGATCTGGCCTGCGGGATTCAAAAGGCTGATATGGCTCGATGGCTAAGAATCTCTATCGGGTAGCGATCGCTGGGGTCAGATTTACGGTTCTTTGTTGAAGGTTCTTGCGAAGGTTGCGAGCAGGTGAAGAAGGGAGAGAGAGAGAGAGATCTGAACTTGGCCCCACACTTTATAGGGCCCAGCGGCTTCCCGCCTCCTGGGGCGGCCCTTGACCCTGAGTCCCAAGTGATTGGACTTGTTCCCAATTACTAGGTTCGATATGCTTCAATAATGGGGCGATTCCTCGATCGGGGGGGTGGTCGTTCACCTGTCTTTGTTTCGGCCACTGCAGGCGCCGACAGGTCTGGCCCGGCATTCAATTGCTAATATGTTGCAATTGTTCCCGGGGATAGCCGATTAAACTGCAGATGTCTGGGTTGATGTGCTGCTAATAGTCTTGACACTCATACAATCTCTCACACGCACTCACACAATCTCACACACACACACGCAATCTCACACACACTCACACAATCTCACACACACACTCACACAATCTCACACATAGTCACACAATCTCTCACACACACTCACACAATCTCTCACTCACAATCTCACACACACTCACACAATCTCTCACACACAGTCACACAATCTCTCTCATACACTCGCTCAATCTCTCACACACACACATTCTCTCACACACTCACACACAATCTCTCACACACACTCACACAATCTCTCACACACACTCACAGATCTCACGCACACTCACACAATCTCTCACACACACTCACACACACAATCTCTCACTCACACTCACACAATCTCACCCACACTCACTCAATTTCTCACAGACTCACACTCACACAATCTCTCACACACACTCACACAAACACACACACACTCACACATTTTCTCATGCACACTCACCCAATCTCACACACACTCACACAATCTCACACACACACTCACACAATCTCTCACACACACACACAATCTCTCACACACACTCACACAATCTCTCACACACACTCACACAATCTCACACACACACAATCTCTCACACACACTCACACAATCACTCACACACACTCACACAATCTCTCACACACACTCACACAATCTCTCACACACGCTCACACAATCTCTCACACACACACAATCTCTCACACACATTCACACAATCTCTCATGCACACTCACACTAGCTCTCTCACACACTCACATAATCTCTCACTCACACAATCTCACACACACTCACACAATTTTACACACACTCACACAATCTCTCACACGCACTCACACACACGCACAAAATCTCACACACACACACAATTTCACACACACACTCACACAATCTCACACACACTCACACAATCTCTCACACACACACACATTCTCTCACACACATTCACACAATCACTCACACTCACACAAGCTCTCTCACACACTCACATAATCTCTCACTCACACAATCTCACACAATCTCTCTCACACACACACAATCTTACACACACTCACACACTCTCTCACACACTCACTCACACACACACATAATCTCTCACTCACACAATCTCACACAATCTCTCTCACACACACACACTCTCACACACACTCACAATCTCACATGCATTCACACAATCTCTCACACACATTCACACAATCTCACAGATTCACACAATCTCTCACACACACTCACACAGTCTCACACACAGTCTCACAATCTCTCACACACACTCACACAATCTCTCACACACAATCTCACACAAAATCTCTCACACACACTCACACAATCTCTCACATGCTCACACAATCTCACACATTCACACAATCTCTCACACGCTCACACAATCTCTCGCACACAGTCACACAATCTCACACACATTCACACAATCTCACACACACTCACGCAATCTCTCACACACACTCACACAATCACTCACACAAACTCACACAATCTCTCACACACAATCTCTCACACACACTCACACAATCTGTCACAGACTCACACTCACACAATCTCTCTCACACACTCACATAAATTCACACACACATGCTCACACATTTTCTCACACACACTCACACAATCTCTCACACAATCTCTCTCAGACACACACAATCTCTCACACACACTCACACCTTTTCTCACACACTCTCTCACACACACTCACACAATCTCTCTCAGACACTCACACAATCTCTCACTCACAATCTCTCACACACTCACACAATCTCACACTCACACAATCTCTCACACACTCACATAATCTCTCACACACACTCACACAATCTCTCACACACACTCACACAATCTCTCACACACATTCACACAATCTCACACACACTCACACAAGCTCTCTCACACACTCACACAATCTCTCACTCACACAATCTCACACACACTCACACAATCTCTCACACACATTCGCACAATCTCTCACACACACTCACACAATCACTCACACACACTCACACAATCTCTCACACACACTCACACAATCTCTCACACACGCTCACACAATCTCTCACACACACACAATCTCTCACACACATTCACACAATCTCTCATGCACACTCACACTAGCTCTCTCACACACTCACATAATCTCTCACTCACACAATCTCACACACACTCACACAATTTTACACACACTCACACAATCTCTCACACGCACTCACACACACGCACAAAATCTCACACACACACACAATTTCACACACACACTCACACAATCTCACACACACTCACACAATCTCTCACACACACACACATTCTCTCACACACATTCACACAATCACTCACACTCACACAAGCTCTCTCACACACTCACATAATCTCTCACTCACACAATCTCACACAATCTCTCTCACACACACACAATCTTACACACACTCACACACTCTCTCACACACTCACTCACACACACACATAATCTCTCACTCACACAATCTCACACAATCTCTCTCACACACACACACTCTCACACACACTCACAATCTCACATGCATTCACACAATCTCTCACACACATTCACACAATCTCACAGATTCACACAATCTCTCACACACACTCACACAGTCTCACACACAGTCTCACAATCTCTCACACACACTCACACAATCTCTCACACACAATCTCACACAAAATCTCTCACACACACTCACACAATCTCTCACATGCTCACACAATCTCACACATTCACACAATCTCTCACACGCTCACACAATCTCTCGCACACAGTCACACAATCTCACACACATTCACACAATCTCACACACACTCACGCAATCTCTCACACACACTCACACAATCACTCACACAAACTCACACAATCTCTCACACACAATCTCTCACACACACTCACACAATCTGTCACAGACTCACACTCACACAATCTCTCTCACACACTCACATAAATTCACACACACATGCTCACACATTTTCTCACACACACTCACACAATCTCTCACACAATCTCTCTCAGACACACACAATCTCTCACACACACTCACACCTTTTCTCACACACTCTCTCACACACACTCACACAATCTCTCTCAGACACTCACACAATCTCTCACTCACAATCTCTCACACACTCACACAATCTCACACTCACACAATCTCTCACACACTCACATAATCTCTCACACACACTCACACAATCTCTCACACACACTCACACAATCTCTCACACACATTCACACAATCTCACACACACTCACACAAGCTCTCTCACACACTCACACAATCTCTCACTCACACAATCTCACACACACTCACACAATCTCTCACACACATTCGCACAATCTCTCACACACACTCACACAATCTCACGCACTCACACACTCACACAATCTTTCACTCACACAATCTCTCACTCACACTCACAATCTTTCACACACTCACACAATCGCACACTCACACAATCTCTCACACACACTCACACCACCTCACACACTCTCACACAATCTCACACGCACACACAATCTGTCTCACACACTCACACAATCTGTCTCACACACTCACATAATCTCTCACACACTCACACAATCGCACACTCACACAATCTCTCTCACATACTCACACAATCTTTCACACACACTCACACCACCTCACACACACTCACACAATCTGTCTCACACACTCACACAATCTCTCACACACTCCCACAATCGCACACTCACACAATCACTCTCACATACTCACACAATCTCTCACAAACACTCACACCACCTCACACACTCACACAATCTCACACACACTCACACAATCTGTCTCACACACTCACACAATCTGTCTCACACTCACACACTCACACTATCTCTCACACACACTCACAGAATCGCACACTCACAATCTCTCACACACATACAATCTCTCACACACACTCACACAATCTCTCTCACACACTCACACCATCTCTCACACACACTCACACAATCTCACACTCACACAATCTCTCTCACACACTCACACAATCTCACACTCACACAATCTCTCTCACACACTCACACAATCTCTCACACAATCTCACACTCACACAATCTCTCACACACACACAATTTCTCGCACATGCTCACACAATCTCACACACACTCACACAATCTCTCACACACACTCACACAATCTCTCACACACACTCACACAATCTCTCACACACATTCACACAATCTCACACACAGTCACACAATCTCTCACACACACTCACACAATCTCTCACACACACTCACACAATCTCTCACACACTCACACAATCTCTCTCACACACACACAATCTCTCACACACACTCACACAATCTCACACACAGTCACACAATCTCTCACACACTCACACCACCTCACACACACTCACACAATCTCACACACACTCACACAATCTCTCACACACTCACACAATCGCACACTCACACAATCTCTCTCACATACTCACACAATCTCTCACACACACTCACACCACCTCACACACACTCACAGAATCTGTCTCACACACTCACACAATCTCTCACACACACTCAAACAATCTCTCACACACAGTCACACAATCTCATACACACTCACACAATCTCTCACACACACACAATTTCTCACACATGCTCACACAATCTCATACACACTCACACAATCTGTCTCACACACTCACACAATCTGTCTCACACTCACACACTCACACTATCTCTCACACACACTCACAGAATCGCACACTCACAATCTCTCACACACATACAATCTCTCACACACACTCACACAATCTCTCTCACACACTCACACCATCTCTCACACACACTCACACAATCTCACACTCACACAATCTCTCTCACACACTCACACAATCTCTCACACAATCTCACACTCACACAATCTCTCTCACACACTCACACAATCTCTCACACAATCTCACACTCACACAATCTCTCACACACACACAATTTCTCACACATGCTCACACAATCTCACACACACTCACACAATCTCTCACACACACTCACACAATCTCTCACACACACTCACACAATCTCTCACACACATTCACACAATCTCACACACAGTCACACAATCTCTCACACACACTCACACAATCTCTCACACACACTCACACAATCTCTCACACACTCACACAATCTCTCTCACACACACACAATCTCTCACACACACTCACACAATCTCACACACAGTCACACAATCTCTCACACACTCACACCACCTCACACACACTCACACAATCTCACACACACTCACACAATCTCTCACACACTCACACAATCGCACACTCACACAATCTCTCTCACATACTCACACAATCTCTCACACACACTCACACCACCTCACACACACTCACAGAATCTGTCTCACACACTCACACAATCTCTCACACACACTCAAACAATCTCTCACACACAGTCACACAATCTCATACACACTCACACAATCTCTCACACACACACAATTTCTCACACATGCTCACACAATCTCATACACACTCACAATCTCTCACACAATCTCTCACACACAGTTACATAATCTCTCACACACACTCACACAATCTCACACACAGTCACACAATCTCTCACACACACTCACACAATCTCGCGCACACACTCACACAATCTTTCTCACACACTCACTCAATCTCTCTCACACACACACAATCTCTCACACACACTCACACCATCTCTCACACACACTCACACAATCTCACACTCAAACAATCTCTCTCACACAATCTCTCACACACACTCACACAATCTCACACTCACACAATCTCTCTCACACACTCACACAATCTCTCTCACACACTCACACAATCTCTCACACACACTCACACAATCTCTCACACAATCTCTCACACGCACTCACGCAATCTCTCACACACACTCATAATCTCTCACACACACACAATCTCTCACACACTCACACAATCTCTCACGCACACTCACACAATCTCTCACACACACTCACACAATCTCTCACACAAACTCACACAATCTCACACACACTCACACAATCTCTCACACACACTCACACACACACTCACACAATCTCTCACAATCTCTCACACAAACTCACACAATCTCACACACACTCACACAATCTCTCACACACACTCACACAATCTCTCACACGTACTCACGCAATCTCTCACACACGCTCACAATCTCTCACACACACACAAGCTCTCACACACACTCACACAATCTCTCACTCACATTCACACAATCTCTCTCACCCTCACACAATCTCTCACACACACTCACACAATCTCTCACACACACCCACACAAGCTCTCACACACAGTCACACAATCTCTCACACACAGTCACACAATCGCTCACACACACCCACACAAGCTCTCACACACAGTCACACAATCTCTCCACACACTCACACAATCTGTCTCACACACTCACACAATCTCTCATTCACACTCACACTCACACACACTCACACAATCTCTCACACACACTCACACAATCTCTCACACACAGACACACAATCTCTCTCACACACAGTCACACAATCTCTCACACACAGTCACACAATCTCTCACACACACCCACACAAGCTCTCACACAGTCACACAATCTGTCACACACAGTCACACAATCTATCCACACACTCACACAATCTCTCTCACACTCACACAATCTCTCACTCACTCACACAATCTCTCACACACACTCACACAATCTCTCACACACTCTCACACACAGTCATACAATCTCTCTCACACACTCACACAATCTCACACACACACTCACACAATCTCTCACACACATTCACACAATCTCTCTCACACTCACACAATCTCTCACACACACTCACACAATCTCTCACCGACACCCACACAAGCTCTCATACACAGTCACACAATCTCTCACACACAGTCACACAATCTCTCACACACACCCACACAAGCTCTCACACACAGTCACACAATCTTTCACACACAGTCACACAATCTCTTACACACACCCACACAAGCTCTCACACACAGTCACACAATGTCTCACACACAGTCACACAATCTCTCCACACACTCACACAATCTCTCTCACACACCCACACAATCTCTCACACACAATCTCTCGCACACACCCACACAATCTCTCTCACACACTCACACAATCTCTCACACACAATCTCTCACACACAGTCACACAATCTCTCCACACACTCACACAATCTCTCTCACACACCCACACAATCTCTCACACACAATCTCTCGCACACACCCACACAATCTCTCTCACACACTCACACAATCTCTCACACACAATCTCTCACACACACTCACACAATCTCTCTCACACACTCACAAGGGTATCCCAGGTACCTTTCTGCTGTTTCATTTTGGACCAACTGAAACGTTCCCTTCATGTATCATTGGGAGTTATATCAATAAGGTTAGTTTAAGACACTTTACATGGTTGATTGGCTCACAGTGGTTCTGTATTCAGACTGGTTTCCACAACAAGGGCTTTGGTATCTGCCAGAGCTGGGTCGACAGTTCCCACAAAGACAGCTTTCAGGGAGCTTTCCGTCTATATGAAGTGTTTGTTCCTCAAACAGCCCCAGGGATTCTCTCTGAGGAGCATGCTCTCCTAAAATGCCTCTCCGCTTTTCCCTCCCACCAATAACACCCCTCCCCTCTCCAACACCACCCCCAACCCTTAATTTAGGAATGCAGAGGATGACAACTGGGCTAATCGATCCTCAAAAGTGATCATTCAATTAAAATACGGATCGACTCTGTATTTTGCTTCAAGGAAGAATCCTGCATGTGTTCTGTTTCCTTCCGACTGGATGTAAGGACAAGTGAGTTCAGTAAATATTTATACAGTGCTGTCTGAATGGATCCTTTTACAAGGGCATTATTTTAACTCTCAGCTTCTGTGCCAGTCTGATTGAAAAACCAAAAAGTGCAAGTGGAAACACAGGCCCTCTTTAGTGATCTGTGGTTTCATCTCCTCAATAAATGTGTAAAATTCAAACACGCCCAGCTTGCCGGGGGTTTGGCCCCTTCTTTAACCTTCTAATTCTTCCCCACCCCACCCTGCACCCAAAGGTGTTAAATCACACGTTGTGAAACAGGGGCATTTCGATTCAGAGAGGCTTTCATCAGCCCTGAAGTTGCCAACTCTTTTTGGACATATTCCTGGAGGCTTCGTCACGTGACATTTAGCAACAGCGGCTTTTTATTCCTCACCTCTGTTTTTTATTCTGAATAAGAAAGCTGTTCAAAGAAAATGAAGAGAAATATTCTCATGAGTGAACAAGAGCTTAATCGTTAAGTCCTGGAAACTCCAGAACCATCTGGCTGATTGGCAGCCCTGTCACATGCGAGACTAGGAGGTTTGTGATGCACGATCAATTGCACAAAGTTGGGTACAACTGTGGCTTTATTACAGTCAGATGCGTGGCCTCCTGCTGCAGCTGGTGAAATGGCAGGGCACTGGAGGTCATGCATATTTATACAGTTCTCCGTGGGCGGAGCCAGCCGGCAGGAGCTACCGGTGATCCTGTAGTGCAGGTCCTACCTTACATCTCCTATTACAGTGGTTCACCACATTCACCCCCTGTTAAAAATGAGTCTGGCAGGGGTGACATGAAACTATATACAATTAGTGCAATTATGTACAGTGGTAGGGAAAGAAAAGTCCATGTTGACGGTCTGGAGTCTGTCAAAGGTTCAGCCGGTCCGGTGCTTTGGTGCTTTGTTGGGAGCGGCGTAATGGTGGTGGCGAAGGCGGTGCTGGCGGTGGCACCGATGGCGGTGGTGGCGGTGCTGATGCTGGCCAGTCATCGGGGAACTCCGGGAGCGTGCTGAAGTCCTCTTCGTCCTCTTGTGCGGAAAAGCTGGGGGTGGGGGGGGGGGGTGGGGGGGGGGGGGGTGCTCTGGTGGGGTCAATATTGGCGCGCGCTGGGAGGTAGGGGGGGGCGCATTGGTGGGGGTGTGTGTGTTGGGGTGGAACCTGGCGGTGCCAGGTCCCTGAGTGTAACAGTATCTTAGCGGCCGTCGGGGAACTCAACGTAGGCATATTGAGGGTTGTCGTGGAGCAGGTGAACCCTGTCCACCAAGGGGTCCGCCTTGTGGAGTCGGACGTGCCTACGGAGAAGGACCGGTCCTGGAGCAGCGAGCCAAGTCGGGGGTGACACCCCGGATGTGGACTTCCTGGGGAAGGCAAAAACACGTTCATGGGGTGTATTATTAGTGGCAGTGCACAATACTGACCGGATGGAGTGTAGAGCATCAGGGAGGACCTCCTACCAGCGAGAGGCTGGGAGGTTCCTGGACCATAGGGCCAGCTGGACGGCCCTCCAAACCGTCCCATTCTCCCGTTCTACTTGCCCGTTTCCCCGGGGGTGGTTGCTGGTCGTCCTGCTGGAGGCCATACCCCATCTGAGCAGGAACTGACGCAGCTCATCGCTCATGAATGAGGATACCCTGTCACTGTGGATGTAGGCGGGGAAACCGAACAGAGCGAAGATGGTGCTGGGGGCCTTGATGACGGTGGCAGACGTCATATCGGGGCATGGGATGGCGAAGGGGAATCTGGAGTACTCATCGACCACACTGAGAATGTACGTATTACGGTCAGTGCAGGGGAGGGGCCCTTTGAAATCCACGCTGAGGCGTTCAAAGGGGCGGGAAGCCTTCACCAGGCGCGCACGGTCTGGCCGGTAGAAGTGCGGCTTGCACTCCGCACAGACCTGGCAGTCCCTGGTGACTGTCCTTACTTCCTCGACGGAGTAGGGCAGATTGCGAGCTTTGACCAGATGGTACAATCGAGTGACCCCTGGGTGACAAAGGCTGTCGTGTAGGGTCCGGAGTTGGTCCACTTGTGTGCTGGCACATGTACCTTGGGAGAGGGCGTCTGGGGGCTCATTGAGTTTACCGGGGCGATACAAGATCTCGTAATTATAGGTGGAGAGCTCGATTCTCCACCGCAAGATTTTATCATTTTTGATCTTGCCCCGCTGTGTGTTATTGAACATGAAGGCTACCGACCGTTGGTCCGTAAGGAGAGTGAATCTCTTACCGGCCAGGTAATGCCTCCAATGCCGCACAGCTTCAACGATAGCTTGGGCCTCCTTTTCGACGGATGAGTGTCGAATTTCAAAGGCATGAAGGGTGCGGGAAAAGAATGCCACGGGTCTGCCTGCCTGGTTTAGAGTGGCGGCAAGGGCGACGTCTGAAGCGTCGCTTTCTACCTGGAAAGGCAGTGACTCGTCCACTGCGCGCATCCCGGCAAGGGCGATGTCTGCTCTGATGCGGGCGAAAGCGTGTTGTGCCTCGGCCGCAAGGCGGAATTGGGTGGACCGGATAAGTGGGCGGGCCTTGTCCGCATAGTTTGGGACCCACTGAGGAAGTAGGAAAAGAACCCCAGCCAGCGTTTGAGGGTCTTGGGGCAGTGGGGGAGGGGAAGTTCCATGAGGGAACGCATGCGGTCGGGGTCGGGCCCGAGAAGTCGGTTTTGGACTATATAGCCGGGAATGGCTAACCGGGTCGTGCTGAACATACACTTCTCTTTATTGTAGGTCAGGTTGAGAAGAGTGGCAGTGCGGAGGAATTTATCGAGGTTGGCATCGTGGTCCTGCTGGTCATGGCCGCAGATGGTGACATTATCTAAGTACGGAAAGGTGGCCCGCAAACCGTACTGGTCGACCATTCGGTCCATCTCTCTTTGGAAGACCAAGACCCCATTTGTGACACCGAAAGGGACCCTAAGGAAGTGGTAGAGGCGACCGTCCGCCTCGAAGGCAGTGTATGGCTGGTCCGACTTCCGGATTGGGAGCTGGTGGTAGGCGGATTTCAGGTCAATTGTCGAGAAGACCCTGTACTGCACAATCTGATTGATCATATCAGATATGCGTGGGAGGGAGTATGCGTCGAGCTGCGTGTACCGATTGATGGTTTGGCTGTAGTCCACGACCATCCTGTGTTTCTCCCCAGTTTTAACCACTACAACTTGGGCTCTCCAGGGGCTGTTGCTGGCCTCGATAATACCCTACTTAAGCAGCCGCTGGACTTCGGACCTGATGAAGGTCTTGTCCTGGGTGCTGTACCGTCTGCCACTACTGGCAACGGGCTTGCAATCCACAGTTAGATTGGCAAAAAGGGAGGGGGGATCGACCTTGAGGGTCGCGAGGCCGCAAACGGTAAGGGGGGGGGTAAGGGCCCGCCGAATTTCAGGGTGAGGCTCTGGAGGTTGCACTGGAAGTCCAGGCTCAACAGGAGTGCAGCGCAGAGATTAGGAAGGACATAGAGGCGGAAGTTACTAAATTCTACGCCCTGGACCGTGAGGGTGACTGTACAAAAGCCTCGGATCGGGACGGGGTGGGATCTGGAGGCTAGGGAGATCCTTTGATTGGCAGGGTGGACCGCGAGGGAGCAGCGCTTTACCGTATCTGGGTGAACGAAGCTTTCAGTGCTCCTGGAGTCCAGCAGGCACGAGGTCGCGTGGCTGTTGATTTTAACCGTCGTCGACGCGGTGGCCAGGTTGTGCGGGCGAGATTGGTCCAGCGACATCGAAGCGAGCTGCGGGTAGCCATCGGATGCTTCGGGTGGCGAGCGTGTGCGGTTCCGATGTCGGGATGTCCGGGGACCCTGTGGGGAACAAGATGGCGGCGCCCATGGTGCGCACATTGCGGGATCGGGACAAGATGGCAGCGCCCATGGTGCGCACATTGCAGGGTCGGGACAAGATGGCGGCGCCCATGGGGCGCACGTGGCCGAAGGGGGACAAGATGGCGGCGCCCATTGGTTGCACATGGACCCGGGAGGAGACGATGGTGGCTCCCATTGTGCGTCTGGCATGGGGGAGGGAGCGATAGTGGGCGCGATCACAGCGACTGCGCGGACCTGGCACACAGCCGCGAAGTGGCCCTTTTTACTGCAGGCTTTACAAACTGCAGTGCGGGCCGGGCAGTGTTGGCGGGGGTGCTTCTGCTGACCGCAGAAGTAGCAGCGGGGACCCCCGTGGTGCGCGGATCGGCGTGTGGTGCAGGCGTATTGCGAAGGCAGGGCCCCGACTGAGGAGGTCGTCGGCGGGGTCCAGGAGGGGTAGGAAGGGGTAGAAGGGTGGGCAGCGCGGCGGGAGAGGTACGATTGTACGTTACGGGATGCGACCGTCATGGAGAGCGCCAAGGTTTTCGTCTCCGCCAGTTCGAGCGTGGCCCCTTCCAGCAATCGTTCTCGGATGCGGTCCGACACAATCCCCGTCGCGAAGGCATCGCGCATGAGGAGATTCGCGTGTTCGACGGCCGTGACGGCCTGACAGTCACAGTCCCGGACAAGTGGAATTAGGGCCCGCCAGAAGTCTTTGATGGACTCACCAGGTAGTTGCGAGCGGGTGGCAAGTACGTGCCTGGCGAAGAGCGTGGTCACCTTCTGCGCGTAGTGTTCTTTGAGGAGTTCCATTGCTTTTGTGTAAGTCGTGGTGTCTTGGATCAACGGGACCATGCTGGAGCTCAGTCTGGAGTACAGGACGTTTATCTTCTGAGCCTCCATTGGCGCGGGGTCCGTCGCGTTGATGTAAGCCTCGAAACATGCTAGCCAGTGAGTAAAGTCTTTCCTGGCGTCGGGCGAGTGAGGATCCAGCTGCAGGCGATTGGGCTTAATTCGGATATCCATTCTGTGGAAAATCTGACTGTAATAAATTGATGCACGATCAATTGCACAAATACTAACGTTGGGTACAACTGTGGCTTTATTACAGTCAGATGCGTGGCCTCCTGCTGCAGTGGCGAAATGGCAGGGCACTGGAGGTCATGCATATTTATACAGTTCTCCGTGGGCGGAGCCAGCCGGCAGGAGCTACCGGCGAACCTGTAGTGCAGGTCCTACCTTACATCTCCTATTACAGTGGTTCACCACAGTTTGGAAATGAGGCTGATCGACTGTGGAGGGCATGTTCCTGTCCTTTTCCGACATCCCTGGAATTCACCGGGTGGTGATCAGAAATGGTCCTCCAACACCAGCTGGACAGCCCAAAGACCTCCTCCAACCAGGGACCTGTCAGATTTCCTGACCACTGGCTCCTCCCCCCTGCTGCAATTCCTAGATTATCGCACAGTAAGAAGTCTTAAAACACCAGGTTAAAGTCCAACAGGTTTGGTTGGAGTCACTAGCTTTCGGAGCACACCTGAGGAAGGAGCAGCGCTCCGAAAGCTAGTGACTCCAAACAAATCTGTTGGACTTTAACCTGGTGTTGTAAGACTTCTTACTGTGCTCAGCCCAGTCCAACGCCGGCATCTCCACATCATAGATTATGACAGTAACTACACTTCGAAAGTCTTTCATTGATGTAAAGTTGGTGCACTGAAGTCGTGAAAAGTATTGACAAATACAAATCCTTCTGTCTCACTTACTCCAGATAGAGCGCCTGGAGAAACTGCATGACCTGCACCTTGAAATCCAGATGGGTTGAAGTCTGAAATGTCCATGGAAAACAAGTAACCCAACACACAATATATTGTCCAACATTACCCACTGTGCTGTGAACTCTGCAGCCCCAAACAGGGTCTGGTGAGATGGATTTAAAGTAACAAGGCACTCAGGATGGTGCAATCGGCAGATAATGGATGTGATTTAATGCCCATAAACAAAGTCCCATTTTGGGTGCGAATAACGCCGTGTTTCTCGGTGCCTGCAGTGCCGAGAATCACCCCGCTATAAACGGGACTTTGTTTTTGGCCTCGGCGAGGAACGCTGTGCCCGAGTCCACACTCATCTCATTTCCTGCACTGATGAGCTCACCACTCACACTGCAGCCTCCAAACCCCTTCCAACCTATCTCGTATAGGGCCCTCAAGCCTGCCCTCTCCCATCTCTCAAGGGCAGGGCATGTCCAGGCTCGATCACTGGCCTGGGCAACCTGGGCCCTGCCAATCTGGCACACTGGCAGTGCTTCTGCCAGCCTGGCAGTGCCACTGGGCACCCTAGCAGTGCCAGGGTGGCACTGACAGGGTGCCCAGGTGGCATTGCCAGAGTGCCTGGGTGGCAGTGCCAATGTGCCAGGCTGGCAGTGCCAAGGTGCCCAAGTGGCGGTGTCAGTGCCAGACTACCACCCTGCCCAGAGCCCAAGCAAGCACTGGCCTCCAATATCCTGGGAGAACCCCCTCCCCCATCCAACCCAGCTGCCGGTATGCCTGGTCCACCTTTGTGTGGACCAATGCTAAACGGTGCCATGGCGACGTCTCACAGGCGCAGCCGTTCATTCCCAGGCCTCGGGAGAATCAGGCGGCAACATATGTAAATGAGTCTAATGACTCATTTAAACATGTTAACCTGGATCTCACCCAGTGAGGGTGAATCGATATCCCGACGTCTCGTGAGACTTCGTAGGAGCTCACGGGGCGTTCCGAGTGTCGCAAATCACGCAAGAGGCCTCTCAAGACTTTAAAAAAAAAAAATTTAGAGTACCCAATTCTTTCCAATTGAGGGGAAATTTAGCGTGGCCAATCCACCTACCCTGCACATCTTTGGATTGTGGGGGCAAAACCCACGGAAACACGGGGAGAATGTGCAAACTCCACCCGACAGTGACCCAGAGCCGGGATCGAACCTGGGACCTCGGCACCGTGAGACAGCAGTGCTAACCACTGCGCCATCATGCTGCCCGCCTCTGAAGAGTTTTAACGGCCTCGCCGCGTCACCGAGTCGGGCACCATGAGGCCCAACATTTTCCAATGAGATATTGCAATTTTCTTTAACCTCAAGTAGGGTGTCATAAAAATGCCTCTCTATTTTTGAAAATAGTAAAGACAAAGGGAACTGCTTACCATCCACATCCTGATACACCCATAGACACTTAAACAGTCCTTGGGAGGATGAAATAACCCCATATCCTATTGGTTTCTACTATATTGGAATGAGTGAAAAAGTTCTGAGATGAAATTCAAAAAGTGGTGTTTGTTCTTTAACAATGACTGCAAGACATGTTATTTGAATTCCCTTTTGGGAATACACAGACAGAAGGTTTTTAAGAACTGGTTTTGTCAAGCCAGTCAGAGAGTCATCCAACTCATCTGGGAAAACTGTCGAAGGGAGCAGCAAAGAATCTCTCTCTCTCACTCAAGTTAATAAAAGCCCTACCTCTGCAGTATAAAAATCCAACCCCAGAGATAGTGACTATCCATCAAAAAGGACCTCAGGAGAAACCCATTAATTTCTGGGAGATGGGTCACAGAATTAAAAAGAAGGAAATTGTCTTCAGCAAAGTGCAGTGACCTGGACTTCAATTCAACTCCAGGATTTTAAAGGAAACCAGCTAACTCTAAACGGCTGCAACATTTCTACATTCTACACCTTAAGGACAAGCAAAGGATTTAATCATATGTTCTTTATTGGACATTTAACGTTTCTTACTTATATCTGTGTGTTTGTTTGTCATTGCATCTTTTATTATTTTCCCTTGAGTTTAGAAACTAATAACTTTGCTCTTTATTCAGCAGCATGGAACTCTCCTCCCTCAAAACACATCACACAAGTTATTGCTTAAACTCTTTCTTACCCAGGAAGGGGGCAACTTGTATTTATGTCTCAGCGTTGAGGGCAGCATGGTGGCACAATGGTTAGCACTGTTGCCTCACAGCACCTGGGACCCAGGTTCAATCCCGGCCTTGGTGTAAAGTTTGCACTTCAGCCCTGTCTCTATGTGGGTTACCTTTGGGTGCTCTGGTTTCTTCCTACTGCCCAAAGATGTGCAAGTTAGGTGGATTGACCATGCTATGTTGCCCCTCAATGTCCAAAGATATGCTGGTTATGTGGAGTTATGGGGGTATGGCAGGGATATGGGCCTGGATAGAGTGCTATTTCAGAGGGTTTGTGCAGACGCAATGGGCTGAATGGTCTCCTTCTGCACTGTAGATATTCTATTCTATATAGTACAGTTAACATGGGAAAGGGGTTTCACAGAAGCAGAATCAAAACTGAATGGGCGAAAAGTCATCCTTCTAGCCTGTCTTTTCTTTATTCTTTCTCCCCTCTCCCTCTATCCATGTCTCTGACATCTTCCCTCCCCTCCTACCTTGCTCTCACTCATTGCCATTTCTCCCTCTATGATTGCTTTTTAACTCTTCTTGCTCCTTATACCACTTTCCCCTCTCTCCCTTTCTTACTCTTTCTCTGAGTGACTATTTTATTTCCTCATTCTTACTCTCTGTTCCACAATGTCTATTTCTCGCCATCCCTTCTCCTTGTGCTCAAGCAGGATCTTCAATTGTGTAAACATAAACAGTAACTCATCTTAAAGTGAAATCCCATCACATAAATCACCCCTGATTGTAACCCTGCCAGTCGGCAGCAGAACCTGCGCCTCCTACCTCATCATTATAGTTGATGATTTAATCACATACATCAGAGGGGAATTCCTCCAGCACTTTATTATAACCATCAGTTCCAGGGAGATTAAAAATTCTACACACCCACAAAATAATACAGAGCATACCGCCTGGAGCTATTGAGATACAATGGATTGTATGTGTAGAGAACAACACTCACTGGTTGGTTCATTAGAATACCTAACATCTGGTTTAGCACATTGGGCTAAATCGCTGGCTTTTAAAGCAGACCAAGGCAGGCCAGCAGCACGGTTCGATTCCCGTAACAGCCTCCCCGAACAGGCGCCGGAATGTGGCGACTAGGGGCTTTTCACAGTAACTTCATTGAAGCCTACTCGTGACAATAAGCGATTTTCATTTCATCTCAGTATCTCGTTTTAAGTTATAAAACTCTCTGTTACATCACAACCACAGTAGAAACCCTGAGTTATAACATACGCTTTGTCATATCACATCCTCAGTATAAGGCTCTCTGTTATAACACACCCTCAATATAAACTCTGGGCGCAATCTACCCAAATGGGAACAGAGTCCGGTAATGTGTTTCCTGGCCTAAACTCCACGCTATCGAATGGGACTCTGTTCCCATTCGGGTAGATTCGAGGCCTCACTGGGGAACTTCCCAATGAGGCCGCACTTCGTCCCATTTCCTGGACTGAGGAGCTCCACTCGGCGGAACTCCTCAGCGCAGGAGGAGATTTGGAGGCCCCCAAACCCTCCAAAGCCCAACTCACCTTTAAGGGGGTCCTCAGGCCCCCCCTGTATCCCCGGGCCCAATCCCCGTCATGGGCAAAATGCCAGCTTGGCACCCTGGCAGTGCCTCTGCAAGCTGGCAGTGCCATATGGGTACCTTGTCACATCCACCAGTGTCAGGCTGGCAGTGCCGAGGTGCGAGGCTGGCAGTGCAGGATGCCCAGGTGTCACCCACAGTGCCAGGGTGTCACACTGCCCAGAGGTCAAGCATCTGTTGGCCTCCAATCCACTCGGAGATCCCTGAGTGCTGTTCCATCTGGCCCCTGTTTGTGGAGACCAGCACTGAACAGCGCTCGTCCCAGGTCTCCAAGGTGAAGAGATACGATCCCAATTCCTTGGGTAGATCATGACAGTGCACATTAGAGAGAGATTAGCTGTTTCACTCGAATAAGCAAATTTGCTAATGATCCTCCTAGAATGGACAGGATTCACACCGTGACGTCTCGCAAGATTGCTTTAGATCTTGGGAGGTGTGATGAGCCCGGCAGATCCCGGAAGAGGGATCTCCCAGCATCTACCAGTCGTGTATCGCTGCTTTTCAGGTGTGACACGGCCGGCAGATCGCGCCTTCTGTTGTAGCACATTCTCTGTTCCATCACACCCTCAGTATAAGGCTCTCTAATGTGTTCAATCTGTCCCCTAATGGGCTAAATTGCCTGCTTGATTATTAGTGGGCGCGCTTCTGACTCTCGCGCGCACCACTGACTGAAATATTGTGCGATGCCAGTGGGATTTGCGCCCAATGTCTTTTCGCACAATTTCGCGCACTTCCAGTTTGGGTGTGCGCCCACCTGAGCAACGTAAAATGCTGGCCAGGCATTTATAAGGCATCTTTTAGAACCTTAGGATATCCTCAAGTACTTCTGAAATGTAGTCACTGTTGTAAAGTTGAGAACATGGCAAACAGCTCGCACAAACCAAGATCCCATAAACAACAATATGACTGTGACCAGATCATCTGTTTGAGCAATATTGATTGAGGAATAAATATTCAGGACACCAGAACAAACTCACTTGCTTTTCTTCAAAGTAGTTGTATGGGATTTTCGAGGCATTTTTAAGTACATACAGAAAAAAAGAGAAAGAAACAACACCAATAATGATCAAACAGTAACCCCATCGTAACTACCCCATCTCTTCATCCGAGCTCACTCCCACAACCTCCCCTTTTTAATTATGATAACAAACTCCAAAAAGAAAAAAAAAACCTGCCCCCCCAATTCCTCCCCCCCCCCCCCCCCCCCCCCCCCCCCCCCCGGCTGACGTTTTACCACTCCTTAAAGAAGTTGATGAATAACCTCCACCTCAAGAAGGATTCCTCATTCATGATGCAAACCTTATCTTTCCTAATGCAGAAACTCTGCCAAGTCGCTCACCCATGCCCTCGCTTTGGGCGGCTCCACGTCCTGCCATCTCAGCAATATCCGCCTCCGGGCTATCAGGGAGGCAAAGGCTAACACGTCTGCCTCTCTTCCCACCTGCCCCCCAAGATCCTCCGAATCTCCAAATATTGTCACCCACAGGCTCGGAGCCACCTTCACC
Organism: Scyliorhinus torazame; assembly: GCF_047496885.1. NCBI lineage: Eukaryota > Metazoa > Chordata > Chondrichthyes > Carcharhiniformes > Scyliorhinidae > Scyliorhinus > Scyliorhinus torazame. The sequence goes on from NC_092727.1 coordinate 49,073,578, forward strand.
CCCAAAATCTTTGACATTGTCTCTGCAAAAACTTTCCAGCACTCCTCCAACTTCGGGCAAGCCCATCACATGTGGACATGGTTCGCCGGCCCCCCTGAACATCACCCACACCTATCCTCCATCCCGGAAACAAACTGACTCATCCTTGCCACCGTCATGTGTGCCCTATGCACCACTTTGAACTGAATGAGACTTTGTCTTGCACATGGCCAGGTTGAGTAAACCCTTCACAGAGCCTCACTCCAGATCCCATTTCAGCAGCTCCCCCCAACTCCTCATCCCATTTCTGTTTGACTTACTTCACAAGGGATCTCTCTCGCTCCATCAGATCCCCATAGAAATCTGAGATCTTGGCCTCCCCTATCTTGTCCTCAGACAGAGGTTTATCTTGTAGGGCCAGAGTTGCAATTTTGGGAACAAAGCCAGCTCCTTCCTAACAAAGTGCCTGATTTGCAGGTATTGAAACACATTCCCCTTTGGCAAATGGTACTCCACCTCCAACTTCCCTAACTCCGTGAACATCCCCTCTGTGAACAGATCCCTGAAGTGTTCTATCCCAACCCACTCCCACCCCCTAAACGTATAGCTGAATCCGGCCGGATAGACCTATGATTGCTACAAATCGGTGCCCACCGTGACATGCCTTCCATCTTGAAATGCTGTCGACATTGGTTCCATACCCTCAACGCTGATACCACTACAGGGCTCATGGAGTACTTAGACGGCGAGAATGACAACAATGCCCTCAAACGTGACCCTCTGCACAAGGCTTCCTCCATCCGTCCCCACACCGACCTCTCCTCCACTGCCCACTTCCTGACTTTTGCAATGTTCGCTGCCCAGTAATAATTTAGCAAGCTTGGTAACGCTAACCCCCCCTCTCCATCTATCTCTCTCCAGGACCATCCTTCTAGTCCAAAGCACCTTACCTGCCCTTATGAACTCTGAGATCATTTTATTGACCCTGCTGAAAAAAGACTTGGGCACAAAGATCAGGAGGATCTGGAATACGAACAGAAACTTTGGCAACTCCCTCACGTTTACCGTCTGGACCCTTCCAGCTAACGAATGCAGCAAAACATCCCACCTCTTAAAATCTTCCTTCATTCCCTCCACCAAATTGGCCAGATTCAACTTGTGCAGCTGGGCCCAACTGTGCGTCACTTGTATTCCCAGCTATCGAAAGCTCGCCCCAACAAACCGGAATGGCAGTTTCTCCAAGCACCTCCATTCCCCCCGTGCGTTGTTCGAAAATACCTCGCTCTTCCCCCATGTTGAGCTTATTCCCTGAAAACAAACTAAACTCGCCCAGTATCCCCATAATCCTGTCAAAGCTCTCCACAGGGCTGGAAATATACAGCAGGAGATCATCTGCATCTCGAGAGACTCGGTGCTCCATCGCCATTGCCAACGGCTCAATTGCTAAAGCAAAGAGCAACCGGGAGCCACCCATGTCCCGTCCCCCAGTGCAACTTAAAGTACTCTGAACTAACGTTATTTGTACGGTCACTAGCCTTGGGGCCTTGTACAGCAACATAATCCAATCCACAAATCCCTGGCCAAACCAGCCTCACAGCACCAGGGTCCCAGGTTCAATTCCGGTCTCGGGTGACTGTCTGTGTGGAGTTTGCACTCTCTCCCTGTGTCTGCGTGGGTTTCCTCCGGGTACTTCCCTCCCACAGTCCAAAGATGTGCAGGTTAGAGATGCGACCATCAATTCACTCGAAGACACGTGGAGAAGTAAACTGTGGTTTTAATCAGCTTAGAACTGTGCCTGCCTGCGACCGATACAATACTGAAGGTGGTCCCCCAGGTCAGCTGCTCTTATACTTCCTCTAAAGGGGTGGAGCCATGGGCGGAGCCCATACATGCCCCAACATATCCCCCTGTGGGTGAAGCCACATAATGGCCCATAGGTGGAGCCCACAGGGTTAATAACATAACATAACATAATACAGTGCACTGGTGAATTATCAGTAGTTATACATTCACCACAGCTAGGTAGATTAGCCATGCTAAATTGCCCCTTAGTGTCCAAAAGGTTGGGTCGGGTTACTGGGTTACGGGGATAGGGTGGAAGTGTGGGTTTGTATAGGGTGCTCTTACCAAGGGCTTGTGCAGACTCGATGGGCCAAATGGCCTTCTTCTGCACTTTAAATTCTATGAATCTATAACTCAAACTGGCCCAACACCTCAAACCAATACACCCATTCAATCCGGTCAAACGCTTTCTCCGCATCCATTGACACTACTACCTCTGTTTCCTGGCCTCCCGGGGGCATCATAATCACATTTAATAATCTTCTAATAGTAGCCGACTGACGCCCTTTCACGAACCCCGTTTGGCCCTCCCCTATTACCCCCGGCACACAGTCGTCTGTACGCATTGCTAGCAGCTTCGAGTCTACATTTAATAACAATCTACATTGCTCCAGGATAGAAGCCTGAGGCAGCGTGGGCAGGAGTTCTCCCTTACCAACCTATTCATTGGGGCGGCACGGTGGCACAGTGTTAGCACTGCTGCCTCACAGCGCCAAGGACCCGGGTTCAATTCTGACCTCGGGTGACTGTGTAGAGTTTACGCATTCTCTCCGTGTCTGCGAGGGTTTCCTCTGGGTGCTCCGGTTTCCTCTCACAGCTCAAAGATGTGCAGGTTAGGTGGATTGGCCATGCTAAATCGCCCCTAAGTGTCCAACGGTTAGGTGGGGATACAGGGATAGGGCGGCATTGGGTCTGTGTAGGGTGGTATTTCAAATGGTTGGTGCAGACTCGATGGGCTGAATGGCCTCCTTCTGCACCCAAGGGATTCTTATAAGCGTCCCATTTCCGAACCAAACTTCTTATAAAGCTCTCTGGGAACCCATCCGGGCCTGGGGCCTTCCTTGACTGCATTGAAGCCACACACCCCATTATTTCCCCTAGCCCAATAGGACTGCCCAACCCCTGCACCTTTCCCTCCTCAAACATCAGGAAGTCTGGTCCATCCAGATACCACCTGATGCCCTCATCCCTCGCCGTGGGCTCGGAACTATACAAATTCTGGTAAAAGGCCTCAAATACTCCATTTATCTCCCCCGACTCAGTAACCACCCTGCCGCCCCGGTCCCTCATCCACCCAATCTCCCTCACTGTCTACCTCCTCAACTGCTACCATTTTCCTCATGCTCATACATCTCCCCCTTAACCCAGCGCAGCTGTCCCACTGCCTTCTCTGTCGACCCATAATCTCAAACTCCATTTGGAGCTTCTTCCTTTCTTTTAACTTTGCCTTCTCAGGGGCCACTGAGTACCTCCGATCCACCGCCAAAATAGCCTCCACCAATCTCTGTACCTCCAACAGCTCCACCCTCTCCCTATGCACCCAGATTGAAATTAACTCCATGGTCATCGCCTCCCACACTACGGAGGCAGAGACCTTGCCTGTCTTATTGTGCTCCACATAGTTTTGAACAGCCGCCCCTATATTTTTGCTTGTTGGTTAACAATCCCTCATCTAAACACCACTGCGGCCAAAGGGAGCCCTCCCCTTTCCACCCGCAAGTCCACCAAATGTGGCGCTTGGTTGGACACCACGATCGCTGATAATTCCAGCCCAACCACCTCTGCCAACAAACTGTTTGTCCAGGACGAAGAAATCGATCCGGGGATACACTTGGTGGACATGCAAAAAAAAATGGGAATTTGTCCTCTCTCAGCCTCCCAAACCGCCATGGGATCACCCCTCCCATCCGCTCCATACACACCAACATTTTCTTACCCATTGCCGACACCGTCAGGAACCTAGGACACGACCGATCCAATACAGGGTCGTAACACTAGGGGCGCAATCATCCGGCCTCGTTACACTCGTACTCAAGCGTAACGAGGCCAGAGAATAGCGGGAAAGACCAAAAACGAGATCCGTGCTGGGCGGCAAACAGTTTGCAATGCAATCGGCCCGCACCCGTAGGCAAAATCAGGATCTCGGCAGAGCGTGGAGAGAATCCAATTATCACCACTTTAGCTCCATATCCATACAATCAATGAGAGCCACTCCATATCCAACGGCCTCGCATCATTCATTGGCCTCCCCAGCAAGTGCTCACGCTGGCACCGATTAATACTCCTTTTGAAAAAGGCAATCGCTCGAGGCACCACCATGCCAACCCCTGGATCCCAACCCCATTCCGGGGCAACTTATGTCCCTGCCTGTCTGTCCCACTGATCACCCATAACCTCCACTGACCGCTGAGGACTCTGGCTGCGCCGCTGAAGGCTACCATTAATAGGGAATTGGCAATTATCAGTAAGTAAGCACTTGACACATGCCAAGTGGATTCCTGTGGGTGGGTGGGCCCTGGGAGTCATTGCCTAGCATTTGAATCGCACCCTGATGCCTGGACATTATGCCTGAACAGTGCGGGAGGCAACACCACACATGCAGAGGCCAACATCCGAACACCCAGGGGATGGGACACAACTCCAGGGACATGCCCATGGCCGAATGCTGGCTGAGCGTCACGAGGTGGGGAGTGGGGTTGCCTGGAGAGATGGGCAAAGGGTCCAGGGGTCAGCTCACACTGCGGAAGAAAGTGGCAGAGGCATCATAATGGTTGTGCAAAAAGTTGTTTAATGTTTAATACCCCATTTCCGATAGTGTGGCCTCCCAACCCCTCCAGCCCCCAACCCCTGTCTGGGGTTGGTTGAGTGAGTACAGTTTAAGTGCTGCTCGACCTTGTCGATCTTGCGGGGGGTGAGCCCAGTCCTGGCGAATGGGCCGGTGAGGCGTTATTTGTGACGAGAAGCCCTTGAGGCCTCAGCCCTCCTTAAGTCGACCGATTAACGTGGAATTGCGTTGCCGGTTTCGCTGGATTGAGCCACTGGAAAACGCGCAGCAATTCCCGCTTGCTATAACACTTGGCATATTTCCACCCCCCCCCCCCCCCCTTCCCATAATCTGCCGTACGTGTCAAAGTGCGGAACTTTAGCCAGTACCCGCTTCATCAATTCTACAGCATTCCATTTCACCAGCCCCCTCCAACCTCCCACTTACCATCACAATCCTGTCCCCAGGGTCCGTAACTATATTCCCCACCGAAAAAGCCACCCTTTTACTAACCAGCACCTCTACCCGCCTCGCCTTCATGTACAGCCCCGAATAGAATACCTGTCCATTCCAACCTTTCCTCAACCTCATCTGACCCACTACCTTCAAATGGATCTCTTGAAAGAACACTGGGTGGGAATCTCTCAGCCCGGGGCCGGGCCGGAGAATCGCCGTGACCACAGAGTGGAGAATCGGTGGCATTGGCCATACCGAAAAACCCAAGTCCCTCCGGCGCCGTTCTAACCTGGTCTTACCCGGCAGGACCTCGGCGTGGAAGGGTCCGGGGGCGGCCTGTGGGGGGGGGAGGGGAGTCCGACCCCTGGGGGTGGCCTCCGCTGAGGCCAGGCCCGCAATCGGGGCCCACCGATCGGCGGGCCGGCCTCTCGAGCTGGGGGCCTCCTTCGTTCTGCGCCGGCCCCTGTAGCCCTGCGCCATGTTGCGTCGGGGCCAGAGCGGAGAAGGGCGACACCGCGCATGCGTGGAAATCACGGCGGTCCCACTGCGCATGCGTGCGTTGGCGCCGGTGCCACTGCGCATGCGCGGACCATGTGCGCCCATCTGACGCCGGGATCGGCAGCTGGAGTGGCGTGGGTCACTCCAGTGCCATGCTGGCCCCCTGTAGGGTCAGAATTGCTGATCCTGAGGCCATGTTGACGCCGTTGGGGAAACGCGATGGCGTTTACGACGGCATCAACACTTAGCCTCAGGATCAGAGAATCCCGCCCCCAATGTCTGCCTACAAACTCTTCAAATAAGCAAAGACACGCAACGTCTTAATTGGCCCATTTAACCCCCTAATGTTCCAAGAGATTAATTGGGTTGGGTGCCTCCAGGTCTCCCCACCTATTTGGCTCCTCCAGGTCCACCCCTTGCTCACCTCCTTGACCTCCCCAAGATTTCCGCATCCCATTCCCCCTTAATCAACTGCGCCACATCAACTCCATCCATGTTAGCAGCCCATCCCTACCCCCCACCCCTTCCCCGACCCAAGCACCAGACAACCTGTCCTCCATAACCACCCTCCCCCCACCTGCAAACAAAGAAAACCATCCCAACCCAAACCCCCCTCTCCCCCCTCCCCTTCTCCCTCCACTACTCTAACCCCCACTTTGCTTCTGTTAACTAGCCTACTTGCTTGCAGGGTGACCCCCCACTTGAGACAACCACTTCCTCCATCCCAAAGCTCCCCTCTGCCCCTTCTGTCCAACTCGGCCTTTATGCCCACCCAAATTCCTCCTCTCCCACTCTCCCCCCCACCCCCTTTCTCATTACCACCGAACATCCCACATTTGAATACATATCTAACACAACTTCACCGCTGGGAGGGTAAAACAAAATAGAACATATACTATTTTAACACATATAACTAATTGAACATAGTAGGTAGAACAACAATATCAAACATTATAACCCGGCATAAATGTGAACAGTTCCCTTGTCTCCCTGAGCGAACACCTCCAGTCCATCCGTTTCACAATGATGAACCCACACAAATCTTCTCACAGCTCCCCCAGTCCCTTGTCCCTCAAAAACCTCAAAAACATTGAACACAAGACCCTGCTCCCATGCCCACATGTCTGTCCTTGGCCTGCTGCACTGTTCCAGTGAAGCTCAACGCAAACTGGAGGAACAACTTCTCATCTTCCGATTAGGCACGCTACAGCCTTCCGATCTCAACATTGAATTCAACAACTTCAGATGATTAACTCTACCCCACCTCAACCCATTTGTTTTCATCCCATTTCATTTTAACTGTCTTTTACCATTTCTTTCTTTCTTGTCTTTATATATATTAAACATATATTATAAAACATTAAATGTTTTTAAGATAAAGATAGATCGTTTTTTTAAGAATAAAGGGATTAAGGGTTATGGTGTTCGGGCCGGAAAGTGGAGCTGAGTCCACAAAAGATCAGCCATGATCTCATTGAATGGTGGATCAGGCTCGAGGGGCCAGATGGCCTACTCCTGCTCCTAGTTCTTATGTTATAGAACATAGAACATAGAACGATACAGTGCAGTACAGGCCCTTCGGCCCACCATGTTGCACCGAAACAAAAGCCATCTAACCTACACTATGCCCTTATCATCCATATGTTTATCCAATAAACTTTTAAATGCCCTCAATGTTGGCAGGTAGGGCATTCCACGGCCTCACTACTGTTTGCGTAAAGAACCTACCTCTGACCTCTGTCCTATATCTATTACCCCTCAGTTTAAAGCTATGTCCCCTCGTGCCAGCCATTTCCATCCGCGGGAGAAGGCTCTCACTGTCCACCCTATCTAACCCCCTGATCATTTTGTATGCCTCTATTAAGTCTCCTCTTAACCTTCTTCTCTCCAACGAAAACAACCTCAAGTCCATCAGCCTTTCCTCATAAGATTTTCCCTCCATACCAGGCAACATCCTGGTAAATCTCCTCTGCACCCGCTCCAAAGCCTTCACGTCCTTCCTATAATGCGGTGACCAGAACTGTACGCAATACTCCAAATGCGGCCGAACCAGAGTTTTGTACAGCTGCAACATGACCTCCTGACTCCGGAACTCAATCCCTCTACCAATAAAGGCCAACACTCCATAGGCCTTCTTCACAACCCTATCAACCTGGGTGGCAACTTTCAGGGATCTATGTACATGGACACCTAGATCACTCTGTTCATCCACACTTCCAAGAACTTTACCATTAGCCAAATATTCCGCATTCCTGTTATTCCTTCCAAAGTGAATCACCTCACACTTCTCTACATTAAACTCCATTTGCCACCTCTCAGCCCAGCTCTGCAGCTTATCTATATCCCTCTGTAACCTGCTACATCCTTCCACTCTGTCGACAACACCACCGACTTTAGTGTCGTCTGCAAATTTACTCACCCACCCTTCTGCGCCTTCCTCTAGGTCATTGATAAAAATGACAAACAGCAACGGCCCCAGAACAGATCCTTGTGGTACGCCACTTGTAACTGAACTCCATTCTGAACATTTCCCATCAACCACCACCCTCTGTCTTCTTTCAGCTAGCCAATTTCTGATCCACATCTCTAAATCACCCTCAATCCCCAGCCTCCGTATTTTCTGCAATAGCCTACCGTGGGGAACCTTATCAAACGCTTTACTGAAATCCATATACACCACATCAACTGCTCTACCCTCGTCTACCTGTTCAGTCACCTTCTCGAAGAACTCGATAAGGTTTGTGAGGCATGACCTACCCTTCACAAAGCCATGCTGACTATCCCTGATCATATTATTCCTATCTAGATGATTATAAATCTTGTCTCTTATAATCCCCTCCAAGACTTTACCCACTACAGACGTGAGGCTCACCGGTCTATAGTTGCCGGGGTTGTCTCTGCTCCCCTTTTTGAACAAAGGGACCACATTTGCTATCCTCCAGTCCTCTGGCACTATTCCTGTAGCCAATGATGACATAAAAATCAAAGCCAAAGGTCCAGCAATCTCTTCCCTGGCCTCCCAGAGAATCCTAGGATAAATCCCATCAGGCCCTGGGGACTTATCTATTTTCAGCCTGTCCAGAATTGCCAACACCTCTTCCCTACGTACCTCAATGCCATCTATTCTAATAGCCTGGGTCTCAGCATTCTCCTCCACAACATTATCTTTTTCCTGAGTGAATACTGACGAAAAATATTCATTTAGTATCTCGCCTATCTCTTCAGACTCCACACACAACTTCCCATCCCTGTCCTTGACTGGTCCAACTCTTTCCCTAGTCATTCGCTTATTCCTGACATACCTATAGAAAGTTTTTGGGTTTTCCTTGATCCTACCTGCCAAATACTTCTCATGTCCCCTCCTTGCTCATCTTAGCTCTCTCTTTAAATCCTTCCTCGCTACCTTGTAACTATCCATCGCCCCAACTGAAACTTCACACCTCATCTTCACATAGGCCTCCTTCTTCCTCTTAACAAGAGATTCCACTTCTTTGGTAAACCACGGTTCCCTCGCTCTACGCCTTCCTCCCTGCCTGACCGGTACATACTTATCAAGGATACGCAGTAGCTGATCCTTGAACAAGCTCCACTTATCCAGTGTGCCCAACACTTGCAGCCTACTTCTCCACCCTATCCCCCCCAAGTCACGTCTAATGGCATCATAATTGCCCTTCCCCCAGCTATAACTCTTGCCCTGCGGTGTATACTTATCCCTTTCCATCATTAACGTAAACGTCACCGAATTGTGGTCACTGTCCCCAAAGTGCTCTCCTACCTCCAAATCCAACACCTGGCATGGTTCATTACCCAAAACCAAATCCAACGTAGCCTCGCCTCTTGTTGGCCTGTCAACATATTGTGTCAGGAAACCCTCCTGCACACACTGTACAAAAAACGACCCATCTAATGTACTCGAACTATATCTTTTCCAGTCAATATTTGGAAAGTTAAAAGTCTCCCATAATAACTACCCTGTTACTTATGTTCTTATATTAACCCCCCTATCTTATCCACCTTTCCTTACCTTTTCTCCCCTTTGCTTCCCCCTCCCCCCACATCTACATCTGTCACAGTTTACCCTCTGACGTTAGTTTCTCTGCTGTTTGGCCTTTCACACCTTTTGTTCTCTCTGGGGACTGCCATTAGCACTCTTTCCCCTGGGTTTCTGTGGCTATGACTCATCTTTCATTCTCACTCCACAGTGTAAATATTTCCCACTTTATCTGTCTTTTAGCTTTGACAAAGGATCATCTAGACTCAAAACGTCAGCTCTTTTCTCTCCCTACAGATGCTGCCAGACCTGCTGAGATTTTCCAGCATTTTCTCTTTGCCCTTAAAAACCTATTTGTCTCCTCCGGCGTAACAAAATAGTACTCTTGGCCCTCGTATGTGATCCACAAATGAGAAGGGTGACACCCCGAAACGCACTTTATTCCTGAATTGGGGCGCTTTGACCCTATTGAACCCGCCCGTTGCTTGGCCAATTCCACCCCCAAGTCCTGGTAAATGTGAACCGTGTGGACTTCCCAGGTGCACTTTCTCGTCCCCTTTGCCCACCACAGAGTCTTTTCCTTATCCAGCTATCAGTGTAACCGCACAATGATCCCCCACCAACTTCTTGAACATCCTCTCCACGTATCGTATGACCTGCGTTCCCTCGATCCCTTCAGGCAGCCCTAAGATCCTGAGGTTCTGCCTCCTCCAGCGATTCTCCAGGTCATCCACTTCCTCTCTTAATTTCTTCTGGCCTTCCGCCCTCAGTAGCATTTCTGCCTCCAACGAGGCAAGCCGATCTTCATGGTCAGCCACCGGCTCCTCTGCCTTCTGGAGCGGCGCATTTTGCGCCTTCAGCCTTTGCTCCACTCACTCTATGGCCGCACTAATCAATTTGGCCACCCTGACCAGGTCTTCTGAGGCCTCCTTCCTCTGCTGCTGAAATTTAGCCATCAGAAACTCCACCAATTGTTCTATTGACCAGTATGCGGGCAACGACACCACAGAGTTCTCTGCCATTTTCCCCTCTGTCGCACTTTGAGAGTCCTCCTGGTCTGACTGTTGTCCCTTATTTGTTGCACTCCTGGTTTGATAGGCCCTATGCCTTCCCTACCGAAGAAGAATTCTTAGTTCTCTGTACTCCTACACTTTCCACCTGCGTATTACAGCACCACGTTGGACCTTGTGCTCAGGCCTCTAAAGTGGGATTTGAACCCACAATTGTCTGAGGTAAAGATGTTATTCACGGAGCCACGGCTGGCAAAAGATGTTTTTAAAGCTTCTATAGAGTGAGAGAGACAGAGAGGTCAGTTGAAGAAATGAAGTCAGCTTCCTTTTCAGCTCATTATTGTGCCTAATGGGGGTTTACGCACTCCTCACGTTCCACTAACTCTCTGGACTTTGAACCCTGGAGGGTGAGCTGAGCCCTCAGGGGGAGGCTGAGTCAAGGACTGTAGATCACCAGTCAATCAGCAAACACAACAGGAAAGACGGAGACGTTTTCATCTCTCGGTATTGTTGTCAGAGCTCCTGCTCACTGAATCACTGGCACAACAGAGAAAGCCACCTTTTGGTCTATTGCATCGGTGCTGGCTTTTTGAATGAGTGTTCTACTCTTTCCAACAGCCTTGACAACGTTTCATGTTTGAGTGCTGACCCAGTTCCCCTCTGTGTGTGGGCTTTGACGAGTTGTACATGATGTGTTGGGTGCTCTGGATCCGTGGAACACATACAGGCCACCAACACTTAAAATAGTGCAACTACTATTTTATTAAGTCAGAAATTGTTGAACATACTTTCACTGTGGGTTAACATGATATTAGATTGAACTAAAGACCTATGCCTTGTCCTAACCAGTCTGTGCACTCAGCACATGGTGAAGATCTGTGCTGCAAGCTGTAAGCTCTGTCCTACTAGGAGGCTGCAGCTCGAATGAGCGGGAACTCTGATGCTCCCTGTCTTTATAGTGCGTGTGCTCTAACTGGTGATTGGCTGCGGTGTTGTGTGTGTTGATTGGTCCCGCTGTGTGTCCATCAGTGTGTGTGTATCTGCACCATGATATACTGGTGTATATTATGACATCCCCCCTTTTATAAAAGAATGTATATGTGTTGCAATAAATAATGTATGGTGAGAATGTTCCTAACTACGTGTGGGGTGCGAAGACATATTTACAGGACTACATACATGAGAACTAAGCTATTTACATGGGAAGGTGCCTGGTGCAGAGAAGCAGCATGCAACAAGAATAACGAGATGAACACTATATACAAACCAGGGAAACGATCAAACAAAGCAACGAAACAATTCAGAAAGTCTATAAGTCCGCAAAGTTCATAAATTAAGTCTCTGAGGTGAGCGACAAATTCTGGTGACCGCCTCAATGGTGGGTCGAGAGCCGCCGGTGCAGGAGCGGGCTGGACTGCGTCAGAGTCAGGGGGATGCAGTGTGACAGGGATTTCTGCATAGTCTGTGGCAGGGTCAGCAGGAGGGTGAGGCGACAGTGGAGGATCACGTAGCGAGTGTGGAACGAGATGAAGGGCGTGTCGATTGCGGCGCAGAATGGAGCCATCCGGTAGACGAACCAGGAACGAGCGGAGGGCCACCTGCTGAAGGACAACAGCAGTTGCAGACCAGCCACCATCCGGAAGATGGATGCGGACGTTGTCATCTGAGTTGGCAGGCTGAGCTGCTCTGCATAAAGCAGCATAGTGGCCAAGTTTGCCACATCTCTGGCATTGTCGGGATCTGGCAGAGCAATGCCGCTTTAAATGGGCGGAGCCACAGTTGCCACACATCGTAGCGCCAGTACGTTCGGGAGTCCGCGAAAAGCGCGTTAATTGACCGCCCTCATCCAGGCTGAGGCCCTGGAGTTGCTCGATTGCTTGGACCCGTTCCGCCTCATGGGGACCTTGCCTTTTCAGTCGCTTGGATGTGGGAATACCGATTAGTGCCGTTTTCGTGTAGCACGCAGGTCTCGATGGCGGTCGCTAGGGTGAGCTGCTTTACCTTGAGGAGCTGCTGGCGTAGGGGGTCCGACTGAACACCGAAAACGATCTGGTTGCGTATCATGGAGTCGGAGGTGGGCCCGTAGCTACAGGACTGCGCAAGGATGCGGAGGTGGGTGAGAAAGGACTGGAAAGGTTCATCCTTACCCTGCAAACGCTGTTGGAATACATAGCGCTCAAAACTTTCATTCACCTCTCTGCTGCAGTGAGTGTCAAACTTGAGGAGGACCGTCTTGAACTTCGTTTTACCTTCATCATCCGCAAAGGTGGGAGAATTGAAAATGTGGATGGCATGGTCCCCGGCCGTGGATAGGAAGAGAGCGATCTTCCTGGTGTCCGAGGCATCCTCCCTGTCTGTGGCTTCAAGGTAGAGCTGGAAGCGTTGTTTGAATATCTTCCAGTTGGCCCCTAGGTTACCGGTGATGCGGAGCGGCGGCGGCAGGCGGACGCTGTCCATTTTGCAGGATGACGGTATGCTGGTGGAAGGCAGATCACTTGCAGGTAGGTCTAAGAAGTTGTAATATCCCTCAACTCCTGGTATCATGATGTGTTGGGTGCTCTGGATCCGTGGAACACATACAGGCCACCAACACTTAAAATAGTGCAACACTATTTTATTAAGTCAGAAATTGTTGAACATACTTTCACTGTGGGTTAACACGATATTAGATTGAACTAAAGACCTATGCCTTGTCCTAACCAGTCTATGCACTCAGCACATGGTGCAGATCTGTGCTGTGAGCTGTAAGCTCTGTCCTACCAGGAGGCTGCAGCGCGAATGAGCGGGAACTCTGATGCCCCCTGTCTTTATAGTGCGTGTGCTCTAACTGGTGATTGGCTGCGGTGTTGTGTGTGTTGATTGGTCCCGCTGTGTGTCCATCATTGTGTGTGTATCTGCACCATGATATACTGGTGTATATTATGACAATACAGGCCTCTTGTGGAAATCTGGACAGACTTGCAAAAGCAAGCGATGCGACTGGATAAAGATGCCGCTCTTAGTCACGGAAGGTGAATGGAAATCAGTTCAGTGCCATGGTTGCCTGGATGTGCTCAGAGATCCCTGAATAAGGTGGACCCACTCTGTAGTTGGGCTGTCGGAGGAGACACAACTGTCGGGACAGGAGGGAAAGCATTTTGTACACAAGTGAGTGAAATTTAACTGTGAATAAATGGAAGAAAAAACTTGCATCAATATAGCACCTTCTGTGACTTCATCACATCCTAAAACATTTCACAAATTTAATGTATTGTTGACGCCTGTAGCAGCCATTGTGTACAGGGGGAGGCACTTGTGTTGTCACTGTTCTAGTAATCCAGGCTAATGCCCTGGGGACTTGGGCTCAAACACCCCCCAGGGTAGCTGATGGAATTTAAATTCAATTAATAAATCCAGAACTGGAAGCTAGTCTAGACCAGTCATTTTCAAACCCAGGGTCGTGACCCATGGGTGGGTCGCAGGCAGGTGTCGAGGAGGTCATGGGGCCATGCGCCGCGCCGTTCCTGATTGCGAAAAGTTGTGTTCAATGGCACGACCGGCTTTTAAAAATGCTGGCCGCAACCGGCTTTCCGAATGCCGGCCGTTCCGAGCATGCATGCCACTTCAGCAGTGCGCAGGCCTGGAGCCCAGCGAGGCAGAACGCCTCCTCCTGACACCAGCACGCTAACCCAGGAGCAGATGTTTTTAAAAAATCGCTGGAGTATTCCTGCCTGGAGCGATGGTGGCAGAGACCGGTCCCGTACGCTGATGTCACTTGTTCTGGTGCGAGAGAGATTCTGCAGCTGCCGGCACTGCTGGTGTGACCTCCTGGGCTGCTGGTGAACAACCCATGAAGAATAAGTTGAAAACAGGAACAAAGCAGCTTACAGATGATTACTTGAGGTGTGGGTTATTAATTGTGCCACTGCAAACCAGGGTTCAAAGTTCATGTATGTTTTTTAAGGGAAGCACTGACAAATTAAAATTTAAAACCCTCAAAACGTGAATGACATTTGAAGACTAAACATGGTGAGTTCGAGGACAAACATCTTTACTTTGTTCAACGGATGCAGTTGAATCGTCAGCTGAAGTCATTATCAGAAATGTAACATTGAATAACAAAGCAAGTGAGATAGTGAGGACCGTGCAGCCTCACATCTGGCATTAAGGGTAAATGAAAATGGTGGGTTGCGGATTTCGGGCTGCGTGGGTTGCGAAGATCGGCCGAAGGATGGCTGGTTGGTACAAATAGGACACGGGCAGAAAAGCTTGAAAAACACTGCTCTGGATTTTCATCAATTGCCCTAAAACCCCATCTGGTTCACCATTGTCCCTTTAGGGAAAGAAATCTGCCATCCTCACACGGCCTACACGTGGCTCTCGACCCACAACAATGTGGTTTCCCCTTAACTGCACTCTCAAAGGTAATTAGGAATGGGCAATAAATGCTGTCCTTGCCCAATGATGTCCACATCCTGTAAAACAAATTAAAAAAAATACTCATTACAGAAGGAAATCGGCTGCCTTTATCTGGTCTGACCTACATGTGACTCCAGATCCACAGCAATGTGGCTGATTCTTAATGGCCCTCTGAAATGGCCCAGCAAGTTCATTGAATTCAAGGGCAATTAGGGATGGGCAAGAAATTCTGGCCTTTGCCAGCGATGCCCACATGCCATGAAAGAATAATTGAAATATTAGAAAGTGACCCTGGTGCATTAGAGTATCATTGGTTGGAGTAATTGGGATTGTTATGTGACAGAAAAGTATCAAATCTGTAAGACAGTTGTGACTCTGGTTTTATTGTACAGTGCAGAAACTTGGGCAGCATTAAGGGGGAAACAAGGACTGGATACGATTGAGATGCAGGCGCTGGGATGGATGTGTGCGAAATGAGAAAGGACAAAGTCAGAAAGCAGCACCTCAGGGAGTCAGTGAAGATTGTGGGAGCATCGAAGAAGGTGGCTGAGAAGAGATTGAAATGGCGTGGTCACCTGTCCACAGAGAGAGAGAGGAAATTTGGAAGGATGTGGAATGGCGATGACATTGCCAGGAAGAAGAGGAAGATCTGAGACCTGATGGAAAATGCAAAGGCAGGGGACTTAAATGCAGGGGAAATTGGAAGAGGAGTGGGTTAATGACAGGAGGAGATGGAAGAGGGTGATCAACCAGAATTGGGCCAATCCCAAATAAAATGGGAGATGCTGATAAAAGATATCTGAAGCTGAAGCAACTAACTCCAGAACTGAAACAATTCATGTCCAAATGCAGCAAGAACTGAGCAATATCCAGGCTTGGGCTGACAAGTGGCAAGTAACATTTGTGCCATACAAATGCCAGGCATTGACCTTCTCCAATAAGAGAGAATGTAACCATTACATTCAATGGCATTACCATCACTGAATTTTCCATTAGCAACATCCTGGAGGTTGCCATTGACCAGAAACTTAACTGGACTATCCATATAAATACTATGGCTACAAAAATAGGTCAGAGGCTAGGAATCCTGTGCTGTGTAACTCACCTCCTAACTCCCTAAAGCCCGTCCAACATCTACAAGGTACAAGTCAGGAGTGTGATGGAATATTGTTCCCTTGCCGGGGTGAGTGCATCTCAAACGTTTAACACCATCCAGGACAAAGCAACCCGCTTGATTGGCACCCCATCCACTAACATTCATTCTCTCCACCACCGATGCACAGTAGCAGCAGTGTGTACCATTTACAAGATGCACTGCAGAAACTCACCAAAGCTACTTTGGCAGCATATTCAGAAAACCGCCGACCACTACATCTAGCACAAGGGCTGTAGACACATGGGAATATCATTGCCTGGAAGTTCTCCTCCAAGTCACTCACCATCCTGACTGGAAATATATCGCTGTTCCTTCATGGTCACTGGGTGAAAATCCTGGAACTCCCTCCCTAATAGCACTGTGGGTGTACCTACACCAGATGGACAGCAGTGGTTCCTGAAGGCAGCTCAATGCATATTCTCACGGGCACTTAAGAGATGGATAATAAATGATAGCCTCACCAACGATGCTCACGTCCCATAAATTAAAAGAAAACTGATTGGTTTTGGGGGGGGGGGGTGGCGGGGAGGTTGTGGCGGATGGGGGGGGGGGGGGGAGTAAGGAACATTCCTGTTAGCAGAGGGTTAAATTATGTCTGAAATCTCAACATTGAGAAAACGGAATGTGCAGACATTGTGAATGACCTTTGAAAGTTAATTAGAATGGGAGGTGACCTTGCAGAGAAATGACAGCTCATTACATTCAAATTCATTATTTGCATTTTAAGCAAAACCTTCGATCAAAGCTGCACCTGTCTGCAATTAAACATCTTGCTATGACCTTGGATCCCTACACTATGGCTTCCAGATGCATGTTATCTCAGTAAGAATGCACTGACATTTCCACAGCTATCTCACCATGAAGAATATTGCCGCATTGCTTTAACCCCTAAAGAGCATGTCAGCTGAATCTCACTGTCTTTATGTTTGTTAGGTTACCGAAATGTGCTCTGGCCATGCCGTACACACTCTGGAATGTTTTACTTTTCTCCTGCGTTCTCCTGAAGCTGCGATATATCAGTTGGTATCAGTTGAGTAATCGGTTTGGTTAGAACTGGCATTCCTACAGCATCATTCATGACTATAGGACGTCCCAGTGTATCTTACAGCTAAGAATGCATTTTTGAAATGTTGTCACTGTTGTAATTTCACCTGACTGATTCCTGTGATGACGGATTGTCGGATGACGAGAGATTGGGTTCACTGGGCCTGTATTCATTGGAGTTTAGAAGAATGAGAGGGGATCTGATTGAAACGCGTAAAATCCTGACAGGGATGGACAGACTGGATGCAGGGATGTCGTTTCCTCTGAGTGTCGAGAACAAGGGGTCACAGTTTCAAGATAGGGTGGGTAGGCCATTTCGGACTGAGGTGATGAGAAATGTCTTCACTCGGGGTGATGAATCCGTGGAATTCTCTACCACCTGAGGCTGTGGAGGATGAATATATTGAAGAAGGATATAGATAGATTTCTGGATACTAAAGGCGTTGAGGAGAGAGTTCAGTAGTATGACATTGAGATAGAGAATCGGCCATGATCCTATTGAATGGCGGAGGAGGCTTGAGGGGCTGAATAGCCTCCTCCTAATCCTATTTTCTAGGTGTTACGGCCACCAAAAGGACTTGCACCTGCATTGTATTAGATTCCCCTCCTACACCTTGGCTAACCAGGTGATTAGGGGGCGGAGGTTCCTCCCAATTGGAGGATCCCCCACAGGATATAAAGCTGGGAGCAGGTCGAGGAAGAAGACCCGGAGGGCAGTGAGAGTGTATTGTGTTGAGTAGTAGAATAAACCTAGTTGCATCCCGTCTGTCTGGCTACTTGTTGAGTCCTCACCTTTAGTCACAACACTATGGCCGCGATTCTCCGGAAAGATTTTGAAGCGTTGAAGCGAGCGGGAATTGCCGCGAGCTTCCCTGCACTTGGCCCAGCGAGGCCGGCAACGCTATTCAACGTTAATCGGCCCACTTAATGAGGCCGCAAGGGCTTCTCGCCGCAAATGAAGGCTCGCCAGCTGATTCGCCGGCACCGAGCTCGCCAGCCCCCCGTTAACAAGGTCAAGCAGCACTTAAGCTGCATTTGCTCAGCCAACCCCAGCCAGCTCGCAACAATGGTGCCCAGGAGACCAACCCCAAGATTCTGGGAGGCTGACCTAGGGAGGCTCCTAGATGCTATAAAGACCAGGAGGGACGTCCTGTTCCCCCGAGGGTCCTGGAGGGTTAGCCATAGGGAAACCAGTGCTGCCTGGGATGAGGTGGCAGCAGCTGTGAGCACCGGGAGTGTGGTCAGGAGGGCTGGTCTCCAGTGCTGAAGAAAGGTCAACGACCTGCAATGCCCCCCCCCCCCCACCCGAGACCTTCCGCCCCCACGGGTGTATCCACCCCCCCCCAACTCTCCATACGACCTCCAACCCTCCCTCCACCTTTCCCCCTTCAACTCCCTCTCCAACCCTCCCATCAAAGCCCCCACACCACCACTGTGAACCATGCGTGTGGCTAATGGTGCCCTCTCTGTGTCTCCTCAGGAAAAGTTCTCCCATAATCGCTGGGAGAGGACCCAGACTGGCGGAAGGGTGCCAGACCTAGGAATCCTCAGCACCTTCGAGGAGCAGGCCCTGGAGGTGTAGCCGAGGACAGGGTGGTCACACACGCAGAGGCTGGCAGACACCGCAGTGGTGATGAACCACTGGGCTCCGCCCAGAGGACCTGTCAAACGTGAGTTGTTATTGCCTTACTGACTGACCCATCCCTCCCACTGACCACATGTCCAGTCTCCCGCACGTCCTCCAGCCGACGGCGCCAGCCATGTGACTCTCTCTCCAGCCTCCCAGGAGACCACCTCGGAGGAGATCTCCGAGGCTGCCACTCTAATAGTCGTCGCGGCACAGCTGTCAGTCCCACCCTCCACCAGTGCAGAAATACACACCTCAGTGGGAAACGTTAGTGGACAGGCTTCGGGGGCACAATTTGGTGAGCGCCACATTGCTGCTGATGTACATCAGGTGGAGGCAGAAACCCCCAAGCTGGACAGCAGTCAGAGGTCTGTTGGATCCTTGGATCCAGCTGATTCCCAGCCTGATGCTGAACCTGCGGAACAGGGTTTACCCAGAGCTGATGGAGACAATAGGGTGCAGCCGGGACATTCACAGGGAGATGTCAGCATCACTCCTGCAGATTCATAGTTGATTGGAGGAGTCCGAGAGGCTACGGCGCAGGAAATGTCACCGGCAATTTAGTTTAGACGGGCAACATTGGAGAGCCGAAGGGTCTGTTCCTGTGCTATACTTTCCTTTAGTACCTCTCATACCTCTTCATTCACCTGAGGAAGGAGCAGCGCTCCGAAAGCTTGTGTTTGAATCAAACCTGTTGGACTTTAACCTGGTGTTGTAAGACTTCTTACTGTGCTCACCCCAGTCCAATGCCGGCATCGCCACATCATGTACTTTTCTTTGTTCTGTGTTTGTTCAAGGCCAGCACTGCTAGGGTGGCGACCGCAGTGGAAAGCCTGGTGAACGACGTCAGCACCATTAGTGAGTGTGTCCAACGTGCCGCGCAATCGGTGACAGCCATGGCTGAGGGTCTCGGCAGAATGTCTGCCTCATTGGGGGATGTCACCCAGTACCAGGCCGACCTAGGAACATAAGAACTAGGAGCAGGAGTAGGCCATCTGGCCCCTCTAGCCTGCTCCGCCATTCAATGAGATCATGGCTGATCTTTTGTGGACTCAGCTCCACTTTCCGGCCCGAACACCATAACCCTTAATCCCTTTATTCTTCAAAAAACTATCTATCTTTATCTTAAAAATATTTAATGAAGGAGCCTCTACTGCTTCACTGGGCAAGGAATTCGATAGATTCACAACCCTTTGGGTGAAGAAGTTCCTCCTAAACCTACTTCCCCTTATTTTGAAGCAATGCCCCCTAGTTCTGCTTTCACCCTCCAGTGGAAACCACCTGCCCGCATCTATCCCATCTATTCCCTTCATAATTTTATATGTTTCTATAAGATCCCCCTGCATCCTTCTAAATTCCAATGAGTACATTCCCAGTCTACTCAACCTCTCCTCATAATCCAACCCCTTCAGCTCTGGGATTAACCTAGTGAATCTCCTCTGCACACCCTCCAGTACCAGTACGTCCTTTCTCAAGTAAGGAGACCAAAAATGAACACAATACTCCAGGTGTGGCCTCACTAACACCGTATACAATTGCAGCATAACCTCCCTAGTCTTAAACTCCATCCCATCCCTCTAGCAATGAAGGACAACATTCCATTTGCCTTCTTAATCACCTATTGCACCTGTAAACCAACTTTTTGTGACTCATGCACTAGCACACCCAGGTCTCTCTGCACAGCAGCATGTTTTAATATTTTATCATTTAAATAATAATCCCTTTTGCTGTTATTCCTACCAAAATGGATAACCTCACATTTGTCAACATTGTATTCCATCTGCCAGACCCTAGCCCATTCACTTAGCCTATCCAAATCCCTCTGCAGACTTCCAGTATCCTCTGCACTTTTTGCTTTACCACTCATCTTAATGTTGTCTGCAAACTTGGACACATTGCCCTTGGTCCCCAACTCCAAATCATCTATGTAAATTGTGAACAATTGTGGGCCCAACACTGATCACTGAGGGACACCACTAGCTACTGATTGCCAACCAGAGAAACACCCATTAATCCCCACTTTTTGCTTTCTATTAATTAACCAATCCTCTATCCATGCTACTACTTTCCCCTTAATGCCATGCATCTTTATCTCATGCAGCAACCTTTTGTGTGGCATCTTGTCAAAGGTTTTCTGGAAATCCAGATATACCACATCCATTGGCTCCCGTTATCTACCGCACTGGTAATGTCCTCAAAAAATTCCACTAAATTAGTTAGGCACGACCTGCCCTTTATGAACCCATGCTGCGTCTGCCCAATGGGACAATTTCCATCCAGATGCCTCGCTATTTCTTCCTTGATGATAGATTCCAGCATCTTCCCTACTACCGAAGTTAAGCTCACTGGCCTATAATTACCCACTTTCTGCCTACCTCCTTTTTTAAACAGTGGTGTCACGTTTGCTCATTTCCAATCCGCCGGGACCACCCCAGAGTCTAGTGAATTTTGGTAAATTATCACTAGTGCATTTGCAATTTCCCTAGCCATCTCTTTTAGCACTCTGGGATGCATTCCATCAGGGCCAGGAGACTTGTCTACCTTTCACCCCATTAGCTTGCCCATTACTACCTCCTTAGTGATACCAATCCCCTCAAGGTCCTCATCTGTCATAGCCTCATTTCTATCAGTCACTGGCATGTTATTTGTGTCTTCCACGGTGAAGACCGACCCAAAAAACCTGTTCAGGTCCTCAGCCATTTCCTCATCTCCCATTATTAAATCTCCCTTCTCATTCTCTAAAGGACCAATATTTACCTTAGCCACTCTTTTTTGGTTTTATATATTTATAGAAACATTTACTATCTGTTTTTATATTCTGAGCAAGTTTACTCTCATAATCTATCTTACTCTTCTTTATAGCTTTTTTAGTAGCTTTTTGTTTCCCCCTAAAGATTTCCCAGTCCTCTAGTCTCCCACTAATCTTTGCCACTTTATATGCTTTTTTCCTTCAATTTGATACTCTCCCTTATTTCCTTAGATATCCACGGTCGATTTTCCCTCTTTCTACCGTCCTTCCTTTTTGTTGGTATAAACCTTTGCTGAGCTGCGTGAAAAATCGCTTGGAAGGCTCTCCACTGTTTTTACCTTCTCACCCTCCATCTGTATTTTAAATTCCACCATATTGCGATCGCTCCTTCCGAGAGGATCCCTAACTATGAGATCATGTATCAATCCTGTCTCATTACACAGGACCAGATCAAGGACCGCTTGTTCCCTCGTAGGTTCCATGACATGTATCGCGGATACATTCTATAAACTCCTCCTCAAGGCTGTCTTGACCGACCTGGTTAAACCAATCGACATGTAGATTAAAATCCCCCATGATAACTGCTGTACCATTTCTCCATGCATCCGTAATTTCTTTGTTTATTGCCTGCTCCACCATAATGTTACTATTTGGTGGCCTATAGACTACTCCTATCAGTGACTTTTTCACCTTACTATTCCTGATTTCCACCCAAATGGATTCAACCTTATCCTCCATAGCACCAATGTCATCTCTTACTATTGCCTGGATGTCATCCTTAAATAACAGCTACACCACCTCCCTTATCATCCACTCTGTCCTTCCGAATAGTTTGATACCCTTGGATATTTAACTCCCAGTCATGACCATCCTTCAACCATGTTTCAGTAATGGCCACTTAATCATAGTCATTCACGATGATTTGCGCCATCAACTCATTTACCTTATTCCGCATTCAGGTAAAGTACACTTATGTTGGCTTTTTTACCTCTGTTTTGAATCTTAACACCTCGATCAATAACCTCTCCTAAGTTATATTTCCTCTTAACTTTTCTCCTAATTTTCCTTGTCGTTGAACCCATATCTTCATGTAACAACCTGCCGCGTCGCTTACCATTAATGTTTTTACTTCCCGTTTTATTCCTTTAGTATCACTGGTCCTATTCACTGAGCTCCCCTCAGTCACTGTGCCTTGTACTGTCGCCCTTTTTGATTGTTGACTATGGCTTCTCTGCCTTACACTTTCCCCCTTACTGCCTTTTGTTTCCGTCCCTGTTTTACTACCTTCCAACTTCCTGCATCGGTTCCGACCCCCCTGCCACATTAGTTTAAACCCTCCCCAACAGCTCTAGCAAACATCCCCCCTAGGACATCGGTTCCAGTCCTGCCCAGGTGCAGACCGTCCGGTTTGTACTGGTTGCACCTCCCCCAGAACCGGTTCCAATGCCCCAGGAATTTGAATCCCTCCCTCTTGCACCATCTCTCGAGCCACGCATTCATCCTATCTATCCTGACATTCCTACTCTGACTAGCTCGTGGCACTGGTAGCAATCCTGAGATTACTACCTTTGAGGTCCTACTTTTTAGTTGAACTCCTAACTCCCTGAACTTAGCTTGTAGGACCTCGTCTCATTTTTTTACCTATATCGCTGGTGCCTATATGCACCACGACAGCTGGCTGTTCACCCTCCCCCCCAGAATGTCCTGCAGCCGCACCGAGACATCCTTGACCCTTGCACCAGGGAGGCAACGATTGCGTCCGCAGAACCACCTGTCTATTCCCCTTACGCTTGAGTCCCCTAACATTATAACCCTGCCATTCTTCTTCCTGCCCAGCTGTGCAGCAGAGCCAGCCACGGTGCCATGAACCAGCCTGCTGCTGCCTTCCACTGGTGAGCCATCTCCCTCAACAGTATCCAAAGCGGTATATCTGTTTTGCAGGAAGATGACCGCAGGGGACACCTGCACTGCCTTCCTATTCTTGCTCTGTCTTTTGGTCACCCATTTTCTATCTCCCTCAGTACCTTTCACCTGCGGTGTGATCAACTCACTGAACGTTCTATCCATGACGTCCTCAGCATTGCGGAAGTTCCAAAGTGAGTCCATCCGCAGCTCCAGTGCCGTCAAGCGGTCTAACAGGAGCTGCAACTGGACACACGTCTTGCACGGGAAGGAGCCAGGGACAGTGGATGTGTCCCTGAGCTCCCACATCGCATACAAGGAGCATGACATGGGTCTGAGATCTCCTGCCATATCTTAAACCTTAGGTAGATTTATACAACTACAATTCCAAAAAACGAAAGAAAAAATAAATAAATTAGACAATGAAAAGAAAAACTACTTACCAGGGATAAAAAGCACTTCCTCCCCACCCAGCTTCGAATTCCCACCTAGATTCAAATTCCCAAACTCACTCTTTGCTGTCTCACTCTGGCTGTGTCTTCTCTGGCTCACTGGGAGACTTTGATGTGGTTCTGCTGGACATCTTCTGCTCTCAGATGGGAAAGACCGAGGTGCTGTGGAGCTTGTCCCAGTCGCAGGTGGGCATTGCTGAGGCACTGCAGAGCATGGCCTGGCCACTGGGGGGGGAGTGTTCCAGTCACTGAGGGGCATCGCCGAGGGCATCAATACAATGGTGCAGACCATGGGTAACCGCCAGGGCTGGCAGAGCCAAATGATGCAGGGGCAGCCGGGGCTCAAACCAGCTGTCCCTCCATCCCAAGATGAACCCTAGGGCCCTATGGGCACTGACCGGGAGGAGGGGGCAACCCTGGACCTGGCCCTGTCCCATGGGGTTGGTGGCCATTAGCTCCCCCGAGTTCCACCCCTCTGATGAAGCCGTGTCTCACAGTCAGCACACGGGACAGGGCGGCATAGCTGTGCATGTGCCGTTGTCAAGTGCGTCGGGCCCTCTGGCCTTAGAGCCCGCAGAGGACGCCCGCCAGGGGCATTGAAGACCACGGAACGAGATAAGCAGCTGGCTGCCTCCACCTTAGATGTGCATCCTGGGGAAACACCTAGATGTAGGGGTAGAGCTAGGAGGGCCAGGCACTTTGAGGATCACTGAGGCCCAGTAGGGGGAGGGGGGTTGGGGTAGGTAGAGGGTGAGGGGGGTGTGGAGAGGGGGTGGGATTTGCAGGGTTGGGGGCGGCACCAACAGGAGAATGGGGACTTTTATTACACACCCTTGCGCACAACCTTTATGACACCTCTGCCACTTTCTTCCACAATGTGGACCGACCTTCGAACCCTTGGCCCATCTCGCCATGCATCTTCCCTTCCCCGTGGCACTCACCCACCCTCTGGCCATCGATATGTCCCCGGAGCTGTGTCCCATCTCCTGGGTATTCGGATGTGGCTGCTGTGTGTGTGATGTTGCCTTCCACAGTGTTCAGGCACAGTGTTCAAGCATCAAGGTCTGATGGGGATGCTGGACAATGACTCCCACAGGCTACGTGGCCCGCCCACCCACAGGAATCCACCTGGGATGGGTGAAGTGCTCACTTAACCACGATTACCAATTCCTATTAGCGATAGCCTTCAGCCGCACGGCCAGATGCTTTGCAGACGGCGGGGTTATAGGTGGTTGTTGGGGCAGACAGGCAGGGACAAAGATTGCCCCCTGAATGGGTACAGGCGATCCAGGAGTTGACATGATGGTGTTGCGAGTAGCAACCCCCCCAGCTGAGCGTCCCCTCCCCAACCCCAGCCAAGCACTGGGGTGGCAACCCCAGCGGCCCGGGCTCTTTGCCTGTGAGCAAAGATGGCGACTCACCTCCTCGGCTCCACACAGAAGCCAGGTACACGTTTTTCAAAATGAGTAGTAATCGGCGCCAGCTGATTGCCAGGAAGCCATTGGATCTGGGGTGGCTCTCGTTAATTGTATCGAAATGGGGCTTAAGTGGTGATAATTAGTTTCTCGCCACGCTACTGCGAGGTCCAGATTTAACTTATGGGAGTAGGCCGGTTGCATCGCAAAGTGTTTGGTGCCTGGCGAGGTTCTCATTTTTGGCCTCGCCCCCTATTCACTGGCCTCGTTTCGCTTGAGCGAGAATGCAATGAGGCCGGAGAATCACGCCCTATGCTTCTCTGTGTCTATGTTTCAATGAAGGGACCACTGAAGCCAACTTGCACACAGAAAGCTATGGCCGACAGCAATGACATAACGACCAGAAAGTTTGATTTTAGGAGAAAATGAATACAAAATACTGCGGATGCTGGAAATCTGCAATAAAAAGAGAAACTGGAGAAACTCATCAGGTCTGGCAGAATCTAATAATAATAGCTATTGTCACCAGTAGGCTTCAATGAAGTTACTGTGAAAAGCCCCTAGTTCCTGTTCGGGGAGGCCAGTATGGGAATTGAACTCGCGCTGCTGGCACCGTTCTGCATTGCAAGCCAGCCATTTAGCCCACTGTGCTAAACCAACCCCTATTTCTGGTGGAAAGTGAGCCAGAGTTAATGTTTCAAATCCAATATGACTCTGTTTATCACTTCACAGATGCTACCAGACCTGCTGGTTTTTCCAGCATTTTCTGTTTGAAGTTAATCTGTTTTTCGGTTTTAGCTGAGGGATAAATATTAGCCAGGACACTGGGGGTTAACGTCCTGTTCTTGAAGCCGTGCCATTATTGCTTTCACTCTGCTTGAGAGGGAAGACAGAGTCTCACTTTAAAGACAGCTCCTCTGACAGGACAGCACTCCCTCAGCACTCAGAGGACAACAGAGCCATGGCTGACATTAAAACAAAACACCATTTCTGGATGGAGCTCTACGCCACTGACTCGAGCTGGGTACAGTTGCATTGGAGTCAGCAGCCCACCTCAAGTGCCTGGGTGCAGTTGTTAATCTCCTCCTGTGGCCTTAAGCGTGAGGGTCTGTTTGTCCACAGTCTTGTCTACTGGCTTTCCAGCAGTGGATTGTTGGAGAGTGATCAGGAGCTCTGGGAATCATGGCTGAACTGTTTTGATCTCTCTTTCGGGATCATAATAATAATAACTTATTGTCACAAGTAGGTGTCAATGAAGTTACTGTGAAAAGCCCCATATTCCGGCACTTGTTCAGGGAGGCCAGTACGGGAATTGAACCCGTGCTGCTGGCCTTATTCTGCATTACAAGCTAGCTGTTTAGCCCACTGTGCTAAACGAGCCCTGGATGAGATAAACTGTGCCACTTGGCCAGGTTCTTCCCGACTACTGCCGCAGAGAAAGTGGTTCATACAGAAGGGATCCACTCTCTGATGGGACAAAGGGCTCATGTCAGAAAATTGTGTTTTTAAACTCATTTGTTTGTCGTGTCAGTTCTCTGCTCTGAAATCCTGGGGAGAGTTCGACAAGCACGCAATCATTTTCCGGTGCCTTGCCTCAAGAGGCCATTCCTTACACACGTGCTTCTGTGTTGGGATTGAGACACAGATGAAAGCAGCACAGCTGAGCCCCACCCTGACCTTATCCAACACCCACACTCACGCACTGCCACTGAAATCACAGCAGGTCCTATTCAGCTGATTGTTCCTGTGCTGACTCTGTGAATGAAGTTAGTTCCACTCGTCCGCATTTCCCCACAGCCCTGTATTCTTATCCTTTGCAATGGTATATATCCAGTTACCTTCTGAAAGTTACCATTGAATCTGCTTCCACCTCCCTTTCAGGCAGCACATTCCAATTAATTCACGTGTTGTCAGAAAACATTCTCCTCTTGTTCCCCTGGTTTTATTTTTTGCCGCCTCTCTTAAATCCATGCCCTTTTCTAACAGAAACCACCGCCAATGGATATACTTTCTCCCTGTCTCTATCAAAAAATAATTTTGATGGGTGGTGCAGTGGTTAGCACTGCTACATCACGGCACTGACCCTGGTTCGAATCCCAGCCCCGGGTCACTGTCCGTGTGGATTTTGCACACTGTATCCGTGTCTGCGTGGATCTCACCCCACAACCCAAGATGTGTAGGGTAGATGTGTTACGCTACGCTAAGTTGCCCCTTAGTTAAATAGAAATTTAAAAAGAAAGAAATTTAATAATCTTTATCTTTAGTGTCACAAGTAGGCTTACATTAACACTGCAATGAAGTTACTGTGAAAAGCCCCTAGTCGCCACATTCCGGCACCTGTTCGGGTACACAGAGGGAGAATTCAGAATGTCCAAATTACCTAACAGCACGTCTTTCGGGACTTGTGGGAGGAAACCGGAGCATCCGGAGGAAACCCACGCAGACACAGGGAGAATGTGCAGACTCCACACAGACAGTGACCCAAGCCGGGAATCGAACCTGGGATCCTGGCACTGTGAAGCAACAGTGCTAACCACTGCTGCCCATTTTGAACCCTTTGGTTAAAGCTCCCTTTCGCCTTCTCTGAGCAACTTCGGGTTCCCCAGTATCTCCCCTTAATTCAAATCTCCCTGTCCTGGAATTATGCTGGTCAACCTCCTCCTCTCTTTCCTCTGCCACCGCTCCGAGGCATTTACATCCTTCCTAACAGGATTGGACATGATACACTTGCTGAGCCTTAACCCTTTATAAAAGTTGAGCATTAACCATCTTGCCTTCTGTGTCTGTTTACAAAGCCAGGGATCCTGCTTGCTTTTTCAGCAGCTTGTCCTACCATCCACAAAGATTTATGTTTGTGAACTTTCAGGTCGCTGTACTCCCGCAGCACTTTCAAAATTGGACAATTTAGTTTATATTGCCTCTCT
Source organism: Scyliorhinus torazame (assembly GCF_047496885.1). Taxonomy (NCBI): domain Eukaryota; kingdom Metazoa; phylum Chordata; class Chondrichthyes; order Carcharhiniformes; family Scyliorhinidae; genus Scyliorhinus; species Scyliorhinus torazame. The sequence goes on from NC_092727.1 coordinate 49,101,785, forward strand.
TCACCCTCCCAAATTGCACCTGCTGCTTGCATCATATCCCGCACCAGCTCTCTCTTGTCCATCTCCGTAGCCTCCTCCAGACCCACAGCTCTGACCCAACTCTCCATTTGTCGTCACTCCCTTGCACATCTCTCCCTCCCTTTGCCCCACTGTTGTCAGCTGTACCAATCCACCGGATCCCTGGAATTCCCTGTGTACGTCCTTCCATTTCTCTACCTCTGCCTCCTTCTTTAAGGCCATCCTAGCTATCTGATCATCCCTTCCCAGTCTCCCCTTCATTGGTCAGTGTCTATGAATTTGATGAGAAGGTGCTGTGTAAACACGAGTTGTTGTTTCAGAGCTCAGCTGATGTAATAGCATTGTAATTGATCGATTTGGAATCAATAACCATGAGCTGTGACCAACCCAGTAACGGCCTGACAAACACTCCGGGAATATGGTCACATCAATTTGCTAATTCTGTCCAATGGCGGAAGTGGGATGTGGTTGGGGGGGAGAGATCAAAGTTCAATGATGTTGGCCTAGCCATTACCTCGCAGCATCTTAAACCAGCAATCTGAGGTTCGGCACAAAGTTATCCAGTTACAGTGCAGCCGGAGGCTATTGACATATTTAAATGGCAGATAATGCATTGAGAGCTCAAGGTTATTAGTCGTCAGTTTCTCCACAAAGTGGGCAAACAGCTGATGTACTTGTCCAAACACGAGGGGTTCTGAAGACTTTTCAAACATTTCCAATTGCAAGTTTTCTTTCTCTGGGGTTGTAATTCTCTTAAATGTGTCAATGCACTTCCCAGCCAATGGCTGCAATTCTTTGGTCATTTGCAGTGAGTGGCTTGTAAGTGTCATGAATGGCTTTGGTGATCACTATTATAAGAAAGAATTACATTTATATCACAAAGCAGTGTTATAATACTTGTTGTTGTCTGGTTCCCAGATGTTGTTTAATAATCACATTTCCAGTTTGTAAAGATGAGAAATTCTTTCTGTTTAAGTTTCCATGCTGCCTGGATCAAAAGAGAAACCAGATTGAACTGTACCTGTACACATCATCCCAGACTCTAGTGCAGCTATATGGCCTCCCCGAAACACTTACACATAACACATTAGTTCCTAGCTAAGTAGTTTCTAGCTATTTATAGCTGTTTACAGATAATATAACATATAGTATATTACCAATGAAGTAAAGAGCAGCCACTGTTGTAATGCAGGAAATGTGACAGTCAATTTGTGCGTAACAAGCTCCCACAAGCAGCGATGTGTTAATGTGCTAATACGTTTCGGATAAATATTGATCCGGACACTGGGGAGAATTCCTCTGTTCTTCTTCAAAATAGTCAGAGGATCTTTTACAGCGCTGCCGATGGTGTAGCGCTCCCTCAGTACTGCACTCGACCTTGTGCTCAAGTTTCTAGGGTGGGACCTAAATCCACGACGCTGATTCAGAGGAGATTATAACTTCCTCTGAGTCAGAGTTGATGCCTCAGTCAACAACAGTTTCAAATGGTAGCTGCTGCCTTTGTGGGAGGCTCCATTATTTTAACACCAGGATTTGAGGCAAGTCACCATAACTGCTGCCTTTTAAACAAGCTATTCAAAAAATGAGTTAAAGGATGCAGAAATGTATAAGCGAGTTGAGGAGATATACAGTATTAAGGTCCTAATAGAGGGTCCGAGCAGGAGGCAGAGAGGAAGGGTTACCATCTTTGAACCAGTCTCGAGTCAGATCGTTAAGGATTCAAATCCCTCTCCAAACACTGAAACCATAATAGACCCTCCGGTGACAGTGCTGCACTGCTGGAGGTGCTATCGTTTTGGGTAAGATGTTAAGCTGTCCAGCCTCTAAGTAGATATTGGCTTGGACAATGGAAGTCTCAGCTCTCCTTTGAATATTGGATTGATTCAGCAACTGTTAAGGGGCTAGCACCGGTGCCACGTGGAACACAATTGATTCCAATGAAAAACAGTGCAGGATTCCACTGTGCTACCATGCTGCCCAAGTGCACATGATTATGACAGGTTTGGATAAGGTAGACAAGGAACAATTGCTAGCTAATACTGCAAGTGGGCAAAGATTTCAGATTTTGGGCAAGAGATCTAGCATGTAGGTGGGGAGAAACTTGGATATATAGTGAGTGGTGGCGACCTGCAACTCACCGCCCATGAGGTGGAAGCAGAGATGATCAATGATTTCAAAAGGAAATAGGATAGACTTGCAGGACTATTGGGGTAGAATTAGGGGTTGGAACCAACTGGATTTCTCCATGGAGAGCCAGGAAAGACTTGATGGACCGAACGGCCTCCTCCTGTGCCATAAAGTGCCCTGTGGCTCATTATTGTGCACGTACAGATTTGTTGCCATATTTAATCTCGTAAATTTCATTGGCTGCACTTGAAGAGAAATTAATTGGCTATCGAATGGTCTGGGGCACCCTGAGAAAGTGCAGGGTGCTATATGAATGCTTGTTCTTTCTTTCTCATGATTCACATATGAACCTGCTTCACCGAAAACTATGCTGCTGGTGACTGAAGGGGTAATTCTAAGAACGGAACTGAGCTGCAAAACAGCCTACCTAAGAAGAAGCAGCTGAGCAGAGGCGGGCACAGAGAGGGAAGTGTAGCTTTGAGTCTACATTAGGGCTGCTAATCCTCTAGGATTGACCTGGAGTCTCCGAGAATTAAAGGATAATTTCTAGGACACTGCTGCTGGCAATCCGGAAGAACGTTCCTCGGGCAAGGAGAATTTAATTTCTCCCCAGTTTACTGAAGGGAAGGCAGTGATGTAATGGCATTGTCACTGGATTAGTTATTCAGGGGTAATACTCTGGGCATATGGGTTCAAATCCCACCATGGGCGATATTGAAATTTAAATCTAATAAAATCTGATAGTGTAAAAGCCCATCTGGTTCACTAATGTTCTTTAGGGAAGGAAATCTGCCCTCCTTACCTGGTCTGACCTACATCTGACTCCAAACCCATAGCAATGTGGTTGACTCTTAAAAGCCCTTCCTTCAAGGACACTTAGGAATGGGCAATAAATAGATGTCCCATGAATGAATATAACAACTTTTGACAGGTTTGTTGTCAGGGTCCTTTCAGTTGTTTCCTTTTTTCTCCACTTTCTTTATTTTAGCTGTTACAATTTTGATCCATGGATGCTTAATGGTCATTTGTCTTTAAGTCGAGCAGGAGAAGTGAGGAATTCAAATGTTACACAAGAGAACACTGATAGCTTTCAGACAGCAGAACTGAGACGTTTTGGCACCTGAGAGGTTGGTGGGACCCGGTTCGATTGGTTGACTGGTGACCAATGAATTTGCCAATATGCCAGCTTGTGCCCGGTAACAGGTGGTGACTGGGTTCTGCCTGAGTGGGATGATTTTCAGAGAGCCCGGGGAAGCAGTTGGAGTCCTAGATGCTCAGAGGAAAGAAGTTGCTCTCGCACTCTCCAGAAAAGATGCACAGCTGTACACAGAATCTGAATGAATCTACAGTGAAAACCTTAAACTTTAAGCCTAAATTGAAGGAATGTGTTCTATAAGGCATCCATTTGAAACAAAGACTTACATCCCTTTTACTTATTATTTTACCCCCCTCTTTTCCCCTCTATGTTTGTCTGTCTTGTGTGTATGTAGGGCGTTCGACGAGTTTAAGTGGGAGAGGGGGTTAGGAATTGGATCATGGTTAAGCAGTTGTATATGCTGCATATTTAATAATAGTTTTTGTTATTAATAAACACAATTGTGTTTAAACTTACAAACCTAGTGGCTGTAGTTATTGGGCAGCCAAGGGCCAAAGATTTTGGGTGTTTTTCTAAGAAATATTTATTAGTTTCAATTGTGTTGCGACTCCAGGTAAAGTGGGTCTGGAATTGACCCCATACTAGCCCAGGGGGTTGTAACATTGTTAATTAATTATAAAAATGAGAGAGACATGGGCAAACGTCTCCACGGTCAGGAATCATCCAAACAATTACTGGAGGACAGTAAGAATAGACTTGCCAATTGGCTAAAGGCAGGGGTTTGGGGGCAGGGAAGTTGGAAGCGGAAGGTCATGTGACAAAATCTCCTGGAATACATCCAATCAGATTGGCAACCCTGGTGTCCATGGTCCCATGAGGTGATTAGATGCTGCTGTGCTCCAACACAACTCCCCTCAACCTAACCCATTCAAAACAACTATCAACCATTCATGTAAAGCAACAGCAGAGTTTAATTTTTGACCTCCTCACAGGGCCACTATTCAACAAATTCATGATTCTCAATCACATGTTGTTGTTCAATGTCTGTCCTTCTCTCTCTCATTTCAATTCAGGGTAAAATTCCTCCATTTCCGTAAAGTCCTGGGCTGCATTTTCCTGTTTTAAATAAACAAAGGGAGATCAGAACCGGGGTCGGTGGTCAGTGGACCGCAGGCAGCATGGTAGCACAGTGGTTAACACAGTTGCTTCACAGCTCCAGGGTCCCAGGTTCGATTCCCGGCTGGGTCACTGTCTGTGCGGAGTCTGCACGTTCTCCCCGTGTCTGCGTGGGTTTCCTCCGGGTGCTCCGGTTTCCTCCCACAGTCCGAAGATGTGCGGGTTACATGGATTGGCCATGCTAAAGTGCACTTAGTGTCCAGAAAATGTTAAGTGGGGGTTACTGGGTTATGGGGATAGGGTAGATACTTGGGCTTCAGTGGGGTGCTCTTTGTAAGGGCTGGTGCAGACTCGATGGGCCGAATGGCCTCCTTCTGCACTGTACATTCTGTGATTCTATGATATTAAATAGACTGGGGAGGAGTCATTATCGTCTCCCTGGATCAGGAGCTCTGGTGTGAACTCTGCCCCCCCTCCTTCACGACCCCGAATAATGCCCTGGTTGAGGTCAGTTAATCCGGCACTAAGTGATTTCTGAGTCGGAGGATTGTGGGTTCAGACTCCAATACAAAACGTATTATAAAATCATAGAATCCCTACAGTGCAGAAAGAGCCCATTGAGCCATCGGTTCTGCAGCAAACCTCTGAAAGAGCACCCCACCTAGGCCCACTCCCCGCCCAATCTCCATAACCCCACCTAACCTGCAAATCCTTAACAACTAAGGGGCAATTTATCACGGCCAATCCACCTAACCTGCACATCTTCGGACTGTGGGAGGAAACCGGAGCACCCGGAGGAAACCCACGCAGACACGGGGAGATAGTGCAAACACCACATAGAGAGTGACCCAAGGCCGGAATTGAACCCAGGTCCGTGGCGCTGTGAGGCAGCAGTGCTAACCACTGTGCCGCCGTGCTGCCTTAATCTTGTGCATAAACCCCTGCAAATGTCTGAAGGAAAATGTCTGATCCCTGCCCCCCCAGTATCTGTTTAGCAATATAAAAATGTTCTTGGAAACTAATGCTTACTAGAACACCTCAAACGTTTTGCTTCATTCATTCTGGCAACTTACTTGAATAAATGCATATTTCAATCATGCAAGGGTGATTCTAACTGGTCTCCATTTATGGCCCCATGCATCTGTTAAAGCAGCTATCCAGCTAGCTAGCAAATTAAAATCCAAAATTCATAGGCGTGGGTATGTGGGAACTGATCCAGCCTACAAAGATAGAAAAGGTCATCACAAGAAGGTTGAGGGTACATAAAACCCAGATATAGCCAATTCCCATTATACTAGCTCTGTTGCAAGTAGAATTGAAGTGACTTTTCACAGCTAAGTAGATTTACAAACATTAAGAGGTTAATGACTACTCAACTAGTCGAAAAGCAAATTACTGCAGATGCTGGAATCTGAAACCAAAGAGAAAATGATGGAAAATCTCAGCAGGTCTGGTAGGGAGAGAAAAGAGCTAACATTTCGAGTCCAGATGACCCTTTGTCAAAGCTTTGTCAAAGAAGACTCAACTAGGCTTCCAGACAGACACTTTTGGTCTTCAACAGCTCTCCTCCTCGCAACTGAATATCTGGAAAATGTTTCAAAAAGCCAGTTCCACAGCATCTTAGGCATAATCTAAGCTGGCATCTTGATGTGGTACTGATGAGTGCTGTATTGTTGGATTTTCAGATGCAACGATTGACTGAGGCCATGTCTATCCTCCACAGCATTATTTGAAGTAAAGAAGGAGGTCATTTTGGTCTCCCGGCCGACATTCTTCCCTCAAACATCATTGCCAGGAAGAGACAAATTACTTCCTCATTCATTTGCTGTTTGTAGCATCTTGCTTTGTGCAAATTGGCTGCCTCATTTGCTAAATTATGACAGTGACGACACTTCAAACATAATACATTGGATATGAAGCCATTTTGGATGGTCGTGAGAATGTGCAAGGTGCTATATAAATATAGGGGGTGGGATTCTCCGATTTTGAGGCTATGTCCCCATGCCGGCGTGGAAACGGTCGCGTTTTACGACCAAACATTTGGCGTAAAACGATCACCGATCCTCCGTTTGGCTGGGGGCTAGCAGTTGGGTAGCATAGAGCATCCGGCTCTAGCTGCCGACACAGCCCAGAGAATTGCCGGGTCTGTGGCTGCGCCGTGCAACACGGCGGCGGCTGCTTGCGGACCCGACCTTCAAAATAGTGCCTCCCCTTTGGCTGGCTCGCGAGCCCCGGACCATCCCCCAACAGTGCCCCCAGCCCCTGACAAAGTCAATCCTGCCCGCGGATCGGCCCTCCCCTGACTGTGGCGGTGCTGGACCTCATGGACGCAGCCGCCACGCCAAGTTTCCGACGGATGATAGCACACACGACTGATACCGTCGAGAACTCGGCCGGTCGGGGGCGGGGCATCGGGGGGGTGGGCCTCCGCCAACGTCCTGAGGCCGTTGGTACGCCGCTTTGGAGGGGGCAGGGCATCGCGAAAGCGGGTCCTCCCCCGATTTGGTCGGAAACGGGTATTCTCCGGCCAATCGCCCAACACGATTTTGTCGTCGGCGATGGAGATTCCAGCCCAGGTTCTTTCATTCAGTGATTTCTATCCAGTGGCCTCTATGCTCAACACATCTAACAAATAGATGTGACACTGGGGAGAGTGATGGGAACTGACAGTTTCTCAGTTCAGGTGCTCTGGGCTTTCTTATTAACCAGATTGTTTGTGTGTAGTTTTGTACATTCTCACAGGTATCATTACCACATAAAAGTGGTAATGTCTTAGCAAATAATGAATGCATTGCCCTGCTCTCAGTTATTGAACAAGACCAGAGCACGAAACTTTTAATGTAAGTGCTCATGCCCCACAATGAAGGTGTTGGTTCAGGATGAGCAGCTATAAGGTATCTTTTCAGGGGGTATTTCTTACCCTTGCTGGACCCCACTGTGGTGTCACAGTGATGGTGTGCTCCAGATGCCTCTTGGTCTGAGTGTCCCAGGAAGCTGAAGAATGCTTGTGTTTGGCCAATGCACTCTGTCTACAGCTGTACTGGAGGGGGAGGGGAGGGAGACAGACATCAGCCTCACCTGGGGTCGGCAACTCTGACTCAAGTTGTTGTGTATTAAAGTTTATTCCGAGTTGGCACAAGGTTACTTTAAGAGTGCGATCATGTGATGCACTGATGACATCATCAGCAATTTGGGCAGACTAACAATCAGTCTAGTCTGGCAGCCTGTAGAGAAGACACCCTTCCAATAAAGCTCTTGCTTATTTGTACCTTTAGGGCCTGCAAGCCTATCCTTTAACAACAGCACACAAGTGAGGCTTTATCACATGACCCCATGATCACATGACCTCCCACCTCCAACTTCGAGCCCAACAACTGGCTGTTCAACCTACCTATCTCCACGATGAAGGGTTGATTCTCCGCCCCGCCCGCTGCAAGAACGCCATGGGCAAGCTGCGTAAAATGTAGCACACCATGTGGACCTCGGGCGGGATTCTCCGGTCGCTGGGCGGACACGGCCTGAGAATCCTGCCCAAAGTGTCTTCCAACATCATTGGGAAGTCAACTGATTCTTTGCTATTCGACTCCATGATTCTTTCTTTTAAAAGAAATTAATTTAGAGTACCCAATTCATTTTTTCCAATTAAGGGGTAATTTAGCATGGCCAATTCACTGGCAGCTTCCAGGGGATTAATTTTCAATTCTTGGAGACTCCAAACAACCCAATATTCCTCGCCATATTTTTTATTTTTATTCTTTTTTCTTAAATTTACAGTACCCAATTCACTTTTTCCAATTAAGGTGCTATTTAGCGTGGCCAATCCACCTAGCCTGCACATCTTTGGGTTGTCGGGGCAAAACCCATGCAAACATGGGGAGAATGGTCGCTTGCCTTATTCCGTGGCTAACATACAATTGATAGGAACACTTCATCACAACCACTGATAATTCAGTAGAGAACGCGCCTGAAATGGCTGTGCTGGGGAAAGGCAGCAAAATCAACAGACTTTTGCAACTGAAGTAAGCCTGGGGTTTAACAGCTGCAACAGCGAGGACAGACAGCAGCAAGCTGTGCTACTTTAACGTGAGATTCTCCTGCACTATGAGATATCCGGATTTTTAAAATCAATTACTGAATGAAATGAGAACCAGCAGAACTGAATGACTCTGACTGTTGTTCGGTTTAGTTGTGACTCATTGAGTTGCAATCCTGCCTCGTAGTCAGCGATGGTGGTTCAATTCCCATTCCAACATGGGAGCACAAAAATCAGTGCAGTGCTGAGGGAGTGCTGCAGTGTCAGGGGGGTCAGGGGTTGGGCAGATTTCAAAATGAGATGTTAAATTGAGGTCTTCTCAATGGGCTGTAGAAGATTTCATGAAGCTCTATTGGAGACGGATCAGGAAAGTTCTTCTTGGCAATATTCACCACTTAACGAACATCAGCAAAACAGATGATCTGACCATGACTGACGTGCTGTTAATAATGATATAAAAGCACCAATCACTCACAAGGGATTGGGTAAACACAGAATCATAGAATCCCTACAGTGCCATTCAGTCCATTCCATCGAGTCTGCACCGGGCCTCTGAATGAGCATTCTACCTAGGCCCACTCCCCACCCTATCCCTGCTTCCTCACCTAGCCTGCACATGTTGTGGGTACCTTTATTTAGACTAGACCCATGGGAACATTTGTAGAAAGGCAAAGGTGAAATGGAGACTGGGTCACATGACACATTTCCCACCTAGAAACACGATGCTGTTATATATTAAAGGCAGATTATAGCAGTGATCACATTGCTGTTTGTGTGAGCTTGCTGCGTGCACGTTGGGTGCTGTGTATCGAATGTCGCAAGTGGCTACATTTCAAAAGGTACTTCATTGGTTATAATGTGCATTGGGATATCCTAAAGTTGTGCAAAGTGCCAAATGAATGCAGGTTCTTGTTGTTGAAGCACTAGAGTAGCTTTGCCTGTAATCAGCTCCAGCCCTGCTGATTGTTTTTCTCCCTCTTTCCACTCCTGAAGGCCACTCTATAGTGCCTCAGGTTCTATCCACTGATCCTCTCAATACAGTACGTTGGCCAAGATGCTTTTCTTTCTCTGCAAGTGACAGGTCTAACCAGGTCCGTGTCTGGCATGATTGGAAACCCATGCAAACAGGGGTTGTCGGCAGGCTCCATCGGGATTGGCTGCGTGCCCACAGTTTATTTTTCACACATTCACTGTTCGTACGCGAGCAGGTGCCAGAATGAGAAAACCTCTCCCGCAGGGTCTACCCTTGTTTCTGCATCTGTCACACTTGAATATGAAGTCCTGCCTCAGTCATAATTCTGTGTGCAGGACATCTGTCGCTGAGACGGAAGCATCTGTCGCAGTGGGTAATGTTGCTGCTGTAAAACTAACATATATCCAACTAAAAATAAATCCATCCGGAAAGCTAGAATATTCCATTTACGAGCTACTTTGGGATTCTTAAGAATGGTAGTCACTGCAATGTACCTAAACTCACTTTCCGGGGCATGTAATATGTGTATTGGGATTGTACATTTAAACAGAGCCCCTCACATTGGGCAGGACCTGATTGGTGTCAAGGGCAGTGCCCGCCCTGTGTTTGTTTGTGGGCTGTTCATTGTCAGGTGCAGCTGGCCGATTGCCTTTGACATTTGCACAATACCAACCAATGTTCCAGGGTGTGAGGTGAGAGAGTGCCTGCTTCCTCTTTCTAAGTCCCTAATGCCCTAGTTAAAATTGCACTCACTGCACTGATGTGATTGGCTCCTTCCCTCTGTGCTAACACTCAACAATTGGTGTAATGAGGGAATGGCCAAGAGGCCTGCTCTTTGTCAATTCTGAGCTGAGGATTGCCTCGTCTCCCCTGGGGTGTTTTGCTTTCTTACCACCCACCATGCCTCGTTTCTGGGGCTGAATCCATACCAATACCTTTACTGGTTCAGGTGGCTAACTCTGGTTGAATATATTGTGATGACATTTGACCCGGAAGTAGCGCAGTCAGACAAACTTGTAATTTCTTTAAGCCGTCTGTGGAATCTGTAATTGTTTTTAACAATGTTTGAAGACGACTTCAAAGAGTTTGAAATTTTGTAATTCTCATGGATAATAAGAAATTCTGGTTCTTGTGACCCTTGACCTAGATATAGTACCAACAGGAAGGAGGGTAAAAAAGAAGCCAAGTGGCTTGCAGACACAAAGGAAAGCCGCAGACACAAAGGAGATATACAAACAGAAGACTTGGAGGGTGATGACAATCTGCGCACAGATGCAGACACAAAGAGAAAGCAGACAGAGAAAGAAAGAGGAACAGAGAACGTTTCCCCAGCCCAAATTTTACACAAATACCTTTGAGGAATTGGTGAAAAACTTGGCTGCACTTTACTTATTTAAGCTCCCGAAGAAGAGAATATGACAAATTGCGTATAACCTGTAAAACCAGAATCTGAAATAGTTTTGGTGTTTATACTCCTGGACCAACCATGCAGATAAGGTGAGTTAAAAGCCCACCATGGCAATTGTAGAATCAAAATTCAGTGAAAAAAATAACCGGATCAAAGGAAGTGACCAAATATCTGTGGGATATTTGTAAAAAAAAAACCCACAGTGAAAGGAACCTGCTCTCCCCACTCACTCTGCCCTGCACGTGACTCCAGTCCTATGCCAACATGATTGATCCTTTACTGCCTTCTGAAGTGGCCTAGCAGACCCCTCAGTTGTATCACCAACCCCTCGGGGCAACTAGGAATGGTCAATAAATGCCAGCCTTACCAAATCCTAAGAATAAACTGGGGAGAAAAAGTTCATATGGGCCTGATTTTAATTTAACTTTTAGGCCCTAATCTGTTTCAGATGGGATTTCTGACCTTTACATCGAAGTCAACCCAGGTCTGACTGGTCGCTCTCCAGCAGCCTTCAGTCCATATTCTTTCCTCAAATTTCCTTTCGCCACCTTCCCGTTTAAAGAGCAGTAGTGGGAGCAGAACATGCCCGCTCGGGGTTAGTGGTGAAACAAAAGGATGCTTACATTGTAGTGGGGTGAGAGGTAAGATTAAACCTCACACTTACTGTCTCCCACAGCCCTCCCTGTGTATTACAGAGGCTGGCCCAAATGGCCCAAAACCTGGCCATTTTAGAGTTAAACCTTTTTTTTGGAAGCACCGCCGGCAAGATCCCCATCTGGTAAATTTCCTCCACCTGACATATCCACATTGCGGAGAGTGGCTGGGAGCTTTGTTCATCTGATAAGATCAGAGATTAGAGAACACTTCCTGAGATATTGCCGTCAGCCACTATGAAGCTCACCCCACTGCACAGGTCAGGGGAGCTGGATTTTCTTCATTTCCTTCACATTTTCCCTCGGTCACCTTGCTCAACACGGAGGTATTTTCAAACAAGCAAAGATAATGTCACTCCCCAATAGAGTCTCATGATTGGCACTGGGTAAGGTTATATGTATCAGACTGGTATTATGACAGGTACAGATATTATACTGAAGCTGAGATCATATTGGAATTGGGCTGATAGGAGGGGGAAAGAGAAGGAAATTAAAGGGCTATATGAAGAGTTTGGGTATCAAATGTATCGGCTGCTATCATCAAAGGGTTACTGATCAATGTCCTATGAAAAGATTTGGCATAACCTAGGCCCTGCCGAAACCTACAGCATTGGGGATCAGGTCTTCCCAGAATCCTTAGGGGAATACACGCTTCCCCGCTGAAGAGGCGGAGCTATCTAAAAACCTCCGGTGGTCTTCAGAGGAAAGAAGTTCCACCAATCCTTCTGGGTCATCACATGCTTGAGTGATTGGAATGCACTTAGTGATAAGAGTACACTTACCTCTCTTTGATGTGGTTGATGTTTGTAAACATTGGGGTTTCAGCGCTTAGAGTCACTCCTCCATGAAGGGAGTTGAATGAATCAAGGCTGCAGCTGTTATGTGGAAGCTGTCAATCACAGCCCACTGCTAGAAATGAATGAATGGCTTGCAGCTAATCGATCTGAGGGGTTTAAACTCAAGACACAGCTGTTCTCCTTCCAGAAATGGCCATGTGGAGTTTCCAGGTAAATGTTACAGCTGTAATTTTTTTTCACTGCCCCGGTCTGTACTGCTTTCTAACTTCCAGACAGAGGTCTCCTTTCTGGTGGGGGAGGTGGATCTATGGGAAGGGGTTGGTCTGTGGGGGAGTCCATTGAGTCAGGGGGTCCCTTTAGTTAGGAGGTCTCTAGTGGGGGGAGGGTTTCCTTTAGTTAGGTGTCTCTGTGGAGGAGGGGGGGCTCCCTATTAAGGGGGTCCCTTGGGAGTCTCCCTTTTATAGGGGTCCCAGTGTGGGGGTCTCCCTAAAAGGGGATCCCTGAGGGGGGGCCGGGAGGGATTACCCTAGTTTTGGAGTCCCTGGGGTGGGGGGGAGGGGGGGGAGGTCAATTCATCCCTGTGCTTGGAGTAGTGGGGTTGCGAAGCCAATCCAGGTGTAGGGGACTACTTTGTGTGTGTGTGTGTGCGGGGGGGGGGGGGGGGGGGGGGCTGGCTTTTAAAGCAGACCAATGCAAGCCAGCAGCGCGGGTTCAATTCCCCTACCAGCCTCCCCGAACAGGCGCCGGAATGTGGCGACTAGGAGCTTTTCACAGTAACTTCATTTGAAGCCTACTTGTGACAATAAGCAATTTTCATTTCATTCATTTGCGATGCGGGGGTGGGATGGCCGGCCATGTGGCCCCCGTTCAAAATGGCGGGCCAATAGCGGGATTCTCTTGGGACTCCCTCATATTCCTCACCATGCATAAATTTGCATTACGAGGGTTATTAAATTGTTTCCCAATTCCCATTTCCAGGGGGAAAGTAAATCGATTGCAATTGTCTTCCGGCGGAGAAACGGTCTAGCCTGATGCTTTGAACAGCGAGCTTACAGCACTGGCTGTTTGCTGATAAGGTGGGATCCCAAGGTTCTTTCTTCTGGGCTCAAACAAAAACAATGAGTGCAGAATACTGAAGGGCCTATTAATCTATTAATTCATCAAATCTATCACTTCTATTGTTCTCTGAAGGGCACTGATTCGTGCTGGCACCCTCCTTGCCCAGGAGCCTATGAACCCTCTGCAATATCGCCCAAGGTGCCCCTTCTTCATGTATGAAGTTCGGCAATGAGTTCCCTGATCCCTGGGATCACGTCTGCTGAGAATCACGCTAACCGCACCCTGCATTAGCTGCCAATAGAGGGTGTGGGTGGGGACGGTGAAGTGCTAATTAGCAGTGGGAACCCTGGGTGAAGTTTCTCTTTCCAATTAACGGGCAATTAAGCATGGCCAATTCCCCTACCCCGCAAACCTTTGGATTGTGGGGGTGAGACCAACGCAGACATGGGCAGAATGTGCAAACTCCACATGGACAGTGATCCGGGGCTGGGATTGAACCTTTGATCTCTTGACTGAACAACAGTGTGGGTTCATACAGCAACTTTAACAATGTAAAAACATCTGAAGAGCCATCACGGGAGTGATGATCAGATAGAAATTGGGCACTTCTAAGGAAAGGGGTGGAGAGGTCACTGAAAGCCATGAATGGTGGAGCAATGAAAATTGGAGATGTACAAGATGTCAGAATTGGAGGAGTGCAGAGATCTCAGAGGGTGGGCGGGGGAGGGGGAGGGAGTGCTATACTCGGTTACAGAAAGAGAGTGGAGCAAGACTGTGGACTGATTTTAACACCCAGATCAGAATTTCAAAATTGAGGCATTGCTGGTCCTGTAACACGGGTTAAGGGGGAACTGGATGTGGTGAGTTAAACTACAGGCCACAGAGTTTTGGCTGAGATGAATCTTATGGAAAATGGAAGACTGCCCAACAGAGTGTTGGAATAGACAAGCCTGATGGTAACAAAAGATATAGGTGAGGGTTCCAGCAGCAGGTGAGCTGGGGCAGGGTCAGAACTAAGATGACAAACTGATGCTGCCTCTCGCTTAGAGGATAAACCTCGCCCGAGGGGGTAGAAGTGGCAGCTAATTAATGCCACGAGCTGAATGTGGGCAATCTCTGGTATAAACTTTGGGAGATGCTATTAAGTGCAGGTGACCTCTGAAATGAATTGGCGCATTGGCAATGCCAACGTGTGTTTAACTGGCTTTGCTATTGGGGCTGACATCAGGTTCCTTTGAGAAAAACCTCAATAAATCTGCTCATCTCCCGCTTGAACATTATTGCAACTATTTCATGTGTGCAGGACTGCTTATTTTAAAATGTGTGGCGGAATGTTAATCCTCAGATTCTGACCCTCTGCTTGTCTCGGAGTGAAATGGTTTGAAGGGAAAGGTGATACTGGTGCCTGAACATTCCGTCAGAACAATCCAATCTGTTTGTTTTCCAGGCTCGGGTCCCTGAGGCCACAGAGAGGCAGGTGTCAGAATAGTAAATCAAACCGTTCCTCACTTGAAAACCAGCCCCACAGGCAGCAGCCTGTAAATGAGACGAGGGCGCATAGTATTCTTTCCACTATAGGAAAAACAAGATTCCTAACAGTAAATAGTAGGAACAATCACCAGAGGATTACAGATCAGATAGCTTGTTGCTCTAACTTCAGTTCATTCCCCTAATTAGCTTCAAACTCTTTCCCTCCTTCCTTCTCCACTCACTCTCTCCTCTTCACTCCCTTTTTCCCCTTCCAAGTCTCCTCACTCTCTTCCCCATCCCCTTCATGGTCTCCCTCCTCTTCACTTCTTTTCCTCCTCTTCAATCCCTCCCTCCCCATTCACTCTCAATTCCTTCACTCCCTCCTCCTCACTCCCTCTCCTTCACTCCCCCTGGCCCCCTCCCCCACTTCCACCCCTCCCTCCCTCATCTTTCAATCCCTCC
The DNA here is from genome assembly GCF_047496885.1 of Scyliorhinus torazame. Classification (NCBI taxonomy): domain Eukaryota; kingdom Metazoa; phylum Chordata; class Chondrichthyes; order Carcharhiniformes; family Scyliorhinidae; genus Scyliorhinus; species Scyliorhinus torazame. Next base: position 49,116,997 of record NC_092727.1, read on the forward strand.
CCATCGCTCAACTCCGCACTGAGCTGCTCATTAAACCCTGTTAATTTAGTCGGAAAACCCAAAGACGACCCCTTGTGCAGCCAGTGACTGACCTGCAATTCTTGCATCAGTCACTCAATTCATCCTAATTAATTCCCTGATTCACCATTTCAAGACGTTCACTCGCTGTGAGAAAAAATAATTAAATATAAAGTCCAGATGTGACTAACCTTGTTCGAGTTGCCTCCTGCTGAAATGTGAGTTCACTTCAGACACACACCACCACGTCTTGCTTCATTGAGGGATATTCGATTCATTTCACAGATATTTTTACCAGCCATTAAGACATGTTTGTACTGTTCTTCTATTGCCAATGTTAATGGACAAAAATAACATTGACGGGCGAGATTCTCCGGCCACGGGTTTCTCGCCGGCGCGCAGTTCACTGGCGGCGGGATTCTCTCTTCTCTTCGCTTGTCAATGGGATTTCCCATTGAAACCACCCACGCCACCGGGAAACCCACGGGCAGAGGTGTGCTGCCACCGGGAAGGGAATCCCGGCCAATATTTCATATCATATAGTCAGTCTTGGGAAGAAGAAGTGAAGGAATGCTCCAACTGACAAGTTTGATTTAAGAGTGACCACTTGCTCTGGGTTCAAGTCTCACCCCAGGGCATGATGTCCAAGGAAGGTGGGTTCAGAACACAAAATCCTTTCAACATGCCAATGGCAGGCAGTAAGAGGGGAAAGATTCCAGGTCAGCCATGTGGTAGAAAGAATGTTGGCGCCTCTACCGTTGCTCTCCGTAACTCCAGATTACAGCATGCATTTAAAAAGTGCACCTTGCCACAGCAACTGGGACGTCCCCTGAGTGAACTGCAATACGCTGATCCTGACAGCCACAGAGGAGATGTCAGTTACAACTCCGTCAAATACAAAATGATGGAACACCCATGGAATCTGTTCCCATCCAGTAGGCCATGTGGAGTAGGCAGTCTCCGGAACCCTTTTCAGCTCGCTGTCCTGAGGTGAGGAGGGTAAACACAGGGAAATCTGAGGCAAGACTAGAACATTTCTCTGCAATCTGAGCGCTGCACTCTTGGACACAGCCTCCCTGGATTGGTTCATGGCTCCGGCACTCATGGCTATGGCGTTCTGAGCCTGGCCGTGAATTTCCTGCCTATTTACCTCCAGGGGCTTGGGCAATCCAGTCGCAAATAATCCATGTAGCTGGAAAGGTGGCAGAGGTTTGGGCGTCAGTGAGTTACGCACCTCGGTACAATATGCCCAAGCCACCTTGATTGTTTAAAATCATGAGCTGATTCCTCCGCCTGAATGCATTTCCACCCATAAAACTGACCCTCCCACTCCCCAAGTCAGAGTTTCGCTAGTTTATTTGTTTACTTTGGGAGCTCTTTTCAAATTACCACCAGATTTTAGGCGTATGCAGGAAATTTTTCTGATCTGGGATTCTCTCCTCCCTTCGCTTGTCAATGGGATTTATCATTGAAACCGCCCAGGCCACCGGGAACCCCGCGGGCAAGGGGGCGCTGCCACCGGGAAGGGAATCCCGGCCAATATTTCATATCATATAGTCAGTCTTGGGAAGAAGAAGTGAAGGAATGCTCCAACTGACAAGTTTGATTTAAGAGTGACCACTTGCTCTGGGTTCAAGTCTCACCCCAGGGCATGATGTCCAAGGAAGGTGGGTTCAGAACACAAAATCCTTTCAACATGCCAATGGCAGGCAGTATTTTAAAATAAATTATCCTCGCTGAGGCCTGTTCTGTATTTCCTGCTTGTTTGAATTGATTTTTATGGCATCAGCACAGATCACACTTCAAACTGCAAAGCTTTTCTGATCGCTGGTTCTTGCAGTGCCTGACGTCTGGAACTAATAGTTAAATGAGTCAAGAAACTTCAATTTCCACAATCAAATCAGGAATATAGAAGTTTGACTCTTTCCTAATTGTCCCCCAATTGTTTTTGATATTTCATGTTCATTTAATTCCATGTATTCCTAGCACAGGGAAATTTGATTGCAGCTTACATTTGCAGAATGGTCAAGCGAATGGGCACATCTTTGGGCCGTACATTGGAGTTGCACCCATGGAGGAAAGTCCAAGCTAAGTAATTAATTAATCAACAAATGATTGTTTGAAAAGAAGCAATCGGCAGGATTATGGAGAGAATGGCACCAGGTGAAATGTTCACTTGAAGAGCTGTTCCAGACTTAATGGCCCAAATGGCCTCCTTCGACGTGCTAACGAATCTGTGATTCTGGAAGATCCAGGGTGGAGTTCTTGGAAATGGTTTTCCTGCAATGGGGCTTCTTTGGTTGGGTGGTGGTGGTGGGGGTGGGGGAGGGGGGGGGGGGGGGGCGTTAGGAGTACGAGCACCATAATGTTTGAACCTCCAACTGTTGCACTCAGCTCCTCAGACACCGTTCCCTTCCCCCCCCTTCCCCGCCCAACACACCCTCCAGCCTCACTCAGGATCACTCACTCTACACTGCCATTTCAGTGCTGAAACAAAAACGGAGAATGCCGGACAATCTCAGCAGGTCTGACAGCATCTGTGGAGAGGGAGAATGGAGCTAGCATTTGGCATCTGGATGACTCTTCGTCAGAGCTGAGGTTGTCCAGCATTTTCTGATTTTGTTTCAGATTCTGGCATCGGCAGTAATTTGCACCTCTATTATTTAGTGCTGACCAGTTCCATTCTCAATCGTGGTGGATGTGTGGAACAGGCTGGCCAGGCGCATTCCAGAGGGGTCACTTTAAGTTGCGTCATGTTTCAACATGGGGCCACTGGAGAAGGAATGCTTCTGGTTACCTCCGCCTCCCTTGCTCTCTCTCCTTATATAAGACCTTCCTAAAAACCTATCTCTTTGAACATGCTTTGGGTTGCCTGTTCTGATGTCACTTTGTGTCTCAGGCATTGAATGTTGTTGTTAGACCGTCAATTCACTGTGAGACCGTGAGAACAAGTGAACATTAGGCTTTATTATCCATGAACTCGCCTGCCAGAGTTGGCTGTACAAATGAGTGCCACCCACACCTGGCCGGTCTATCTATGGTCCCGATGAGGGTGGAGCCAGAGGCGGAGCCCACCGGGGTTCCAGTACAGTACCTGGAAGTAGACCGTATCATCACTTCCAGGTCATAGGTCACAGCATTATACAGACAGCTCATGCATTAGGTGAATACATTCACCACATTTGTTTAATAAAGTTCCTGAGAAATGCCTTGGTATATAATAAAACGTGCTGGATAAATGTTTTTTTTTGCTTGTTGTGGTGTGTTCCAACTTGCTAATTGCATTCACAAGGAGCTTGTTTACTGGGAGTCCAGAAGAACTCATACCTCACTGTGGCATTTTCAAACCATGTTGAACAAAGGTAGGGGCCGAATTTTCCAGCACTTCCTGCTGGTAGGGATCTACTGGTCCCGCCCATGGCGTACCCCCCACCCACATCCTGCACATCTTTGGACTGTGGAAGGAAACCGGAGCAATTAAAGCTAATTTTAGACACTGGCCATTTGCTGAACCTTCATTCTAACGATAGCCATTGAACAAATGTATATATTGATCCCGGCGGGAAGTGAGGGTGATGGACATCATACCAAACCATTGTTACTTGTGAGCTGTAAGCAGCTGTGTAATTCACTTCCCACCGCCCAGAACCCGCTCAGCATCAAGTCAGTCATCTTTCACGATCAGGAACGCTAGCGATGGATATTTCTCAGCCTCCTGCCATCCTCTCCGATGGCAGTGGTTGGGTTGGTGACACATTGCCACTGATGCCAGAAGCTGGTTTTAAGTTTACAAAGGTATGAACATATGAACAGGTGACACAAACATACAAATTAGGAGCAGGAGTGCGTCTTACCGCCATTTAATAACATCATGGCTGATCTGATTGTGGCCTCTCCTTCCCTGTCTATCCCCTTGTGGTGAATGTATTGCTACTGCAATTCAACACTGTATTGTATTGTATTATGTTGATGCCCCTGTGGGCTCTGCCTGTGGCTCCGCCCCCTCGGGGGTGGTATATAGATCTGCAGCCTGCAGGCGGCACTCAGTACAGAGCAGTCGCAGGCAGGCACAGATCTAGCTTATTAAAACTACTGTTCACTTCTACTAATCGTCTCCTGTGAATTGATGGTCGCATCAATTTAATAAGCTAAGATATCGCAATGGAAGCTGCCCTCAAACCTGATCGACTGGAACTCGACCCACAGGCAGCTGAATCCAAAGGAATCTTTTCACATTTGCTCCACTGCTTTGAGGCCTACCTCGCCTCCTCCTCCTCGCCCGCCATCACCGAGGCACACAACCTGAGTCTCCTCCATGCCCGAGTGAGCCACAGAATCTCTTTACTAATCGAAGACGCGACCACCTACGCAGACGCGGTCGAGATCCTGAAAAGACATTACATGAGGTCGGTGAACGAAGTGTTCACGCGGCATCTCCTCACCACACGTCATCAATGCCCCGGGGAATCACTGGAGGAATATCTACGCGACCTGAGGGTATTCGCTCTGAACTGTAACTACAAGGACGTCACGCCCATGCAGCACATGGAACTCGCCATCCGGGACACCTATGTGGCTGGAGTCCGATCCAACTATGTCAGACAGCGCCTGCTCGAAAAGGCGCCCTCGACCTAGAAGAGACGGCAAAACTATCCACCTCATTAGAGGTAGCCTTCCAGAGCCTAAATGCTTTCCCCTCCGACCACGCGATTTCCTCGTGGGCGCCGGAGGCGCGACCATCACCCGACCCGAGGGTGTCCCAGGCCTGTGCCACGCGGCTGCCCGCCCATCCCGGGGGGCCGTCTTCCTATTTCTGCGGTCAGAACCAGCACCCCAGGCAGCGTTGCCCAGCTCGGAACAAGACCTGCAGCGACTGCGGCAAGAAAGGATTTTGCCAAAGTCTGCTTGGCCCGACCCAAAGTTCCAAAATCGCAGGCCTGACTCACAGACTCACAGGCCAGCAGACCCCGCAGCGTGGCTGCGTGCCTGCCGGTACCGCCCCCTTCTGACACGTCATCCGCCTCGTGCTATCCGTGGGGGCCGCCATCTTCAATGCCACCCGACACGTACAACCGACGGGGGTCGCGATCTTGGGACCACCTCGCTACCACCGACCACGCCGGCTACCCGCAGCTCGGCGCTATCACTCTCGGCCAGTCACAGCCCAAGCACCTCAAGAACTCCATGATGTCCGTCCGGGTCAATGGGCACGAAACGCCCTGTCTGTTTGACTCTGGGTGCATGGAGAGCTTCATCCATCCAGACACGGTAAGGCGCTGTTCCCTCCAGATTTCCCCCATGTCCCAAACATTCTCCCTTGCTTCCGGATCACATTCAGTGCTGATCCGGGGGTACTGTGTCGCAAACCTCGTGATACAGGGCGCCGAGTACGCCAATTTTAAACTCTATGTCCTTCCCCATCTCTGCGCTCCTCTCTTATTAGGACTGGATTTCCAGTGCAACCTCATTTGCCTGACCCTGAAGTTCGGTGGACCCCTACCCCTTCTCACCGTACGTAGCCTCTGTAGCGCACAATGACTTACGAGAGACGAATAGAGATGAAGTCGATGAGGCTTTATTAAGCGTGACTTGTTCCCCGCAGTTCAGCAACAGACTGGAGCTGCGGGGAGAACTCCTGGTTCTTATACTCCGCCTTCAGGGCGGAGCTAGAGATCAACAGCCAACCAGGACCCGGGATCTGTCAGCCAATGGCATCACGGCTTCACAGTCCCACATGACCCCTAATGCATACTACCACATTCACCCCTTGTTAAAAATGAACCCGGTGGGGTGGTGCTTTGCATGGTGGTAGGGGTTTACAAGGCCGGTCCTGGGAGGAAAATCTTTGCATGTCATTACAGTGCCCTACACTTTGCCCTACACTGGGCTATGTACAGGGTTTGTGAACTATTTACATTATTCGTAAGAAGAAAAAAAAGAACATTCTCGTTAAAGTCCACAACATTCTTGTGTTACAGCGATGCCACGAGTCGAGCGGGCGGTCTGGTCTTCCTTGTCGATCGCCTCAGCCCCGGTGGTGGTGCCGGTGCTTGTTCCAGCGTTGTCGTCTCCGGGAGCTTTACGGTGTCTTCTTCTGCTTCACTCCTGGTCGGACATGGGAGGAGGACCGATCCTCCCGGGAAGGGGGCGGTCGCGGGGTGCGCCGGTGGCAGGGAGGGGGTGATTGGTGTCGGGGGGTGTGCGTGTTGCCGGTGGGCGCCAGGTCTCGCAGGGAGACCGTGTCCTGTCGGCCGTCGGGGTACGCCACGTAGGCGTACTGCGGGTTCGCGTGGAGGAGGTGAACCCTCTCGACCAACGGGTTCGACTTGTGCGCCCGCACATGTTTCCGGAGCAAGATGGGTCCTGGGGCCGCCAGCCAGGTCGGCAGCGACGTTCCAGAGGAGGACTTCCTGGGGAAGACAAGGAGGCGCTCATGAGGAGTTTGATTCGTGGTAGTACACAGCAGCGACCGGATGGAGTGGAGAGCGTCCGGGAGGACCTCCTGCCACTGTGAAACGGGGAGATCCCTGGACCGTAGGGCCAGTAGGACGGTCTTCCAGACCGTGCCGTTCTCCCTCTCTACTTGCCCGTTCCCCCGGGGGTTGTAGCTGGTCGTCCTGCTTGAGGCTATACCCTTGCTGAGCAGGAACTGGCGCAGCTCGTCACTCATGAAGGAGGACCCCCTGTCGCTATGGATATATGCGGGGCAACCGAACAGTGTGAATATGGTGTTAAGGGCTTTAATAACTGTGGCCGCTGTCATGTCGGGGCAGGGGATGGCGAACGGGAAACGAGAGTACTCGTCCACCACGTTCAGGAAGTATGTGTTGCGGTCGGTGGAGGGGAGGGGCCCTTTGAAATCCAGACTGAGGCGTTCAAAGGGACGGGAAGCCTTGATCAGGTGCGCTCTATCCGGCCTGAAAAAGTGCGGCCTGAAAATGTGCAGTTCCTGGTGACTGTACGGACCTCCTCCACGGAGTAGGGGAGGTTGCGGGACTTTATAAAATGGTAGAACCGAGTGACCCCCGGGTGGCAGAGGTCCTCGTGGAGGGTTTGGAGACGGTTTATTTGTGCGTTGGCACATGTGCCGCGGGATAGGGCATCGGACGGCTCGTTCAGCTTTCCGGGACGGTACATTATCTCGTAGTTGAAGGTGGAGAGCTCGATCCTCCACCTTAAGATCTTGTCATTTTTAATTTTGCCCCGCTGTGCATTATCGAACATGAAAGCTACCGACCGTTGGTCTGTGAGGAGAGTGAATCTCCTGCCGGCCAGGTAATGCCTCCAATGTCGCACAGCTTCCACTATGGCTTGGGCTTCCTTTTCCACTGAGGAGTGGCGGATTTCTGAGGCGTGGAGGGTTCGGGAGAAAAAGGCCACGGGTCTGCCCGCTTGGTTAAGGGTGGCCGCTAGAGCTACATCGGAGGCGTCGCTCTCGACCTGGAAGGGGAGGGACTCGTCGATGGCGCGCATCGTGGCCTTTGCGATATCCGCTTTGATGCGGCTGAAGGCCTGGCGAGCCTCTGTCGACAGGGGGAAGGTAGTGGTCTGTATTAGGGGGCGGGCCTTGTCTGCGTGCTGGGGGACCCACTGGGCGTAATATGAAAAGAACCCCAGGCAGCGTTTCAGGGCTTTGGAGCAGTGGGGGAGGGGAAATTCCATGAGGGGGCGCATGCGTTCGGGGTCGGGGCCTATTATCCCATTGCGCACTACATATCCCAAGATGGCGAGCCGGTTTGTGCTAAACACGCACTTGTCCTCGTTGTATGTGAGGTTCAAGGCTTTAGCGGTCTGGAGAAATTTTTGGAGGTTGGCGTCGTGGTCCTGCTGATCGTGGCTGCAGATGGTTACGTTGTCGAGATACGGGAACGTGGCCTGCAACCCGTGTTGATCAACCATTCGGTCCATCTCCCGTTGGAAGACCGAGACCCCATTTGTGACGCCAAATGGGACCCTTAGGAAGTGGTATAGTCGCCCGTCTGCCTCGAAGGCTGTGTACCTGCGGTCACTTGGGCGGATGGGAAGCTGGTGGTAGGCGGACTTGAGGTCCACGGTGGAGAAGACCTTATATTGGGCAATCCGATTGACCATGTCGGATATGCGGGGGAGAGGGTACGCATCTAGCTGTGTGTACCTGTTGATGGTCTGGCTATAGTCTATGACCATCCTTTGCTTCTCCCCTGTCTTTACTACTACCACCTGTGCTCTCCAGGGACTATTGCTGGCCTGGATTATGCCTTCCTTCAGCAACCGCTGGACTTCGGACCGAATAAATGTCCGGTCCTGGGCGCTGTACCGTCTGCTCCTAGTGGCGACGGGTTTGCAATCCGGGGTGAGGTTTGCAAACAAGGATGGGGGTTCAACTTTGAGGGTTGCGAGGCCGCAGATAGTGAGTGGGGGTATTGGGCCGCCGAATTGGAATGTTAGGCTCTGCAGGTTGCACTGGAAGTCTAATCCCAGTAATGTGGGCGCGCAGAGTTGGGGAAGGACGTAGAGCCTGTAGTTTTTAAACTCCCTCCCTTGCACCGTTAGGGTCACTATGCAGAACCCTTTGATCTGTACGGAGTGGGATCCTGCAGCTAGGGAAATCTTCTGCGCACTGGGACGGATGGTCAAAAAACAGCGTCTTACCGTGTCGGGGTGGATGAAGCTTTCTGTGCTCCCGGAGTCGATCAGGCATGGTGTCTCGTGTCCGTTGATCAGCACCGTTGTTGTCGTCGTCTGGAGCGTCCGGGGCCGTGCTTGGTCCAGCGTCACCGAGGCCAGACGTGGTCGCAGTGTCTCAGCGTCTTCTTCGAACCCCGTGGAGCCGTCGATGCTGGGGTCCATTGTTGTCGTCCGAGATGGCGGCGGGGGTGAACAAAATGGCCGTCCCCATGCATCGCACATGGCTGGGGGGTCCCAAGATGGCGGCGGGGGTGGACAAAATGGCCACCCCCATGCATCGCACATGGCTGGGGGGTCACAAGATGGCGGCGCCCATCCTCCCCTCGTGGTGGCCGGGACCCAAAATGGCGGCGCCTGTGGGTCGCACATGGGGGGCTGAGGGGGTTGGGGAGCGTTTGGGATGCGCTGTACTCTTTCTTCTCCGGGGACAGCGGTGACCCCCCGGGACCGGCACACAGCCGCGAAATGGCCCTTTTTGCCGCAGCTCTTGCAAATCGCTGCGCGGGCCGGGCAGCGATGCCGGGGGTGTTTCGCCTGGCCGCAGAAATAGCAGCGGGCTCCCCCGGGATGACCTGGCGTCTGAACCGCGCAAGCCTGTGAGGGGGGGGGTTTGTCGCGACGGGGGTCCACGGAGCCCAAGGGGCTGCCGCGTGGTCGGGGCCGTATGCGCGGGCGTTTTGCGCGGCCACATCTAGGGACGCTGCAAGGGCCCGTGCCTCTGAGAGTCCTAGCGACTCTTTTTCTAACAGTCTTTGGCGGATTTGGGGAGAGTTCATACCTGCCACAAACGCATCGCGAATTAACATGTCCGTGTGTTCAGCCGTGTTTACCGGCGGGCAGTTGCAGGCCCGTCCCAAAATTAGCAGCGCGGCGTAGAATTCGTCTAGCGATTCTCCGGGACTTTGCCGTCTCGTTGCGAGTTGGTAGCTTGCGTAGACCTGGTTCACTGGGCGAACGTAGACGCTCTTTAGTGCTGCGAACGCCGTCTGGAAGTCCTCTGCGTCTTCTATGAGATGGAAAATTTCCGGGCTTACCCTCGAATGCAGGACCTGCAGTTTCTGGTCTTCTGTGATCCGGCCGGGGGCCGTTCTGAGGTAGCCTTCGAAACAAGTCTGCCAGTGTTTAAAAATTGCTGCTGAGTTCACTGCGTGGGGGCTGATCCTCAGGCATTCCGGGACGATCCTGAGCTCCATAGTCCTTTAAGCACGCTTAATAAATTGTAGCGCACACTGACTTACGAGGGACGAATAGAGATGAAGTCGATGAGGCTTTATTAAGCGTGACTTGTTCCCCGCAGTTCAGCAACAGACTAGAGCTGCGGGGAGAACTCCTGGTTCTTATACTCCGCCTTCAGGGCGGAGCTAGAGATCAACAGCCAACCAGGACCCGGGATCTGTCAGCCAATGGCATCACGGCTTCACAGTCCCACATGACCCCTAATGCATACTACCACAGCCTCGCGACCCTTAAGGTCGGCCCCCTCGCTCTTCGCGGACCTCACCTCTGACTGTAAACCCGGCACCACCAGGAGCAGGCGGTACAGTGCCCAGGACAGGACTTTTATCAAGTCGGAGGTCCAGCGGCTCTTGAGGGAGGGGATCAGCGAGGCCAGTAATAGCCCCTGGAGAGCCCAAGTGGTGGCCGTCAGGACTGGGGAGAAGCACCGGATGGTTGTAGACCACAGCCAGACCATAAATCGGTACACGCAACTCGATGCGTACCCCCTTCCCCGCATAGCGGACATGGTGAATCAGATTGCACACTACCGGGTTTTCTCCACGGTCAATCTGAAGTCCGCACCAGCTTCTGATCCGCCCGGAAGACCGCCACTACACTGCCTTTGAGGCAGACAGCCGCCTCTTCCACTTCCTCAGGGACCCCTTCGGCGTCACCAATGGGGTCTCGGTCTTCCAAAGAACGATAGACCGAATGGTTGACCAGTGCGGGTTGCAGACCATGTTCCCGTACTTGGATGATGTCACCATCTGCGGCCATGATCAGCAGGACCACGACGCTAACCTTCAGCAGTTCCTCCAAACCACCTACAACAAGGAGAAATGCGTTTTCCGCACAACCCGACTAGCCATCCTCGGCTATATCGTGGAAAACGGAGTCCTAGGGCCCGATCCTGACCGCATGCGCCCCCTCCTGGAACACCCCCTTCCCCACTGCCCCAAGGCCCTGAAAAGATGCCTGGGGTTCCAGTGGGTCCACAACTATGTGGACAAAACCCGCCCACTTATCAAAGCCACCATCTTTCCCCTGACGACTGAGGCCCGCCTGGCCTTCCGCCGCATCAAGGCAGACATTACCAAGGCTGCGATGCACGCGGTGGACGAGTCCACCCCCTTCCAGGTGTAGAGCGATGCATCAGATGTCGCCCTGGCCGCTACCCTTAACCAGGCAGGCAGGCCCGTTGAGGGTACGGGCCTTCTTTTCCCGTACCCTCAACGCCTCCGAGATTCGACACTCCTCTGTCGAAAAGGAAGCTCAAGCCATTGTGGAAGCTGTGCGACATTGGAGGCACTACCTGGCCGGTAGGAGGTTCACCCTCGTCACTGACCAACGGTAGGTAGCCTTCATGTTCAACAACACACAGCGGGGCAAGATCAAGAATGATAAGATCTTGAGGTGGAGAATCAAACTCTCCTCCTATAATTACGATATCGTGTATCGTCCTGGGATGCTCAATGAGCCCCCAGATGCCCTGTACTGCGGCACATGCGCCAGCGCGCAAGATGACCGACTTCGGGCCATCCACAATGACCTCTGTCACCCGGGGGTCACCCGGCTTCTCCACTTCATCAAGGCCCGCAACCTACCCTACTCCACCGAGGAGGTCAGGGCCATGACCAGGGACTGCCAAGTCTGCGCGGAGTGCAAGCTGCACTTCCATCGGCCAGACAAGGCCCACTTGGTGAAGATCTCCCGCCCTTTTGAGCGCCTCAGCGTCGATTTCAAAGGGCCCCTCCCCTCCACTGACCGCAACGTGTACTTTCTCAACGTCGTTGACGAGTATTCCTGTTTCCCCTTTGCCGACCCATGTCCCGACATGACCGCGGCCACTGTCATTAAGACCCTGCACAGCATTTTCACCCTGTTCGGTTTCCCCACTTACATCCACAGTGACCGGGTCTCCTCTTTTATGTGCGATGAGCTGCGCCAGTACCTGCTCAGCAAGGGCATTGCCTCGAGCAGGACTACCAGCTACAACCCCGGGGAAACGGACAGGTGGAGAGGGAGAATGCGACCGTATGGACGGCCATCCTTCTGGCCCTACGGTCTAGAAGTCTCCCGGTTTCCCGCTGGCAGGAGGTTCTCCCCGACACGCTCCACGCCATTCGGTCGCTCCACTGCACAGCCACGAACGAGACCCCTCACGACCGTCTATTTGCCTTCCCCAGTCCATCTCCGGGTCTCGCTTCCGTCCTGGCTGACAACACCGGGGCCTGTCCTCCTCTGGAAGCACGTGAGGAGCCATAAGTCTGACCCCCTGGTTGAGAGAGTCCAACTCCTACATGCCAACCCTCAGTGTGCCTACGTGGCGCACTGCGACGGACGACAGGATACAGTCTCCCTCCGGGATCTGGCACCTTCCGGTTCCCCAGCGACCATCACCAAGAACCGCCCCCCCCCCCCCCCCCACCGCCTATCACCACCAACTAAATCCATCATGGCGGGCTACCACTGCTCCCCCCTGTGGATCCTGAACACCGCCCCCGCCCCTACACGGCTTACACCCCCCTTCCCCCATCGCCGATACACCGTGATGAAGTTACAGACGACACGCTCCCGGAGTCAACGAGTCCAACACCCGTGCCCGCAGCGATGAGTCCAACACCTGTGCCTGCAGTGAAGCCGGAGCTGAGGCGATCACAAAGAACAATTAAGGCTCCGGACAGACTAGATATGTGAGCCCACCTCACCCCCGTTGGGCTTCAATTTTTAACAGGGGGTGAATGTGGTGATCACATTCACTATTGCTATTGCAATTCACCACTGTATTGTACTGTATTATGTTGATGTCCCTGTGGGCTCCGCTTGTGGCTCTGCTCCCTTGGGGGTGGTATGTAAACCTGCAGCCTGTAGGCGGCACTCAGTACAGAGCAGTCGCAGGCAGGCACAGGTCTAGCTTATTAAAACCACTGTTCACTTCTACTAATCGTCTTGTGTGAATTGATGGTCGCATCACCCCTATTCTCCATAACCCCAGTTACACTGCGCACAACTGTCCCTGACTTCAGACAAAGATATGTAATAACCCTCATGAGATCCACGGTGGTGACACAATTGATCTTCCCATGGGGCTTGAGGAATATGAGCTCCCCCAATGATGGGTGGAGGCACATCAGCCGGGGCTCTTAGAATCAACCATTAAAAGCTGGCCCAGACTGGGACCGGCCAGATTGCCGGTTGGGACCTATGTGCTGTACGTCGCATTGCAGCCTTTTCTCTTGGTTGGAAACAAACCTCCATTTTGAATCGCCTTCTTAGGTTTCCTGAGCTTTTATGTTATATAAAAGGGGAGTGGGGGGAGGGGGGGACCCTTCGAGTGGAGCTTGAACTGAAGCCAATGGAGCCAAAACTTACCCCTTAGCTTTCCACCCCCACCTCAAAGAAGGAAGGCGTTTTGCCATATTCTACTGCAAACAAAATGGCTGCCTAATTGACATTATCATGGTCAGTGCGGTGTTTTGGGAAATGAAGGTAAGCAAGCAAAATGGGAGGGAGTGAAAAAGGTTGCAGGCCAGGTGTACTCAAGAGAGACAGAGGGAGGGGCGACAGAAAGCAATGCTGCCAGCCTAGGGCAAATGGAAAGCAGAGGCCAAGAAACTAGCTGCAAGAGACAGTTAATTCTAAATATTATGGTATCTGCTTCGACTCTGAACTCAAACATGGCAGCAGAGTGTGGAAATGTTTTACTTGTTTTGAAAACAATTAAACTGCTTCCACATTTCTCTGCCCAATTTGCTGTTCTAATCCTCCTGAAATGTGATGTATGCCATTAGCTCAGCGTTTTAAGAGCCTTGCACAGTTTTCCACTGAACAAATGTCAGAGGCACTTAACTATTTACGAGGCCCTGCCGAGCGGGAATGGGTATGTGTGGGTTTGATTGAGGAATATCTCAGTCGTCTGCCTTTTCTTCCGCAAATCAGTGGCCGGAAATGTCCGACCCCTCCCACCGGCGGAATCTTCCGGGTCCGCTGAAGTGAATGGACGTTTGGACGGCTCGCCCTATTGGCCGAGGCGGGAGCCAGCACAGCGAGACTGGAAAATCCCAGCCAATCAATCCTTCAAGCTGCCAGATTTTGAGTTTATTAATTTATCAGTTAATTCTCTGAAGCCAAGTTTTCGGGTTGGTGGTGAATTTATAAAGCACCTTCAACACAGAACATCTCAGCCATTTGGAGTAGCCACTGTTGTAATATGGAAAATGCAGCTGCCAGTTTGCCCCTGGCCCACTCCCACAAACAACTAATCAGATAAATGCCCAGTTTATTTGTTTCAGCGAGGCTGGTTGAAGGCTAGATATTGTCCAGGAGACCCACGAGACCTTCCCTACTCTTCTCAGAAATAGCACCACGGGATATTTTACATCCATCTGACAGGGTTTTAACATCTCGATAAAAGGCAAGACCTCCAATCATTCAGTGCTTTATTGGAGTGTCAACCTTGATTCTGTGCTGTAGCGCCTGGAGTAAGCCATGGTTGATGCAAGCTGACCTCAGCTGGGTCAGTGATGAGGAGGGAGTTTCCACAGAGGGAGGGAAGTTGCTAGGGAGGGCAAGAGCCCAAATCAACTAGTGTTCCCGCTCGGTGACTACTTCACCACCTTGTTCCCTTAATAGGCATTTCTACAGAGTCTCACCCTGACACAATATGAACTCATGAGGTAAATGTGAAGTTGTGAAGTACAAACCTAAAATGTAAAACAAAATGGAGTTGAAAAATCAGGTGACCTTTTCTTTCCTGCCAATACATATGGAACTGCATGGACCCTGAGTTATGGACACGTTTTGACAAAGTAAATTCACACACCCTTTTCTTTGAGAAGTCATTAACATGCAAATGACCAGTCCTGTGGATAATGGCTGAACATCTTCAATTAATTACTGATTTCACAATACTGTTTACAGACTCTTGACGCCTGTAATAACCCTCATGAGGATACCATGCTTGATCTCTCTGTGCGACTTGTGGAATAGGATCTTCCCCTCTAGCGGGGAGAGGCCCCCCCTGCTGGGGCTCATAAGAACAGAGTATAAAAGCCGGCCCAGGCAGGAGCGGATTGTTGGTTGTCCCAACGGGATTGTACTCTGTAAATATATTCGCTGCCGCAGGTAGTCTTTACGTGACCGGAAATAAATCAACATTCACCTTACTGCATGGCTTCCTGGGTCTTAATGCTGGTGACAAGGTAAAAGTAGCTTTAACTCCGATTTTGGACGTCCTAGCCGCTCCTGTGCAGCAAGATGTGGAACTGAGTTGTAAATATGCCGCTCTTCTGGAAATTGGAAGCCTTCGACGCAGACCTGGTGAGGTACCCTCAATAATGACGCTTAGAGATTAAACTGTAAAGAAGGCTTTATTAGACTAATAACTATGCTACAGCTATGGACGAGAGATAACTGCTATACAGACCATGAGGCAGGCCTTTATGTATGGCTCCCAGATGGGCGGAGCCAGAGGCGGAGTCCCCAGGGTTCCAAGCCCGATCTTAAAGGGGACATCACCTTACATGATGATAAGGCAGTAACCGTTCATCACACCTGGAAAATTGTATGCAGAGTGAATGAGGTACTTTTCCAGGCCAACTGCATCGCTGGAGAGCACCGACAGAAGGTAATCATCCCGAATGCCTGCAGGCCACAACCTTCGACATAATGAAATGACTTACGCACCCAGCTGCTCCGGACTCAAAATCGCTTGACAAATTGGTAGTGCTGGTGTTCAACCATTACGATCCAAAACTGTCTGCAATCATGACATGGTTTCGGTTCAACACTGCTGTGCGGACTCCGGGGGAAGTTAGTTAAAGATTTCTTGACTCGACTCCGACTGCTGGTTTAGCATTGACGGTTAGGGCCATCCCTTTCCCAGATGTTGAGGGATCGGCCGGTGTGTGGAATTAATAACATGGTCACACAGAGGAAGGTGTTGGCGGAGCCTACGTTGGATTTGAAGAGGGTCATTGAGCTATCGCGGAAAAAGGAGTTCAGGTGCTCCAAGAATCCATGGACTACAGCGTCCATAGTGTTGTTCGACCTTAATACTGGACTCCTGCGGCATCCAAGGGCAGTGCTTAAATGGCCAGATCACCACCAAAACAATAACCAAGAGTACAACATCGACTACATGCTCAACGTTCTGGAGTTGCCATGGACCAGCGGGACACCTCCCAAGGACAAGTGGCAATTTTAGCAACATTGCTTGGTCTGCGGGCGTAGAATACACGGTAAAGGCCGCAAGAATCGGCAGAATGTGCTCCGCCCTGGACAGATGATGAGGTCGCCTTGAGCAGGGCCTTGCCCGTGGCCCATCCTGAGGAGGCAAACTGCATCACGGCCCCGAAAGTGGAGCCGATTCAAGTTAAGCTACAGGTAAATGGACACCCCCTAGTGATGGAGAATTAGACACAGGTCCTGTCTCTAACACTGGTCAGCAGACCATCCACTGGTTTCGCGCAGGAATCCTGCCACTGAACCTCCACGACACCAAGGCCAGATTGGCGACACATATTGAGGAAGCATTACGCATCATTTGTACCACCGTGAACCCGGGCCCCACGGACAACAGTCAGGCTACCTTTTATAGTGGTGCAGGGGCCGGGACCCAACCTGTTAGGCTGTGATTGGCTGCAAGCTTTCTGGATGGGCGCTGGGAACATGTAAGAGATCCTTGGAAAGTATCCGGAGATAATCCAGGAGGGTTTGGGTAAGATAAAAAAATGCCACGGCATGCATTTAAATAGATCCAGAGGCCATGCCCAGATACTTCAGGGCATGACCAGTGCCCTACGCCTTGCTTACCAAGGTGGATACTGAGTTGCAGCACATGGAGAGTTTGGGCACTGTGCGATTTGCAGAATGGTCCCAGTGATGAAGCCAGTTTGCCTCTGCGAGAATTATAAACTGACTGTAAGCAGGGCATCCTACCTGGACTGTTACCCTATGTCTCACATGGACGATTTGTTTGTGAAACTGGCTGGAGGATGTTCATTCACAAATCTGGATATGAGCCACGCAGATCTTCAGTTAGAATTGGACACTGCATCGCAGATGTATGCGACTATAAATACCCTAGGGGACTGTTTGAATACACTCGCCTTCCCTTCGGAGTCTCATCTATCGGCACAATTTTTCAAAGGATGATGGAAGGCATCCTCCAGGGGCTAGCCAAAGTGATGGTCTATTTAGTTGATGTACTCGGTGAAAAAGAACACATGGGACAATCCCGAGGAAGTGCTCAGATGCTTTTGCCAAGTAGGCATCCACCTGAAGAGAGGCAAGTGCGTCTTCCAAGCCAAGGCTGTGACATACTGGTGGATAAAGACGGCTTGCACCCTGTGGAGGAGACAGTGCAGGCTATAAAAAAGGTCCCGACTCCACAAAATGCCACTGAATTGAGATCATTTCTGGAACTCGTAAATTATTGTGAGAAGTTTATTCCATACTTGGCCACCCTGCTGGCACCTCTTCATGTATTATTGAAACAAAAAACAGAAGTGGGCTTGGGAACTCCACAAGAGGAGGCATTCGCAGGAGTGAAAAGGCAGCTATAATCCTCTTATCTCCTGGTCCCATTATGATCCATCGCCGCCGCTCGTTCTCACCTGTGTTGCCTCTCCAGTCGGCGTCAGGGCAGTGCAGTCCCATAGATGGGACGATGGCACAGAGTTCCCCAAAGCATTTGCTTCCAGAACCCTGGCATATGCGGAACGTCGCTACGGGCAGACCGAAAAAGGCTTGGCTGTGATATACGCAGTAAAGAAATTCCATCAATATGTTTATGGGCAGCACGTTTTTACTATCACTACCAGGCCTCTTTAATGAGGACAAGGGGATTCCCCCATAGCCTTGGCCGTCATTAAGCACTGGGCTCTATTGCTGGTGGCGTGTGAATACACTTTTCAGCACAATCCAGGAATCCAGAAATCACATGCCGATGCCCTCAGCCGATTCCTGCTGCCCGTGAGCCCCCCACCCCCCACTCTCCACCAGTGGCCGACCGACAAAGTTGTGGAAAATTTAAACCATGGATCTGGCAGTATAGATACACACAGTGGCTCTCGATGTGGTGGGGGATACACATGTGGATGCAGAGCGATCACACATTGATGAAGCTTCGCCATATTTTGCTGCATGACAAATTACAGAGGACCTACTGGCAACCCTACAGGAGCTGAGCGTTGAATATGGCATCCTCCTGTGGGCAGCTCATGTGGTCATCCCACAGCCGGGGTAGAATTGATCCTACAGGATCTACATAGCGGTCACCCAGGAGCTTCAAAGATTAAAATGTTGGCAAGGAGTTACGTCTGGCAGCCAGGATCAATGGCAACATCGAGCGAGTAGTGAAAAGATGCCCGGCGGGTTAAGGACACCAGGAACCCCCTCCTTTGGCCTCACTTCATCCCTGGGAATGGCCAGGATGCTCCTGGGTAAGGCTCCGCACAGACTTCACTGGGCCTTTCATGGGGCCCATGTTCTTAATCCTGGTGGACACGCATTCCAAGTGGCTGGATATGCATAGGATAACCCGCACCACATCGAGAGCCACTATTGAGACATTTAGGTGCTTGTTTAGCACCCATGGAATTCCAGAGGTGCTAGTCACTGATAACCGGACCCCGTTTATTAGCTTTGACAAAGAGTCATCCAGACTCCAAATGTTATCTCCCTTCTCTCTCCCCAGATGCTGTCAGACCTGCTGAGATTGCCCAGCATTTTCCGTAATTGTTTCAGATTCCAGTATCTGCAGTAATTTGCTTTTATCCCCCTTTACAAGTGAGGAGTTCCCCACATTTGTACTCACAAACGGGATAAGACACGGCCAGACGGCCCCGTACCAACCAACCTCAAATGGCTTGGCCGAATGGGCGGTGCAAACATTGAAGCAGCACATGCGGAAGCAGACAATGGACACACGACTGCCGATTATAGGACCGTGCTACATGTCACGACAGGGGGTAGCAACACCGGCGGAGCTGCTGATGGGCTGGTGCCTCTGAACACATTTAAGTCTGACTTTCCCACATTTGGGCAAAAAAGATGGAGCTGCAATAAGACATACAAAAAAGGTATCATGAACATAGGACGCCAGAGAGAAATTTTCAACCGTGGGACGCTATTTATGTCCGGAACTTCGTAGATGGTTGTTTGGTTTCCAGGAATTATGTTGGGGGAAACAGAGCCCATATCTTAGAAGGTCAAGACCCAAGGGAAGACCTTGCATAAACACATCGACCATCTTAGGAGACGAGAACCCGCCTCAGAGGACGCCTAGACAGAGACGTTGGTACCTCCACTGCCTCATGGACCACTTTGAGCATTAAACTGGAAATTAGAGATACATGCAATAAAGGAACATCTGTAATTATGGGTGATTTTAACCTGCATATAGATTGGACAAATCAAATTAGCCACAATACCGTAGAGGAGGAATTCCTGGAGTGTACACGGGAAGTTTTTCTGGACCAATACATTGAGGAACCAACTCGAGAACAGGCCATCCTAGACTGGGTACTGTGTAATGAGAATAGAATAATTGGCAATCTAGTTGTGTGAGATACCTTGGGGATGAGCGACCATAATATGTTGAATTTGTCATCAAGGTGGAGAATTAAGTGGCTGATTCTGAGACGAGGGTCCTGACTCTTAATAAAGGAAACTACAATGATAGGAGGCATTATTTGGCTCTGATCGATGAGGAACGGTACTTAGAGGGATGACTGTGGATAAGCAATGGCAAACATTCAAGGAGCGCATGGGGAACTGCAACAATTGTTTATTACTGTCTGGCAGAAAATTAAAATGGGAAAGGTGGCAAATCCATGGCTTACAAGGGAAATTAGAGATAGTATTAGATCCAAGGAAGAAGCGTACAAATTGGCTAAGAGAAACAACAGGTCTGAGGATTGGGGGCAGTTTAGAATTCAGCGAAGAAGAACCAAGGGAATGATTAAGAAGAGGAAAATAGAGTACGAGAATAAGCTTGCAGGGAACATAATAATTGACTGTAAATGTTTCTACAGGTACGAGAAGAGAAAAAGATTGGTGAAGACAAATGTAGGTCACTTACAGTCAGAAACAGGGGAATGTATAATCAGGGACTAAGAAATGGCTGAGCAACTAAACGCATACTTTGGCTCTATCTTCACAAATGAGGACAAAATAAGATACCAGAAATGTTGGGAAACACGGGGTTTAGTGAGCGGGAGCAGCTGAAGATGATCAATGTTGCTCGCTGCTCTCCTCCTGAGGTTGTGGTTTGGGTCGGGGCAGAGATGGAGACAGCTGTGACCGAAAGTCAGTGTCGTCCCCGGACTGGTTATCCAGGGTGTATTGGGCTGCGGGTCGAGGGCTTCCATTGGTGTCCGTTTCCTCCTCCTCGCTGCTCTCCTCCTGGGGTTGTGGTTGGGGTCGGGGCAGAGATGACCAGGAGGGATTGCCTCATCGGCAGGTGATCCTGCAAGATACAAAACAAGACACATGATTGGACCGTGGGTTGGGGTAGTGGGTGGAGTTGGTGGTGGAGGGGGCAGTGTGGTGTGTGGGGGAGAGGGGCAGTTTGGGGGGGTGGGGTGGTGGGGCTGGTGGCATTCTGCACAACCAGGAGCCATGGTGGGCGGTCAGTGGGGTGCGCAGCAAGATAACTGCATTGCAGGCTGCCAAATGGCGGTGTGTTCCTGGACACTCTAGTCCCATGGGGGTCACCCCGAACCCACGGCCTATCCCCTGGTCACCCTCCGTCACTTCCCGCTGGGCCTGGAGGAGGCCATCCTCAGTCAACCCTGCCAGCGGCAGTGCCGACAGCTCACAGCTCTGCATGTCCTACCTCCCCTCTCTCTCCCATCAGCCACTGCGCCTGTTTCCCAATTTTTAAAACCACAAGTGAAACTCACTGTCGGTAATTCCCCCCCAGTGGAGGCGGCGTGTCGCGAAGAATACCGGGTCAGGACCGCTAATGATATGCGAATGGCGTTTTCTGTACATGCGGAATGGAACGCTTGATGTCGCTGTCGAGGAACATGGCATTCTGGCGAGCGCTCGGCGCCCGCCACGATTTTGGCGTCATGATCTATTCTCGCCCAATCAGGTTTCGCGATTTTGGCATCGGCCAACGGAGAATCCTGTCCTCGATTTTTGTTCCGGGTTCCCTGGGAGTCAGGTTGGGCAACCCCAAAATAAGAGTGGGGGATGCCAGGTGCAGAGGTGGGCTCCATTAGGAAAACATTAAAACATAAAACAGCTCTCCTGCCCTCACTCC
This sequence comes from Scyliorhinus torazame, assembly GCF_047496885.1. NCBI lineage: Eukaryota > Metazoa > Chordata > Chondrichthyes > Carcharhiniformes > Scyliorhinidae > Scyliorhinus > Scyliorhinus torazame. Next base: position 49,138,172 of record NC_092727.1, read on the forward strand.
TCAAACCCACACGCACCTGATACCCCATCTATGCCCACCTATGCTGGGGTGGTATGATGCCACAGTGGTTAGAACTGCTGCCTCACGGCGCCAGCAACCCGGGTCCAATTCCCGTCTTGGGTCACTGTCTGTGTGGAGTTTGCATGTTCTCCCCGTGTCTGTGTGGGTTTCCTCCGGGTGCTCCGGTTTCTTCCCACAATCCAAAAATGTTCATGTTAGGTGGATTGGTCATAATAAATTGCCCCTTAGTGTCCAGAGACGTGCAGGTTAGGTTACGGGGTAACGGGTATAGGATGGAGTGGGTCAGTTCAAACTCAATGGGCCGAATGGCATCCTTAAGCACTGCAGTCATTCTTTAAAAAAATGTTTTAATTTATTTTCATACTTTTATAATACATAGTCCAGCAATCACCGAAAGGTGAATGCTTGCATATTTACAGTGTCCCCTTGGAGAACCGGGCAGAGACACACAAAACAAAAGAGAAAATAAGGAACCTAATGATTATTTACATGTCTTCTCCGCTGCCAATCGCCAACTGAGCGGGGTTCTTCGGCGAGTGATTAGGGAGGCAAAGGCTAGGGTTTCGGCCGCCCTCCCCATGAAGACTTCTGGCTCGTCTGAGACCCCGCATACCGACACTTTTAGGCATGGCTCCACCCTCACCCCCACAACATTGAACATTGCTACAAAAAAGATTGTCCCGAAGCCTACAAGTCTGGGGCAAGCCCAGAACATGTGGATGTGGTTGGTCGGGCCCCTCTGGCACCACTCACATTTTCCTCCATCTCTGGGAAGAACCTGTTAATTTGGGTTCTGGTGAGGTGTGCTCTGTACACCACCTTTAGTTGCATTAGGCTCAGCCCTGTGCATGTGGAGGTCGAGTCTGTCCTGTTTAGTGCTTCGATGCAGAGTCCCCAACTACTTCTATGCCTAGTTCATCTTCCCATTTTTCTCTTATCTCGTTCAGGGGGAGCGATCATCCTCCAACAGTCGTCCGCACCGGTCCCCAAATCGCCCACATTTCCTCTTCAAGTGAATGTCTCGGCGTCCGTGGGCACGTGGTCATTTTCATATGGAGGAGGTTCTTGATTTGTATATATCTTAATTGATCCCGTTGGGCAGCTGGAACCTCTCCCTCAGTTCTTTCAAAGTCGCTAGTCTGTTATCTATGTGCATGTTGCTAACTGTTAATATCCCCTCGCCTGTCTCCACCCTCTGAAGGTGGCGTCCATTGTTGCTGGTATGAACCTGTGGTTACAGATGGGGGCCATGGTGGACAATTTGATCAGGTCGAAGTGTTGCCTCAATTGTGCCATGTTCGGAGCCTGGCGACTACTACCGGGCTTTTTGAGTGTTTGGTTGGTGGGGATGGGAGTGCTGTGGTGATTCAGGCCTGGAGGGACTTCCTGATGCACAAACTCTCTCTCCTCCATCTTCACCCATCCTTCACCCATCCCCTCACTCTTTCTGCTGTGGCTGCCCAGTGGTAGAACAGTAGGTTTGCCTCTCCGCCACCCCCCCTCCCCCCTCCCACCTCACACACACACACACCAACGCCATGATTAGTTTGTCTACCATGTTGAAGGCGGCCTTGGGGCTGTAGATCGGGACGGATCTGAACAGGAAGAGGAACCTGGGCAGTATGTTCATTTTGATCATCTGCATCTCCCTGCCAGCGAGAGTGGGAGTGTGTCCCACCTCTGCAGGCCCCTTTTTTACTTCCTCCACCAGACTCATCAGGTTCCATTTATGGATCTGTGTCCAGTTGTGGAAAATTTGCATCCCAATGTTGCGGAATTTGTTTTGGGCTTATTTGAACCATTGTCCCTCCAGCTCCGTCCCTCCCCCTTGCAGATTCACCGGGAAGACTTTGCTTTTGCTCAAGTTGAATTTATAGCCCGAGAAGCCTCCAAACTCCTTTAAGAGATCCATGATCCCTTCAATACTGGCTTGGGGGTTCGAGTTGTAGAGGAGCAGGTCATCCACATAGAGAGAAACTCTAAGCTCTCTGTCCCCTCTCTGGATACCTTTCAAGCCTTTTGCTGTTCTGAGGGTGAGTGACTCGATAGCCAGGTCCAGCAGCAGCGGAGACAGTGAGCGCCCCTGCCTCATGCCCCTGTGCAGCTGGAAGTATTTACAGTTGGTGGTGTCGGTCTGCACGCTGTCCAAGGGAACGCTGTAGAGTAGTTTTCTCCCAGGAGGTGAACCCTGATCCAAGCCCAAACAGCTCCAGTACCTCCATCAGGTACTTCCACTCGACTCTGTCGAAGGCCTTCTCTGTGTCCAGGGAGATGATCACTTCTGATGTTCTCCCCCTGAATGGGGTCACTATCACGTTCAGCAGGGGCCTGATGTTCAATGTTATTTGCCTGTTCTTGACAAAGCCGGTTTGGTCCTCTGCGACCACCTCTGTACGCAGCTCTCCAGCCACCTATCCAATATTTTTGCTGGAATTTTCACGTCTACATCGAGCAGCGAGATGGGTCTGTAGGACCCACACTCAGTCGTTTTTTGTCTTTCTTGGGTATCAGTGATATTGAGGCTTAGAACATAGAACATGGAACATAGAACAGTACAGCACAGAACAGGCCCTTTGGCTCTCGATGTTGTGCCGAGCATTGTCCGAAACCAAGATCAAGCTATCCCACTCCCTGTCATTTTGGTGTGCTCCATGTGCTTATCCAATAACCGCTTGAAAGTTCCGAAAGTGTCCAACTCCACTATCACAGCACGCAATTCATTCTACACCCTAACCACTCTCTGAATAAAGAACCTACTGTAGCCATCTGGGATGGCCACGTCCCGATTACAAAATGGACACTTGCAAAGAATGCAGGGAAAATTGGACAATACTGAGAAACAAGCAGGTGCAAGGCCTGTCTGTTGATTAGAGCTTTGGCTCTCCGACAGGACAGAAACTGCTAAGCCATCTACATACTAATGAGCCATCTCATGGAACAAAAGGAACATTTAGATAAACAATGTTAAGGCAGACACCCCGGCGCCAGAGGAGACTCAAACAAAGCAAACCAACGGCCACCTGGAAAAGCCCAGCAACCAGGAACCCACCCCTCTATTGGAGGAAGATCGATAAGAATGATTGGGAAAGGCCCAATTAATTGAGGCCAAGTTCAAGGCCCACCCAAAAGCACGCGAAGCCCTTTTAGGTATAAAAGGTATTCCCCAAGAGAGAATCTTTCTTCTTTGGCCTTGGCTCTCAGCGAAGAGAGAGACCAGTCTAGCAGCTACACCAGACCAAGTAAGTTCCAAGTCAATGCACGCTACGAGATAGACACTCCTAGTTGCTATCCTGTAAACAGCTCAACCCAGCAGCCTCAGAATCGAGCAACGGCCATTGTTCCTCTGACTGAGTGGGCACCCGAAGCTAAGTATAGGCTTTAGTAATAGTGATAGTTTAGTTTGTAGAGTTTATGCATGAGTAGATTTGACTGTGTGTAAATAAATGAGCATTGCTTTTGAACTTACTAACTGGTGTATCGAGTCTGTGATCAGTATTCGGTTCTGAACCTCGTGGCGGTGTCGAAAGATACCTGGCGACTCTTGAACAAATGTAATTAAACAGAGCCAAATTAAGAGACAACACCAAAGAGAGCAACATTGACTGCCGACATCTGATGGGACTCGACTTAGAAGTGGCCTAACCAAGGCCCGAGGCCAGGGCACTATGTAGGGAGGGTGCTCCACGTCGGATGGCTCCCACCTAGGAGGAAGAAAGAAGGCTGAAGCCTGGTGAATGCAGAGGAGAAAGAAAGCAGGTTTAAGGAAGTTTGGTAAAAGTTTTTCTTTCTCGCCCCTTTTTTTTTCAAAAAAAGAATATGTCAGATTGATGAAGGGCAGGAGGGTGAAGGGGGAGAGAGGAGAAAAGAAAGAAGATAAAAAAACAATAAGCCGCTAAAGGATGCGAAGAGCAGCGTCAAAGAAAGGAGGAAACGCGGGTTCGCCGCCGAAGGAGAAGACGAGCAAAAGTGTTGACAGGATGGCGGAAGCTGAACTGCAAGGCAGGGCCGCACTACTTACGGTGGAGAAGATGACCGAAGTGATGGCGGTGGAGCTGGAAAAGCATTTGGTGAGGCACATGGAGGCCTTGAGGAAGGAGACGGCGGTCGCGTTGAAGGCATTGGTGGAGGAGGCAATCGGCCCGGTGAGGGTGGCGGTGGCAAAGGCATCGGCCGAGGTGAGAGAGCAGGGCGAGAATATGAAGGAAGTGGAGGAGGCCGTGTCACGACACGGTGACCAGGCCACCTCGATGGGGGACGAGCTGCAGAGGGTGGTGGAGGGCAACAGAGGACTCCGAGCAAAGCTGGAAGACTTGGAAAACCGCTCAAGGCGGCACAATTTGAGAATTGTGTGCTTGCCCGAAGGGACAGAGAGCCCAAGGCCAACGCAATACTTTGCAAAGAAGTTGGCAGAGCTGATGGGGGAGGGGGAGAGCCCCACCCTGTACGAGCTAGACCGAGCTTATCGGTCATTAAGGCCGAAGCCCAAAGTGAAGGAGCCGCCAAGGGCAGTAATTATCTGCTTCCATAAGTTTTGCATGACGGAGAAGGTATTAAGCTGGGCGAAGCAGAAGCGTGAGGTGCTGTGGGATGGTACTGCGGTTCGGATCTACCAGGACTGGACGGCGGAGTTGGCAAAAGGACAAGCGGCGTTTGGGCGAGTGAAGGCGGCTTTGTACAAGAAGGGGGTGCGATTTGGTGTGGTGTACCCGGCGAAGTTGAGAGTAACATATAACGCCAAAGACTTTTATTTTGAGACAGCGGAGGCGGCTGAGGCGTTCGTGAGGGCAGAAGGCTTGGGGCAGACGTGAAGAGCAGAACTGGAAGAGAGACTGTGGACTGTGTTTGAGCAGCTGGAAAATATATAAATGTTGCAACTTTCTTTTTACTGATTTGTATTGCAATTTACTTCTCTTTGCATTGACAGAGTTCAAGTTAATGGTGGATTGATTGCCGTTCTGTGTTGCGACGGTTAAATGTTATGTTAGTGAAGTGTAGGGGTTGGATTATTGGGTTTGTTTTGGTGTTTCTTTCTCTGGGACTGGGTGGAAGGGGGCGAGATGTCTTGGTGGGGGGAGCCACCCGCGCTAGCTAACAAAAGTCAGCTAGTGAACGGGGGTGAGGTGAGAGGAGGGCTGTGGATGTTGGAGCCTGGATAGCAGGCTTCAATGGGCCTACGAGGCGAGCGAGGGGGGGGGAAAGGATGGATGTTGGGGGACGTTTTTGTAGGGGGGGGGTTCTTGGGAGGGGGGGAAGGGGTTCGATGTTAACAATGGACATGGCCGGGTCAGGCTTATGGGGCAGGGCCCGGTGGTATGGTGATGGTGGATAAGAAAGGTGGGGGAGGGTGAGAGACCCCCAATAAGGATAATCACGTGGAACGTGAGAGGGCTAGGAGGTCCGGTCACGAGGTCAAGAGTTTGAAACCTGATGTAGCAATGCTGCAGGAGACTCACTTGAGGGTGAAGGACCAGGTTGTCATAATATACACCAGTATGTCATGATGCAGACACACACTGATGGACAGACAGTGGGACCAATCAACACACACAACACCGCAGCCAATCACCAGTCAGAGCACACGCACTATAAAGACAGGGGGCATCAGAGTTCCCGCTCATTCGAGCTGCAGCTAGCTAGGGGGACAGAGCTCACAGCCTGCAGCACAGACATTCACCATGTGCTAATGATGACATAGCCAACACAGTGCTCAACTGCTCCACTTGTCAGCGCTTCCAGCCGGCCCAACCACGTGAGACCCTGCAGCCCCATGAGTTGGTCACGTCACCTTGGACCAAGGTGGGCATTGACCTGTTCCACGCGCTGGGTAGAGACTATGTCCTGATTGTGGACTACTATTCAAATTACCCGGAGGTGATACGGTTGCACGACACCACAGCGTCTGCAGTCATCTGTGCCTGTAAGGACACCTTTGCTTGACACGGCATCCCACTCACGGTTATACAAAGAACAAAGAACAAAGAAATGTACAGCACAGGAACAGGCCCTTCGGCCCTCCAAGCCCGTGCCGACCATGCTGCCCGACTAAACTACAATCTTCTACACTTCCTGGGTCCGTATCCCTCTATTCCCATCCTAATCATGTATTTGTCAAGATGCCCCTTAAATGTCACTATCGTCACTGTTTCCACCACCTCCTCTGGTAGCGAGTTCCAGGTACCCACTACCCTCTGCGTAAAAAACTTGCGTCGTACATCTACTCTAAACCTTGCCCCTCTCACCTTAAACCTATGCCCCCTAGTAATTGACCCCTCTACCCCGGGTAAAAGCCTCTGACTATCCACTCTGTCTATGCCCCTCATAATTTTGTAGACCTCTATCAGGTCGCCCCTCAACCTCCTTCATTCCAGTGAGAACAAACCGAGTTTATTCAACCGCTCCTCATAGCTAATGCCCTCCATACCAGGCAACATTCTGGTAAATCTCTTCTGCACCCTCTCTAAAGCCTCCACATCCTTCTGGTAGTGTGGCGACCAGAATTGAACACTATACTCCAAGTGTTCTATAACTAAGGTTCTATACAGCTGCAACATGACTTGCCAATTCTTATACTCAATGCCCCGGCCAATGAAGGCAAGCATGCCGTATGCCTTCTTGACTACCTTCTCCACCTGTGTTGCCCCTTTCAGTGACCTGTGGACCTGTACTCCTAGATTTCTTTGACTTTCAATACTCTTGAGGGTTCTACCATTCACTGTATATTCCCTACCTGCATTAGACCTTCCAAAATGCATTACCTCACATTTGTCCGGATTAAACTCCATCTGTCATCTCTCTGCCCAAGTCTCCAAACAATCGACTTCCGGGTGCGGCGATGACCAGCTAAGTCGCACGTTTCGGCAGCTCCCAGTGGAACGGACTTTTGGGCTCTTAATAAGAGCCCCAACGGCAATTTTAATGGCTAAAAGCACTGTGCGGTAAACCAGAAGGGAATCCCCCCTGGATACGGATGGAAAAAGGAGAGGAAAGTGGCCGGATTGCGGTGGATCCTTTAGAGCAGCGGCAAGGAAGGCAAGCAAAAACCAAGATGGCGTCGGAAGGTGGCAGTTTAATATGGGGCCCTGAACAACACGAGTTTTTGAAACGCTGCGTGGAAGAGCTTAAAAAGGAGATGAAGAAGGAGCTGTTGGCCCCGATATTACAGGCGATTGAAGGGCTAAAAGATGAGCAAAAGACCCAGGAGCGGGAGCTTCGGGTCGTGAAGGCAAAGGCTGCCGAGAACGAGGACGATATACAGGGCCTGGTGGTGAAGACGGAGATCCACGAGGCACACCATAAATGATGTGTGGAAAGGCTGGAGGTGCTGGAGAATAATGCGAGGAGGAAGAATTTAAGGATTCTTGGTCTTCCTGAAGATGCAGAAGGGGCGGACGTCGGGGCATATGTGAGCACGTTGCTGCACTCGTTAATGGGATCGGAGGCCCCAACGGGTCCGCTGGAGGTGGAGGGAGCCTATCGAGTTATGGCGCGAAGACCGAGGGCTGGAGAAATTCCTCGAGCCATAGTGGTGAGATTCCTCCGTTTAAAGGACAGAGAGATGGTCCTAAGATGGGCAAAGAAAACTCAGAGCAGTAGATGGGAGAACACGGTGATCCGCGTATATCAAGACTGGAGTGCGGAGGTGGCGAGAAGGAGGGCGAGCTTTAATCGGGCCAAGGCGGTGCTTCATAAAAAGAAGATCAAATTTGGAATGCTGCAGCCGGCAAGACTATGGGTCACATATCAAGGGAAGCACCACTACTTTGAAACGGCGGATGAGGCGTGGACATTTATTGTTGAAGAGAAATTGGAATGAGTGGGTTATTAAAAAAGAACGTTTGAGACAAAGTGGTGGGGCGAATATGGGGGGCGAAGAGGGGGGGAAAAAGGGGGGAGAGATGATTTTTATGTTGTTAATCCTGCGACCCGGTAACTTTTCTCTCTTCCACAGGTTGTGGGGGAGGGAGGAAGGGAGGTGGAGGAGTTGGGGGCGTTGGCCATTGGGGAGGGGCCAAAAGGGAAGCGCGGGCTTTGTTCCCGCGCTATGATAATTCTGGCGGGAATAGGGAAGCAGGAAGGAGGGGGCGTCGCACGGTGCGAGCCGAGGTCACGGGGGAAGCCGAGGTCGGCCAGAGTTTGCTGACTTCTGGGAGCAACATGGGGTGTGTAACTACGCTAGTGGGGGATCTAGCGGTGGGGGGGTGGGAGGGGGGGATTTACTGGGTTGCTGCTGCTGGGGAGAAGGGGGAGCTGGTATGGGGTGGGGTGGGGTGGGCGGGGGGGGCACTGCCTGGGGGGGACACAGCTGCGTAGGAACCGGGTGAGGAGCTGGATAAAAGGGATGGCTAATCGACAAGGGGGGGGGGTAAAGAGCCCCCCAACCCGGCTGATCACGTGGAATGTGAGAGGGCTGAACGGGCCGATAAAGGGGGCACGGGTACTCGCACACCTCAAGAAACTTAAGGCAGATGTGGTTATGTTACAGGAGACGCATTTGAAACTGATAGACCAGGTTAGACTACGCAAAGGATGGGTGGGGCAGGTGTTTCATTCGGGGCTAGATGCGTAAAACAGGGGGGTGACTATATTAGTGGGGAAGCGGGTAATGTTTGAGGCAAAGACCATAGTGGCGGATAGTGGGGGCAGATACGTGATGGTGAGTGGCAAATTACAGGGGGAGGCGGTGGTCTTAGTGAACGTATATGCCCCGAACTGGGATAATGCCAATTTTATGAGGCGCATGTTAGGACGTATCCCAGACCTAGAGGTGGGGAAGTTGGTAATGGGTGGAGATTTTAACACAGTGCTGGAACCAGGGCTGGACAGATCGAGGTCCAGGACTGGAAGGAGGCTAGCAGCAGCCAAGGTGCTTAAAGACTTTATGGAGCAGATGGGAGGAGTAGACCCATGGAGATTTAGTAGACCTAGGAGTAAGGAGTTTTCGTTTTTCTCCTATGTCCACAAAGTTTATTCGCGAATAGACTTTTTTGTTTTGGGAAGGGCGTTGATCCCGAAGGTGAGGGGGACGGAGTATACGGCTATAGCTATTTCGGATCACGCTCCACATTGGGTGGACTTGGAGATAGGGGAGGAAAAAGAATGGTGTCCACCCTGGAGAATGGACATGGGACTAATGTCGGATGAGGGTGTGTGTCTAAGGGTGAGGGGGTGTATTGAAAAGTACTTGGAACTCAATGATAATGGGGAGGTCCAGGTGGGAGTGGTCTGGGAGGCGCTGAAGGCAGTGGTTAGAGGGGAGCTGATATCAATCAGGGCACATAAAGGAAAGCAGGAGAGTAGGGAACGGGAGCGGTTGCTGCAAGAACTTCTGAGGTGGACAGGCAATATGTGGAGGCACCGGAGGAGGGACTGTACAGGGAAAGGCAAAGGCTACACGTAGAATTTGATTTGCTGACTACGGGTACTGCAGAGGCACAGTGGAGGAAGGCACAGGGTGTACAATACGAATACGGGGAGAAGGTGAGCAGGTTGCTGGCCCACCAATTGAGGAAAAGGGGAGCAGCGAGGGAAATAGGGGGAGTAAGGGATGAGGAGGGAGAGATGGAGCGGGGAGCGGAGAGAGTGAATGGAGTGTTCAAGGCATTCTATGAAAGATTATATGAAGCTCAGCCCCCGGATGGGAAGGAGAGAATGATGTGTTTTCTGGACCAGCTGGAATTTCCTAAGGTGGAGGAGCAGGAGCGGGTGGGACTGGGAGCACAGATCGAAATGGAGGAAGTAGCGAAAGGAATTAGGAGCATGCAGGCGGGGAAGGCTCCGGGACCGGATGGATTCCCAGTTGAATTTTACAGGAAATATGTGGACTTGCTCGCCCCGCTACTGATGAGAACCTTTAATGAGGCGAGGGAAAGGGGACAGCTGCCCCCGACTATGTCAGACGCAACAATATCGCTTCTCCTAAAGAAAGAAAAAGACCCGCTGCAATGCGGGTCCTATAGGCCTATTTCCCTCCTGAATGTAGACGCTAAGATTCTGGCCAAGGTAATGGCAATGAGGATAGAGGATTGTGTCCCGGGGGTGGTCCATGAGGACCAAACTGGGTTTGTGAAGGGGAGACAGCTGAATACGAATATACAGAGGCTGCTAGGGGTAATGATGATGCCCCCACCAGAGGGGGAAGCGGAGATAGTGGTGGCGATGGATGCCGAGAAAGCATTTGATAGAGTGGAGTGGGATTATTTGTGGGAGGTGTTGAGGAGATTTGGCTTTGGAGATGAGTATATTAGATGGGTACAGCTGCTGTATAGGGCCCCGATGGCGAGCGTGGTCACGAATGGACGGGGGTCTGCATATTTTCGGCTCCATAGAGGGACGAGGCAGGGATGTCCTCTGTCCCCATTATTGTTTGCACTGGCGATTGAGCCCCTGGCAATAGCATTGAGGGGTTCCAGGAAGTGGAGGGGAGTACTCAGGGGAGGAGAGGAACACCGGGTATCTCTGTATGCGGACGATTTGTTGTTATATGTGGCGGACCCGGCGGGGGGATGCCAGAAATAATGCGGATACTTGGGGAGTTTGGAGAATTTTCAGGATATAAACTGAACATGGGGAAAAGTGAGTTGTTTGTGGTGCATCCAGGGGGGCAGAGCAGAGAAATAGAGGACTTACCGCTGAGGAAGGTAACAAGGGACTTTCTCTACTTGGGGATCCAGATAGCCAAGAATTGGGGTACATTGCATAGGTTAAATTTAACGCGGTTGGTGGAACAGATGGAGGAGGACTTCAAGAGATGGGACATGGTATCCCTGTCACTGGCAGGGAGGGTGCAGGCGGTTAAGATGGTGGTCCTCCCGAGATTCCTTTTTGTGTTTCAGTGCCTCCCGGTGGTGATCACGAAGGCTTTTTTCAAAAGGATTGAGAAGAATATCATGAGTTTTGTGTGGGCCGGGAAGACCCCGAGAGTGAGGAGGGGATTTTTGCAGCGGAGTAGGGATAGGTGGGGGCTGGCACTACCGAGCCTAAGTGAGTACTACTGGGCCGCCAATATCTCAATGGCATGTAAGTGGATGGGAGAAGAGGAGGGAGCGGCGTGGAAGAGATTGGAGAGGGCGTCCTGCAGGGGGACTAGCCTACAAGCTATGGTGATGGCGCCGTTGCCGTTCTCACCGAAGAAATACACCACAAGCTCGGTGGTAGTGGCTACTCTGAAAATCTGGGGGCAGTGGAGACGGCATAGGGGTAAGACGGGAGCCTCGGTGTGGTCCCCGATAAGAAATAACCATAGGTTTGCTCCGGGGAGAATGGATGGGGGATTTGGAACATGGCAAAGAGCAGGAGTAACACAATTGAGAGATCTGTTTGTAGATGGGACGTTTGCAAGTCTGGGAGCGCTGACCGAAAAATATGGGTTGCCCCAAGGGAATGCATTCCGGTATATGCAACTGAGGGCTTTTGCGAGGCAACAGGTGAGGGAATTCCCGCAGCTCCCGACGCATGAGGTGCAGGACAGAGTGATCTCAAAGACATGGGTGGGGGACGGTAAGGTATCAGACATATATAGGGAAATGAGGGACGAGGGGGAGATTATGGTAGATGAGCTGAAAGGGAAATGGGAAGAGGAGCTGGGGGAGGAGATTGAGGAGGGGCTGTGGGCTGATGCCCTAAGTAGGGTAAACTCATCGTCCTCGTGTGCCAGGCTAAGCCTGATACAATTTAAGGTGTTACACAGGGTGCATATGACTGGAGCACGGCTCAGTAAATTTTTTGGAGTAGAGGATAGGTGTGCGAGATGCTCGAGAAGCCCAGCGAATCACACCCACATGTTCTGGTCATGTCCGGCACTATAGGGGTTTTGGGTGGGAATGACAAAGGTGCTTTCGAAGGTGGTGGGGGTCCAGGTCGAACCAAGCTGGGGGTTGGCTATATTCGGGGTTGCACAAGAGCCGTGAGTGCAGGAGGCGAAAGAGGCTGATGTTTTGGCCTTTGCGTCCCTAGTAGCCCGGCGCAGGATACTGTTGATGTGGAAGGAAGCCAAGCCCCCGGGTGTGGATACTTGGATAAATGACATGGCAGGGTTTATAAAGTTGGAACGGATTAAGTTCGTCCGAAGGGGATCGGCTCAAGGGTTCACCAGGCGGTGGCAACCGTTCGTCGAATACCTCACAGAAAGATAGAGGGAATGGAAAAGAAGAAGACAACAGCAGCAGCCCAGGGGGGACGGGGGGGGAGGAACCAGAAGGACTCTCAGGGATGTTAGTGTATAAGTATAATATGTATAGGTTGTTGTTATAGGTAATTGTATATTGGACTGCTGAATTGTATTTTTGGAGAGTATTTATTTGGGACAAGGCAGTTGCCATTTAGTTTTGTTTTTGAATTTTGATGTTGTTTATATATTATTTATTTCTTGTTTAAAACTGGCCATTGTTATTTATATTGTTATATTACTGTGTAAAGGATACACAATGTACTGTCATGGTTGGTCAAAAATTTTGAATAAAATATATTAAAAAAAAAAAAGTCTCCAAACAATCTAAATCCTGCTGTAGAATGTCGGACAATGGCCCCTTCTTCGCAAGCCAGGAATGGTTCAACTTTGCCAGGCGGTACAATTTTGCACATGTGACATCCAGTCCCCTGTACCCCCAATCCAACGGCAAAACGGAGAAGTCCACAAGGTCAAACGGCTCCTCTGCAAGGCTGCCAATGCTGGGTCCGATTTCTACCTCACCCTGCTGGCCTATCGCTCCGCCCCACTGTCCACTGGCCTGTCGCCAGCCCAGCTGCTCATTGGTCGCACCCTGAGGACGACGGTGCCGTCCATTCATGTCCCAGACCTCGACCACGTTCCTGTCCTTCGACGGATGCAGCTGTCTCGTGCACAGCACAAGGCGGCTCATGACTCCCGTGCAGCTGATCTCCCTGCTCTGGCTCCAGATGACAATGTCCGCATCCATCTTCCGGATGGTGGCTGGTCTGAAACCGCTGTGGTCCTTCGGCAGGTGGCCCCCCGCTCGTTCCTGGTTCGTCTACCGGATGGCTCCATTCTGCACCGCAATCGACACGCCCTTCGTCTCATTCCGCGCTCGCTGCGTGATCCTCCACTGTCGCCTCGCCCTCCTGCTGACCCTGCCATGGACTATGCAGTGATCCTTGTCACTCTGCATCCTCCTCACTCTGACGCAGTCCAGCCCGCTCCTCAGCCGGCGGCTCCCGACCCACCCTTGAGACGGTCAACCAGAATTTGTCACCCACCTCAGAGACTTAATTTGTGAACCTTGTGGACTTATGGACTTTCTGATTTGTTCTGTTCTTCCGTTTAATCGTTTACATGGTTTGTATGTAGCGTTCATCTATTTATTCTTGTGACACACTGTTTTTCTGCACCAGTCACCTTCCCATGTAAATAGCTTAGTTTTCATGTACATAGTCCTGTAAATATTTCGCACACACGTAGTCAGGGACATTCTCACCATACACTATTTATTGCCACACAGGTACATTTTTTTATAAAAGGGGGGATGTCATAATATACACCAGTATATCATGGTGCAGACACACACTGATGGACAGACAGTGGGACCAATCAACACACACAACACCGCAGCCAATCACCAGTCAGAGCACACGCACTATAAAGACAGGGGGCATCAGAGTTCCCGCTCATTCGAGCTGCAGCTAGCTAGGAGGACAGAGCTCACAGCCTGCAGCACAGACATTCACCATGTGCTGAGTGCATCGACTGGTTAGGACAAGGCAAAGGTCTTTAGTTAAAGCTAGTATCGTGTTAACCCACAGTCAGAGTATGTTAAACAGTTAATGAGTCAATAAAATAGTGTTGCACTATTTCAAGTGTTGGTGACCTGTATGTGTTCCACGGATCCAGAACACCCAACACATCACAGGTGAGACTTAAAAAGGGCTGGGTTAGCCAAGTGTTTCACTCCGGATTTGATGGAAGGGCTCGAGGGGTAGCGGTGTTGGTCAGCAAAAGGGTACGCTTCCAGATGGAGAAGGTGGTGGCAGATCAGTGGGGTAGATATGTGATTGTGGCAGGGGCACTGGAGGGGAGAATAGTGGCGCTGTTAAGTGTATACGGTCCCAATTGGGACGATGTGGGATTCACGAGGAAGGTGTTTGGGGCCATTCCCGACTTGGACACCCATGAGCTGATTGTGGGGGGGGGACTGGAACTTGGTGCAGGAGCCAAGGTTGGACAGATCACGGCCGCGCTCGCTGGTCCCATTAGGGGGGGGGGGGGCAAAGGCGCTGGCTAGGCTAATGGTGGAAATGGGAGAGGTGGATCCTTGGAGGTTCCTGCACCCAAGGGAGCGGGAGTATTCGTTTTTCTCAGCAGTCCATAAGGTATACTCGTGGATCGACTTTTTTGTGGTGGGAAAGACTTTGCTGGCTGGAGTCAAGGGGTCGGAATATTCTGCAATTGCAGTGTCAGATCACGCTCCACATTGGGTGGATATGGTGCTGGAGAAGGGGGTAGCGCAGAGACCGGGGTGGAAACTGGATGTGGGTCTTTTGGGGAACCAAGTGTTCTGTGAGAAAATTGAAAAGGTAATTAAGGAATATTTAGGTTTCAATTGTATGGGTGAGGTGTCGGAGGCAGTTGTCTGGGAGGCTCTAAAGGCGGTGGTGAGGGGTGAGGTAATTTTGTTTAAGGCCAGGGTGGACAGAGGAGAGGTTGGAGTGGCAGAGGATAATAGATGAGATGTTGGAGGTAAATAGGATGTATGCAGAAGGTGGGCACCCAGCGAAGCTGGAAAAGAGGAAGGATCTACAGACAAGCTTCGACCGACTGTCCACCAGGAAGGCGGTGCGCCAACTGAGACGAGCAAGGGGTGCAGTTTATGAACATGGAGATATGTTAGCAGGTCAGCTCCGGAGGGAGGCAGCGGCAAGGGAAATTCTTCAGGTGAGGGTGAAGGCAGGGAAGTTGGTGGTGGCCCCAGTGCTGATTAACAAGGTTTTTGAGGAGTTTTATGAGAGGTTGGACAAGTCAGAGCCACTCGGGGGAGACCGTGAGAAGCAGAAATTTCTAGATGGGTTGGAGTACCCGAGGCTAGGGGAGGGGGACAGGGCTACATTAGAAGGAGCAATAGTGGGGCAGGAGATAAAGGATGCGATTTTAAGGAGCTCCAGCGGCACTTGGTCGACGATTCCCGGTGTGGGAAGGAAGCAGTGAGGTTCCCCCAGCGCTGTATGGAGTGGACCAGGAGCGGAGCGGTCAAAAAAGTGGCACTAGAGAAGAGAGGAGAACGGGCGCGAAAAAGCAAGATGGCGGCGGGCAGGGACCAGGCAGCGTGGGCTCAGTGGTTGCGGGAGCAGCAGTAATTTTTGTGAAGCTGCTTTGCGGAATTGAAGGCGGAGATGTAGGCCCCTATGAAGGCGTCGATTGAAAGGCTGGTGGAGACCCAAAAGATGCAGGGGACAGCGATCAAGGAGGTGCAGCAGAAGGCCTCTGATAATGAGGATGAGATCCTGGGCCTGGCTGTCAAAGTGGAAGCGCACGATGCGCTGCATAAAAAATGTCAGGAGAAGTTCGAGGACCTGGAGAATAGGTCGAGGAGGAAGAACCTGCGGATTCTGGGTCTTCCTGAGGGCGTGGAGGGGTCGGATGCTGGGGCGTATGTGGCTACAATGCTGAGTACGCTGATGGGCGCGGGACCCTTCCCGAGGCCCCTGGAGCTGGATGGGGCACCCAGAGTCCTGGCGAGGAGGCCGAGGGCAAATGAGACGCCAAGGGCCGTGGTGGTGAGGTTCCACTGCTTCACCAACAGGGAGTGTGTCCTGCGATGGGCGAAGAAGGAGCGGAGCAGTAGGTGGGAGAATGCCAAAATCCGCATCTATCAGGACTGGAGGGCAGAGCTGGCCAAGAAGCGGGCAGGGTTCAACCGGGCCAAGGCGGTTCTCCATGGGAAGGGGGTGAAGTTTGGGCTGTTACAGCCAGCGCGGCTGTGGGTCACGTATCAGGACCGTCACCACTGATACGCCGGATGTGGCGTGGACCTTTATCAGAAATGAGAAGTTGGACTCAAATTAATGGTTTTTAGCATGTTATGGGGGATGCTGGGGAGTGAGAGGGGGCAATGCTTTCTCTTTATGTGGGCTTGTTTGGGGGGGGGGTTGTCCCCCGTGTTTTCTTGTGGTTGTGTGGGCCTGTGACCCTGGGCCTTCGGGGATTGGGGTGAGGCTGCAGGTGGAAGGAGCTGCGCCACAGGGGGCGGGGTCGGCCCAGGCAGGGAGCGCGGGCTTTTTCCCGCGAAAAGGGGGGGGGGGGGCCAAGGCGGGGGGGGGGCGGTACAGGCTTGGTGTCCACATTGGTGTATAGGGGGGGTAGAGGGGGGGACTTTGGCCACCCCACATTAGTGGGGGAGGGCTGGAGACTTCGAGAGGGAATCCAATAGGGGGATCGGAGACAGAGGCGGGAGCGGCCGGGGTCAGCAGGAGTCCGCTGGCTTACGGGAGTGCAATGGGGGGGGGGGGGGGAGGGGGGGGGTAGGGGGGTTAAACAGTTGCTTGGCCGGGGGAGGGGGGGGGCTTGGGGGGGGGGTGGAACGGGTTGCTGCTGTGCTGACTGAGGGGGAGTTGAAGGTAAGAGGGAGAGTTGAGGTGGGGAGCCTCCGCCTGGGGGGCTGGAGGGTGCGGGAGGCACGGGCATGTGGCTGGCCTAAAAAAGGAGATGGCTAGTCAGCAGGGGGTGGTTGGGGGGGGGGGGGGTGGGGGGGGGGGGGGGGTGCGGGTAGTCCTCCGATCCGGCTGATCACGTAGAACGTGAGAGGCTTGAATGGGCTGGTGAAGAGGGCCCGGGTGTTTGCGCACTTAAAGGGGCTAAAGGCAGACGTAGCCATGTTACAGGAGGCGCACTTGAAGATCGCGGATCAGACCAGGCTGAGGAAGGGATGGGTGGGGCAGGGTTTTCACTCTGGGCTGGACGCGAAAAACAGGGGGTCGCAATCCTGGTGAGTAAGGGGGTGGCATTTGAGGCGGTGGATATTGTGGCGGATAAAGGGGGTCGATATGTGATGGGAGTGGCAGGCTGCAGGGGGCCCGGGTGGTGCTGGCGAATGTGTATGCCCCAAACTGGGATGGTGCAGGGTCCATGAAGTTGATGCAGGGTTCAGGATGTTGAGTCAGATCCCGGATCTGGGGGCAGGTAATCTGATAATGGGGGGGGACTTCAACATGGTACTGGACCCGGCACTAGATCGGTCTAGGTCGAGGTCGGGTAAGAGGCCGGCAGCGGCCAAGGTCCTGGGGGGGTTTATGGATCAGATGGGGGGAGTGGATCCGTGGAGGTTTGCCAGGCCAAGGGCGAGGGAGTTCTCCTTCTTCTCCCATGTGCACAAGGCCTACTCGCGAATAGAGTTTTTTGTGATAAGCAGGGCACTGATCCCGAGAGTGGAGGGGGAGGAGTATTCGGCCATTGCGATTTCGGATCTCGCCCCGCACTGGGTAGAGCTGGACTTGGGGAAGGAGAGGGGCCAGCACCCGTTGTGGCGAATGGATGTGGGACTGCTGGCGGACGAGGAGATTTGTGGGCGGGTTTGGGGGTGCATTCAAAGATATGTGGAGGCCAATGATAATGGGGAGGTGTCGGTGAGTGTGGTCTGGGAGGCTCTGAAGGCAGTGGTCAGGGGGGAGCTAATCTCAATCAGGGCCCACAGGGAGAAGAGGGAGAGGATGGAGAGGGAGAGATTGGTGGGAGAGATACTGAGGGTGGATAGGAGATACGTGGAATCCCCCGAAGAGGGGCTGCTGAGGGAGCGCTGGAGCCTTCAAATGGAGTTTGACTTGCTGACCACGGGGAAAGCTGAGGCCCAGTGGAGGAGGGTACAGGGAGCAGTGTATGAGTATGGGGAGAAGGCGAGTCGGATGTTGGCGCATTAGCTGCAGAGGAGGGAGGCAGCTAGGGAGATTGGGGGAGTCAGAGATAGAGGGGGGAACACGGTGCGGAGTCCAGCTAAAATAAACAAAGTCTTTAGGGACTTTTATGTACAAGTCAGAACCCCCGGATGGGAGAGGGGAGGGGATACGGCAGTTCCTGGACCAACTGAGGTTCCCAAGGGTGGAGAAAGGGCGGGTAGAGGGTTTGGGGGTCCCGATCGAGATGGAGGAGCTAGTTAAGGGGTTGGGGAGTATGCAGGCGGGCAAGGCCCCGGGGCCAGATGGGTTCCCGGTTGAGTTCTACAGGAAGTTCTCGGAGCTGTGGGGCCCGTTGTTGCTGAGAACCTTTAATGAGGCAAAGGAAAAGGGAATCCTTCCCCCGACTAATGTGTTGGGTGCTCTGGATCCGTGTAACACATACAGGCCACCAACGCTTAAAATAGTGCAACACTATTTTATTAAGTCAGAAACTGTTGAACATACTTTCACTGTGGGTTAACACGATGCTAGATTAAACTAAAGACCTATGCCTTGTCCTAACCAGTCTATGCACTCAGCACATGGTGAAGATCTGTGCTGCGAGCTGTAAGGTCTGTCCTACTAGCAGGCTGCAGCTCGAATGAGCGGGAACTCTGATGCCCCCTGTCTTTATAGTGCGTGTGCTCTAACTGGTGATTGGCTGTAGTGTTGTGTGTGTTGATTGGTCCTGCTGTGTGTCCATCAGTGTGTGTCTGCACCATGATATACTGGTGTATATTATGACACTGACCATGTCACAGGCTTTGATCTCGCTTCTCCTCAAGTGGGATAAGGACCCGCTGCTGTGTGGCTCTTATAGGCTGATTTCGCTCCTCAATGTGGATGCCAAGTTATTGGCAAAAATTCTGGCCACCAGGATTGAGGATTATGTCCCGGGAGTGATACATGTGACGGGGTTTGAGAAAGGCAGGCAGCTGAACACGAACGTGCGGAGGCTCCTGAATGTGATCGCGATGCCCTCAGAGGGGGGGGGGGGGGAGACAGATGTGGTAGCGGCAATGGGCGCGGAGAAGGCCTTTGACCGGGTGGAGTGGGAGTACCTGTGGGAGGTGCTGGGCAGATTTGGGTTCGGGGAGGAGTTCATAGGGTGGGTTAAATTGTTGTACTAGGCCCCGGTGGCGAGTGTATCAACGAACCGGCTGCGGTCAGGGTATTTTAGGTTGTACCGTGGAACGAGGCAGGGGGTGCCCTTTGTCCCCCCTGCTGTTTGCCTTGGCGATTGAGCCGCTGGCCATGGCGTTGAGGGAGTCCAGAAACTGGAGGGGTTTGGTTTCGGGGGGGAGGAGGAGCACCGAGTCTCACTATATGCGGATGACCTGCTGCTGTATATTGCGGATCCGGTGGAGGGGATGGGGGAGGTCATGCAGACCCTTAGGGAGTTTGGAGACTTCTCGGGGTATAAGCTCAATGTGGGGAAGAGCGAGCTGTTTGTGGTGCATGCGAGGGGCCAGTAAAAGAGGTTGGAGGAGCTACCACTCAAGGTGGTGGAGAGGAGTTTTCGGTATTTGGGTATCCAGGTGGCTAAGAGTTGGGGGTCTTGCATAAGCTCAATCTGGCACGGCTGGTGGACCAGATGGAGGAGGACTTCAGGAGGTGGGACATGTTGCCACTCTCCCTGGCAGGTAGGTGCAGTCCATTAAGGTGACGGTCCGCCCCAGGTTCCTGTTCGTCTTTCAGTGCCTGCCCATTCTCATCCCCAAGGCCTTCTTTAAGTGGGTAAACAGGAGCATTATGGGATTTGTTCTTGGAGCTCAGTCGGGGGATGGGGGGGGAGTTGGCGCTGCCGAACCTGAGCAGCTATTACTGGGCAGCGAATGTGTCTATGATTCGGAAGTGGGTAATGTAGGGAGAGGGGGTGGCATGGAAAAGGTTAGAGGCGGCGCCCTGTATAGATACTAGCCTGGGGGCACTGGTGACAGCACCGTTGCCACTTCCGCCGATCCGGAATACCACAAGCCCGGTGGTAGCGGCGACATTGAGGATTTGGGGGCAGTGGAGACGGCATAGGGGGGGAGGTAAAGGCCTCAGTCTGGGCTCCGATACGGGACAACCATAGGTTCGTTCCAGGTAGGATAGATGGTGGGTTCCTAAGCTGGCACCGGGCGGGAATTAAAAGGATGGGGATTTATTAATCGGTGGGACTTTTGCCAGTCTGAGGGCGCTGGAGGGGAAATTTGGGTTACCCCTGGGAAATGCCTTCAGGTATATGCAGGTTCGGGTGTTCGTGAGAAAGCAGGTAGGGGAATTCCCGCTGCTGCCTGCCCGAAGGATACAGGACAGGGTGGTTTCAGGCGTGTGGGTCGGGGAGGATAGGATATCGGAGATATACCAGGAGCTGCAGGAGGCGGAGGAAGCCTCGGTGGAGGAGCTCAAGGGCAAGTGGGAGGAGGAGTTGGGTGAGGAGCTGGATGAGGGCCTGTGGGCTGACGCCCTGGGAAGGGTCAATTACTCCTCATCTTGCACCAGGCTCAGCCTGATCCAGTTTAAAGTGGTGCACAGGGCGCATATGACAGGGGCGAGGATGAGTAACCTTTTTGGGGTGGAGGACAGGTGTGTGAGGTGTTCGGGGAGCCCAGCGAACCACGCCCATATGTTTTGGACATGCCCGGCGCTTACGGAATTTTGGAAGGGCTTCGCAAAGGCTATGTCCAAGGTCTTGGACAGTCGGGTAAAACCGAGCTGGGGGATAACGATATTTGGGATATCGGACGATTCGGGAGTGCAGGAGTCAAAAGAGGCCGGAGTTCTGGCCTTTGCCTCCTTGGTAGCCCGGAGAAGGCTCTTGTTAATGTGGAGGGGCGCGAAGCCCCCAAGCGTAGAAGCTTGGTTCAACAACATGGCGGGGTTTCTTAGGTTGGAGAAGATAAAGTTTGCACTGCGAGGGTCCTTGCAGGGGTTCTCCGGGCGGTCGCAACCGTTCCTTGACTTTCTCGTGGAACGTTAGGTGGAGGTCAGCAGCAGCAGCAGCAAACCGGGGGGGGGGGGCGAGGGGTGGGGGGGCTGATTTCTTTTTCTTTTTGTGAGGGGTGCATGCCCCATTCTGCTTTGAGATGGGTGTTAAATTGTTAATGGTTTAGAGGGTTAAGTTGTTTTGTTTTGTTTGCATATTGCCCTGTTTTCTTTGTATTATTTTCCTTTTTGGAGTGTTTTGTAAAAATTATTGAAAAACCTTGAATAAATCATTTTTTTTAAAAACGGAGTATCTTACCTTTCCAAGTGAATCCACAAAGTTCAGATCTGCACACATCGGGTTTTCAGACACCTTTCCCACCCAAATCACACAAGTGGAGGCAGCTACTGATTTCCACGGGCAGCTGTGTGCAAAATGCGTATGCGTGAATCACGACCGGGGTCTATTCCCACCCCAGCGAAAAGGGTAAGTGTCGCGTTCAGGCTTCTGTCGCTTTCTCCACTATAAAGAAACTCCGTCATGGTGAAAATTCAGGCCAATGGTTCTCTCTCCACAGATGCTGCGAAACCTGCTTAGGTATTTCCAGTACTTTCCGTTTCTGTTTCAGGTTTCCAGGATCTGCAGTATGTTGTTTTTATTTTGTAAAAGAGTAATGGCCCTGGGTGCAAAGAATTGGAAATGAGGTGATTTTTATCAGAAGTTTATGGAAACCTTGATCAAAGCATAACATTTCCTGGCAAACCTTTGAGTAATTTATTTATTGGGATTTTCCTGTAGCTATTAAAGCCTTCCTAGAGTACATCAAAAGGGCCAGGATGATCGAATGAATCATCCACTCTCTGCCTGAGAATGATTTAGTCTTCAGTTGCTTTGTGCCCACACTGTGAGCAGAGGAAACACAGTGAGTAACAAAGTCATATCACCGTACCTGAGTAAGAGGTTGCTTGGGCTGAGCAAATATTGCCTTTATTTAGATCTGACTTTTAAAAATTTTTACACAATGTGCGTGTCACTGGCGAGACCAGCATGTGTTGCCCATCTCTAATTGCCCTTGAGAAGGTGGCGGTGATCTGACTTCTTGAACCACTGCAGTCCATGTGGTGTGGATACATCCACAGTGCTGTTAGGGAGGGAATTCCAGGGTGTTGACCCAGCAGCAGTGAAGGAACGGCGATATATTACTAAGTCAGGATGGTGAGTGACTTGGAGGGGAACCTCCACGTGGTGGGGATCCCATGCATCTGCTGCCCTTGTCCTTCTAGCTGGTGGCGGTCGTGGGTTTGGAAGATGCTGCCGAAGGAACCTTGGTGAGTTCCTGCAGTGCATCTTGTAAGTGGTTGTAGGAGGGACTTTAGTTGGCGGATTACTTGCCTTGATACTCTGTCTTCCTTCTTAACTGGCTGCTTGACTATATTTCATGGCAATAGGCACTTGGCAAAGCATGATGGATATATTAGCTTTATTTCAGTCAAGAAGTTCTGCATGTAATAGGCAGAAGGTCAGACTATGTAAACAAGTGCACAGCTGCACATTTTGCTGAGAGTAGACAATTATTATTGTTCTTAGGCTAGGAATTCAAGGCCTGGTGTTTAAATCTGCTCGCTTTTCTGTCTCTGGGCTTATCAAAGGAATGCCTCGTTTTTCTAAATATTGCTTATTGAACCATATAAAGTACTGCTATGCTCTTGTAAGGTGGGGACAATTAGAAGGACTGTGGTCACTCTAACTCCCTCGACGAACTTCGTGTTAAATAAAGCACCTTTGCGAAAACTCAAAGTGCTGGCTATTTTTTCCTCAACAACGGTACCACGGCTGCTACTGTGCGTCGGTGGTGGAGGGAGTTAATGTTTATGGATGGGGTTCCAATCAAGCGGGCTGCTTTGTCTTGGATGGTGTTGAGCTTCTTGAGTGATGTTGGAGCTGCACTCATCCATCCAGGCAATTGGAGAGTATTCCATCACATTCCTGACTTGTGTCTTGTAGGCGGTGGACAGGCTTTGGGGAGTCAGGAGGGGAGTTACTCACTGCTGGATTCCTAGCCTCTGACCTGTTCTTGTAGCCACAGTATTTGTATGGCTAGTCCAGTTCAGTTTCTGGTCAATGGTAACTCCCAGATGTTGTTAGTTGGAGATTCAGTGCCATTGGCTGTCAAGGGCGATAGTTTGATTCTCTTTTATTGAAGATGGTCATTGCCTGACACGTGTGTGGCGTGAATGTCACTTGCCACTTGTCAGCCCAAATCTGGGTATTGTCCAGGTCTTGCTGCATTTGGACATGTACTGTTTCAGTGTCTGAGGAGTGGCAAATGGTGCTGAGATGTGACAAATGGTGCTGAACATTGTGCAATCATCAGCGAACATCCCAATCATCCCCACATCTGACCGCGAGCATTCCCACATCTGACCTTATGTTGGAAGGAAGGTCATTGCAGAAGATGATTGGGCCCAGGGCACTACCCTGAGGAACTCCTGCAATGATGTCCCGGGACTAAGAAGACCAACCTCCAACAGCCACAACCATCTTCCTTTATGCCAGGTATGACTCCAGCCAGCGGAGAGTTTTCCATCTGATTCCCATTGACTCCAGATTAGCTAGGGCTCCTTGAAGCCATGCTCAATCAAATGCTGCCTTGATGTTAAGGGCAGTCACTCTCACCTCACCTCTGGAGTTCAGCTCTTGCTTATGGTTCTGCTATGGGCGGAACATTTTGCTTCTTTTTATTAATTCATTCAATGTGAGTATTGCGAGCAAACCAGCATTTCTCATTCATCCCTAATTGCCCTTGAGAACGATGTG
Source organism: Scyliorhinus torazame (assembly GCF_047496885.1). NCBI lineage: Eukaryota > Metazoa > Chordata > Chondrichthyes > Carcharhiniformes > Scyliorhinidae > Scyliorhinus > Scyliorhinus torazame. Next base: position 49,161,795 of record NC_092727.1, read on the forward strand.
TTGAGCTGCCTGCTGTTTAGTGATGGTATTTTCAAAGTGCTGTTAGGTGAGGAATTCCAGGATTTGGAATCAGCGATCCGAACATATAATACTATGACATTGACAGTGGCCTTTTGCTTGCTACCATTTCAAAAAAGAAAGAAAATCTGCTTAAAATCAGTTCTGATCCCATCCTAGATTCATGTTAGCCTTGGAGCAGGGGTCTGATGCTCTGCAACAGTGACAACTGTTGTATATTTTAATATTCTGGAGATATGCAGAGATGACATCGGTTTCTATGTGTGTACAGACTTTATCTACAGTGCTTTGAAATGACTACTCCATGCTTCATGTCTGGCTTCCAGCTTTCAACAGTTGTTTTATTTTCCGAGTACACACTTAGACTTAAAGAGTCAAGCACAGTGAACATTCATAGAAAACAGATTCACATAATCAGGTGCAGAATAATTTGACACTACAGCAATTAGCAATTCTCTAGCCCCTCCAACACATTAAGCAATGCAAGGCAATTCCCTGGTGTGTTATCAGACAAATACTCACACTGAGTGACATAAGGGGTGCGCTCTTTCGGCCACATTGCGCCCAACCGCTGCGTCCATGGTGCTGCCTCCCGCAGTGTTCAGGCATCACGGTCTAATTGGGATGCTCGGCAATAACCTCCACATGTTGCATATCACGTCTACGCTCGGGCCTCCACTTGGGATGTGTGAAGTGCTCACTTAACTACGATTGCCAATTCCCAATTAGCATTAACATTCAGCCACGTGGCCAGAGGCCTCCGCGGTCAGTGAGAGTTATGGGTGGTCGGTAGGGCAGGTGGGCAAGCGCTGGGTTTGCCCGAGAATAGGACCACACGACCCAGTGGTTGGCGGACCCTTGGGCTCTGAGACGCCCATCTCCCCCCCCCCCCCCCCCCCCCCCACCCCCAGCCCAGTCCATCCGAGGGGCAGCCACCCCCTTGCTCCGAGCCTGTCCCCCCCACCCACCCACTAATGTTGGCCTACCCCAACTGAGGCGGCCCCCCCCCGGGGCTACTCCCCACTTAGAACCTGGGCAGCAACTGCAGTACGCCTAGGTTCATTGCCCGGGAGCGAAGATGGCCAATCACCTCCTCGGGTCCCCACAGCAGCCCTTCCACCAGCTTCATGTTTTTAATAAGATGTACTAATCAGCATCTGCGTGACCACTTGCTGGGGAAGCTGTTTGATCACAGGGGGCCGTTAGATAGGTGTTGTTCCTGTTAATTGTATGGAGAGTGGCCTTAAGTGGCGATTGCTGGGTTCTCGCCACGCTAAGGCGGGATACTGATTTTGCCAATGGGGGAAAGTCCGGTTAGATCGCAAACAGATCGACACCTATTGTGGTCCTCAATTTCGGCCTCTCCCGCAATTAAACGGCCTAGTTGCGCTCTCGCTTAAGTGCAATGCGGCCATTAAGTCGCGCTCTAAGTATGGTCAGATAGCGGGGGGGGAACTCGCTGACACAGCCGGCGGAAACTCCCAGCGAAACCTGCCACAAATGAGACAGCGTCGAATTTACCGACCAACCGCGTGTTTTTCGGCAGCAGAAGCCGCCTGCCAGCGGGATTGTCTGGTCCCGTGGTTGTAAATGGGATTTCCGGTTGACTGCACCCCTCATCGCCGGGAAACCCGTGCGCCGTTGGTGGGACTGACGCAAACAGCTGGGCAAATTCCGTCCTTAGAAACGTTTCTGTCAGATCGCAACCCCGGAGATGATCATTGGTTTGATCAAAGAAATTTTAAGGAGCATCTTGTGCTGAGGGCTCACCATCGGTGCTGGGGAATCCTGCTGCAAGGTGTGTGGTCCATCCTTACCAACTCAGGGAGCAGGAGCTGGACAAGGAACGTTCGGGAGCCCAGTCTCTTGTGAGGTGTGGGAGGCGAGTTCCGGACTGAGTCTGGGGGTCTCAGGTTTGACAAACCACATTGTACCAGGGATTTGAGGTCAGGGGTCGATTGGAGGCCCCACCACAGGCCTTATACTATCCTGTCCTCGATGTTCGCGGTGAGGGATTGGAATCATCCCCCCCAGCTCAGTTCAAGCAGGAAACCATCAAACTGCTGTCAACGCCCCAGCAGCCTCAGACACACCCACAACTACCATCACAGCTTCCAAAGTCAGGTTGGCCTTCTTGAAAGTGAACTCCCGGAAAGCGATGAGACCTGACTGGGTCCCTGGTCGTGCACTCAGATCCTGCGCGGACCAGCTGGCAGGTGTGTTCGCAGACACCTTCAACCTCTCCCTACTTCATTCTGAGGTCCCCATCTGCCTTCAAGAAGACCACCATCATACTGGTGCCAAAGAAGAACCAGGCAGTGTACCTCAATGATCTATCGTCTGGCCTTGACATTGATCATTCTGAAATGCTTCGAGCGGCTGGTCATGAGACACATCAACTGCATACTCCCAGAATGCCCAGATCCACCCCAATTCACAGACTGCCGCAACCGCTCCACAGCAGATGCTATTTCCCTGGCCCTACACTCATCCCTGGAGCATCTTGACAATAAAACTCCTACATCAGACTCCTATTCATTGACTACAACTCCACCTTCAACACCATAATCCCAGCCAAGCTCATATCAAAGCTCCAAAACCTCGGACTTGGCTCCTCCCTCTGTAACTGGATCCTCGACTTTCTGACCCACAGACCACAATCAGTCAGGATAAACAGCAACACCTCCTCCACGATAGTCCTCAATACTGGGGCACCCAAGGCTGCGTACTTAGCCCCCTACTATACTCCCTATAAACACATGTCTGCGTGGCCAAATTTGGCTCCAACTCCATATATAGGTTTGCTGATGACACGACCGTAGTGAGTCGGATCTCGAACAATGATGAGTCAGAATACATGAGGGAGATAGAGAACCTAGTGGAGTGGTGTAATGACAACAATCTCTCCCTCAATGCCAGCAAAACTAAAGAATGGTTATTGATTTCAGGAAGCAAAATATCATGCACACGCCTGTCTGCATCAATGTTGCCGAGGTGGAGATGGTTGACAGCTTCAAATTCCTAGGTGTGCACATCTCCAACAATCTGGCTTGGTCCACCTACGTTGATGCTATGATTAAGAAAGCACAACAGCATCTATACTTTCTCAGGAAACTAAGGAAATTTGGCATGTCCACATTGACGCTTACCAACTTTCACAGGTGCACCATAGAAAGCATCCTATCTGGCTGCATCACAGCTTGGTATGGCAACTGCTCGGCCCAAGGCCGCAGGAAACCACAGAGAGTCGTGAACACAGCCCAGTCCATCACACAAACGTGCCTCCCATCCATTGACTCTGTCTACACCTCCTCCTGCCTTGGGAAAGCAGGCAGCATAATCAAAGACCCTTCCCACATGGCTTATTCACTCTTCCAACTTCTTCCATGGGGCAGGAGATACAAAAGTCTGAGAACACGCACAAACAGACTCAAAAACAGCTTCCTTCCCACTGTTTAAAGACTGCTAAACGACGCTCTTATGGACTGATCTGATCTCATCACACATCTTCTCTACCGAGTAGTACTACACTCTTGTTTGCTTCACCCGATGCCCATGTCTATGTATTTATATTGTGTATTTATGTTTGCTCTATGTTTTTTTCATGTACAGTATGATCTGTCTGGACTGTATGCAGAACAATACTTTTTACTGTATCTCAGTACACGTGATAATAAATCAAATCCAAATCCAGCCCTCCTCCAAGTGATCTCATATAGTAGTTTCCTGAATGTCCTCCTCATTGTGGTTGGGTCTTCCACGAGGAGGCAGTATTTTTGTCTCCTAGAACTGGGGTTCTTGCAAATTTACTTTGTATTTTTTTCTGTTTTTGTTATGATGGGGTTAAAGAATCCTTGATTGGTTCCTGCAGGGTTACAGACAGGTCTGGTATCCGAGGGGAGGAGGTTACAGTGTGTCATTGGTGCTTCTGGTGTTGCTGGAGTTGAGGGAGAAATACACACTGGTGCCTGCCGGAACATGGCATTGTCATGAATCTGCCTGGAGACAGCAATAGGCAGTATTCAAAGGGGCCTCAATTCGTATATGTCACTCTCGCTAATGAGTTTGGGACAGCAGTTTAGATGATAATCAAGTGTGAATAGCTTCTGGAGGCGAAACAGACTATAGATGATTGGGAAGGTCCCTGAGATATACATACGTTAATTTATACTCAAGGAAGTTGATGGGGGCAGGCAACCGAATACACAGAAGGCATAATAAAAGAACAATAAAGGTAGAAGTGACCAGTCCGTGAGTATGTAGTAGAAGGCATAGTCAAAAAACAACAAAGGTAGAAGTGACCAGTCCGTAGCATGTAGCAGAATCAGAAAGTGGACAGCCCAGTTTCCAGCCACCATATCTGAAGACCAATTACAGCAAACAAACTTCTACACCTTAGAGCCAAGGCAGTGCAGAAAACCTTTGTAACAGCGGTTTAAAAATATCTCCACTGGACCAGGGAAAAGATGGTTCCCAGATTTGAACATTATCCCAGTATTGCGTGGTAACTATAGCTGGTTATTTTATTTGGATGTGGTTTGAGGAACAGGGGAAGTCTTACAGAGTTCAGGTATCATAGATATATTTTGTAACAAGGGGCACGTTCTGTATAAACTGTGTATGTTTAGTAATTAATACATTGCGTGAGAGTAGAGTTATCCTGCTTGAGTGTGTTTGTCTGTTCTTTGTTTTAATAAATAGTCTTTGATCATGACTAAATGACAACTGGGTTATTTATTTTCACTGTGGTGTCACTCGTCTCCTCACACCAAAATGAAACAAAACTACACCCCCATGACCCGGTGTTCCAAGTTGGGATACTCTCCCAGATAACATCAGTGTGCTTCATGACAGTGCAAAGAAATTATCCTGAATTCTTGTGGTCGTTATGAGCATTCGCCACGTGGGAAGGTATGCACCTGTTTACCATGTTTCATGGCCTGAACCTTTCCCCCTTTTTCTCTGGCGGTGTTTTTTGAGGCACCAAGTTGGGTTTAATGTTTGTATTGGGTCAGCTATATTGCTATTCTCTCCCCCCCACTCCCTCTATATCTATGTATATTGAGACATTTTTGCTGAGCTGTAGAATTCCTGTGGTTTTGTTCCGTTATTTGTTCAAATGAAAAACTTCAATAGAAATACTTTAAAAAAAACTTGTCCATCTCAAGCAACCCGTCCTTTCTATTTTCGGAAGAGTATTGAGGAGATCAATTCCCCATTCTGGATCATTGCAACGTAATCGAAGGGCTGAATGGTCTACTGTTCTTTATGTTGCCGTGACAGCCTCTTCACATACAACCTGAATTTCTATAACATGGAAAAACATTTCAAAGTGCTTCACCGGAGCAACACCAGACACTGACCTACATCAGGAGATATTAGGATAGGTGACCAATGTCAAAGTTATGGGATTGAAGGAGAGTCTTAAGGGAGGAGGGCGAGAGGTAGCGGGAAGCAGTTGTGGAGAGAGTGCCTGAGTTTGGGGACTAGGTTGCTGAAGGCTGTCAAGAGTAGAGCAATGAATCAGAGGCTAGGATTGGAGTAACTCAGAGGGTGGTTTGGTTGGGGTGGAGGACGTTACTGAGATGGGAAGGTGGAGCGATTGATGTTCTCTTTGCCTCCCGCCTTTTTATACGAAAACAAATCCCAGTTCTGTTTCAAAGGAAAATGAAACATTCATCGGGAAAGAACTTCCGACAGCCTACTGAGAAAAGTAGCAAATCCTTTTCAATAGCTGCCTGGGAAATAGTGCACTGACCTTGGAGTGTGTACAGGCTGCAGCAAGAAATATCCTGTGCAGATCTCCGCGTAAACAAACACAAGGATTGGACTGCAGGGATCAGGAAACCACAGTTTACAAATGGAATATAAATCTCGTTCCAGGGACGAGAGGGAACTTTAACACTTCTGTATACTCCAGCAGAGAGTTTGTGTAATCTAGCTGCTGTTTGTTTTGTTTACAGTTACCAAAGAAATCATTGCCGTTCATGTCTTGTAAAGACAAATAAATAACTGACTGCCTGGTGAAGGAAGTAGTTGCGTATTTGAGCCCCAACCTCATCACTGAGCCATCGCGCCTCAGGCCTCCCATCTGCGGCACTGTGAGCAGCTCTGGTCATCTGATTGTTGTGGGTTCGAATCTTATTCCAGAGACTTCAGCGTGTAATCCAGGCCGACACCCTGACACTAACGTCCGTGCGGAGTGCCTTTCAAGAGGCAAGAGGGAGGGCAGTGTGCCCGTGACGGTGTGCCAGTGTGTTTTGGTGATGTGCCCATTGGAGCTACAATCTGGAAGTGTATGAAGGAAGTCGGAAGTATGTGTTTGGCTGGCATGATTGGCAGTTGTGTGTGGGTGAGGTGTACCAGGATGTTAGAGGTAAATCTCTTTTTAAACATTTTTAAAAATTCTACATTTTCACATTTTCCTTCAAAAATTTACACCCCACCCACAAACAGTAAATGGCAACAAATACAAAATCAATCCCCTTAACAATACCAACGATCCCATCCTCCCACTACCCCAAACAACGGTCCACCTGTCAATATATGCATCTAATAAACCAAACCCTCCCACGGTGGAAACAAAAAACAAAAGAGAAAAAGAAAAAGGAGTCCGGGACCGCCCATGGTCACCATTGACCTATAGAGTCCACTCCCCACCCCCCCCCCCCCTACACTCACCGCCATCCAACCTCTGAAAGAGTACCGTACATGATACCCAAGAGTTGTACACCACCCCCCCCCCCCCCCCCCCCCAAGTCTCCAGCTCCTCCCGTCCACTGCCTCTTGTAAAACTCCTCCTCCCAACCTCGGTTCCTTCCCCCCAACTTTCCACCCCGGCTAGACCACTCGGACCCTGTTCTGCCAGGCTCCGATGGCCGCAGCCCCTCCCCCCACCTCACTCCCGTTCACTCGCCGGCTTAAACTGGCCAGCGTGGAGGCCCCCACCCGGGTCCCTTTCCCCCTTGCCCGGCCCTAGGAAAGCCCAGAGATCCCCTTTTAGCACACAAACCCCGCATATCCATCTACACCCCAAAGAGCCCTCATTTCGTGTGAAAGTCCCATCCCTTCCCTTGTCCAAATATATACAACATTGGCTCCTTTAGCCCCTACACCCGCGCGCAGTGAAACAAAAAAGAAGAAAATACAGTCATGAGGTCACATCGGCACATGGTCATTCCTCAATTTGTCAGTTCTGCCACAGTCCTTCTGCCTTCGCAAACTCCTCCTCTGCTTCTGCCGTTCCAAAATAAAAGTCCCTGAGCTTATAAGTCACCCTCCGCTTCGCTGGATATACAATGCCGCACCGCACCTTGCTAATATACAGTGCCCTCTTCACCCGGTTGAAGGCAGCCCGCCTCCTCGGCAGCTCCACCATAAAGTCCTGGTATACACGTATACCAGCTCCAGCCCACTGCACCACCCGCTTCTGTTTGGCCCAGCTCAGGACCTTCTCCTTCACACTGTACCTACGGAAGCACAGCGTCACTGCCCTTGGCAGCTCACTCGCCTTTGGTACAGGCCTCCACGACCGATGAGCCCGATCCAGTTCATATCGGGAGGGATCCTCCCCCTCCCCCAGTAGCTTTGCCAACATCGCGGCAAAATACTCAGTCGGCTTCGGTCCTTCAAGTCCTTCGGACAGCTCCACAATCCTCAAATTCTGTCGCCTGGATCTGTTTTCCAGGTCTTCCATTTTTCCTCGCAGATCCTTGTTAGTGTCCATCACCTTCCGCATCTCCTTCCCCATCGAGGCAAGTTGATCACCGTGCTGCAATAACGTCTCCTCCACTTCCTTCAGCGCCTCCCCTTGCTCCTGCACCTCCGCCACTGCGCTCGCCACCGCCGTCCTCACCGGGGAAACCGCCTCCTCCACCAGCACACTCAAAACCTCCCTCATCTCCTTCCTCACCGTCTCCATCCATTTCGCAAACTGCGCAAACTGCTTTTCGAATTCCGCAGCCATCACCTTAGTTATTCCTTCAGCCGTAAGCACTGCGGCCTCTCCTGGTGTTCCAGCCTCCATTTTCTTTACTGACCCCGCGGTGACCTTTCCACTCCCCAACGGACTTTCAGCCGCTTTTTTCACGGCCGTTTCTTTTGCTGGTCTTCAATATTCTTCTCCTCTGTGCTGTCTCCTGACTTTTACTGCCTTCGCTGGCCCTAGGACCGGGCGTTTACCCCCGACAATGCCGTTCCCGAACGGGAGCCCTCCAACCCGCGGCTGCCTCCCGCCCGCCGTCACCGGAAGTCTTAGAGGTAAATCTCGAGTGGCAGGGTGTACTGCATTGATCAGTGGCTGTGAAATGGAACGGGAGGATGTATGCACTCTCCTTGACTATCCTAACGTGATCATTAAACTTTGATCAGCAGTGCTGCCATGTTCTGGATGCTACACTCTCGATGCTAACTGCCCTTCCCACTGCCTCAGCTTCCACTATAACAAATGCGGAGGCCTCCTGATACATCAGTGTGACAGTGGGAGCTCAGATGGGGGTCATAAGATTCCTGACCATTCCAATGAAGACTGAGAGTGCTGCCATTGGTGCGAGGACCTTGCTCTTTCAACATCTCTTGGTGCGTGCTGGGACACACCTGTGTTTGCAATTCAGGTTGCACCGAAGCTGCACAGGAAGCCACCAGCTCTTTACCGTGCACAGGACAGGTGTTAGCAGTGATGCTCTGCAAATGGATTTTCCGCCCTGAAACTTTCTACCTAAAAATCTCCAGTCACTTTCAAAATCATCCCCTGGTTTCTGTCACCTGACCAAACTCTTCACTCCTGCCAGTGCGGAGTGCTTCTGCAATAAAGGCAGCAGATAAACTCTAGGCTGTTGCCTTTCCAAATTGTATCACACGACACAGGAGAGGCAGCAGAAGGTATTCATGGAACAATGTAGTATGTCCTAGCAATAAAGAAAGTTTCCGGATTTTATTACCGTGGGATAATCGGTCTGTGCAGAACTCTGCAGTAGCCAGACAGCTGGAACACAGATGACTGAACTACAGCACGGATATCTCGACACCAGCGACAGTGCAGAATAGGACAATGAACATAGCCCGAAAGAACACTAGACAGGAGCAGCAGTAACCTGGCCCATCGAGCCTGCTCCACTATTCAATACGATCATGACCGGTCTTGGGCTTCAACTCCATTTTCCCGCCCATCCCCCGTCTCCCTTCATTCTCTGAGACACCAAAAATGTGTCTATCCCACAGCCTTAAATGTGTGGCGTTTTCACGTTCTCCCCGTGTGTGCGTGGGTTTCCTCCAGGTGCTCCGGTTTCCTCCCACAGTTCAAAGATGTGCAGGTTAGGTGGATTGGCCCTTAGCGTAAAGGTTAGTTGGGGTTGGGGGATGGGGTGGGGGAGTGGGGCCAGGTAGGGTGCTCTATCGGAGGGTTGGTACAGACTTGATAGGCCAAATGGCCTCCTTCTACACTGCAGGGTTCTGCGATTCTATGATTCTATTCAACGATGGACCATCCACAACCCTCTGGGATGGAGAATTCCAAAGATTCACAACTCCTCCCACTCCGAAATGATCAGTCCCTTATCCCGAGACTGTGCCCTGATGTTTAGGATTGCCAGACCAGTGGAAACAATCTCTCAGCATTTACACCATCTGAGCTGATAAAATCTGGTGAACGTTCGGGAGAGACTAGAGGGCCTGGGAATAGCCGTTCTGATGAGGAGGAGTAGGGGAAGAGCTGTAAGGGAATGAATAAGGTGAGCCTAGATAATATGCTGCGGATTGAAATGATCCCGAGGCGTAGCTTACAGCGGCTCGAGCTCACACAGCGTTCCCTTTGGAATTATGGTTGGCGATCAGGAGAATCCCAACAAATCATTTCACCCAGGGGAAGTAAAAGAGTGGGAAAGATGGACAGGAGAGGCAGAAGATATGAGAAAATATAGGAGAGAATTGGTTAGATAGGTGAGTGAATTGATGTTAAGCCTCCAGCTGCTAATAACACCAACAGTAATTTCTCCAATTATGACAAAAACCTTTTTTACTGTTTGCTAATTATGCAAAATAAAGTTGCAAATATGGTTGAATAATTGAAGTGGGAAGATAAACATTTGGATCTCAAGCACAGTTGAACTGGTTGTAAACAGTAAACAGGAGCCTTTGAAATCCATGAACGCATGTCCCGTACACAAGCCAAGACGTGTTCAGCCTGGATCAAGCTTCATTTCAACTTAGAATCAAAATAAGCAATTGACAAATTTCTCTGCTGCATTTACTCTGCCAGGGACACATTTCACAAAATTTACAGTGCAGAAGGAGGCCATTCGGACCACCGAGTCTGCACCGGCCTTTGGAAAGAGCACTCTATTTAAGTCCACGCCTCCACCCTATCCCCGTAACCCAGTAACCCCACTTAACGTTTTTGGACACTAAGGGGCAATTTAGCATGGCCAACACGGTAGCATTGTGGATTGCACAATTGCTTCACAACTCCAGGGTCCCAGGTTCGATTCCGGCTTGGGTCACTGTCTGTGCGGAGTCTGCACATCCTCCCCGTGTGTGCATGGGTTTCCTCCGGGTGCTCCGGTTTCCTCCCACAGTCCAAAGATGTGCAGGTTAGGTGGATTGGCCATGATAAATTACCATTAGTGTCCAAAATTGCCCTTCGTGTTGGGTGGGGTTACTGGGTAATGGGGATAGGGTGGAGCTGTTGACCTAGGGTGGGGTGCTCTTTCCAAGAGCCGGTGCTAACTCGATGGGCCGAATGGCCTCCTTCTGCACTGTAAATTCTATGAAACCCACCTAACCTGCACATCTTTGGACTGTGGGGGGAAACGGGAGCACCCGGAGGAAAGCCACGCAAACACGGGGAGAACGTGCAAACTCCACAGTCACCCAAAGCCAGAATTGAACCCGGGTCCCTGGAGCTGTGAGGCAGCAATGCTAATCATTGTGCCACCGTGCAAAAATGGTTGGGCTGTACCACTCACATTGAATGTATACAGTGAATATTACATGCACCACAATTGTATTGAAGCACCTCAGAGTGCAATTGATACATGTGGACAACTTATATCCCTTTGCACCATTTGTAATGACTATTTTGAAATATCTGTAATGTTTCTTTGACTGTGTTGAAGCACCTGAGAGTGAAACATGATGGGTGGGATTCTCCAATCGCCGACACCAAAATCATGTTTGGCGATTGGCCGGAGAATCCCCGTTTACGCCGGAATTGGGGGCGGCGCTGTTTTCGCAATGCATACTTTAAAAAACGGCATACTCGTTGTAGCCACCTGGGTTGGCCAATTCCTGACGTAAAATGGAGAACAGCAAAGGCTGAAGGGAAATTCAGCCAACACAGGCAAAAACTAGCAGGTGTAAGTTTACTGTGTATTAAACTCTGCAAAAGCCCAGACAGCATCAATACAAGCAGCCATCTGCATAATAATGTAGCGGCCATCTACATACTAATGAGCGATCCCCGGGTACAATCGAAACATTTAAGGCAAACAAAGCCAAGCCAGACTCCTCGGCGCCAGCAGGAGCCAACACAAAAGAGGTTAACGGACACCTAAAGACCGCCCAACGATCAGGGAACCGCTCCAGTATTGGAGAAATCGAACCAAACGATTGGAACAAAGTCCAATCACTTGAAACCAGGTACGGGGTCCGCCCCGAAAGGCGGGAAGCCCCTGGGGACTATAAAGTAAAGCCCCCAAGTTCAAATCGTCCTTCTTGACAGGGTCACTCAGCAACACGAACCAACCCTTGACAGTGACCTGTCCAGCTGCCTCCAAAGAATGTAAGTCTCAAGTCAACGCTCGCTATGAGATAGGCGCTCCTAGCTACCAGTCCATACCAGCTTTGAATCCCTCAGACTCAGAACCAGAACGAAAGGCCATTTGTTCCCCTGACCTGGTGGGCCAGTCCGAAGCTAAGTATAGACCTGTTAGTTATAGAAATAGCTTAGAAAGTAGAGTTTTAAAAAATATATATATTTATTCAAATTTTTCAACAGATTTGCAACAAACCCCCCCCCCAACAAAAAGAAAGAAACAAGAACACAACAATCAATGATTATACAAAAATTATACATTGGATTTCCCCCATATACAATAACCCCCCATATGGCATTTAAAAGCACCACTAGGGAAGCCCCCCCCACCCACCCAAACGCCCCCCCAAAAGAACCCCCCCCACCACCCCCCCCCCGTCCCTCCCCCCCCACCACTCCTGGGCTGCTGCTGCTGCTGACCTCCTCCTAACGCTCCATGAGATAGTCTAGGAACGGTTGCCACCGCCTGAGGAACCCCTGCACAGACCCTTGCAAGGCAAACTTTATCCTCTCCAGCTTGATGAACCCTTAGAAAATAGAGTTTATGCATGAGTTGCGATTTCATGTGTATAATAAATGTGCTTTGATTTGAATCTTACTAATTGGTATATTGAGTTATTGATCATTACTTGAATTTGAACCTCGTGGCGGTATCATAAAGATACCTGGCGACTCTAGAGCAAAGGTTATAAAACAGAGCCAATTGAACCAACCGAAAGTTAGCAACATATTACTGGCGACATCCTGACGGGACCCGATCTAGAAGTGGCTTAACCACTACGGGAGAACCCAAAATTTGAATTAGAAATCCAATTGGGAACAGAAAAACCACAAGTGTTCAAGCAGTTCTGATCAATCCTCATAATTTGGAAGTGTGTTAATGCATGCGTAACTAACAGGGCTATAAGGTAAACTGATAGATTTTTGTTGCGACAAAACTGTCGGGAGTTTGTATTCTGGAAAATAGCGAAAGCCGTACCCGGAATTACAGCACCACCTTAGTACCCCTCGTTCCAAATTTTAAAAGAGCATTCAGAGAGGAAAGATGGCAATGCAGGCAATGCAACGCCTCATGAACCCCGAAGAATTCGTGGTTGCAGCGACCAGCAGCAGAATAGGACAGTGTCCCATTTGGGAAGAGGAAATCAGAAAGTACCTCAAAGGGAAAGAGAACCTGAGCGAGATACACAAGAAGAGCTTAGGAAAAGCTCGCAAGCCAATGGCAATCGTGTCCTGTTTGGCACAATTGCGAGGCACAGAGGAGGTCGGTAGACGCTCCGAAAAGAGATAGAAGGCATACATCGAATGAGCAAGGTTGATGTCAGTGAGGTAGAGAAAGAGATCATAGAATTAAGGAGGAAGTTGGCCGCAAAAGGCAGAGAGGTGGATGAAGCCAAGTGGGCACACCAGTCTTGTCTGGCACACTTAAGCAGCTTCCAATCCCAGTACGAAAGGCCTATCAGGACACGCAACGTGCAGTCCTGGTACGTGAAGAAACCGAGAAGCAGGTAGAGGCATTGCAGAGGCAGTGTAGTGACCTGAAGGCAGCGTTACGAGCACTCCATGCTGCCACCACGGAGCAAAGACAAAGCTCACTAGACCACGCAAAGTGCCGGAAGCAGATTGCAGAGCTGCAATCTCTGCTTTCAGTTCAAAAAGGATTCAAGGAAACCTTTGGATCACAGCTAGATGAGGAAGACGGCCCTGATTGGGAATAATTAAATGTGACAGCGCAGAGATATGTTCAGGGAACATGTGCGCAGGGAAAGCCCCAGAAGAGAAAAGTGCCCCAACCCCCGACAGAGCAGATAGTTCAGGCTCCAATGAACCCAGTCACCACCCACCGCACAGCCATATTGGACGACACGGAATTTCTGTACACCACCCTCTTAACAGTGACCCAATTACGGGATGCGTACGATAAAATCAAACCGTTCCTCCCCACCTCAGACCCCCACCAGTTCTTTGCCAGAGTAAAACAGCAGGCTACCATGTACGGCCTGGATGAGCGAGAGCAAGTAAAGCTCACAGTTTTGAGTTTAGACCCTTCGGTCGTAGCAGCCCTTCCAGACCCACAGAATGTAGGAGGAGGCACCCTTGCAGAAATGCATACCGCGATCCTGGACGCGATCGGGTATAACAAGGGTGACCCCGTAGATGGCCTCAATCAGTGCAGGCAAAAGAAAACCGAACACCCCACAGCGTTTGCTGGACGCTTGTGGATCCATTTCGCAGCAGTTTTCGGAGACTTAGACGCGCCCATTTGTCCCCAGACAACATGGCCAAATGGACCCGCACCCTTATCTCCCATGCCACAGAAACAGGGCAAAAAGCCTGTGCGAATTATGATCCCTCAGAGGAGGCTCATAATGAGAAATGCGTTGTAAAAAGATTGTCCCGCACCTGGGAGCAATCTGTTCAAAACAAACCCACGAACAAAAATCCCGAAGAACAGCAGGCAGAAGCAGACATACACGCAGTTAAGGCACACCAGAACCCCGCATGGGTAAATGAAGGCAAGAACAGCCCCCCACAGAAGCCACAGGAGTGTTACAACTGTGGACAGTTAGGACACTTTGCACGAGAATGCAATGCCCCACAAAAGCAACAGAGAGCCCAGCAGACAGGCACTCTAAATAAGAACAGGCCGCAGCCAATACATAGAGTTAGCATCCGTTCAGATCAGACAGACCTGAACGGAACGGACTGACGGTGTTCGGGCTCCCCCAGTTGGGTCTGCGACACCCTTTGGGATAGGTCCGGCCGACCAGTAGTTGCAACAAAAATTCGGGGACAGCCCATTGAATTTCTCTGGGACACAGGAGGGTTCCGCACCACAATCAATTCCTCCACCATGTTTCAAAAGGACACGTGGCCCACTACAGCCACCATCATCCTGAGCGGCTTTACAGGCCACTCACAGCAGGGACACATCACAGCCCCTGCACCCATTCAAATCACCACCAAGCTTCCCATAGTTTTAGTCGATCTACCCCACACAGCAGAACACATTTTAGGCATAGATTTTATGAATTCCCACAGTCTGTCCTTTGATCCAGTCAATCAATGTGTCTGGAAAATGGCAAAATCCGCAAGAGCCCCCGCAACGCTCACCATAGGAGAATACGCAAACAAGATTAGCGCAGTAGGCGAATTTTGGTTTGACCCGACTACGATTAGCACGGCCAAGCAGGTTAGGGCAGTTTTACAAGAGAACAGGACAGCATTCACGATCCACAAACACGACTGTGGCCGGATGACTGGTTCAGTTCAAATCACAGGACCTGACCCTAGACCCCAAAAGCAATATAGATTTCCCCAAGAGGCAGAGGGAGAAATCACAAAAGTTATCTACAGCTTATTAGAGCAGGGCGTACTCAGATCAGTAGCCTCCACTAATAATGCCCCGATTTGGCCAGTGAGAAAGCCCGATGGATCATGGCGACTGACCATCGATTACCGGGAACTCAACAAAATCACCCCCGCAGGAGCCCCCACGGTAGCTACAAGTCCCGAGACCATGCTCAAACAGGGACTCAACTCACAATTCTTTACGGTTTTGGACATCAGTAATGGAATCTGGTCCATTCCATTGGCAAAAGCGGGCCAGTACAAATTTGCCTTCACTTTTAAAAATCAGCAGTACACGTGGACATGCTGATTCACTCAGGAAAAAGATAATGTTGTGGAGGAGCATGCTGAGCCCCAGGCTAATAGAATAGATGGCTTTGAGGTACGTAGGGAAGAGGTGTTGGCAATTCTGGACAGGCTTAAAATAGATAAGTCCCTGGGACCTGATGGGATTTATCCTAGGATTCTCTGGGAGGCCAGGGAAGAGATTGCTGGACCTTTGGCTTTGATTTTTATGTCATCATTGGCTACAGGAATAGTGCCAGAGGACTGGAGGACAGCAAATGTGGTCCCTTTGTTCAAAAAGGGGAGCAGAGACAACCCCGGCAACTATAGACCGGTGAGCCTCACGTCTGTAGTGGGTAAAGTCTTGGAGGGGATTATAAGAGACAAGATTTATAATCATCTAGATAGGAATAATATGATCAGGGATAGTCAGCATGGCTTTGTGAAGGGTAGGTCATGCCTCACAAACCTTATCGAGTTCTTCAAGAAGGTGACTGAACAGGTAGACGAGGGTAGAGCAGTTGATGTGGTGTATATGGATTTCAGTAAAGCGTTTGATAAGGTTCCCCACGGTAGGCTATTGCAGAAAATACGGAGGCTGGGGATTGAGGGTGATTTAGAGATGTGGATCAGAAATTGGCTAGCTGAAAGAAGACAGAGGGTGGTGGTTGATGGGAAATGTTCAGAATGGAGTTCAGTTACAAGTGGCGTACCACAAGGATCTGTTCTGGGGCCGTTGCTGTTTGTCATTTTTATCAATGACCTAGAGGAAGGCACAGAAGGGTGGGTGAGTAAATTTGCAGACGATACTAAAGTCGGTGGTGTTGTCGATAATGTGGAAGGATGTAGTAGGTTACAGAGGGATATAGATAAGCTGCAGAGCTGGGCTGAGAGGTGGCAAATGGAGTTTAATGTAGAGAAGTGTGAGGTGATTCACTTTGGAAGGAATAACAGGAATGCGGAATATTTGGCTAATGGTAAAGTTCTTGAAAGTGTGGATGAGCAGAGGGATCTAGGTGTCCATGTACATAGATCCCTGAAAGTTGCCACCCAGGTTGATAGGGTTGTGAAGAAGGCCTATGGAGTGTTGGCCTTTATTGGTAGAGGGATTGAGTTCCGGAGTCGGGAGGTCATGTTGCAGCTGTACAGAACTCTGGTACGGCCGCATTTGGAGTATTGCGTACAGTTCTGGTCACCGCATTATAGGAAGGACGTGGAGGCTTTGGAGCGGGTGCAGAGGAGATTTACCAGGATGTTGCCTGGTATGGAGGGAAAATCTTATGAGGAAAGGCTGATGGACTTGAGGTTGTTTTCGTTGGAGAGAAGAAGGTTAAGAGGAGACTTAATAGAGGCATACAAAATGATCAGGGGGTTGGATAGGGTGGACAGTGAGAGCCTTCTCCCGCGGATGGAAATGGCTGGCACGAGGGGACATAACTTTAAACTGAGGGGTAATAGATACAGGACAGAGGTCAGAGGTAGGTTCTTTACGCAAAGAGTAGTGAGGCTGTGGAATGCCCTACCTGCTACAGTAGTGAACTCGCCAACATTGAGGGCATTTAAAAGTTTATTGGATAAATATATGGATGATAATGGCATAGGGTAGGTTAGATGGCTTTTGTTTTGGTGCAACATCGTGGGCCGAAGGGCCTGTACTGCGCTGTATTGTTCTATGTTCTATGTTCTATGCCTTCCACAAGGATTCCACAACTCCCCCTCCATTTTCCACCGACAGCTGGCAAATGGTTTAGCAAAATGTTCTCGCCCCGAATGTCTGGTCCAGTAGGAAGACAACCTACTACTGCAGACAGACACCAAGGAAGAGCACATCGAGCTTCTGTCCGAACTCCTGGAACTCCTACAGCAGATTGGTTGTAAAGTAAACCCCAAAAAGGCCCAGATTTTGGAAAACAAGGTGATATATTTGGGTACGATTATCACGCATGGTTAACGCGAGATCGAGCATAAAAGGATTGACTCGATTGCTAAATTGCCTCTTCCCCAGAACATTTCAGCCCTCCGGTCGTTTTTAGGACTGGTTGGCTACTGCCGAAACCACATTGACGGTTTCGCCAGCAAGGCAGCACCCCTCTCAGACCTCCGAAAGAAAGGAGCCCCCTGGGAGTGGCTTCCGCAGCATACGGATGCTGTGGACTCGTTGAAAAGAGCACTCACAGCAGCCCCTGCACTACAAGTTCCAGACCCGCTTTCCCCTTACGCGATAGACGTAGCGACCACAGACCGCACCCTTTCGGCCGTGCTCCTCCAGGAACGGCATGAACAGTTAAGGCCCGTGGCTTACGCCTACAGACTTTTAGATGCTGTGGAGCAAGGATTTTCAGCCTGTGAAAGGCACCTGCTCGCAGTTTTTTGGGCAGTACAGTATTTTTCTTACATAACCGGACTTAACCCCATCACAATCCTCACGGAACGCACCCCCACCCAACTTTTACTGGACGGACGACTTAAGGACGGTACAGTTAGTCAAATAAGAGCAGCCAGATGGACCCTTTTTTTGCAGGGACGGGACATCACTGTTAAAAGGACCAAGACCCACACTTTTTTAGCCGATAACCTACAGTACCCTGGAACCCCCCATGAATGTGAAATCATCTCTCCACACCACAACACAGTCCCCTTTATTGCAAAACCACCCCCCAGAAAGATAGGTAGTTCAACCCAGAGCCCCAAGAACACAGGCACGTGCGAACCCATTAGAATATATGTGGATGGATCTTCCACAATATTAGAAGGGAAGCGCATAACAGGATGCGGCATTTACATCGAGGACCGCAGGGACGCGCCCTAGAAGAAATAGCAATAAAACTTCCAGGACACTTAGGCGCGCAGGCAGCAGAACTTGCGGCCATCGCATACATAGTGGTACACCCAGATTCCTTCCCCAGCCCAGCAGACATATATTCGGACAGCCTCTATGTCTGCAACAGCCTTACGGAATTCCTACCCCTGTGGAAAGCAAGAGGACTTGTTTCCGCAGATGGAAAGCCCCTCCCCTCAGCCCCATTACTCCGCCACATTTTAGAAAGAGCACAGAACAGGACCTTTGGAATCATCAAAGTTCGTAGTCACCATCGTTCCTCCCACCCTGGAAATGTAAAAGCCGACGCACTGGCAAAAGCAGGTTCCAGGCACGGATACTTTTGGACACGCCCCGAAAGCGCACCAGTGAATGCAGTTCAGGTCTCGCAGACTAATATCGAGGATTTAGTGCAGGCCCAGAAGCAGGATAGCAATCTCAGGGATATTTTAAAAGGAAAATTTACGGCACCTTACGATAGGTTTAAAAATGCACTGACCACACATGACGGTGTGGTGTTAAAAGACACCCTTTATGTGGTTCCTGAACAGGACAGGAATCAACTGATTTGTTTATTCCATGACAGTCATGGACATCAGGGAATTGATCCCACTACGGCCCACCTCAGGCAGCTCTGTTGGTGGCCGAGTTTAAAAGACGATGTAACTCACTACGTTGAGAATTGCCTTATCTGTGCCCAGAACAATCTGGACAGATGTGCCAAAAAGGCTCAGCTTAGTCACACCCGACCCGTTAATGGCCCCTGGACTAACCTCCAGATCGATTTTATAGGACCATTGCCCCCTTGCAGAAATGGTTACAAATATGTACTCGTGGTGATCGACACGTTTACAAAATGGGTGGAAGCATTCCCATCCAGAACGAACACGGCAAAGACTACAGCCAAGATTTTAACCCACCACATCTTTACGAGATGGGGACTCCCCTGCAGCATTGAATCCGACTAAGGTTCCCATTTTACGGGACGTGTCATGAAGAACATCCGCACGATATTTGGCATTACCCAAAAATTCCACATTGCATACCACCCCCAGTCAAGTGGTTTCATGGAGCACATGAATTGGACCCTAAAATCAACCCTCAGAAAAATGGTCCAGCAAAACAACACCACTTGGGATTCAGTCCTCCCTTTTGCGCTGATGTTTTTGCGAAATACAGTTTCAACTTCCACAGGTTACACCCCACACACCCTCATGACCGGATGCCCCATGAAAGGCACAGAATTTTTATTGGGATTAGATTTGACCAGCCCCGAAGTGACGGCCCTCACACACGAGAAAGCAGTAGAACAATTAGTGGAGAATGTTAAAACGGCTCAGCTAGCAGCTGCAGTGAAATTGGGCACAAGAAAGAAACAGAGCAAGGCGTGTTTCGATAAGACAGTGCACGCGACTGAGTTCAGTGTAGGACAGCAAGTCATGCTCTCCGTATACAACCCCAGCACATTCCTGTCACCTAAATATTCGGGTCCGTACTCCATTGCGGACAAAGTCAGCCCTTCCGTCTACAAAATAAAGTATCCCAACGGAAAGACTGCGTGGTTCCATATCAATCAACTTAAGGCATATGGAACACAGTCGAACCACACACACCACGTCATGCTCGACGCAGCAGACCACGCCCCGATCACAGCCAACGTAGCCCTACCCTCCCCCAACACATCCAGCCCAGCCACGGACTCAACCTCGACTCCACCCCCGAACTATAGACTCCGCCCGGAACGCCCACAGACTGCAGCAGCAGAGACAGTGACTGTGACTCGGACGATAGCCACAGCACGCCTCCCTACTATCCCCATGCAACAGGACCCACACCCAACGAATCTGACCACGACTTGAGTGATCCCTTCATGATCACTTTCCTAAACAAACCCCACCACCGACCACCGACCTACAATGACGACCCCGATTCCGTCCCCACAGAACTAGACACCACCTTTTGGCACCGAGATAACTCGTACAGACTCGTCCGGAATGGCGAGAGGGATCCCAAATCACACCATGCAGCCCTATCCGCCCTGATACACTCGAGAGTTTGGCATCCGGGAGACGATGACGACTTTGAGTCTGACTCCCAAAACGAGAACCCCTTTGCGACTCTGTTCGCAACCGATAACTGAGGTGTCCAGATGATGTTTTAAAAAGGAACCTCTTGGGAGAAAACAGTGTCCTTTCTGATGGAACCTGCAGCATGTTTAATGTTGTTTGCAGTTGTACTGTTAAATGTTGTATGTAAGATCGGAAATTTTTTCCACGGCCCCACGCCACCACCCTTCTGACACCCACTGGCGGTCAGAGAAACTAATTTGTTCCTGTCGCTAGTTCAGAGTAACTAGTTTGTCCACAGAGACTTGTTAATGTCCCAGACGCCAGTTCAGAGGAACTCGTCTGTCGACAGAAACACAGACCCCCGTTCGTAACTGCCCTTCTGGTTCGAAGGAAGAACCAATACGGCAACCCCCCACGATGACTACATTTCTTGCCCGTTCTTGTTGGTTGCTCAGGCAGTGGAGAAACGGCATTGGGACCCGCCCTGCCTGGGAACCCCCCTCTGGTCAGCTACGCTCGGGTAGAGAACACACGGCATTGGTCGCCGTCCTACCCGGGGATTCCATCCAAATCCTAACCGTCGCGGCCCACACCTCATTTCGGCAATTTTCGTTAAAAACTTTTTGGTTTGTTTTCAGGTAACCCTTGGGTTCCCAACCCTATGCTATTTACATTCTCAAACATTTGGATGGTAAATCGCACAGCCTGCGAGATGGCTCGCACTGGTTCAGTATTTGTAAGTGTGTCTTGTCCTGAAATTCGGTTTTTGGAGAAAAAAAAATGAGGGAGTCACACATAGTGACCAATTATAAAGGGAGTAATTGGCACTAAAGGATTGACATGCTAGCATACGAGATAATAAACCAAGATAGTAACAGACACTATGCTTGATCCCACAGAACTCCAGAAGTTCCAGGAACAGAAGAGAAGAGAAGAGAAAGAAGAAGAACCATGAGGACATCCTCCGTGTTGCTCATCACCCTCATGGACATTTGGTTGCGCGCGAACGCGAACCCCCTGACCCCAACCCCCCCCCCCCCCAGCCGTTAATGATTCACTCCCCCATAGTACCCAGAGCCTAGTTACAAGCGACACCACACCGTCTTTGTGTGACAGGTTTACAACCTGGTACTCCCTGTCCTACTTGATAGAAGCCCTACTAGTATTGGCGATACTCTGCTGCATCGTGCAGACTATTCGTCTGAGGAAATGGAGAAGGAGAGCCTACTGCGCTCGCACTCCGGTATATAGGATAAGATCCCCTATTTTCGGTTATGACCAGACCCCCGACCCCTGCGATCTATAATAAAGAACATTCGTTTGCGTTCCTTTTTGTGAATAAAGAAATGTTTCATGAGCGATTGTACAATCCTGAGCTTGACTGCCAAGCCAGGAAAATGTGAATAATGCTGCTATGATTTTGTTTGTATTGTTTAGGAAGTTAGTATGATTGAATGTTTGAGTGAGTGTAGTTTATTAAGGACAGTTAGAGGTACCGTTTTTCTTATTTTGTAATGCATGTCCCTGTTTTGACATAGCGCCACTTAGAATTGTCAGTTAAAAATTTATTGCATAGTTATGGTCAGTGTAGAGGCCATAGAAGAGTGCTCGCCGGGTCAGGGAATGAAGACAATGCAGTTATGTGATCCTTCACGCTTCGCGTTAGGATCACAAGGAGGGTGTGTAGCCACCTGGGTTGGCCAATTCCCGACTTAAAATGGAGAACAGCAAAGGCTGAAGGGAAATTCAGCCAACACAGGCAAAAACTAGCAGGTGCAAGTTACTGTGTATTCGACTCTGCAAAAGCCCAGACAGCATTGATACAAGCAGCCATCTGCATAATAATGTAGCGGCCATTTACATACTAATGAAGTCCAATCACTTGAAACCAGGTACGGGGTCCGCCCCGAAAGGCGGGAAGCCCCTGGGACTATAAAATAAAGCCCCCAAGTTCAAATCGTCCTTCTTGACAGGGTCATTCAGCAACACGAACCAACCCTTGACAGTGACCTGTCCAGCTGCCTCCAAAGAATGTAAGTCTCAAGTCAACGCTCGCTATGAGATAGGCGCTCCTAGCTACCAGTCCATACCAGCTTTGAATCCCTCAGACTCAGAACCAGAACGAAAGGCCATTTGTTCCCCTGACCTGGTTGGCCAGTCCGAAGCTAAGTATAGGCCTGTTAGTTATAGAAATAGCTTAGAAAGTAGAGTTTATGCATGAGTAGCGATTTACTGTGTATAATAAATGTGCTTTGATTTGAATCTTACTAATTGGTGTATTGAGTATTTGATCATTACTTGAACTTGAACCTCGTGGTGGTATAAAGATACCTGGCGACTCTAGAGCAAAGGTTATAAAACAGAGCCAATTGAACCAACCAAAAGTTAGCAACATCGTGGAGTACATCGCACGCCGTACGGACGGCCTCAGGACGTCACCTGAGGTCCTCCCCTGATGCTCCAACCCGATCGGCCAACTTCCCGACGGCTTGGGGCGCGTGTGCTCTCACTGTTCAGGGACCTCGCATGGCGGCTGCGGACTGAGTCCAGCGCCGCCACAGTCGGGGGGGGGGGGGGGCAGTTCCGCTGGTAGGGGGGGCTTTGCAGGGGTGGCGAGGTTGGTTACGGGGGCAATTTATGGCAGGCCGGGTCCTCGCGCCGGCCGCATGCCGCCACCGCAAGCCGGGCTTTACGCTGCGCGGCTGCTAGCCCCCCCGCTGGATGGAGGATCGGTGCAGGGGCAGCGCCGACTTTCTGGTCGTAAGCTCAGATGGATTCTTGCGGACACAGCTGCAGAATCGGAGAATCCCGCCCGATGTACGTTGAAAACTTGAATATTATTGCACTCTGTGCGATGGCCATTTTGAAATGTTCATAATGTTCTTTCGGATAGTTTACAAATAAAGTACAATTTTCCGGAAGATAAAAGGGACCCCATCGATGCAGCAGGAAGTGCTCGGAAGGAACACTCCAGCTAAATCCATTTCTCGTGGCTTTCACTTGAGAGCCTGAGACGAGTACAGGGTAAGAAAGATCAGCTGATGCCATGTTGTTCGGCTGCAGAACGGCAGCAACTGCCACCTGGAATATTTAAAAAACACAACTATTGGACAAGTTTGGGTGACATTTGGGCGGCACGGTGGCACAGCGGTTAGCACTGCATCCTCACAGCGCCAGGGACCCGGGTTGGATTCCGACGTCGGGTCACTGTGTGGAGTTTGCACATTCTGCACTTGTCTGTGTGGATTTCCTCCGGATGCTCCGGTTTCCTCCCTCAGTCCAAAGATGTGCAGGTTAGGTGGATTGGCCATGCGTAATTGCCCCTAAGTATCATAAGATTCGGAGGGATTATGGGGATAGGGGCCGAGGTAGGGTGGCCTCTTGAAGGGTCGGTGCAGGCTCGACGGGCTGAATGGCCTCCTTCTGCACTGTAGGGATTCTATGATTCAATTATTCTTTTCCATGAAGTTCTGCATTTAAATTGAGAATCTCATACAATGGAAATTTTAGGATAGAGTTTGGCCGATTGTGATTCAAAGTAATACGTGCAAATGGGCAGTAGTTTAATTCTTTGGGAGGCTGAATGGAAAAGATTTTTGTTCCTCTAAATGTTTGCAGAACTTAATCAATAGATTTGTGAGCCAGCAGCGCACCTTTACATTTCAAGGCAGGCTTCCAATGCCAATGCCAACTTCCCTTCAGCCAGAATACGCCTGGTCCAGCTCGCTCTCATTCTGCGGACTGCATCAGAGGGGGTTGGATTTTGGGGTGGATGGGGGATGTTGGGAGCCCATGCAGGGTAATTATTACGGTATGAAATGTGGAAACTATTAAGAGTGAAGCAAATAAATGAAAGCAGTGGAGATATCTTAATACTCTTAACCCTGTATTACTGGTCAGTTGAGCTGCGGAACCGCAAAGAAGATAAACTTCTACTGAAAGCGGTGTGAGCCCAGTCCTATCCAAGTTATGCAATTGTTGTACAGTTGTCTGTTTTACAAAGTCGGGCTGGAATCACTTGCTCACAAATCAGGGTAGTGGGGGGTGGGGGTGGGGTGGGGGGAGGGGGGTGGCAGTGGGTGCAGGGGGGAGAACATTGATTGTTCTCAACTCGCCAGCAGAGAGGCTGAACTTGAAATGCTTCAAACACAAAGACAGGCATAACCATCCTCACAAAATATGAAAGAAAGTTTCTTTTGTAATGTGCTCCCAGCATCGTCTACCCACAACCTGCACCCAGCACCATCTACCCCTAACCTGCACCCAGCACCATCTACCCCTAACCTGCACCCAGCACCATCTACACCTAACCTGCTCCCAG
Organism: Scyliorhinus torazame; assembly: GCF_047496885.1. Taxonomy (NCBI): domain Eukaryota; kingdom Metazoa; phylum Chordata; class Chondrichthyes; order Carcharhiniformes; family Scyliorhinidae; genus Scyliorhinus; species Scyliorhinus torazame. The sequence continues at coordinate 49,186,466 of NC_092727.1, forward strand.
CATCATCCAGCCCTAACCTGCTCCCAGCATCATTAGGGGCTGCACGGTAGCATTGTGGATAGCACAATTGCTTCACAGCTCCAGGGTCCCAGGTTCGATTCCGGCTTGGGTCACTGTCTGCGCGGAGTCTGCACATCCTCCCCGTGTGTGCGTGGGTTTCCTCCGGGTGCTCCGGTTTCCTCCCACAGTCAAAAGATGTGCAGGTTAGGTGGATTGGCCATGATAAATTGCCCCTTAGTGTCCAAAATTGCCCTTAGTGTTGGGTGGGGTTACTGGGTTATGGGGATAGGGTGGAGGTGTTGACCTTGGGTAGGGTGCTCTTTCCAAGAGCCAGTGCAGACTCGATGGGCCGAATGGCCTCCTTCTGCACTGTAAATTCTATGATAACCAACACCCAGCATCATCTACCCCTGATCTGCTCCCAGCATCATCTACCCCTAACCTGCTCCCAGTATCATCTACCCCTAACCTGCACCCAGCAAGATCTACCCCTAACCTGCACCCAGCAGCGTCTACCCCTAACCTGCTCCCAGCATCTTCTACCCCTAACCTGCTCCCAGCATCTTCTACCCCTAACCTGCTCCCAGCATCTTCTCCCCCTAACCTGCATCCAGCGTCGTCTACCCCTAACCTGCACCCAGCATCATCTACCCCGAACCTGCACCCAGCATCATCTACCCCTAACCTGCTCCCAGCATCTTCTCCCCCTAACCTGCATCCAGCGTCGTCTACCCCTAACCTGCACCCAGCATCATCTACCCCGAACCTGCTCCCAGCATCTTCTACCCCTAACCTGCACCCAGCATCATCTACCCCTAACCTGCACCCAGCATCATCTACCCCTAACCTGCACCCAGCATCATCTACCCCTAACCTGCACCCAGCATCATCTACACCTAACCTGCACCCAGCATCATCTACACCTAACCTGCACCCAGCATCATCTACCCCTAACCTGCACCCAGCATCGTCTACCCCTAACCTGCACCCAGCATCATCTACCCCTAACCTGCATCCAGCGTCGTCTACCCCTAACCGGCACCCAGCATCTTCTCCCCCTAACCTGTACCCAGCATCGTCTACCCCTAACCTGCACCCAGCATCATCTACCCCTAACCTGCACCCAGCATCTTCTCCCCCTAACCTGCACCCAGCATCTTCTACCCCTAACCTGCACCCAGCATCATCTACCCCTAACCTGCACCCAGCATCTTCTCCCCCTAACCTGCATCCAGCGTCGTCTACCCCTAACCTGCACCCAGCATCATCTACCCTTAACCTGCACCCAGCATCATCTACCCCTAACCTGCACCCAGCATCATCTACACCTAACCTGCACCCAGCATCATCTACCCCTAACCTGCACCCAGCATCATCTACCCCTAACCTGCTCCCAGCAGCTTCTACCCCTAACCTGCACCCAACGTCGTCTGCCCCTAACCTGCACCCAGCATCGTCTATCCCTAACCTGCACCCAGCATCGTCTACCCCTAACCTGCACCCAGCATCATCTACCCCTAACCTGCACCCAGCATCGTCTACCCCTAACCTGCACCCAGCATCATCTACACCTAACCTACTCCCAGCATCGTCTACCCCTAACCTGCACCCAGATTCATCTACCTCTAACCTGCACACAGCATCATCTGCCCCTAACTTGCACCAGATTCATCTGCCCCTAACCTGCACCCAGATTCATCTACCACTAACCTGCAGCCAGCACCATCTACCCCGAACCTAGTCCCAGAATCGTCTAACCCTAAACTGCACACAGCATGATCTACCCCTAACCTACTCCAGCATCGTCTACCACTAACCTGCACCCAGCATCGACTACCCCTAACCTACTCCCAGCATCGACTACCCCTAACCTACTCCCAGCATCGACTACCCCTAAACTGCACCCAGCATCATCTACCCCTAACCTGCACCCAGCATCATCTACCACTAACCTGCACCCAGCACCATCTACCCCTAACCTACTCCCAGCATCGACTACCCCTAAACTGCACCCAGCATCATCTACCCCTAAACTGCACCCAGCATCGTCTACCCCTAACCTGCTCCCAGCATCATCTACCACTAACCTGCACCCAGCATCGTCTACCCCTAACCTGCACCCAGCATCGTTAACCCTAACCTGCACCCAGCATCATCTACCCCTAACCTGCTCCCAGCATTGTCTACCTCTAACCTGCACCCAGCATCGTCTACCCCTAACCTGCACCCAGCATCATCTACCACTAACCTGCACCCAGCATCGACTACCCCTAACCTGCACCCAGCATCATTTACGCCTAACCTACTCCCAGCATCGTCTACCCACAATCTGCACTCAGCACCATCTACCGCTAACCTGCACCCAGCATCGTCTACCCCTAACCTGCACCCAGCACCATCTACCCCTAACCTGCACCCAGCATCATCTACCCCTAACCTGCACCCAGCATCGTTAACCCTAATCTGCTCCCAGCATCATCTACCCGTAACCTGCACCCAGCATCTTCTACCCCTAACCTACTCCCAGCATCATCTGCCCCTAACCTGCTCCCAGAATCTTCTACCCCGAACCTGCACCCAGCATCATCTACCCCTAACCTGCTCCCAGCATCATCTACCCCTAAGCTGCTCCCAGCATCATCTACCCCTAACCTGCACCCAGCAGCATCTACCTCTAACCTGCACCCAACATCATCTACCCCTAACCTGCACCCAGCATCTTCTATCCCTAACCTGCTCCCAGCATCATCTACCCCTAACCTGCACCCAGCATCATCTACCCCTAACCTGCACCCAGCATCATCTACCCCTAACCTGCACCCAGCATCATCTACCCCTAACCTGCACCCAGCATCATCTACCCCTAACCTGCACCCAGCATCGTCTAACCCTAACCTGCACCCAGCATCGTCTACCCCTAACCTGCTCCCAGCAGCGTCTACCCCTAACCTGCTCCCAGCATCTTCTACCCCTAACCTGCTCCCAGCATCTTCTACCCCTAACCTGCTCCCAGCATCTTCTCCCCCTAACCTGCATCCAGCGTCGTCTACCCCTAACCTGCACCCAGCATCATCTACCCCGAACCTGCACCCAGCATCATCTACCCCTAACCTGCTCCCAGCATCTTCTCCCCCTAACCTGCATCCAGCGTCGTCTACCCCTAACCTGCACCCAGCATCATCTACCCCGAACCTGCTCCCAGCATCTTCTACCCCTAACCTGCACCCAGCATCATCTACCCCTAACCTGCACCCAGCATCATCTACCCCTAACCTGCACCCAGCATCATCTACCCCTAACCTGCACCCAGCATCATCTACACCTAACCTGCACCCAGCATCATCTACACCTAACCTGCACCCAGCATCATCTACCCCTAACCTGCACCCAGCATCGTCTACCCCTAACCTGCACCCAGCATCATCTACCCCTAACCTGCATCCAGCGTCGTCTACCCCTAACCGGCACCCAGCATCTTCTCCCTCTAACCTGTACCCAGCATCGTCTACCCCTAACCTGCACCCAGCATCATCTACCCCTAACCTGCACCCAGCATCTTCTCCCCCTAACCTGCACCCAGCATCTTCTACCCCTAACCTGCACCCAGCATCATCTACCCCTAACCTGCACCCAGCATCTTCTCCCCCTAACCTGCATCCAGCGTCGTCTACCCCTAACCTGCACCCAGCATCATCTACCCTTAACCTGCACCCAGCATCATCTACCCCTAACCTGCACCCAGCATCATCTACACCTAACCTGCACCCAGCATCATCTACCCCTAACCTGCACCCAGCATCATCTACCCCTAACCTGCTCCCAGCAGCTTCTACCCCTAACCTGCACCCAACGTCGTCTGCCCCTAACCTGCACCCAGCATCGTCTATCCCTAACCTGCACCCAGCATCGTCTACCCCTAACCTGCACCCAGCATCATCTACCCCTAACCTGCACCCAGCATCGTCTACCCCTAACCTGCACCCAGCATCATCTACACCTAACCTACTCCCAGCATCGTCTACCCCTAACCTGCACCCAGATTCATCTACCTCTAACCTGCACACAGCATCATCTGCCCCTAACTTGCACCAGATTCATCTGCCCCTAACCTGCACCCAGATTCATCTACCACTAACCTGCAGCCAGCACCATCTACCCCGAACCTAGTCCCAGAATCGTCTAACCCTAAACTGCACACAGCATGATCTACCCCTAACCTACTCCAGCATCGTCTACCACTAACCTGCACCCAGCATCGACTACCCCTAACCTACTCCCAGCATCGACTACCCCTAACCTACTCCCAGCATCGACTACCCCTAAACTGCACCCAGCATCATCTACCCCTAACCTGCACCCAGCATCATCTACCACTAACCTGCACCCAGCACCATCTACCCCTAACCTACTCCCAGCATCGACTACCCCTAAACTGCACCCAGCATCATCTACCCCTAAACTGCACCCAGCATCGTCTACCCCTAACCTGCTCCCAGCATCATCTACCACTAACCTGCACCCAGCATCGTCTACCCCTAACCTGCACCCAGCATCGTTAACCCTAACCTGCACCCAGCATCATCTACCCCTAACCTGCTCCCAGCATTGTCTACCTCTAACCTGCACCCAGCATCGTCTACCCCTAACCTGCACCCAGCATCATCTACCACTAACCTGCACCCAGCATCGACTACCCCTAACCTGCACCCAGCATCATTTACGCCTAACCTACTCCCAGCATCGTCTACCCACAATCTGCACTCAGCACCATCTACCGCTAACCTGCACCCAGCATCGTCTACCCCTAACCTGCACCCAGCACCATCTACCCCTAACCTGCACCCAGCATCATCTACCCCTAACCTGCACCCAGCATCGTTAACCCTAATCTGCTCCCAGCATCATCTACCCGTAACCTGCACCCAGCATCTTCTACCCCTAACCTACTCCCAGCATCATCTGCCCCTAACCTGCTCCCAGAATCTTCTACCCCGAACCTGCACCCAGCATCATCTACCCCTAACCTGCTCCCAGCATCATCTACCCCTAAGCTGCTCCCAGCATCATCTACCCCTAACCTGCACCCAGCAGCATCTACCTCTAACCTGCACCCAGCATCATCTACCCCTAACCTGCACCCAGCATCTTCTATCCCTAACCTGCTCCCAGCATCATCTACCCCTAACCTGCACCCAGCATCATCTACCCCTAACCTGCACCCAGCATCATCTACCCCTAACCTGCACCCAGCATCATCTACCCCTAACCTGCACCCAGCATCATCTACCCCTAACCTGCACCCAGCATCGTCTAACCCTAACCTGCACCCAGCATCGTCTACCCCTAACCTGCTCCCAGCATCATCTACCCCTAACCTGCACCCAGCATCGTCTACCCCTAACCTGCACCCAGCATTATCTACCCCTAACCTGCACCCAGCATCGTCTACCCCTAACCTGCACCCAGCATCATCTACCCCTAACCTGCTCCCAGCATCATCTACCCCTAACCTGCACCCAGCATCATCTACCCCTAACCTGCTCCCAGCATCATCTACCCCTAACCTGCAGCCAGCACCATCTACCCCTAACCTGCACCCAGCATCATCTACACCTAACCTGCTCCCAGCATCATCTACCCCTAACCTGCACCCAGCATCATCTACCCCTAACCTGCTCCCAGCATCATCTACCCCTAACCTGCACCCAGCATCATCTACCCCTAACCTGCACCCAGCACCAACTACCCCTAAACTGCACCCAGCATCGTCTACCCCTAACCTGCACCCAGCATCATCTACCGCTAACCTGCACCCAGCATCATCTACCCCTAACCTGCACCCAGCATCATCTACCCCTAACCTGCACCCAGCACCATCTACCCCTAACCTGCACACAGCACCATCTACCCCTAACCTGCACCCAGCATCATCTACCCCTAACCTGCACCCAGCACCAACTACCCCTAAACTGCACCCAGCATCGTCTATCCCTAACCTGCACCCAGCATCATCTACCGCTAACCTGCACCCAGCATCATCTACCCCTAACCTGCACCCAGCACCATCTACCCCTAACCTGCACACAGCACCATCTACCCCTAACCTGCACCCAGCATAATCTACCCCTAACCTGCACACAGCATCATCTACCCCTAACCTGCACCCAGCATCATCTACCCCTAACCTGCACCCAGCGTCGTCTCTCCCTAACCTGCACCCAGCATCATCTACACCTAACCTTCACCCAGCGTCATCTCCCCCTAACCTGCACCCAGCATCGTCTCCCCCTAACCTGCACCCAGCATCATCTACCCCTAACCTACTTGGCATAGAGAATGAGCGCTACAGCCTGCCTTCCAAATGGGAGAGATCATTGCGTCTCGGCAGACAGCCACCACCCGCCTGAAACTGGGCAGCCCAAGTCAGGTGCCACGCCGCCCCGTCCACCTCTTCCAAAGTGTGCTTGGAGCTTAGGGCCATTGCCCGATAAGTAGAGTGTAAAACCAGACCAAGCAACATGACAGAAAGGAAAGAAGGCACCAGCCCTTCACTTTGCAAGCTGGAACGTCAGAACCATGTGTTTGGGTCTGCCAGAAGATCACATGCAGCTCGATGACCCTCGGAAGACAGTCATTATCAACAATGAGCTGAATAGACTTAATGTGGACATTGCAGTACTTCCTTCCTGCAAGATGACTGAGGGACCAAGACTATACTTTTTACTGGCAGGGTCGAGACCCAGAAGAGCCAAGACAGCATGGAGTTGGTTTTGCTATCAGAAAGCCCTTGCTCAGAATGATAGAACCAACCGCTAATGGCTCGGAATGCATACCGTCTGCAGGTCCTAGACCAGAACATCTGCTCAGCATATAGGCTCCAACACTGTTCCTTACCCACCATATAAGTGTCTCCAGCATCGCTATATAGCAACTTGTCTTTAAGTGTCTAATACCATCAGTATAGAGCAATGTGTCTATAGATGTCGAATACCATCAGTATGTAGCAATGTATCTATAGGTAACTAATCCATAGTTGTCTAATACCATTAATATATAGTAACGTGCCTGTAGGTGTTTCATACCATCAGTATATAAAAATGTTCTAGAAGTGTCTCATACCACCAGTATATAACAATGTTCGATAGGTATCTCATACCATCGGTATATAGCAATGTGTCTATAGGTGACTAATATCATCAGCATATAGTAATGTGTCTGTAGGTAACTAATCCCATCGGCATTAGCAATGTGTCTATAGGTGTCTCTGCCATCAGTATATAACAACTTTTCTATTGGTGTCTAATACCATCAGTATATAGCAACATGTCGATAGGTGTCTAATACCATCAGTGTATAGCAATGTGCCTATAGATGTTGTCATGTGAAAGTACCCTTTAAGAAATGGGTATTTAAGAAATGTACCTTTAAGAAATGGAGCTGCTCATGTTACTGGAGTGATGTCAGAGTGTGGGTGGAGCTGAGCTCTACTTCTGCTTTTTTAGTTTCAGTTTGAGCAGAGCTTGGGTGTGTCTGTGAGCTGCACTGCTGTTGCTCTGTGACATCCAAAGACTATCTATGGATCATTTGGGTGAACTCAGACTTGTAAAAAAGGTCTCGGTATTGAATATAAATTTAATGTGCTCCTGTTTGAACGTTTGTTAAGTCTTTTGGATGGTAAAAGGACAGCATACAGATTACTTAGTGTTGTATTCTTTGGGGTGTGTATTTGATTTACTGGTTGCTAAGATATTCACTGTTTGTTTTAAAAAGGTTAACTTGAGTTCATAGAATAAACATAGAATCATAGAATTTACAGTGCAGAAGGAGGCCATTCAGCCCATCGAGTCTGCACCGGCCCTTGGAAAGAGCGCTCCACCCAAGCCCCACACCTCTAGCCTATCCCACTTTATCCCCGTAACCCAGTAACTCCACTTAACCTTTTTGGACACGAAGGGCAATTTGGAACAGCCAATCCACCTAGCCCGCACATCTTTGGACTGTGGGAGGAAACTGGAGCACCCGGAGGAAACCCACGCAGACACGGGGAGAACGTGCAGACTCGGCACAGACATTGCTCTAGCCAGGAATCGAACCTGGGACACTGGAGCTGTGAAGCAACTGTGCTAACCACTATGCTACCGTGCTGCCCAAAACATTGTTTTGTTTTAAAAACCACTGGTCCATTTTCTGCTGTACCATACCTGTACAGTAAGCCGTGTGATCCCCATACCACAATCTATTAAAAGTTGTGCGTCAGGTGAACTCCATGATACACTTTGGGATTCTCTAAACCCTGGCCTATAACAATGTCTAATACGATCAGTATATAATAATATGTCTATAGGCAACTAATCCCATTGGTCTATAGCAATGTGTCTATAGGTGTCTCATACCATCAATATATAGCAACATGTTTATAGGTGTCTAATCCCATCAGTATATAACAACATGTCTAGTAGTGTTTAAACCCATCGGTATATAGCAACTTGACTGTAGGTGAATAATATTATGCAACCTGTCTATAGGTGTCTAATACCATCAGTATAGAGCAATGTGTCTATAGGTATCTCCATCATCAGTATATAGCAATATATGCATAGGTAACAAATCTCATCGGTATATAGAAACATGTCTATAGGTGCCTAATACCATCAGTATAGAGCAATGTGTCTATAGGTGTCTAATACCAACAGTATATAGCAACATATGTAACTAATACCAACAGTATATAACAAAATATCTCTAGGTGTCTAAACCATCAGTATTTAGAAATGTTCCATAGGTGTCTCATACCATCAGTATAGAAAAATGTGCCTATGGATGTCTAATTTCATCAGTATATAGAAACGTGTCTATAGGTAACTAATCCCATCAGAATATGGCAACATACTATAGGTGTCTTAATACCATCAGTATACAGAAATGTTCTATAGGTGTTTTATACCTTCAGTAAAGAGCAATCTGCCTCCTTTCATCAGTAAATAGAAATGTTCTATAGGTGTCTCATAACATCAGTATATATAAATATTCTATAGGTGTCTCATGCCATCAGTATATAGGAATGTGTCTATAGGTGTCTAATTCTATCAGTATATAGAAATGTTCTATAGGTGTGTCATTCCATCAGTATATAACAATGTTCTATAGGTGCCTAGTACCATTAGTCTTTGGCAATGTTTTCTTGATTTCTGCCATTCATTAGTGACTATGCTCTCACTTCTGAAAGAAAAGGATGTTGGATTAGGCCCCACTGCATTAGGCTTAATTGAGTAATGCTGGCTATCATTGTAGAGAGGTACTAACGGGCTGCTGCACTGTCTTTCAAATAAGATATCGAACCTAGTGCCAGTCTTCCCTCGCAACTGAATGTGAGAGATTCAATGACACTCGACTGAAGACGAGCTGGTGAATGTCCCTTAGTTTCTTGGGCCAACATTTATCCCTCAATCAACATTGCTAAAACAGATAATCTGATCATTTAGCTGATTGTTCTTTGTCCGAGCTCACTGTGCACTGATTGGTTGTAATGTTTCCTACACTGTAATGGTGACTATAAATCTGTATTGGCTGTAAAATCATGAGATCAAGGAAGTGTCATAATATCCACGCATGTATATAATGAGATGCAGACAGGCAGTGATTGACACACAGGATGACCAGTAAGCACACAGCACAGTGCAGCCAATCACCAGACAGGACACCACCACTATAAAGCCAGAGGGCACTAGGTTTCCCGCTCTCTCTGGACCCAGCCACTGAGACAGTCAGAGTCCATGAGCTAGCAAGTGCAAACACCATGCGGTAGCTAGTAAGTCCGGTCAGGCTACTACAAGGTTTCCAGTCAGTTCAGTATAGTGTCGACCCACAGCTGAATATGTATATCAGTTCTATCGTTGAATGAAACAGTGTTGGATCTTCTCCAGTGTTAGACATCTGTTTCTAACTTCACTGCATCGAGTGCAGTCCACATCAAACCTACCTGCCTAACACATCATGGTACCAGAGTGATACTGCTCTTGACGGACCTACCTCGAGTGAATCAGCATTGACCAGCAAGCAGCCATCCGGTGAAATGGAAAACATCCAGCCTCCTCCACAGCTCCGCATCTCCGGCAACCTCGGCGCAAATTGGAAGATCTTCAAGCAAAAGTTCCTCTTGTACATCGAGGCCTCCGACCTCGAAGCAGCATCGGATGCCAGGAAGATCGTGCTATTTCTCTCTGTCATAATATCCACGCATATATATAATGAAGTGCAGACAGGCAGTGATTGACACACAGGATGACCAGTAAGCACACAGCACAGTGCAGCCAATCACCAGACAGGAAACCACCACTACAAAGCCAGAGGGCACTGGGTTTCCCGCTCTCTCTGGGCCCAGCCACTGAGACAGTCAGAGTCCACGAGCTAGCACAGTGCAAACACCATGCGGTAGCTAGTAAGTCTGGTCAGGCTAGTACAAGGTCTCCAGTCAGTTCAGTATAGTGTCGACCCACAGTTAAATATGTATGTTAGTTCTATCGTTCATTAAAACCGTGTTGGATCTTCTACAGTGTTAGAGGTCTGTTTCTCGCATCGCTGCATCAAGTGCAGTCCACACCGAACCGACCTGCCGAACACATCATGGTACCGCGGAGCGATACTGAAAATTGATGGACCTACCTCGAGTGAATCAGCATTGACCAGCAAGCAGCCATCCGGTGACATGGAAAACATCCAGCCTCCTCGTCAACGCCGCATCTCCAGCAACCTCGGTGCATATTGGAAGCTCTTCAAGCAAAAGTTCATCTGGTACATCGAGGCCTCCGACCTCGAAGCAGCATCGGATGCCAGGAAGATCGCGCTATTTCTCTCCACTGCGGGGGGCCACGCCATCCACATCTACAACTCCCTCACGTTCTCTGACGGCGAAGACAAAACAAAATTCAAAACAGTCCCGCTGAGGTTTGACAGCCACTGCGACATTGAGGTGAATGAGAGCTTTGAACGGTAAGTTTTCCAGCAGAGGCTTCAGGGTAAGGATGAACCTTTTCAGTCCTTCGTCACCCATCTCCGCATCCTAGCGCAGTCATGTAACTATGACTCAACGGCTGTTTCCATGATCCGGGATCAGATTGTTTTCGGGGTCCACTCCGACTCCCTTCGGCAGCAGCTCCTGAAAGTCAAACAGTTGACCTTCTCTGTCGCTATCGAGACGTGCGTTGTCCATGAGCATGCTAAGAATTGTTACTCCCACATCAGGGCGGCAGAAACTGCGAAGCTGGCCTCCCACGAGGCGGAACGGATGCAGGCCATTGCACAAATGCAGGGCCTGTGCATCGAGGAGAGTGGTCGTTTCGCGCGCTTTTCCCGGGTCCCTGTGCATGCGCGTCACGACGAGCCCGACAACCCGACTGCGCAGGCACGTACGTCGACCGACCGCACTGCGCATGTGCGATGGCGCATGGAATGCGCTGACGTTGGAGTCATGACGTGTCCGAATTGTGGCTCCGCCCATTTAAAGCGGCAATGTCCGGCAAAAGGACGCGGTGTCTACAGTGTGGCGAGCTTGGCCACTATGCAGCCCTTTGCAGATCTGCTCCACCGCTCAGCAGCCAGCGATCCCAGCTGTGGTGCAGAAGTGTCCGCTCAATACAACAAGGCATGCCAGATTACGATCCCGACAGCCCAACGGACCTTGATGCTGAGTGCCTCAAGTCCCCATACCGAGTGGGCATCATAACTACACATGTGCTGCCTTCCACCACACTTACGCAACGCCTCTCGATCCTCAGTGTGGATCCCGACGACGAGTGGTCTGCTGTCCTCACAGTGAACAAGGCCCGCATCCGGTTCAAACTGGACACCGGCGCATTGGCGAACCTCATCTCGATATCCAACCTCGATACCAGCCGCGCCAGACCAAGTATTCTTCCACCGGCCTGCCAGCTCCTTGACTACAATGGCAACGCCATAGCTGCCAGTGGCTCGTGTCAACCTGAGGTATCCAATAAGGCGATCAAGGCGACGCTGCGGTTTGAAATCGTCGGGCCTGACAGAGCATCTCTGCTCGGTGCTCGTGCCTGCAAGCTCCTGAACCTTGTTCAACGTGTCCACACCATATCATCACCACCGGCGACGGCCTCGCCCGAAACTTGTAAGCCGACATAGATGACATCATCACGCAGTACTACTGCGTATTCGACGGAATGGGCACGCTCCCATACCAATACAAAATCCTGCTCAAGCCGAACGCCACCCCTGTAATTCATGCACCTCGCCGGGTGCCGGTGCCCTTCAAGGATCGTCTGAAGAAGCAATTACAGGACCTCCAAGACCAGGGCATCATATCAAAAGTCACAGAGCCCACAGACTGGGTCAGCTCCATGGTCTGCGTCAAGAAGCCGTCAGGAGAGCTTCGCATTTGCATTGACCCGAAGGATCTAAACCGCAACATCATGAGGGAGCATTACTCAATACCAAAACGAGAAGAGTTGACCAGTGAGATGGCTCATGCCAAATTCTTCACTAAGCTCGACGCCTCCAAGGGTTTTTGGCAAATACAACTGGACACGTCCAGTCGCAAGTTGTGCACGTTCAACACCCCGTTTGGTCGTTACTGCTACAACCGGATGCCTTTTGGCATCATATCTGCCTCCGAAGTATTTCATTGCATCATGGAACAGATGATGGAGGGCATCGAGGGGGTACGAGTGTACTTTGACAATGTCATTATCTGGTCCACAACGCCCCAGGAACACATCGCTCGCCTCAAAAAGGTATTCCAAAGAATCCATGAACATGGTCTTCAGCTTAACAGGGCCAAGTGCTCATTTGGTCAATCGGAGATCAAATTCCTAGGTGGCCACATCTCGCAGCAGGGGCGTGCGGCCAGACGCCGACAAGGTCTCGACGATCAACGCCATGAAGACCCCGGAGGACAAAAAGGCGGTCCTCCGCTTTCTCGGAATGGTCAACTTCCTCGGGAAATTCATTCCCAATATGGCATCCCACACCACGGCCCTCCGCCACCTCGTCAAAAAGTCGACGGAATTCCAGTGGCTGCCCATGCATGAAGAGGAATGGCGCGAGCTGAAAGCAAAGCTCACGACAGTCCCAGTCCTAGCGTTCTTCGACCCAACCATGTAAACCAAGATATCAACTGATGCAAGTCAGGACGCATTGGGGCGGTGCTCCTTCAGCGGGATGACTCCGCGTCCTGGGCTCCAGTGGTGTATGCCTCCAGGGCCATGACGCCCACTGAGCAACGGTACGCTCAGATTGCAAGGAGTGTCTGGGCCTCCTAACAGGGATAGTCAAGTTCCACGACTATGTTTATGGCCTGCCGAAATTCACGGTAGAGACGGACCACAGGCCTCTAGTCCACGTAATCCAGAAGGATTTAAACGGCATGACACCTCGGTTACAGAGTATTCTTCTAAAGCTACGCCGCTACGACTTTGAACTTGTCTACACGCCAGGCAAAGAGCTGATCATTGCAGATGCCCTGTCCAGGTCCATTACCACACCGCATGAACAAAGTGACTTCATCTGCCACATAGAAGCCCAAGTGCAGTTGTGTGCCTCGAACCTTCCGGCCTCTGACGAACGGGTGGTGCAAATTCATGAGGAGACAGCCACGGCTTCTCTGCTGCAGCGTGTGATGCAGCACCTCAGCAGTGGCTGGCAGAAGGGACAATGTCCCCAGTTCTATAACGTAAAAGATGACCTGACGGTGGTGGAGGGAATCCTTCTGAAACTCGACAGAATCGTAATTCCTCAGAGTATGCATGCTATGGTGCTGGGTTAACTCCATGAGGGTCACCTTGGGGTCGAGAAATTCCGACACAGAGCTTGGGAGGCAGTCTATTGGCCGGGCATCAGCCAGGACATTGCCGACACAGTCCTCAACTGCCCTACCTGTCAGAAGTTTCAACCAGCTCAACCCAAGGAAACGCTGCAACAGCACGAGATCGTGACCTCTCCGTGGTCCAAAGTCGGTGTAGACATTTTCCACGCCAAGGGGTGTAACTACATACTCCTGGTCGACTACGTTTCCAGTTACCCAGAAGTAGTGAAACTGCCTGACCTCACGTCGAAGGCGGTAATCAAATCCTGCAAAGAAACGTTCACCAGCCATGGGATACCGTTCACGGTAATGAGTGACAACGGTCCTTTCTTTTACAGCCAGGAATGGTCTGACTTTGCACAGTCCTACAACTTCCGTCATGGTACCTCCAGTCCCCACTACCCGCAGTCAAACGGGAAGGCCGGAAAAGGGATCCACATTGTAAAGCGGCTGCTGTGCAAAGCTGCAGATTCAGACTCCGATTTTAACCTGGCGATGCTGCCATACAGGGCAACCCCACTGTCCACTGGATTGTCTCCAGCCCAGATGCTCATGAATCGCACTCTGAGGACCACAGTTCCAGCCATCCACGTTCCCGACCTTGACCACCTCACGGTCCTACAGAAAATGCAGCAGTCAAAGGCCCAACAGAAAACCACGTACGATGCCCATGCCACGGATCTGCCCGAGCTTGCCCCAGCTGATCATGCTTGCGTATAGTTGCCTGAGGGCGGCTGGTCAACCACAGCTGTTGTTCTCAAACAAGTGACCCCAAGATCATTCCTTGTCCGCATGGCTGATGGCTCCCTGCTACGGCACAACAGACGGGCATTGCGAAGAGTTCCACGCCCGCTACCTGACCGGCGTGCCCGCCGCCTACGATGCCTGCTCCGGACGTACCCTACCACGAGGTCACCAATCTACCAGCAATCCTGCCGGTCCACGCGCCCACCGCGATGCCAGCGATCCCGCATCTCCAAGCGCAGTTGGCTCCTAATCCGCCTCTGCAGCGATCAACAAGAATTCGTCGCCCACCACAAAGACTAAATCTACAGACTGAGCTTATGTAGATTTTTGTGACTTCACCAATTGGACCTCTGTAAATATTGTTTTGTTTGCCATATATCTGCACTATCGCAACCTTCCCATGTATATACGTTTGTTTAGACATCTTTCTGTATATAGTCAGGCGCATATATATATATATATATTTATAAGCATCCACATCTTAGTATTTATTTTAGAAAAAAAAAGGGGGCGGAGATGTCATAATATCCACGCATGTATATAATGAGATGCAGACAGGCAGTGATTGACACACAGAATGACCAGTAAGCACACAGCACAGTGCAGCCAATCACCAGACAGGACACTACCACTATAAAGCCAGAGGGCACTAGGTTTCCCGCTCTCTCTGGGCCCAGCCACTGAGACAGTCAGAGTCCACAAGCTAGCACAGTGCAAACACCATGCGGTAGCTAGTAAGTCTGGTCAGGTTAGTACAAGGTCTCCAGTCAGTTCAGTATAGTGTTGACCCACAGTTAAATATGTATGTTAGTTCTATCGTTCAATAAAACCGTGTTGGATCTTCTACAGTGTTAGAGGTCTGTTTCTCACATCGCTGCATCAAGTGCAGTCCACACCGAACCGACCTGCCTAACACATCACTCTCCACCGCGGGGGACCACGCCATCCACATCTACAACTCCCTCACGTTTGCTGACAGCGAAGACAAAACAAAATTCAAAACAGTCCTGCTGAGGTTTGACAACCACTGCGACTTTGAGGTGAGTGAGAGCTTTGAATGGTACGTTTTCCAGCAGAGGCTTCAGGGTAAGGATGAACCTTTTCAGTCCTTCGTCACCCATCTCCGCATCTTAGCGCAGTCATGTAACTATGACTCGACGGCTGATTCCATGATCCGGGATCAGATCGTTTTCGGGGTCCACTCTGACTCCCTTCAGCAGCAGCTCCTGAAAGTCAAACAGTTGACCCTCTCTGTCGCTATTGAGACGTGCGTTGTCCATGACCTTGCTAAGAATCGTTACTCCCACATCAGTATGGCAGAAACTGCAAAGCTGGCCTCCCACGAGGCGGAATGGGTGCAGGCCATTGCACAAATGCAGGGCCTGAGCATCGAGGAGAGTGGTCGTTTCGCGCGCTTTTCCCGGGTCCCTGTGCATGCGCGCCACGACCAAGTGGACGACGAGCCCGACAACCCGACTGCGCAGGTGTGTACGTCGACCGACCGCACTGCGCATGCGCGATGGCACACGGAACGCGCTGACGTCGGCGTCATGACGTGTCCGAATTGTGGCTCCACCCATTTAAAGCGGCAATGTCCGGCAAAAGGACACCGGTGTCTACAGTGTGGCAAGCTTGGCCACTATGCAGCCCTTTGCAGATCTGCTCCACCGCTCAGCAGCCAGCGATCCCAGCTGTGGTGCAGAAGTGTCCGCTCAATACAACAAGGCATGCCAGATTACCATCCCGACAGCGCAACGGACCCTGATGCTGAATGCCTCAAGTCCCCATACCGGGTGGGCATCATAACTACACATGCGCTGCCTTTCACCACACCTATGCACCTGGCGCAACGCCTCTCGATCCTCAGTGTGGATCCCGACGATGAGTGGTCTGCTGTGCTCACAGTGAACAAGGCTCGCATCCGGTTCAAACTGGACATCGGCGCATCAGCGAGCCTCATCTCAAAATCCGACCTCGATACCAGCCGCGCCAGACCAAGCATTCTTCCACCGGCCTGCCAGCTCCTTGACTACAGTGGCAACGCCATAGCTGCCAGTGGCTCCTGTCAACTGGAGGTATTCAACAAGGCGATCAAGGCGACGCTGCGGTTTGAAACCGTCGGGCCTGACAGAGCATCTCTGCTCGGTGCTCGAGCCTGCAAGCTCCTGAACCTGGTTCAGTGAGTCCACACCATGTCATCATCACCGGCGATGGCCTCGCCCGATGGAAACTTTCAAGCTGACATAGATGACATTATCACGCAGTACCGCAGTGTATTCGATGGAATGGGCACGCTCCCATACCGATATAAAATCCTGCTCAAGCCGAACGCCACCCTGGTAATTCATGCATCACACCGGGTGCCGGCACCCCACAATGATCATCTGAAGAAGCAATTACAGGACCTCCAAGGCCAGGGCATCATATCGAAGGTCACAGAGCTGACTGGGTCAGCTCCATGATCTGTGTCAAGATGCCGTCAGGGGAGCTTCGCATTTGCATTGACCCTAAGGATCTAAACCGCAACATCATGAGGGAGCATTACTCGGTACCAAAACGTGAAGAGTTGACCAGTGAGATGGCTCATGCCAAAATCTTTACTAAGCTGGACGCCTCCAAAGGTTTTTGGCAAATACAGCTGGACGCGTCCAGCCGCAAGCTGTGCACGTTTAACACCCCGTTCGGTCGCTACTTCTACAACCGGATGCCTTTTGGGATCATATCTGCCTCCGAAGTATTTCACCGCATCATGGAGCAGATGATGGAGGGCATCGAGGGGGTGCGAGTATACGTTGACGACGTAATTATCTGGTCCACAACGCCCCAGGAACACATCGCTCGCCTCAAGAAGGTATTCCAGAGAATTCATGAACATGGTCTCCAGCTCAACAGGGCCAAGTGCTCATTTGGTCAATCGGTTTTAAGTTCCTGGGTGACCACATCTCGCAGCAGGGCGTGCGGCCAGATGTCGACGAGGTCTCGGCGATTAACGCCATGGAGACCCCGGAGGACAAGAAGGCAGTCCTCCGCTTTCTCGGGATGGTCAACGTTGTCGTGTTGGGTGTTCTGGTTCACAAACAAGCCAACAATGCTGGAAGTGGTGTAACGCTATTTTATTAACTGTTCAACTATGCTAACATACTGTAAACGTGGGTATGAGCAATACCAGCTTAACTGTGGACCCTTTTCTATCACTAGCTATGGTGAGGCACTCAACAAATGGTGAATGTCTGAGAGGCAGGCTGTGAGCTCTGTGCTCTGAGCTGGCTGCTGCTAGAATGAGCGGGAACTCTCCTGTCCCCTGTCTTTATAGTGCTTGTGCTCTCACTGGTGATTGGCTGCGGTGTTATGTATGCTGGTTGGTCCTACTGCTTGTCCATCAGTGTGTGTATGCGATTGCACCATAATATACTGATGTATATTATGACATCCCCCATTTTTACAAAGAACATGTGCCTATGTGAGAATAAATAATGTGTAATGAGTATATCTGACCATGTGTGTGCAGTATTTACATAACTATGTACATGAGGCTAGTCTATATACACAGGAAGGTGCCTGGTGCAGAGAAAAGAAAAACATGGTGTTACACCAACAACAAAACTAATAACGAATGCTATAAACAAACTAGTGAAATGCTGAAACAGGATGAAAGACCAAAGCATTGAGTCCAACATTGTAAGGCTCATAAATCAAGTCTCTGAGGTGGGCGACGAATTTGGGTTGACCGCCTCAAGGGTGGTTCAGGATCCACCGGCTGAGGAATGGGCCGGGCCACGGCCAAGTGAGGAGGAGGCAGGGTATCCGGAAGCTCAACAAAGTCCAGGTCGGGGACAACAGGAGGGTGTGGCACCGGTGGAGGATCGCGTAGCGAGCGTGGAACCAGACGAAGGGCACGCCGATTGCGGCGGCGACTGGAGCCATCAGGCAGACGAACCAGGAATGAGCGGGGAGCCACCAGCCGAAGAACCACAGCAGTCGCAGACCAGCCACCCTCCGGAAGATGGATTCGGACGTTGTCACCTGGCGCCAGAGCAGGAAGATCAGTCGCTTGAGCTTCATGCGCCGCCTTGTGCTGCGCGCGAGACTGTTGCATCCGCTGAAGGACCGGAGCATGGTTGAGGTCTGGGTCGTGAATGGACGGTACAGTGGTCCTGAAGGTGTGACCCATCAGCAGCTGGGCTGGCGACAGGCCTGTGGAGAGAGGGCCGAACGATAGGCCAGCAAGGCGAGGCAGAAGTCGGATCCTGCATCAGCAGCCTTGCAGAGGAGCCCCTTTACGATGTGGACTCCCTTTTCTGCTTTACCATTTCACTGGGTGTGCAGGGGACTGGACGTCACGTGTACAAAGTTGTACCTGCTGGCAAAGTTAGACCATTCCTGGCTCGCGAAGCAGGGGCCATTGTCCGACATCACAGTGAGTGGGATGCCGTGACGAGCAAAGGTCTCTTTGCAGGCACGGATAACAGCCGATGACGTGATGTCGTGCAGGCGTACGACCTCGGGATAGCTGTAAAAATAATCAACTATGAGAACATAGTCCCTGCCGAGCGCATGGAACAGGTCCACGCCTACCTTAGATCAAGGCAGCCGCTGAAGGACCGGAGCATTGTGCCAATTGTACCAATGCATAGGGCAGCACGGTAGCATTGTGGATAGCATAAATGCTTCACAGCTCCAGGGTCCCAGGTTCGATTCCGGCTTGGGTCACTGTCTGTGCGGAGTCGGCACATCCTCCCCGTGTGTGTGTGGGTTTCCTCCGGGTGCTCCGGTTTCCTCCCACTGTCCAAAGGTGTGCGGGTTAGGTGGATTGGCCATGCTAAATTGCCCATAGTGTCCAAAATTGCCCTTAGTGTAGGGTGGGGTTACTGGGTTATGGGGATAGGGTGGAGGTGTGGACCTTGGGTAGGGTGCTCTTTCCAAGAGCCGGTGCAGACTCGATGGGCCGAATGGCCTCCTTCTGCACTGTAAATTCTATGAAAGGGGACGTGAGCAACTCATGGGGCTGAAGGGTCTCCCGTGGTTGGGCCGGCTGGAACCGCTGACAGGTGGGGCAATTGAGCACAGTGTTGGCGATGTCCTCATTGATGCCAGGCCAGTAGACAGCCTCTCGGGCCCTCCGTCGGCACTTCTCTACGCCGAGATGGCCCTCGTGCAGCTGCTCTAAAACCAGGTGATGCATGCTGTGTGGGATCACGATGCGGTCCAGCTTCAGGAGGATGCCATCAACGACTGCCGGATCGTCTTGAATATTATAGAACTGCGGGCATTGTCCCTTGAGCCATCCATCAGTCATGTGGCACATCACACGTTGTAGCAGGGGGTCAGCCGCAGTCTCACGGCGAATGTGGGTTAGGCGTTCATCCGTGGCTGGCAGGTTGGCGGCCATGAATGCCACATGGGCGTCGACTTGGTAAACGAACCCCTCTGGGTCGGCCGGAGTGGTGACTGCCCTGGACAGAGCGTCGGCGATGATCAGGTCCTTTCCTGGTGTGTACACGAGCTGGAAATCGTATCTCCGGAGCTTGAGCAGAATGCGTTGTAGGCGAGGGGTCATGTCATTGAGGTCATTTTGGATGATGCCGACCAGCGGGCGATGGTCGGTCTCCACAGTGAACTGGGGAAGGCCATACACGTAGTCATGGAACTTGTCGACACCGGTCAACAGGCCGAGGCACTCCTTCTCGATTTGCGCATAGCGCTGCTCTGTGGGGGTCATGGCCCGTGACGCATAGGCGACAGGGGCCCATGATGAGACGTCATCTTGTTGCAGGAGGACCACCCCAATGCCGGATTGGCTAGCGTCCGTTGATATTTTCGTCTCCCTTGCAGGATCGAAAAACGCCAATACCGGGGCGATGGTCAGCTTGACCTTGAGCTCCTCTCATCCACGCTGATGGGCGGGAAGCCAGTGGAAGTCCGTTGTCTTCCTAATTAGGTTGCGGAGAGCCGTGGTGTGGGAAGCGAGGTTAGCGATGAACCTTCCTAGGAAGTTGACCATTCCTAAGAACCGGAGCACCACCTTCTTATCCGCCGGCTTCTGCATGATCGTGATGGCTGCCACCTTGTCCGCATCTGGCCGCACACCCAACCGGGAGATGTGGTCTCCTAAAAACTTGAGTTCGGTCTGGCCGAAGGAACATTTGGCTCTGTTGAGGCGCAGGCCTTGGTCCCGTATTCGCTTAAAAACGCATTGGAGGCGACTGATATGCTCCTGCGGGGTGGTGGACCAAATGATGATGTCGTCCACATAGACGCGCACACCCTCGATGCCCTCCATCATCTGCTCCATGATGCGGTGGAACACTTCAGATGCTGATATGATTCCAAATGGCATTCTATTGTAGCAGTACCTGCCAATTGGGGTGTTGAAAGTACACAGCTTTCTGCTGGACTTGTCCAATTGAATCTGCCAGAAGCCCTTTGATGCATCCAGTTTGGTGAATATGTTGGCTCGAGCCATCTCGCACGTGATCTCCTCACGCTTGGGGATAGGGTAATGCTCCCGCATGATGTTACGATTTAAATCCTTTGGGTCGATATAGATCCGGAGCTCGCCGGAAGGCTTCTTGACGCACACCATAGAACTGACCCAGTCGGTTGGTTCCGTAACTCTGGAAAGCACTCCTTGGTCCTGGAGGTCCTGCAGCTGCTGCTTAAGGCGGTCCTTGAGGGGTGCTGGGACTCTGCGAGGTGCATGAACCACAGACGTGGCGTCCTGTTTGAGCAGGATTTTGTATGTGTAGGGAAGTGTGCCCTTGCCTTCGAAGACATCTCGGTGTTGAGTGATGATGGCACTTAGTTGCGCCCTGAAGTCCGCATCTTGGAAGTCAGACGTGTCCTCTGGAGAGAGGGAATGTACGCGCTGCACGAGGTTGAGGAGCTTGCACGCCTGTGCGCCTAGCAGGGAGTCCTTTGAGGAGCTCACGATCTCGAAGGGTAGAGTGACTTTTCGTGAGTTGTGCGTCACCTCGAATTGGCATGACCCGGTGGCGGGGATGATGTTACCTTTATAGTCGACCAGTTGGCAATTGGATGGAAGAATTGCTGGCTTGATCCCCAGGGTTTGAAATGCTGACCATGCGAGGAGATTGGCGGAAGCACCAGTGTCCAGACGGAATCTGATCTGGGATCGGTTGACCGTCAGGGTGGCACACCACTCGTCGTCCGGATCAATGCTGTGCACCAACAGCGGCTGGTGCTTTCGATTCGGGGACAGCCTGTTCTTGGTTATGACAGCGACTCGAAAAGGCTCCCTGTCCTCGGTGTCACTGGTCTGCATGAAGTCAGGGTTGGACTCGGTGAAGGTGGGTTGGATTGCCCGAACATTCCTGCGAGGCTGGTTAACTCGTTGCGAGTTGGCAGGCTGGGCTGCTCGACAGCAGGCAGCATAGTGGCCAAGCCTGCCACAGCGTAGGCACTGTCGCGATTTTGCAGGGCATTGCCGCTTTAAGTGGGCGGAGCCACAGTTGCCGCACGTCGTGACGTCAGTGCGTTCGTTGTGCCACTGCGCATGCGCGGTACAGTCTTGCATGGTGCGGGCCTGTGCATCGCGTTCCTCCACGTCACCGTCCCCTCGTTTGGCTCGTACAAGCGCGGGAGGCCTCGGAAAGTGCGTGAAATGGCCGCCCTCCTCCAGACTGCGGCCCGGGAGATGTTCGATCGTTTGGACCCGTTCCGCCTCATGGGGCCCTTGCCGCGCCATTTCAGCTCCCTGTATGTAGGAGTACCGGCTGGTGGCATTCTCATGCAGGACACAGATCTCGATGGCAGTCGCTAGGGTTAGTTGCTTAACTTTAAGGAGCTGCTGACGCAGGGTGTCCGACATGACCCCAAAAACAATCTGGTCGCGTATCATGGAGTCGGAGGTGGGCCCGTAGCCGCAGGATTGCGCGAGAATGCGGAGGTGTGTTAAATAGGATTGGAAAGACACGTCCTTACCCTGCAAGCGCTGCTGGAACAGGTACCTTTCAAAGCTTTTGTTGACTTCAACACTGAAGTGTGTGTCGAATTTGAGGAGCACCGTCTTGTACTTGGTCTTGTCGTCGTCGTCCGCGAATGTCAGGGAGTTAAAGATGTGGATGGCATGTTGCCCAGCCGTGGAGAGAAGAAGGGCTATCTTCCTGCTGTCCGATGCATTCTCCCTGTCCGTGGCCTCGAGGAAGAGCTGGAAGCGCTGTTTAAATATCTTCCAATTTACCCCGAGACTGCCAGCGATGCGTAGCGGCGGCGGCGGGTTGATGTTCTCCATGCTGTAGGATGCCGGAATGCTGAGAAGTTGCAGGTAGGTCTCACAAGTGCTAGATTGCGGCCACTCCTTGTACCATGTCGTGTTGGGTGTTCTGGTTCACAAAGAAGCCAACAATGCTGGAAGTGGTGTAACGCTATTTTATTAACTGTTCAACTATTCTAACATACTGTAAATGTGAATATAAGCAATACCAGCTTAACTGCGGACCCTTTCCTATCACTAGCTATGGTGAGGCACTCAGCACATGGTGAATGTCTGTGATGCAGGCTGTGAGTTCTGTGCTCTGAGCTGGCTGCTGCTAGAATGAGCGGGAACTCTCCTGTCCTCTGTCTTTATAGTGCTTGTGCTCTCACTGGTGATTGGCTGCGGTGGTATGTATGCTGGTTGGTCCTACTGCATGTCCATCAGTGTGTGTATGTGATTGCACCATAATGTACTGATGTATATTATGACAAACGTCCTTGGGAAATTCATTCCCAATATGGCATCCCACAACACGGCCCTCCGCCATCTCTTCAGAAGTCGACGGAATTCCAGTGGCTGCCCACGCATGAAGAGGAATGGTGTGAGCTGAAAGCAAAGCTCACCACAGCCCCGGTTCTAGCGTTCTTCGACCCAACCAAGGAAACCAAGATATCGACTGATGCAAGCCAGGACGCCATTGGGGCGGTGCTCCTCCAGCGAGATGACTCCTCGTCCTGGGCTCCAGTGGCGTATGCCTCCAGGGCCATGACGCCCACTGAGCAACGGTACGCTCAGATTGAGAAGGAGTGTCTGGGCCTCCTGACAGGGATAGTCAAGTTCCACGACTACGTTTATGGACTGCCAAAATTCACGATAGAAAAGGACCACAGGCCTCTAGTCCATATAATCCAGAAGGATTTAAATTACATGACACCTCGGTTACAGCGAATTCTTCTTAAGCTCCGCTGCTACGACTTCGAACTTTTATACATGCCAGGCAAAGAACTGATCGTTGCCGATGCCCTGTCCAGGTAGAATACCACACCATGTGAACAAAGTGACTCCATCTGCCATATAGAAGCCCAAGTGCAGTTGTGTGCCTCGAACCTTCCGGCCTCTGACGAACAGGTGGTCGAAATCCGTGAGGAGACGGCCAAGGATCCTCTGCTGCAGCATGTGATGCAGCACCTTACCAATGGCTGGCAGAAGGGACAATGTCCCCAGTTATATAACATAAAAGACGACCTAACGGTGGTGGAGGGAATCCTTCTGAAACTCAACAGGATTGTAATTCCTCAGAGCATGTGGGCTATGGTACTGGGCCAACTCCATGAGGGTCACCTTGGGGTCGAGAAATGCCGACGCAGAGTTCGGGAGGCGGTCTATTGGCCGGGCATCAGCCAGGACATTGCCGACACAGTCCTCAACTGCCCTACCTGTCAGAAGTTTCAACCAGCTCAACCCAAGGAAATGCTGCAACAGCACGAGATCGTGACCTCTCCGTGGTCCAAAGTAGGTGTAGACATTTTCCATGCCAAGGGGCATGACTACGTACTCCTGGTCGACTACTTCTTCAGTTACCCAGAAGTGATGAAACTGTCCAACCTCATGTCGAAGGCGGTAATCAAAGCCTGCAAAGAGACGTTCGCCAGGCATGGGATTCCGCTCACGGTAATGAGCGACAACGGTCCTTGCTTTAACAGCCAGGGATGGTCTGAATTTGCACAGTCCTATAACGTCTGTCACGCAATCTCCAATCCCCACTACCCGCAGTCGAACGGGCAGGCCGAGAAAAGGGTCCATATTGTAAAGCAGTTGCTGTGAAAAGCTGCAGACTCAGATTCTGACTTCAACCTGGCGATGCTGGCATACAGGGCAACCCCACTGTCCACTGGGTTGTCTCCAGCGCAGATGCTCATGAATCGCACTCTGAGGACCACAGTTCCAGCCATCCATGTCCCAGACCTTGGCCACCTGACGGTCTTACAGAAAATGCAGCAGTCACTGGCCCAACAGAAAACCACGTACAATGCTCATGCCACGGATCTACCCGAGCTGGCCCCAACTGATCATGTTCGTGTCCAGTTGCCTGAGGGCGGCTGGTCAGCCACAGCTGTTGTGATCAAACAAGTGGCCCCAAGATCGTTCCTTGTCCACATGGCTGATGGCTACATGCTACGACGCAACAGATAGGCATTGCAAAGAGTTCCACGCCCGCTACCTGACCAAAGTGCCCGCCGCCTACGATACTTCCTCCGGACATACCCTGCCACGAGGCCACCGATCTACCAGCAATCCTGCCGGCCCATGCGACCACCACAATGACAGCGATTCCGCCTATCCACGTGCAGACGGCTCCTGATCCACCTCTGCGGCGATCGACAAGAATTTGTCGCCCACCACAAAGACTGAATCTGTAGACTGAATTTTGAACATTTTGTGACTTCATCGATTTAACCTCTGTAAATATTGTTTCGTTTACCATGTACCTGCACTATCGACACCTTCCTATGTATATACGTTCATTTCAACACCTTTTGTATATAGTCAGGCATATATATATACATATATATACGCACGCACACCTTAGAATTTATTTATCTAAAAAAGAAAAGTGGGGAGATGTCATAATATCCACTCATGTATATAATGAGATGCAGACAGGCAGTGATTGACACACAGGGTGACCAGTAAGCACACAACACAATGCAGCCAATCACCAGACAGGAAACCACCACTATAAAGCCAGAGGGCACTAGTTTCCCGCTCTCTCTGGACCCAGCCACTGAGACAGTCAGAGTCCATGAGCGAGCACAGTGCAAACACCATGCGGTAGCTAGTAAGTCTGGTCAGGTTAGTACAAGGTCTCCAGTCAGTTCAGTATAGTGTCGACCCACAGCTGATTATGTATATTAGTTATATCGTTGAATAAAACAGTGTTGGATCTTCTCCAGTGTTAGACGTCTGTTTCTAGCTTCCCTGCATCGAGTGCAGTCCACATCGAACCAACCTGCCTAACACATCAGAAAGTCCGATAAAACTACAAGTTCAGTCCTTTCCACCTGACACCTGAAATGCAGTATCAGAGTAAAAGGGAGTGTGGGGCTTTAAATATATTGATGTTGAAAGTGGAATATATTTCTGCTGTCTTCCCATAAAGGACAGCCACACTGTAACTTTTGGATCAGGACAGTGTCCTCTGAATTGACTCCTTCACTCTTTGGTTGAAGAACGGGAGGAGAAAATGCCGTCTTTGTATGCACTAGGCATCTCTCTGGTTCGAAAGCTGCCTTTTGTTAACAGCACAGTCTTTATCTACAATCTGGCATCCTGTCCTTAGGACGAGGGAAGAAAATTTCCACTCACCTCACGGTGAGCACTGGAAGACCGTTCCCCATTATTGCAATCACCTCAAAGCTTGGCAGCAGCCTAATTGAAACCAAACATTTTGCTTCTTCTGTGAACAAACATGGAAGAGGGAAGGAAAAAAAAAATCCCCAAAGGTTTTCCGCTCCTTCAAGGGTCTAACTGTCCACAGGTGTCTGAGGAATGTTAATGGCTCAGGGCTGTTCTCTCTGCATTTGGTAAAAATTAAAAGCACCTCTCAAACAAAGAGCCAACTGCTATAAAGTGCCTTCAGGAGGCAATTATTAGCCACTGTTAGGAAAATGTAAAACGCTTTTAAGCAGATGTCAGAAACAGATTGGGAAAGCGTAATTGAATAATGTTTCCAGAGCTAATGAAAATTTGTGTGGGGGTAGGAAGGGGGAGGAAAGATGGGGAGAGGATTTAGCTCCCGAACCAGGCACACAGTTGGATGGTCTATCTCATCAAATCTGTACAGCACAGAAGGAGAAGGAGGCCATTCAGGCTATTGAGTCTGCACCAACTCTCTGAAAGAGCACCCTGCCTGAAATGAAATTAAAATCACTTATTGTCACAAGTAGGCTTTAAATGAAGTTACTGTGAAAAGCCCCTAGTCGCCACATGTTCGGGGAGGCCGGTACGGGAATTGAACCCGCGCTGCTGGCCTGCAGTGGTCTGCTTTACAAACCAGCTATTTAGCTCTGTGCTAAACCAGCCCCAGTAGGTTTAGACCTACTAAACTAACCTAAACTAAACCTAGGCCCTCTCCCCTGCCCCATCCCCACAACCCCACCTAACATGCACATCTTTGGGCTGTGGGAGGAAACCCGAGCACCCGGAGGAAACCAACACAGACACGGGGATAATGTGCAAACTCCACACAGTCACCCAAGGCCAGAATTGAACCTGGGTCCCTGGGGCTGTGAGGCAGGAGTGCTAACCACTATGCCACTGTGCCACCCTTGGATCACGGCCTTGTGCTGGAATGACTCTCTCTCCGGCCTGGTCAGTTTCATTTGGCTGGTCCCAGACGAATCATTACAAGGTCATAAGTCAAGGGAAATAGCCACCATCAACCTATAGGAAGTGGTCATTCCCATCCAGCCTGTTGTCACAATAGAGATATCAGGAACTTTGGTCCAGAAATGGGGTCCAAGATGTAACAGGAAATTTAGGGGTTAAACTGATGGAGGGAAAAGACTGCTAGCAGCAGAGTCAGAGGGATATGCCCACAGCCTGAGTTAAATTGTCTCATTCAGACTTAACCTCATTAATGTGAATACACAGGATTCCCCAGTTCAGCCAGGATGATCCACATCCATTGTCATTCAGGACAACCTTGCTTGAGCAGCCATTATCCCATCACAGAGTCTGATGTCCTATTTGTCCATCACTGAAAGGTTAGTTACATATGAATGGCATAGCTTTGTTATTTTGTAGAAACGGGAGTGAGATATCAGGCAGCCACAATAATGATAATAGATTCAAGTCTCGCCACCTCAGGGGAGAACCTTTGTTTGAGGGGATGGATGGAGCTTAGAGAGAGAAACAGAGAGAAAGAATCCTGCCCTGAACAGGCACAGACAGAAGGCTGCGGAAATCGACCATGAAAGTTGCCACCGAAGTAGGCTTTGGTCTTTGGAAAAGGGTTCTGAACAAATGTCCCTAACAGAAGGAAAATTGCTTTATAAATGCAAGTATTGCTTTGGCCTGTCTGTGTAAGTGGCATGGTAATTGAAAGTGATGTCTAATGGGAACGAGTGTGTTAAGGTTAAGAAAGTGCATGTAATCTGTTAGTGTTGGAGCTAAAGTAAAAAATGTATTATTGTTTTATTTTCTTTCGCTATAATAAAGTTTGTTTATAAAATAACCAAGCCGTATTTCTTATATTATCACTCCTGGAAGGATTCAATATTTTCCGCACTGTCTTAAAATGTAAAAAAAGTTTTGGCATCTGATCCAGTCTCTTAGCCACTATTGAGAGCTGACCAGAGAACCGTAACACTGTGAGAGCCATGGTGGAGGGAGATGGGGGTTATGCCCACGAATATAGATATGACAGAAAGATTTCCCCTTTCAGTCCCTTGCCCTGTCCCACCATTTGATCAGATCATGGGCAGATCTGCACCTCAGCATTGCTTTTCAATTCCTTTCTCCAACATCTCTTGATATTCTTCACGAACAGAACAAAATTGGTCCAATGGATATTTCAGTATCTACCATTCAGAACATTCCGTGGTCAGTCTCCCCAATAGAAGGTACTTCCAACTACCAGAAGAAGCTGGCCAAGATACATAGAGGGTAACAGATGGCTGGCAGCGTGCTTTCAGATAGTAATTCAAGTGAGACTGAACCTTGAGTTGTTTATAAAAGTCAGCAGAATCGTGAGATTGAATTGTTTCCTCTAGTAATGCCAGATGTGTGTTCAGTTAGATACAGTTATTACAATAATATCCAATTTTTAGTTGACTTTGTATTAACCAATAAGGCATATTCAGGACAGTGAGGGTAGAGGGTTGTAGGTGAAAGGTTCAGATGGTTGATAAGTCGAATCACATCTTGAGAACATTTAATTGTAAATTGAAACAAGTTGTTCGAACCTTGAATAGAGTAGTGGCAAGGCCACTTTTGGAATATTGTGTATAGTTTAAGGCACCAAACCTTCAAAAGTTGATTTATATTTTGGAGATGGTTCAAAGAAGAGCGACATGCCATGCTGGGTTCAAAGCTACAGGAGGAAGGAGAAAGGATTTGCATTAAAATTGAACCTTATCACATCTTTAAGATGTCCAAAACCACTTTACAGACAACAGAATTGAAAACAGCCACTTTGTCATCCATAACTTGAAAATAGACAAAATGAGAGATATGTTGCTGAATCTTTTCATCTTGCCCTCATCAGGACAAATGCAAGAATTCCAAATTTCAATCAATCACAACAATTTATACTGCAGGAGAGGAGGATGCGATTGGTTGGCAAGTCGATTCTGATTGGCCAAGGTGATGTCAGGGAGAAAGCAGTAGGATCCTCAAACTCCCGGAAAACTTAAAAAAAGGAGTAGGTCTTCAACATATTCCTTTTATTTATGGAGAATGGGTCCCTGGGTATGAATGTATGTCACTTCTAGCAAGTGTAAATGAGCCATGTTTCGATCTCAACTGGGTATCTTAAATTTGTTGTTAATGTAGTTATTAGCGCACTCACGATTGTTCAGCAAGTGTTGCCCAAGCGCAAAATCACATCTAACAGTAGATGTGACATTTTAATACTGGTGCTGTCAATACTTATTCAAGATTAACCAATACACACTTAGGTATGGAGGTGATTTACACTGCAGTTTCTGTTTATTTTACTTCAGACACAAAGCTAGCTAACACCATCGATTCTGTGATCCCATAATGCACTGACTTGCAAAGTGTGGCAAGCTAGACAAGGTACACAGTACATAACATAAGAACATAGGAATTAAGAGCAGGAGGAGGCAATCCAGTCCCTCAAGCCTACCCCGCCATTCAATACGATCATGGCTGATCTCCTCTCAACCTCAACTCCACTTTCCTGCCCCTTCTCCATAACCTGTCAACCCATTACTAATTAAAAATCTGTCTATCTCCTTTTTAAAAAATATATTTTTTATTCTCCTCCTTTTTCACATTTTCTCCCAGATTTACACCCACCAACAACAAACAGTAATCAGTAACAAATATGTCAATCCCCATATCAACAACAACGATCCCATCCTCCCACCAAACCCCAAACATTAGCCCGCACGTTCACACAAACAAATGACAAAGAGGAATCAGGAATCACCCATAGTCACCATTAACACACACCGCCCCCCCTCCCCCCAACCCTCCCACCCAACCCCCCCCCAACTAATGTTCAATGTTATCCACTTCTTGAAAGTGCATGATGAATAATGCCCATGTATTGTAGAACCCCCCCATCCTTCCCCTCAGTTCAAACTTAACCTTCTCAAGTGTCAAGAATTTCAACAAGTCCCCCCGCCACGCCGGGGCACAGGGTGGAGAGGTTGCTCTCCATCCCATCAGGATCCACCTTCGGGCGATCAACGAGGCGAAGGCTACAACATCTTCCTCCGCACCCGTTTCCAACCCTGGCTGGTCTGACACCCCAAATATGAGCACCCGGGGGTCCGGGTCCAGTTTCACGTGCACCACTTTAGAAATGACCCTAAAAGCCTCCTTCCAGTAATCCTCCAGCTTTGGACAGGATCAAAACATATGAATATGGTTAGCGCCCCCCCGCCCCCCCCCCCCACCCCCCCCCCCACCCCGACCCCCACTCCCCCGCAACGTTCACACATATCTTCTACTCCTTCAAAGAATCGGCTCATCCTCTCCCTCATGAGGTGTGCTCTGTGTACCACCTTCAGCTGTATCAGCCCAAACCTCGCGCACGAGGTGGAGGCGTTCACTCTCCGGAGCACCTCACACCAGACCCCCTCCTCCATATCCTCTCCTAACTCTTCCTCCCACTTTGCTTTGATCCCTTCTCCGCTTCCAAAATAGCTCCGTAAACCACTGACACTACCCACTTCTCCAGTCCCCTGTCGTCAGCACCTCCTCCAGCAATGTGGAGGCCGGCTCCATCGGGGAGCTCTGTATCTCTTTCTGGCAAAATCTCGAACCTGCATGTTTCTAAACATTTCCCCCTGCTCCAGCCCATACTTCGCTTCCAGCTCCTTCACCCCTGCAAACCGACCCCTAAGAAACAAATCTTTTAGTGTCTTAATCCCCTTCTCCTCCCATTTCCGAAAATTTCCATCCCACCTCCATGGCTCAAATCTGTGGTTTCCCCGAATCGGCATTTCCCTTGACCCTGCCCCCAACCTGAAATGTTGGCGAAACTGCCTCCAAATTCTCAATGAAGCTATTATTACCGGACTCCCTGAGTACTTCCCCGGGGCTATCGGGAGCGGCGCTGTTGCTAGTGCTTTCAATCCCGACCCCCTGCACAAACTCTCCTCCATTCTGACCCACTGGGAATCAACCCCTCTGACCCAGCTCCGCACCTTCTCCACATTCGCCGCCCAGTAATAATACATCAGGTTCGGACGACCCAAACCCCCTGCCTGCCTTCCCCTCTCTAGCAGCACCTTTCTAACTCTGGCCACCTTCCCTCCCCAGAGGAACAAAGTAATCCTTCCCTCAATCTCTCTGAAAAAAGCCTTCGGCAGGAAAATCGGTAGGCATTGAAAATAAACAGAAATCGCTGCAGCACGTTCATTTTAACCGCCTGTACCCGACCTGCCAGTGACAGAGGGAGACCATCCCACCTTACCAGATCAGCTTTCACTCTCCCCACCAAACTAGATGTTGTACCTGCGGAGCCCCCTCCCACTCCCGGGCAACCTGCACCCCCAGGTACCTAAAGTGAGTCCCTGCCCTACGGAATGGCAGCCCCCCACCCCTGCCCCCACCCCCGGCCGAGACACCACAAAATACTCACTCTTGTCTAGATTTAGTTTGTACCTCGAGAAAGACCCAAACACTCGAAGCAGCTCCAATATTCCCCCTATCGACACACTCGGTTCCGACACGTATAACAGCAAATTATCGGCATATAAGGACACCCTATGCTCTATCCCCACCCGCACTATTCCTTTCCATGCTCCCGAACATCTTAATGTGATGGCCAATGGCTCAATCGAGAGTGCGAACAGCAGGGGGGACATAGGACATCCCTGCCTAGTCCCACAGTGAAAGAAAAGTATCTCGAGCTGATGTTTGTGTGGACACTCGCCCTCGGCTCCTTATATAGTAGCTTTACCCAGTTCACAAATCTTGGTCCAATCCCAAACCGCCTCAGCACTGCCATCAAGTACCCCCATTCTACCCGGTCAAACGCCTTCTCAGCATCCAATGCCACAACCACCTCTGTTCCCTTCCCCTCTGCCGGTGCCATAACAACGTTCAATACCCTTCTAATGTTTGAAAAGAGCTGCCTCCCTCTCACGAACCCCATCTGATCTTCACCTATCACTTTCGGAAGGCACTCCTCCAGCCTACCCGCCAGTATCTTCGCCAATACTTTTGCGTCCACATTCAGAAGTGATATGGGCCGATACGACCCACACACCGTCGGATCCTTATCTTTTTTTATTAACAGGGAAATCGATGCCTGCCCCAAAGTTTGTGGCAACACCCCCTTCCCTATCACCTCTTCAAACATCCCCACCATCAGGGGTGCCAGCTTATCCTTGAATTTTTTATAATATTCCACCGGAATCCCATCCGGCCCTGCCACCTTCCCCGACTGCATCCTCCCAATCGCATCCTTTATCTCCTGCTCCACTATCGCTCCTTCTAATGTAGCCCTGTCCCTCTCCCCTAACCTCGAGTACTCCAACCCATCTAGAAATTCCTGCATCTCACGGTCTCCCCAGGTGGCTCTGACCTGTACAACCTCTCATAAAATTCCTCAAAAACCTTGTTAATCAGATCTGGAGCCACCACCAACTTCCCTGCCCTATCCCTCACCTGAACGATTTCCCTTACCGCTGCCTCCCTCCGGAGCTGACCTGCTAACATACAACCCCGCCTTATCTCCATGTTCATAAACTGCACCCCTTGCTCGTCTCAGTTGGCGCACCGCCTTCCTGGTGGACAGTTGGTCGAAGCTCGCCTGTAGTTCCTTCCTCTTTTCCAGCTTCGCTAGGTCCCCATCTTCTGCATACCTCCTATCGAGCTCCAACATCTCATCTATTACCCTCTGCCGCTCCAACCTCTCCTCTTT
Organism: Scyliorhinus torazame; assembly: GCF_047496885.1. NCBI lineage: Eukaryota > Metazoa > Chordata > Chondrichthyes > Carcharhiniformes > Scyliorhinidae > Scyliorhinus > Scyliorhinus torazame. The sequence continues at coordinate 49,219,382 of NC_092727.1, forward strand.
GTCCACCCTGGCCTTAAACAAAATCACCTCAACCCTTACCACCGCCTTTAGAGCCTCCCAGACAATTGCCTTCGACACCTCACCTGTACAATTGAAACCTGCATATTCCTTAATTACCTTTTCAATTTTCTCACAGAACATGTGGTCCCCGAAAAGTCCCACATCTAATTTCCACCCCGGCCTCTGCGCTACCCCCTTCTCCAGTACCATGTCCACCCAATGTGGAGCATGATCTGACACTGCAATTGCCGAGTATTCCGATCCCTTAACCCCGGCCAGCAAAGCCTTCCCCACCACAAAAATGGTGATCCGCGAGTATACCTTATGGACTGATGAGAAAAACAAGTACTCCCGTTCCCTCAGGTGCAGAAACCTCCAAGGGTCCACCCCTCCCATTTACACCATTAGCCCAGCCAACGCCTTCGCCCCCCCTGATGGGACCAGCGAGCGCGGGTGTGACCTGTCCAACCTTGGCTCCTGCACCAAGTTCCAGACCCCCCCCCCACTATCCGTTCGTGTGTGTCTAAGTCGGGGATGGCCCCAAACACCTTCTTTGCGAATCTCACATCGTCCCAATTGGGACCGTATACACTTAACAGCGCCACTAACCTCCCCTCCAGCGCCCCTGTCACAATCACATATCTACCCCCCTGATCTGCCACCACCTTCTCCATCTGGAAGTGTACTCTTTGTCTGACCATTACCGCTACCCCTCGAGCCCTTCCATCAAATCCGGAGTGAAACACTTGGCTAACCCAGCTCTTTTTAAGTCTCACCTGGTCCTTCACCCTCAAGTGAGTCTCCTGCAGCATTGCTACATCGGCTTTCAAACTTATAAGATGCGCAAGCACCCTTGACCTCTTGACTGGATCACCTAACCCCCTCACATTCCACATGACTATCCTGACTGGGGGTCTCTCACCCCCCCCTTCTTATCCACCACCACCATACCACCGGGCCCTGCCCCATGAGCCTGGAAAATCTGTCTATCTCCTTAAGTTTACTCAATAGCCCAGCACCTTCCGCATCTGGGGTATTGAATTCCACAGATTCACGACCATTTGAGAGAAGAAATTTCTCCTCATCTCTGTTTTAAACCTTCTACCCCTTATCCTAAAACTATTCAGCTGGATTCTCCGTCGGCGGGATCCTCCGCTTCACTGGCAGGACACTCATGCCCGCGGATTTCCCGACGGCATGTGAGTGCCCACAATAGGAAGCCCCATTGGCCGGCTGCCGGACGCCGCACCAGAAAATGGGTGCGGCGGAACAGAGAATCCCGCCCATGACCTCTCGTTCTGGATTGCCCCACAAGAGGAAGCGTGTCTACTTTGTCAATTCCTTTCATCGTCTTCTAAACCTCAATTAGATATCCTCCCATGCTTCTCAACTCAAGAGAGTATAGGCCTAAATTGTTCAATCTCTCTTCATAAGACAACCTCTCTCATTCTGGAATCAATCTAGTGAACCTCCTCTGAACTGTCTCCAATGCAACTACATCCCTCCTCAAATAAGGGGATCAAAACTGTACACAGTCCTCCAGGTGCAGTCTCACCAATGCCATGTACAGTTGCAGCAACACTTCCCTACTATTATACCCTATTCCTTTAGCTATAAAGGCCAACTATAATATATTCTATAACATAAGCTCCCCTCCCTTATTGGAAATGTCAATTCAACAAAACATTGGGCTGGATTCTCCGTCCCGCTGCGCCACATTTCCGTTTCACCCCGCCGACGGGATGCTCCGTTACGCTGGCTGGTCAATGGGGTTTCCCACCGCGGGGCAGCCCCACACCGTCGGGAAGCCCCTTATCTGAACTGGGGAAGAGGATAGGTTGCCCCTATTCCCGGCTGAGCCATGGGGATTAATCTGGCCCCCGCAAAAAACACATTGATTCACCTTAGCTATAGCTCAGTCACTCAGGAGGTCTTCTCCCACGGTGGACCTCTGATGCTTTTACAGTGTAAGATTTATTGGAGACTGATGACAATTTAGGACTTGTAGCAGAACTTGAAGTTGTGTCAAATGCCAGTGAAGATGAGAAAACTTAAACCTCAGTCGAGCTAGACTGAGGAGGTGAGACTTGGAAGTCTGGGGTGAGTTCACCACAGGCTACATGATTTTGGACAATGTTGGATCCACTTGAGCGGCCTTCTTGATTTGGACTGAAGTGATGGGTGTGTTCTCTAAGTGTGCAAAGTAGATGTTGTTCCGAGCAGTGTCCAGATGGCTGACTGATACGGGCAGCCTCAAAAGGCCATCCGCATTGCCATGCCAGGTAGATTTGTGATATTTGGTGTCAGGTGTGTGAGCACTCAACATCAATCCCAATGCTGCATCCTGCTTTCAGCTCAAGAAGGGATATCTGTATGTGGACCAAATATTGAGGTAAGTGGTCAATGATCAGACAGCAATGCGGATGAAGTTTCCGGATTCCAAATTATCCCAATGCTACATGTTCGATTTGAGCATATTGGCTCTCTGCTTAAAGTCTGTGAAATGAATACTGTGGGCCTCTCCACACCTGACGACGTTATGTATTAGACAATGGCCCCAACATCATGAGGTGATGCATCACATGCAAGCTGTAGAGGTAAGGAGTCGAAATGTGACTGTACCTCGGAATCTGTCACGCATGGAGGATTGGTAGGCCTCTTTATTAATAATTAACACAATGATGACTGGACTGGTTCTCACTGGGTTTGCACCGTTCCTCACATTATACCAAATAAACACACATACACCACTATGACCCGGTGTTCCAAGTTACCCTTCTGGGTTTTGGGATACCCTCACATTTGACATCAGCCTGTTCCGAAAGAACTTATTCAGGTAAATTTTACGAGGATTTGAGCTTGGAAATTACAGGACAACAGCGACAATTCGAAAATCTCAACTAATGCCGCAGGTGAGAAGCAAATGTCTTTCCTCTGACCGTGCTTGTTAAAAACATTGGGCTCCTGACGATCCTCCTGCTTTCTATCCAATTTTCCCACAACCTGCTCAATGCCTCCTTTCAGCCTGCAGCCTCAGCTCTTCTGTGAAAAGTTCATGAGAGGCTAGATGGGACCTCAATTTAACATCTCAACCTAAAGATGGATTTTTCACCTGGGACATTCGTTCATATCCAAAAAAAGTGATCAGTTAACATCAGGATTCGGAATGGTCTGTCATTGTGGTTTGTGTATTTCTATTCTCGGTTTCTGCTCAAATACCAATCCATTTTTGCATGTTATTCCTCCATTGCCAATTTTGTTAAATGAGTATATATTATTTTGATTTGCTTGCCTGGCTTGCACTCTATAGTTAATAAGAACTATACCCCAATCAGTGATTTATAATTAACAATAAGGACTGTCTTGCGTTTACAGTAATGTTCATAGAGTGTGCCATTAGTGGAGATCTGCGTTTACATTTAATTTGCAGGCAGAATGTTTTATTTACTTGACTTCCAGCAATCAGCACTCACCACAGAGTAATATGTCCACTCTCTTACATTTTCCACACTTCTATAAAATCACATAGAAATCACAACGTGGAGACAGGCCATTTAACCCATCCAATCCATACTGTGTTTTAGATCTCACTCTGTTCCAGAGTTGCCAGTGGTCCAGGATTATCCGAAAGTTCTCAGCAATTAAAGATTTGTCTACTGGGCACTACTGTGGGTAAATCAGGAGACAAATTATCGGAGCTTTAAAAACTTTAAAGGGTTTTCTTTAGTTACAAAAATACTGGGCGCTATTCTCCCCCCCCCACGCCGCGTGGGAGAATCGCCGGGGTGCTGCGCGAATCGCGCCACGCCGCCCCGACCCCCGCACGCGATTCTCCTACCCCCCGGAAACCAGCGTTGCGCGATTCGCACTGGGCAGCTCGGAGAACCGACGAGCGCCGATTCTCCGGCCGGATGGGCCGAGCGGCCGCTACGACACGAAAGGTCCCCGCCGGCGCCGTCCACCCCTGGTCGCTGCCGGCGGGAACTCTGCGGGAACACTGGGGGGGCGGCCTGTGGGTGGGGGGGGGGGGGGGGAGAGGGGGGCTCCTTCACCGGGGTGGCCTCCGATGGGGTCTGGCCCGCGATCGAGGCCCACCGATCGGCAGGCCGGCCTCTCCCCCCCCGGGCCTACCTCCTTCCGCGCCCGGCCCCAGAACACTGGTCCCATGTTGGTGAGGGGCCGGCGTGCGTACAATGTTCCCCACGCATGCGCAGGATGGCGCCGCCCAACTGTGCATGTGCGGGTTGGCGCGGCGCCCGTTTGGTGCCGCGTAAGGACGCTGGAGCGGCATGAACCGTTCCAGCACCATGCTGGGCCCCTGTGGGGGCCAGAATAGGTTGTGTCTGGGCCCTGTTTGCGCCATCGTGAAACACGACGGCGTTCACGACGGCGCGAACACTTGGCCTTAATATCGGAGAATCGCCCCCACTGTGGATGGATAGAAAAGACTGTTTGATTGGATGATCCTTGGCTGTCAATCAGGTAAAGGGAGTTCTATTCACAATCCAATTGGTGTGGGAATGCAGGGCATCAAGTTAATGTGAATGTTGGGTGAAAGGGGGGTCCAGCAGGGAGACCTTAAAACTGAATAGCTAGGATGCCACTCGAGTAGTTTTACATAAGTTAGTTTATTAAGGATTAAGATTAATTATAGGAAGTGTACTGGGTAATCATTATTTATTTATTTTTTACAATATATTTTATTGAAAATTTTTTCCAAACAACAATTTTTCCCTCTTACAAAGCAAACGAAACAATAACAAAACAGAAATTTTTAACAATACACAGGTAACAAAACCCCATTGTCTATTGACCTAAACTAAACTAAACCCCCCCCCCCCCCCCCCTCCCCCTGGGTTGCTGCTGCTGGTCATCTGTCTTCCCTCTAACGTTCCCCTAGGTAGTCGGGAAATGGCTGCCACCGCCTGGTGAACCCTTGAGCCGATCCTCTCAGGGCAAACTTTATCTGCTCCAGTTTAATGAACCCCGCCATATCATTTACCCAGGCCTCCAGTCCGGGGGGTTTCGCCTCCTTCCACATGAGTAGGATCCTAAGCCGGGCTACTAGGGACGCAAAGGCCACGACATCGGCCTCTTTCGCCTCCTGCACTCCCGGCTCTTCCGCAACTCCAAATAGAGCTAACCCCCAGCCTGGTTTGACCCGGGCCTTCACCACCTGCGAAATCACTCCCGTCACTCCCTTCCAATACCCTTCCAGTGCCGGGCACGCCCAAAACATATGTGCGTGGTTTGCCGGGCTCCCGCCACACCTCCCACATTTGTCCTCCACTCCAAAGAACCTGCTCAATCTTGCCCCCGTTATGTGTGCTCTATGTAGCACCTTAAATTGAATCAGGCTAAGCCTGGCGCATGAGGAAGAGGAATTTACCCTGCTTAGGGCATCAGCCCACATACCCTCCTCTATCTCCTCCCCTAATTCTTCTTCCCACTTTCCTTTTAGTTCGCCCACCGACTCCTCCCCCTCTTCCCTCATCTCTCTATAAATCTCTGACACCTTGCCCTCTCCGACCCACACCCCTGAAAGCACCCTGTCCTGTATCCCCTGTGTCGGGAGCAACGGAAATTCCCTCATCTGTTGTCTAGTAAACGCCCTCACCTGCATATATCGCAAGAAATTTCCCCGGGGCAACTTATACTTTTCCTCCAATGCTCCCAAGCTCGCAAAAGTCCCATCTATAAATAAATCTCCCACCTTCCTAATTCCCAACTGGTACCAGCTCTGAAATCCTCCATCCATTCTTCCTGGGGCGAACCTATGGTTGTTCCTGATAGGGGACCCCACCAGGGCTCCCCGCACCCCTCTCTGTCGCCTCCACTGTCCCCAGATAGTCAGTGTTGCCGCCACCACCGGGTTCGTGGTAAACTTTTTAGGTGACAACGGTAGCGGCGCCGTCACCAGCGCCTCTAAACTCGTCCCTTTACAGGACTTTCTCTCCAGTCTTTTCCACGCCGCTCCCTCACCCTCCATCATCCATCTACGTATCATTGCCACATTGGCGGCCCAATAGTAATCACCCAAGTTCGGTAGTGCCAGTCCTCCTCTGTCCCTACTACGCTGAAGGAACCCCCTCCTTACTCTCGGAACTTTCCCTGCCCACACGAAGCTCGTGATGCTCCTATCTATTTTATTAAAAAAGGTCTTGGTGATTAGTATAGGGAGACATTGAAATACAAATAAGAACCTCGGGAGGACCATCATCTTAATTGCTTGCACCCTGCCCGCCAGCGATAGAGGCTGCATGTCCCACCTCTTGAAGTCCTCCTCCATTTGTTCTACCAGCCGTGTCAGATTAAGTCTGTGCAAGGTTCCCCAGCTCCTAGCGATCTGAATCCCCAGGTATCGGAAGTTTCTTTCCACTTTCCTTAGCGGTAAGCCTTCTATCTCTCTACTTTGGTCCCCTGGATGTATCACAAATAATTCACTCTTCCCCATGTTTAGCCTATACCCCGAGAATTCTCCAAACCCCCTCAAAATTTGCATAACCTCTATCATCCCCCCCGCTGGGTCCGACACGTATAACAATAGGTCATCTGCGTATAACGAGACTCGGTGTTCTTCTCCCCCTCTAATCACCCCTCTCCATTTCCTGGAGTCTCTCAACGCCATGGCCAGAGGTTCAATTGCCAACGCGAACAACAATGGAGACAGCGGGCATCCCTGTCTTGTTCCCCTATATAATCGGAAATACTCCGATCTATACTGGGTAATCATTATTAACCATCAAACCTGTATTTTAGGATATAGCAGTGATCATCTGGCCACAATGCATGATGGGATTTAGGCTAGCTAACTTTTGAAACCCAGGAGATGTGTGATCAGCAAATGACTAGTAAACACAAGTTTTTATCAGTGACCTCCGATATCCTCTGGAAGCGAAGCGCAAGTCACTTTCTGAAACAATCCATGGAGTAAAGAGGATGCCAAGTCTGCCATACAGACCCTCATGAACAATGGGTGTGCAGGATGCTGAGATGGGGAAAAAACAACTTACGATGCTAAGATTGACGTCAAGCCTTTTGGTAAACACAGCTAACAGGATGAGGCTCAGTCATGGGCTGATCACAATTTTATTGGATAAGGTTTAAACATGACAGCTTCAGGGATTGGATCGAGTCTAACTGGGGTGGGCTATTGATTTTTGGAAATTGTATAATTAATGTATAATTGTATATTGTAGATAGATCTTGGCATTATCCAGATCTCATCTCCGTGTACACGTAACCAAGCTTGGATTAATAGATAAGCCTATTATCCGGATTGCTGATGTGTTTGTTGCTCTCTGTACTGATTCCGCCATAGGGACGAATCCCACCTGGAAGCTGACTCAATACACAGGTCTTGAAACTGCTCCTACATTGGGGTGGGCCAAAGATGTGCAGGTTAGGTGGATTGGCCATGCTAAATTGACCATTTGTGTCCACAAATGTGCAGGTTAGGTGGATTGGCCATGCTAAGTTGCCTTGATGTGTCCAAAGATATGCAGGTTAGATGGGGTTATGAGGATAGGGTGGAGGAGTGGACCTAGGTAGGGTATTCTCTCAGAGGGTCGATACTGTCTCAAGACCATAAGACATAGAAGCAGAATTAGGCCATGGCCCATCGAGTCTGCTCCACCATTCAATTATGGCTGATAGGTTTCTCATCCCCATTCTCCTGCCTTCTCCCCATAACCCCTGATCCCCTTATTAATCAAGAGCCTATCTATCTCTGTCTTAAAGACGCTCAGTGATTTGGCCTCCACAGCCTCCTGCGGCAAAGAGTTCCACAACCATCTTCCTTTGGGCCGGGTACAAATCCAACCAGTGAGAAGGTTTCTCCCCGATTCACGTTGACTCAATTTTACTGGAGCTTCCTGATGACAGACCCGTTCATGGGCTGCTTTGGTTTCAAGGGCCGTCACTTTCACTTCACCTAAATTCAGCTCTTTTGTCCATGTTTAGGCCAATTGTTGTGTTGACTTCTACATTCAGGTGGTGCTGATGGAACCCAAATTCAACATTTGTGAGCAATCTGTTGGTGTGCAAGTGCCACTTGATAGCAGTGTTGAAGATATCTTCCACCACTGTGCTGATGGTTGGGAGTAGACTGATGAAGGCAGGAATCAGCCAGATTGGATTGATTCTGTGCTTTGAGGGCAAGGCATATCTGGGCAATTTGTTTACACTGTTGTGTAGATGCCACAGTTGTAGCTTTATTGGAACAGCTTTGTTAGGTACACAGTTAGTTCTGGGGCATTAGTCTTCAGCATTCAGGCAGGATATTATCTGGGTTCATACCCTTTCCGGACTCCAGAGCATTCGGCTATTTCTGATTTCATGTGGAGTGAATCAACTTGGCTGAAGACCGGCATTGATGATGCTGGGGAACTCCGGTGTCTGAGATGGATCATCCACTCGGCACTTCTGGCTGAAGATGGTCCCAAATGCTATTCAACCTTGTCTTTTGCACTGATGTGCTGAGCACTCCGATCATTAAGGATTGAGATATTTGTGGAGTCTCCTCCTCCTGTTAGTGGTTAAATTCTCCACCATCATTTACAACTGGAGGTAGCGGGACTGCGGGACCTGCTATGGGATTGCTTAGTTCTGTCTACAGCATGCTAATCCATTGGACTTTGTAGTTCTTTGTTGCAGCTTCACCAGTGGTACCACTTTTTTAGGCATGCTGGGCACAGCTCATCATGACCTGCTCTCCTGAATTCCACTTTGAACCAAGGTTGATGCCTTGACTTCCAGGTTGAAACATTCCAGGTTGATCAAAAGCTAATCGATCCGAAATGTTAACTCTGCTTCTCTCACTGCAGCTGCTGCCTGACCCGTTGAATATTTACAACATTTTCTGTTTTTATTTCAGATTTCCAGCGTCTTTTGCTTTTGTAATTTGATCCTCTGGTGTGTTCGCAGTCTGTGACAGAGTGGGGAAAATGCTGGGCATTGAGATTACATTTGCTGTTGAATATCATACTGTCACTGCTGCTGGTGACCCAAGTGCCATGATATTCAGGTAAACATCATAGCACATACATACTGATGGACAGATCAACGGACCAATCAACACACACACAACACCACAGCCAATCACAGGCAAGAGCATATACAGTACAAAACAGGGAACACGACACTTCCTGAGCATTCCAGCAGGAGACAGCTCAGGGCACAGAGCTCATAGCAAGCCACTCAGACATCCACCATGTGCTGAGTGCCACTACAAGATAGTATTGGGAATAGGTCCACAGATTCTAGGGTTGTGATCGAACCTCAGTAACCAGTTTACCGCTGTAAATAAATGTTAGCAATAAAACTGAGTTGTACCATTCGCAACTGTGTTGGTTCGTCTGTGTAGCAGAGTACCCAACACATCATAGTACCAGGAGTAACTGCAACCTACCTACGGATCCTCTGGAATCTGCCATCCTGCGCCATGGACACCGTCAGCACACCGCAGCCGCTACTAGTCGCTGGAAACCTCGGCGTTAATTGGAAGCTGTTCAAACAGCGCTTCCAGCTCTTTCTGGAAGCCAACGAAAAGGAGAACGCTTCGGACACCAGAAAGATCGCCATCCTCCTCTTCACGGCAGGTCAACACGCCATCCATGTTTACAACTCCCTGGTGTTCGCGGAAGGTGAGGACAAGACCAAGTACATGTGTAGCAGAGTACCCAACACATCACCAAGCTCCTCATGGATGCCCACTTCTGAGCTGCTACACCTGTCCTGAATCTATCCCATTCGGCACAGTGCCGCACTACACAGCGGGGGGAATTCAGCGAAGATGCAATTTTGTCACAACAGTGATTGTAGGATTGTGTCAGTATTTATTGGGAATTCTCCGGGAGTGTGTCAGTGTTTACTGGGGATTCTCTGGGAGCGTGACAGTGTTTATTGGGGTTTCTCTGTGAGTGTGTCAGTGTTTATTGGGGATTCTCCGGGAGTGTGTCAGTGTTTATTGGGGATTCTCCGGGAGTGCGTCAGTGTTTATTGGGGATTCTCCGGGAGTGTGTCAGTGTTTATTGGGGATTCTCTGTGTGGTACCCTCAATAATGACGCTTAGAGTGTAAACAGTAAAGAAGGCTTTAATAAACTGAGAACTAGACTAGAGCTAAGACGTGTGCTAACTGCTGCGCCGCCCACAAGGCCGGCTCCTTATATACGGCTCCCGTTTGGGCGGAGCCGGAGGCGGAGTTCCCCAGGGTTCCAAGCCCGATCTTAAAGGGGACATCACCTTACATGATGACAAGAGTACAGTGTAACAGTAACCGTTCATCACACTCTGTGAGTGTGTCAGTGTTTATTGGGGATTCTCCAGGAGTGTGACAGTGTTTATTGGGGATTCTCCGGGAGTGTGTCAGTGTTTATTGGGGATTCTCCAGGAGTGTGACAGTGCTTATTGGGGATTCTCTGAGTGTGTCAGTGTTTATTGGGGATTCTCCAGGAGTGTGTCAGTGTTTATTGGGATTCTCTAGGAGTGTGTCAGTGTTTATTGGGAATTCTCTGGGAGTGTGTCAGTGTTTATTGGGGATTCTCTGGGTGTGTGTCAGTGTTTATTGGTAATTCTCTGGGAGTGTGACAGTGTTTATTGGGGATTCTCCATGAGTGTGTCAGTGTTTATTGGGGATTCTCCGGGAGTGTGACAGTGTTTATTGGGGATTCTCCGGGAGTGTGTCAGTATTTATTGGTGATTCTCCGGGAGTGAGTCAGTGTTTATTGGGGATTCTCCGGGAGTGTGACAGTGTTTATTGGGGATTCTCCGGGAGTGAGTCAGTGTTTATTGGGGATTCTCCAGGAGTGTGTCAGCGTTTATTGGGGATTCTCTGGGAGTGTGTCAGTGTTTATTGGGGATTCTCCGGGAGTGTGACAGTGTTTATTGGGGATTCTCCGGGAGTGTGTCAGTGTTTATTGGGGATTCTCCGGGAGTGTGTCAGCGTTTATTGGGGATTCTCCAGGAGTGTGTCAGTGTTTATTGGGGATTCTCCGGGAGTGTGTCAGTGTTTATTGGGGATTCTCCGGGAGTGAGTCAGTGTTTATTGGGGATTCTCCGGGAGTGAGCCAGTGAGTTCACCCTGTGAGCCAGAGTAGACACAGCCAGAGTGAGACAGATCCAAGAGTGAGTTTGGGAATTTGAATCTCGGTGGGAATTTGAAGCTTGGGGGTGGGGGGGGGAGGTGCTTTTTATCCCTGGTAAGTGACTGGTAAGTAGTGTTTCTGTTTTCTTTTTCTTTTCATTGGTATATATATATATTTTTTTCTTTGTTGTTTATTTTTTAATTTTTTTTTTCTTTGTTGTTTATTTTTTAATTTTTTTTTATTTTTGGGGGGAAATTGTAATTGTTGAAGTTAACTGAAGGTTTAAGACATGGCAGGAGATCTCAGACCCGTGTCATGCTCTTTGTGTGCGATGTGGGAGCTCAGGGACACGTCCACTGTCCCTGGCTCCTTCACGTGCAAGAAGTGTGTCCAGTTGCAGCTCCTGTTAGATCGCTTGACAACTCTGGAGCTGTGGATAGACTCACTTTGGAGCATCCGCAATGCTGAGGACGTCGTGGATAGCACGTTTAGCGAGTTGGTCACACCGCAGGTGAAAGGTACTGAGGGAGATAGAAAATGGGTGACCAAAAGACAGAGCAAGAGTAGGCAGGCAGTGCAGGTGTCCTCTGCGGTCATCACTCTGCAAAACAGATATACCGCTTTGGATACTGTTGAGGGAGATGGCTCACCAGGGGAAGGCAGCAGCAGGCTGGTTCATGGCACCGTGGCTGGCTCTGCTGCGCAGCTGGGCAGGAAGAAGAATGGCAGGGCTATAGTGATAGGGGACTCAATTGTAAGGGGAATAGACAGGTGGTTCTGCGGACGCAATCGAGACTCCAGGATGGTATGTTGCCTCCCTGATGCAAGGGTCAAGGATGTCTTGGAGCGGCTGCAGGACATTCTGTGTGTGTGGGGGGGGGGGGGCGGTGAACAGCCAGCTGTCGTGGTGCACATAGGCACCAGCGATATAGGTAAAAAATGGGACGAGGTCCTACAAGCTGAATTCAGGGAGTTTGGAGTTAAACTAAAAAGTAGGACCTCAAACGTAGTAATCTCAGGATTGCTACCAGTGCCACGAGCTCGTCAGAGTAGGAATGTCAGGATAGATAGGATGAATGCGTGGCTCGAGAGATGGTGCAAGAGGGAGGGATTCAAATTCCTGGGGTATTGGAACCAGTTCTGGGGGAGGTGGAACCAGTACAAACTGGACGGTCTGCACCTGGGCAGGACTGGAACCGATGTCCTAGGGGGGGTGTTTGCTAGAGCTGTTGGGGAGAGGTTAAACTAATGTGGCAGGGGGATGGGAACCGATGCAGGAAGTTGGAAGGTAGTTAAACAGGGACAGAAACAAAAGGCAGTAAGGGGGAAAGTGTAAGGCAGAGAAGCCACAGTCAAAAATCAAAAAGGGTGACAGTACAAGGTACAGTGACTGAGGGGAGCTCAGTGAATAGGACCAGTGATACTAAAAGGAATAAAACGGGAAGTGAAAACATTAATGGTAAGCGACGCGGCAGGTTGTTACATGAAGATATGGGTGCAACAACAAGGAAAATTAGGAGAAAGGTTAAGAGGAAATATAACTTAGGAGAGGTTACTGATTGAGGTGTTAAGATTCAGAACAGAGGTAAAAAAGCCAACATAAGTGTACTTTACCTGAATGCTCATAGTATTCGGAATAAGGTAAATGAGTTGATGGCGCAAATCATCGTGAATGACTATGATTTAGTGGCTATTACTGAAACATGGTTAAAGGATGGTCACGACTGGGAGTTAAATATCCGAGGGTATCAAACTATTCGGAAGGACAGAGTGGATGGTAAGGGAGGTGGTGTAGCTCTGTTATTGAAGGATGACATCCGGGCAACAGTAAGGGATGACATCGGTGCTATGGAGGATAAGGTTGAATCCATTTGGGTGAAAATCAGGAATAGTAAGGCGAAAAAGTCACTGATAGGAGTAGTCTATAGGCCACCAAATAGTAACATTATGGTGGGGCAGGCAATAAACAAAGAAATAACTGATGCATGTAGAAATGGTGCAGCAGTTATCATGGGGGATTTTAATCTACATGTTGATTGGTTTAACAGGTCGGTCAAGGCAGCCTTGAGGAGGAGTTTATAGAATGTATCCGCGATAGTTTCCTAGAACAGTATGTAATGGAACCTACGAGGGAACAAGCGGTCCTAGATCTGGTCCTGTGTAATGAGACAGGATTGATTCAGGATCTCCTAGTTAGGGATCCTCTCGGAAGGAGCGATCACAATATGGTGGAATTTAAAATACAGATGGAGGGTGAGAAGGTAAAATCAAGCACTAGTGTTTTGTGCTTAAACAAAGGAGGTTACAGTGGGATGAGAGAAGAACTAGCTAAGGTAGACTGGGAGCAAAGACTTTATGGTGAAACAGTTGAGGAACAGTGGAGAACCTTCCAAGCGATTTTTCACAGTGCTCAGCAAAGGTTTATACCAACAAAAAGGAAGGACGGTAGAAAGAGGGAAAATCGACCGTGGATATCTAAGGAAATAAGGGAGATTATCAAATTGAAGGAAAAAGCATACAAAGTAGCAAAGATTAGTGAGAGACTAGAGGACTGGGAAATCTTTTGGGGGCAACAGAAAGCTACTAAAAAAGCTATAAAGAAGAGTAAGATAGATTATGAGAGTAAACTTGTTCAGAATATAAAAACAGATAGTAAAAGTTTCTACAAATATATAAAACAAAAAAGAGTGACTAAGGTAAATATTGGTCCTTTAGAGGATGAGAAGGGAGATTTAATAATGGGAGATGAGGAAATGGCTGAGGAACTGAACAGGTTTTTGGGGTCGGTCATCACAGTGGAAGACACAAATAACATGCCAGTGACTGATGGAAATGAGGCTATGACAGGTGAGGACCTTGAGAGGATTGTTATCACCAAGGAGGTAGTGATGGGCAAGCTAATGGGGCTAAAGGTAGACAAGTCTCCTGGCCCTGATGGAATGCATCCCAGAGTGCTAAAAGAGTTGGCCAGGGAAATTGCAAATGCACTAGTGATAATTTACCAAAATTCACTAGACTCTGGGGTGGTCCCGGCGGATTGGAAATTAGTAAACGTGACACCACTGTTTAAAAAAGGAGGTAGGCAGAAAGCGGGTAATTATAGGCCAGTGAGCTTAACTTCGGTAGTAGGGAAGATGCTGGAATCTATCATCAAGGAAGAAATCGCGAGGCATCTGGATGGAAATTGTCTCATTGGGTAGACGCAGCATGGGTTCATAAAGGGCAGGTCATGCCTAACTAATTTAGTGGAATTTTTTGAGGACATTACCAGTGCGGTAGATAACGGGGAGCCAATGGATGTGGTTATATCTGGATTTCCCGAAAGCCTTTGACAAGGTGCCACACAAAAGGTTGCTGCATAAGATAAAGATGTATGGCATTAAGGGGAAAGTAGTAGCATGGCTAGAGTATTGGTTAATTAATAGAAAGCAAAGAATGGGGATTAATGGGTGTTTCTCTGGTTGGCAATCAGTAGCTAGTGGTGTCCCTCAGGGATCAGTGTTGGGCCCACAACTGTTCGCAATTTACATAGATGATTTGGAGTTGGGGACCAAGGGCAATGAGTTCAAGTTTGCAGACACTAAGATAAGTGGTAAAGCAAAAAGTGCAGAGGATACTGGAAGTCTGCAGAGGGATTTGGATAGGCTAAGTGAATGGGCTAGGGTCTGGCAGATGGAATACAATGTTGACAAATGTGAGGTTATCCATTTTGGTAGGAATAACAGCAAAAGGGATTATTATTCAAATGATAAAATATTAAAACATGCTGCTGTGCAGAGAGACCTGGGTGTGCTAGTGCCTGAGTCGCAAAATGTTGGTTTACAGGTGCAACAGGTGATTAAGAAGGCAAATGGAATTTTGTCCTTCATTGCTAGAGGGATGGAGCTTAAGACTAGGGAGGTTATGCTGCAATTGTATAAGGTGTTAGTGAGGCCACTCCTGGAGTATTGTGTTCAGTTTTGGTCTCCTTACTTGAGAAAGGACGTACTGGCACTGGAGGGTGTGCAGAGGAGATTCACTAGGTTAATCCCAGAGCTGAAGGGGTTGGATTACGAGGAGAGGTTGAGTAGACTGGGACTGTACTCGTTGGAATTTAGAAGGATGAAGGGGGATCTTATAGAAACATATAAGATTATGAAGGGAATAGATAGGATAGATGCGGGCAGGTTGTTTCCACTGGTCGGGGAAAGCAGAACTAGGGAGCATAGCCTCAAAATAAGGGGAAGTAGATTTAGGACTGAGTTTAGGAGGAACTTCTTCACCCAAAGGGTTGTGAATCTATGGCATTCCTTGCCCAGTGAAGCAGTAGAGGCTCCTTCATTAAATGTTTTTAAGATAAAGATAGATAGTTTTTTGAAGAATAAAGGGATTAAGGGTTATGGTGTTTGGGCCGGAAAGTGGAGCTGAGTCCACAAATGATCAGCCATGATCTCATTGATTGGTGGAGCAGGCTCGAGGGGCCAGATGGCCTACTCCTGCTTCTAGTTCTTATGTTCATATGTTTATTGGGGATTCTCCGGGAGTGTGTCAGTGTTTATTGGGGATTCTCTGGGACTGTGTCAGTGTTTATTGGGAATACTCCGGGAGTGTGACAGTGTTTATTGGGAATTCAACGGGAGTGTGACATTGTTTATTGGGGATTCTCCAGGAGTGTGACAGTGTTTATTGGGGATTCTCCAGGAGTGTGACAGTGTTTATTGGGGATTCTCCAGGAGTGTGTCAGTGTTTATTGGGGATTCTCCAGGAGTGTGTTAGTGTTCACTGGGGATTCTCCGGGAGTGTGTTAGTGTTTATTGGGGATTCTCCGGGAGTGTGTTAGTGTTTATTGGGGATTCTCTGGGAGTGTGTCAGTGTTTATTGGGGATTCTCCAGGAGTGTGTCAGTGTTTATTGGGGATTCTCCAGGAGTGTGTCAGTGTTAATTGGGGATTCTCCAGGAGTGTGTCAGTGTTAATTGGGGATTCTCCAGGAGTGTGTCAGTGTTCATTGGGGATTCTCCGGGAGTGTGTTAGTGTTCATTGGGGATTCTCCGGGAGTGTGTTAGTGTTTATTGGGGATTCTCTGGGAGTGTGTCAGTGTTTATTGGGGATTCTCCAGGAGTGTGTCAGTGTTAATTGGGGATTCTCCAGGAGTGAGTCAGTGTTTATTGGGGATTCTCCAGGAGTGTGTCAGTGTTTATTGGGGATTCTCCGGGAGTGAGTCAGTGTTTATTGGGGATTCTCTGGGAGTGTGTCAGTGTTTATTGGGGATTCTCCGGGAGTGTGTCAGTGTTTATTGGGGATTCTCCGGGAGTGTGTCAGTGTTTATTGGGGATTCTCTGGGAGTGTGTCAGTGTTTATTGGGGATTCTCCGGGAGTGTGACAGTGTTTATTGGGGATTCTCCAGGAGTGTGTCGGTGTTTATTGGGGATTCTCCGGGAGTGTGACAGTGTTTATTGGGGATTCTCCGGGAGTGAGTCAGTGTTTATTGGGGATTCTCCGGGAGTGTGACAGTATTTATTGGGGATTCTCTGGGAGTGTGTCAGTGTTTATTGGGGATTCTTTGGGAGTGTGTCAGTGTTTATTGGGGATTCTCCGGGAGTGTGACAGTGTTTATTGGGGATTCTCCAGGAGTGTGACTGTGTTTATTGGGGATTCTCTGGGAGCGTGACAGTGTTTATTGGGGATTCTCCGGGAGTGTGATAGTGTTTATTGGGGATTCTCTGTGTGTGTGTGTCAGTGTTTATTGGGGATTCTCCGGGAGTGTGTCAGTGTTTATTGGGGATTCTCTGTGTGTGTGTGTGAGTGTTTATTGGGTATTCTCCGGGAGTGTGTCAGTATTTATTGGGGATTCTCTGGGAGTGTGTCAGTGTTTATTGGGGATTCTCCGGGAGTGTGTCAGTGTTTATTGGGGATTCTCCGGCAGTGTGTCAGTATTTATTGGGGATTCTCCGGGAGTGTGACAGTGTTTATTGGGGATTCACCGGGAGTGAGTCAGTGTTTATTGGGGATTCTCCAGGAGTGTGTCAGTGTTTATTGGGGATTCTCCGGGAGTGTATCAGTGTTTATTGGGGATTCTCCGGGAGTGTGTCAGTGTTTATTGGGGATTCTCTGGGAGTGTGACAGTATTTATTGGGGATTCTCTGGGAGTGTGTCAATGTTTATTGGGGATTCTCTGGGAGTGTGTCAATGTTTATTGGGGATTCTCTGGGAGTGTGACAGTGTTTATTGGGGATTCTCGGGGAGTGCGTCAGTGTTTATTGGGGACTCTCTGAGAGTGTGTCAGTGCTTATTGGGGATTCTCTGAGAGTGTGTCTGTGTTTATTGGGGATTCTCCGGGAGTGTGACAGTGCTTATTGGGGATTCTCCGGGAGTGTGTCAGTGGTTATTGGGATTCTCCCTGAGTGTGACAGTGTTAATTGGGGATTCTCTGGGAGTGTGTCAGTGTTTATTGGGGATTCTCTGTGAGTGTGGCTGTGTTTATTGAGGATTCTCTGGGAGTGTGTCAGTGTTTATTAGGGATTCTCCGAGAGTCTGTCAGTTTTTATTGGGATTCTCCCTGAGTGTGACAGTGTTTATTGGGGAGTCTCTGGGAATGTGTCAGTGTTTATTGGGGAATATCTGGGAGTGTCCAATGTGTATTGGGTGTTCTCTGGGACTGTAGCGGTATGTCTACTCTGAGGAGTTTGTAATCAGTACTCTGATACAACAGTTCAAGATTTATATTCCTTTCCCACATCTGCTAACATAACAGCGATCTCCCTCATGAGCAGTTGAAAGCGAGGAAGAAAATAACCACCTCCTCAGTAACTCTGACAAACTCTGCTCTGTTTCTACAGAGAAATATTCAAGACAACACATATTTATTTAAAATATTATTATTGAAAGTTAATGCAGCCTCTCTTCAAGGATGAACAAAATAGGCAGCACAATACATTCTCCAGTCTGACATTGAGCTGACAAGAAACAGCAGCTAAAAGAGTTTACTGAGTGATATTATATAGCAGTGTTTTGCAATGCAGTGGATTTTGGCTGATTCAATTTCTGCTCAGAGCCCAACTGAAGGAATTTTAAAAACTGAGTGAGTATCTGGTGACAGGTCCTCGGGGGGTTCTGAAAGCCTGTGTGACACTTTCTAAAATGATGTTAATCTGAGTAAACGATACAGCATAGGCCAGCTGATAGTATCGGAGGATTGGAGTAACTCTACACATTAATTTAGGTCAGGGAGGACATTTCAAGTCTTGAGACATTCTTTGTGCCATTTTGTTTCTTGAACCTCGGGCTGAAGGCCAGGATCCGTATTTGTGCTCGGATTGAGTTTGATTTGCGTTCTGATCTTTTACCTCTGTCAGTAATACCCACAGCTCAGAAGGTGCCTTCCTAAACTCCATCTGAGGGCATGAGCTTAGAACACCAACCTGAATGAGAAATAAAAACAGGTCTGGCAGAATCCGTGGAGAGACAGGTAGAATTAATGGCTGGATTCTCCGTTATTGGGACTATGTCCCCATGCCGTGCTCCACGGCGGACTCGGACCGCGGAGCTGGACCCAAAAAATAAAGCCCCTGATCGGCTGCACGCCCAACCCTGTCCCCTCGCAAAAACATTTCCCGGCCGCCTATAAGGCCCCCCATGCCCTCCGATCGGCCCGCCGTCCGCAGCCGCTACACAAGTATCCCGACCGGCTGGACCACATGAGATCCACGTCGTCGGGACTTCGGCTTGTCAGGGGTGGAGAGTGGCGGAGCGGGTCTTTGGCAATGGCCCCAGGTAGGTCCTAGGCAGCGCAGCATACTCCCCGAGTATGCCGCTTTTCGAGGCCCACAGAATCGGGGAACCGCCGCCGGTCTCGATTCCTTGCGGGAAAATGGATTCTCCGCTCCCACGATTTTGGTGTCGGAAGCGGAGAGAGGTTGAAATGTGCTGGGTTTTGTGATGTTGAAAAAGGATGGGGTGGGGGGCTGTGGGGGTGTGGTGGGGAGGAGACGGTGGGGAGGAGACGGGCAGCACGGTAGCATTGTGGATAGCACAATTGCTTCACAGCTCCAGGGTCCCAGGTCCGAATCCAGCTTGGGTCACTGTCTGTGCGGAGTCTGCACATCCTCCCCGTGTGTGCGTGGGTTTCCTCCAGGTGCTCCGGTTTCCTCCCACAGTCCAAAGATGTGCGGGTTAGGTGGATTGGCCATGATAAATTGCCCTTAGTGTCCAAAATTGCCCTTCGTGTTGGGTGGGGTTACTGGGTTACGGGGATAGGGTGGATGGTGTTGACCTTGGGTAGGGTGCTCTTTCCAGGAGCCGGTGCAGACTCAATGGGCCGAATGGCCTCCTTCTGCACTGTAAATTCTATGATAAAAAACATCACTGGGATAGGTTAGACAGCAGGAGACATTAAATGACAGAGATGTCATGCAATGGAAGACAAAGGAAATGGGAATGATAGTACGAAAGGCAGCGTTGGCACAGAGTGGGTGTTAATCACAAGCAGAATAAAAATCCGAATTGTCTGAAAGGAAAGACATGGGAACATGGTAGAGACTGGCACCTCGGGTAGGAGAAAGTTAAATGGAGGATTGAGTTCATGGTCTGAAGTTGTTGAGCTCAATGTTGAGTCCAGAAGGCTGTAAAGGAGCAAATTGGAAGATGAAGTGCTGTTCCTCCACCTTTCATTGGGCTTCACTGGAACTTTGCAACAGGCCGAGGACAGAAATATGAGCGTGAGAGCAAGATGGTGAATTGAAATGGCAAGTGACCAATAGGCCAGAGTCGCGCTTATGAACTTTGTGAATGTGTTCTGCAAAGTGATCACCCAGTCTGCATTTGGTCATCCCCTGTGTCGGGGAGACCACATTGCAACTACTTTGGAAGTAAGGTGCAAGTGAATCATTGCTTTACCAGGAAGGCATGTTTGGAGCCTTGAATGATGAGGAGGGAGGAAGGAAAGGAGCAGATGTTACACCTTTCGTGACTGCATGGGTAAGAGACATGGGAAGAGGATGAGATGTTGGGGGTGATAGAGGAGTGGATCAGTGTGGCATGGACAAAAGGGTTCCCTTCGGAATGCTGTCGGGGGATGGGAGGGGAGGCTGTGTCTGGTGGTGGCATCAGGCTGGAGTTGGCAGAAATGGTGGAAGATAATCCCTTGAAAACGGAGGCTTGGGGAGGGTGGTGGAAAGTGAGGACAAGAGGAACCCTATCATGGTTCAGGGAGAGAGGGGTAGGGGTGGGGACAGGGGAACAAGTGTGGGCTATTGGTCGGACACGTTTGAGGGTCCTGTCAATCACAGTTGGGGGGGAAATCCTTAAATCCAAAGACGTGCAGGTTAGGTGGATTGGCCATGCTAAATTGCCCTTCGTGCCCAAAGGGGTTGGGTGGGGTTGCTGGGTTACAGGTGTGGGGCGGAATTCTGGGCTTAAAATGGGGGTGCTCTTTCCAAGGGCCGGTGCAGGCTCGATGGGCTGAATGGCCTCCTTCTGCACTGTAAATTCTATGTAATCTTTGTATGTAGATGAGGAAAAAGAAAACATACTCATGCTGCCACCAGTGGAGGATCGGAGTATCGCAATGGGTTTGGCGCCCAGCGCCTATCCTGTTTTTTGGGCGGAGTTCCATTCTCCGCCCGATTGGCAATCCAGAGACAGGCAGCGGGCACTGGAGAATCCATCTCATTATGTTCTCCTCTTCAATATAAATGTCCCAATCATTATAAGGATTGGTGAACAATAATGTGTGTCCTTTAATTGAAGATGGAATGGACTGCCTGCTGTGATAGTGGAGTCGGACACTTTAGGAACTTTCGAGCGGTTATTGGATAGGCACATGGAGCACACCAGAATGACAGGGAGTGGGATAGCGTGATCTTGGTTTCAGACAATGCTCGGCACAACATCGAGGGCCGAAGGGCCTGTTCTGTGCTGTACTGTTCTATGTTCTAATTGAATGGCAGAGCAGGCTTGAAGGGTTGAATTGCCTACTTCTGCTGCTAATTCCTATGTTCCTACGTTCCTGTCAAAGGTGCTATATAGAAATACGCAGGGGTTTTTTGCCTTCTTTTCACCATCCCCACATTCTCTGGAGTTTCATTATGAAGGGGATTGTGAAAGCAGTAACTCGACGTGTTAAATGAACCTTGGCCTCTGTCTGTTTCCATTAAAGACACACTAAAGACAAGGCCCATGCTCCCTTCCTTCTCTCAAATTGGTCCAGGTCTCGCACCTATAATGAGCTCTGTTGACAGTTGGGTTTCAGCTATTGATTTTGTTTCTCATTTCTCCTGATAACATTTTGAATAAGCATTGGCTGTTATGGTTCATTAACTGGAAACTCACAACCTGGATATTTTTTGCCCTCTGACCTCTTATCTCTGCCACCTCCCCGTGCTGTCACTATTCAACTGCTTCATTAACACAATGTGCTCACTCGCTCCACGAGGAGCCCTTGGCCTTCCAGCCCTGATTACCATGCACAGGAGAGAGCGAATGTAATTGGCCATTAGGCTCTTACCTACCACAGTCATGGTAAAGCTCTTCAATCACAGGCTGCCTTTGGCCCAGTGTGAACCTCCTGAGTCCAGAGACTGATCCCTCTCCGAGCAGCGCTCCCTTCCTCTGAGGTAAGTGGGCTCCAGCATAGCCTGATGGGACACCAAGGGTATTTCAATGAAAATTGGAATGTTTATTCAGAGAAAAACATGTGGAAACATTCACCCCAAGGGAAATGAAACACAGCCCAACGCAGAATCACATGTTATGATGCTGAAGGAGGCCATTTGGCCCCTCTGTATGCACTAGCTCTCCAAATGATTTTGATCTTTGTTTTTTAAATTTAGAGTACCCAATTCATTCTTTCCAATTAAGGGGCAATTTAGCGTGGCCAATCCACCTACCCTGCACATCTTTGGGTTGTGGGGGCGAAACCCACGCAAACACGGGGCGAATGTGCAAACTCCACACGGACAGTGACCCAGGGTCGGGATCGAACCTGGGACCTCGGCACCGTGAGGCAGCAGTGCTAACCACTGCACCACCTTGATGCCCCTGGATCTTTGTTTTTGATCCTTTTAAGAGGGGAAACAGCTTCTCCTGATCTACTCTGTCCAGCCCGCTCATGACTTTGGACTTCTCTATCAAATATCCATTGCCCGATGTTCTCTAATTAATGATGGGACAGTGTTACAGAAAAGTATGGTATAATGTTTATCGAGAGTTGTAGAGAGTAAAGGTTACACTGAGAGAGATGGAGAATGTGCATAGGGAACAATGGATGGTTATACAGTGAGTAGTGGAAAATAGGGAGAGAGCTACATACGGAATAATCAAACTTTGAGAAGCATTGGGAAATAGAAGGAAATAGAAGGAAACATCACTGGTAAATGCCACTGGAATACTAATCTGGAGGCCCAGGTTGATGCTACTCTCAGTTATGATAACCATGACAATGGTCAGCGATTGCCATCAAAATTCATCTGGTTCACTAATATCCTTTAGGGAGGGAAATCTGCCATCCTTGCCAGATCTGGCCTACCTGTGACCTCAGACCTACAGCAATGTCATTGACCCTTACCCGACCTCTGAAACGGCCGAACAAGCCACTTGGTTCAAGGGGCAGTTAGGGATGGGCAATAAATGCTGGCCCAGCCATTGATGCCCCATCCCATGGAATAAAGGAAAAAAAGTAACAGATGGTCATTGTGAGGTTTCTGTCTCCAAATTTCTTCCTCTGCTAATGGTGATCCAGGTCTAAATAATAGGCCTTATTCTTCTTTGAGCTGCTCGAGACTAGATAAAATTAAGGGACACCATTCAGCCCATCATGACTCATCAATCCAGAGCTCCAACATAGCCTTCTACTGTTTGAAGATAGCAGGCTTCAGTGTCCAATACCCGAACCATTAACCCACTCCATACGATGATCACTTTCAGGGTTGAATCAGTACAACAGGGCAACTTGGCTGAATTGGTGAAATGATGGCCAAATTCGCAGATCTCTTGATTTTTATGTGAATTAAAATGGACAGAGATGGAAAACGGGCGGCTGGTTCACACTCGCTCGATTTGCACGATTGCGCAAAGCCAACATTTAATCGTTTGTGTGCAGCAGGACATCAAGAATCCTCAATGCACCTTAACCTCAACCTGATCCTGCTCTGTCTAGCTTTGCTAGTCGTGGACCTGGTAGACACCGCAATTCTTTGATCTTTCAAACAAAATTATGTGAAGCCTAGAGTGCTTCTTCTGGTATTACAGCATTCCTGGCAGCTCTGATTCCCCAGCCCTGACCCGAACGTTGCTGGCTGCATGCGGACGCCTGACGGATTTGCCCAATTTGGTTTTTTTTAATTTTAAATAAATTTTAGAGTACCCAATTCATTTTTTTCCAATTAAGGGGCAATTTAGCGTGGCCAATCCACCTACCCTGCACATCTTTGGGTTGTGGGGGCGAAACCCACACAATTACGGGGAGAATATGCAAACTCCACACGGGCAGTGACCCAGAGCCGGGATCGAACCTGGGACCTCGGCGCTGTGAGGCAGCAATGCTATCCACTGCGCCACCGTGTTGCCCCTGGATTTGCCCAATTTTAAGCCGACCCTCAGGCTTCCCAGACAGACTACTTCCCCGAGAGCCCACAAAGTTCTATCACGCTGTCCACTTTGCAGTTAACCCTGAGGTTTTAGAGAGTTTTCATTTTGTGTAATGGTTGCACACTGGACTCATCTGCAAATGTCTCCCGAGACTAAGATGGCTTAAATCAGAAAACGTTTGGCACATGTAGCAGTGTGAGATATGGACAGACCATCTGCTAAAGACATCCGGCTGTGAAAGAGTGGCTGGAATTCCAGTTCCTTCCTGGATATATATGTTGTGAGCATCTGCCAAGTCTTGGCACCCAGTCAGCTATGTATGGGGAACAGAAGGGGGAAAGGTAAATGTTATTGCAGAACCTCTGCCATTTGAGAATGTGTCACCAAATAGAGCAGCACAATGGCGCTGAGTGTTGGGGTGCAAAGACAGCTGCTATCGAGAGCTGGGAACGATTCCCCTGTCCATTAAATCCCAGACTGGGATGTTGAGTCCGCTGACTAAGATTGATAGATTTGCACCGGTTGTCAAGGAGTACTCAGCTAAGGAGGATAGTTGGAGTCGATATGCAGACCCGCAATTATCTAATTAAATGGTGGTGCAGCATGAAGGGCTGAATGGCCTTTTCCTGTTCCTTTATTCTGTGGTTACGTTGCTGATTCTGACTGTATTGCTGTGATGTCACTTTGGGACAGTGATTAAAACTGAGTAGCAGTCAAAGGTAGAGGAACATTCAAAGGCAAACTGGTCCTCAAACAGCTCCGGAAGAATGAGCTTCTCACTGGTACATACCCTCAGGACAAAGTATTCGCATGGTAGTCAAGTGGTTAGCACTGTTGCTTCGCAGCGCCAAGGACCCAGGTTCGATTCCCGGCGGAGTCTGCACGTTCTCCCTGTGTCTGCGTGGGTTTCCTCCGGGCACTCCGGTTTCCTCCCACAAGTCCTGAAAAATGTGCTTGTTAGGTAAATTGGACATTCTGAATTCTCCCTCCGTGTTTCCGAACAGGCATCGTAGTGTGGCGACGAGGGGATTTTCACAGTAACAGTGTCAATGTAAGCCGACTTGTGACACTAATAAAGATTATTATTATTAATTATTATTATTCACGACCTATTAATTACTTCCAAAATGTAATTATTAGGTAGGCAAAAAGAGCAACTAATTTAGATGCAGGTGGGCAGAATTTTCCGCTTTGGAGACTAAGGGCTACTTTTGTCACGGCACATGTGACAAAAATTCCAGCCAATAAGGTAGGTTTTAAGGAGGGGCAGAAGGAGGAGAGAGAGATGGAGAGGTTTGGTGGGTGGGGGGATTTTCAGAGTTAGGCCCGAGGAAGCTGATGGCATGTTGGCAACAGTGGAGTGATAAAAAAAATCAGAGTTTTGCAAGAGACCAGGATTTTTAAAAATTCATTCTTGGAATACGGCGTTTGCTGGCAAGGCCAACATTTATTGCCCCTCCCTAACTGCCCTCGAGCAGATGGTGATGACCTCCTACAGCTGCGTGGTCTGTTGAATATTTCGAGGAGCACTTAAGGGTCAACCACATTGCTGTGGATCTGGGGGTCACAAATAGGCCAGACCAGGTAAGGATAGCAGATTGCCTTCCACATTAGTGAACCAGGTAGGTTTTTACAACAACCTATTAGTTTCATGGCCGTTAGAATTGATGTTGGGGAAGGAAAGGCTACAGAGGGATTCGCATACAAAAGTGAGAATTTTAAAATTGTGGCTTTGCTCGACCAGGAGCCAGTGTGGGTCAGCGATGGCAGGGTTAATGGGTGAATGTGACATGGCACTATTAACCTTATACCATCCATTGTGTTTCGTGGCAAATCCTGCTCCTGTGAACACACCCACAACACCTGGGACTGCATTCTAAATGACCATGCATAGTTACAATGGCACTTCCCCCATCATTATGAGCAATCATCAAAGATAAGAGAGTACCAACCTCGGGATGAGAGTGAAATAATGGCTACAATTGTCCAGATTTCCTGGCGGTGACTTCAATGGGAAATCCCATTGACAGCAGCGGGAACAGAGATTTCCGTCGCCAGCGAACAGCCCTCTGCTGAGAAACACCCGGCTGGGGGACCAGAGAATCCAGCCCAAGGTGAACCATAAACATAAAATTCAAATGGTGTAATAATCATTACAGCCATGGGCTTAATCCAGGACGTCAGTCATGCTTTATAAATATTGTACATAATTTGCAAGATTTTTCAGAATTTTAGTCTCTGACAGTGAATCACTCTTGTTGCTTTCTTATTCCACTATCATTGAGATTAGAACATAGAACGCCATTCGGCCCATCGAGTCTGCACCGACCCACTTAAGCCCTCACTTCCACACTATCCCCATTACTATACAGCAACATTTGACTAAAAACAGGCAAATATGTTCAAAAACCGTTGGGAATGTATCAATTGAATAATCAGTCTAGGGAATGGGAAAGTGAAAACAAGGAATTGTCTCAATGATCTCTGAATCCTAACCACAAACTCTAGACTTAGTCACTGGCCTATTTAATACTTTGTACCATGTCATGGTGACCTCTGTCACACAATAAATGTAACCTGAGCTGAATCCAGTAGTTTTATGAATGCCCTGAATCTTGGGGTTATATAGACATTGCGGTTTGCTCTGCACGTCAGCAGCTGCTGAGGTTGTGCTCGGAAGGACAGTGACTCAGTACAGCCCTGATTCTACGACCAGTGCTCCCTTCAACTCTGGCCCATCGGGAGCGCTAAATTCACCCGGTGAGATCATTAATTAGCACTCTGATTTGTTATTGCTCCCTTCCATTTATTTATTGAATTACACCCTCCCCGTGAACTCCCTTAGACCGTTCTTTGTCGGCTAAATGTTGCTTGTCTTCACATTTCCTCTGTACTGACCCCTTTATTTGTGTAGTTACGGGGGAGTTATTGCTCTGTGTAAACCCTGCACAGTGAGGAGATTGGACAGGGTGTGATTTATTCATCAGCCCGGAGCTGGGAGTAGGGAATGTGAACTTTGCTCTCGATGGGGGGAATGCATCGACCTAGTGTTGCGCACGTACTGCAGGTGCACTAAAAAGTCTTTTAATCGTTTCTCCTGCTCCAAAACATTCCCTCCCTTTGAATGAGAACCTTATCAATCAAAAATGTTAAACAAATTGCGCAGAATTGCTTAAAATACACAGCACAGAAGTGGACCATTCAGCCCAACTTATGTTGGTGTTTATGTCCCACACAAGCCTCCTCCCATCTCTTTTCATCTCATCCCATCAACATGACCTTCGATTTCTTTCTCCCTCATGTGTTTATCTCACTCCCTTCTACTCTCTGTGATAGCGATTTCCACGTTCTCGCCGCTTTCTGGGTAAATTAATTTTTCCTGAATTCCCAATTGGACTTCTTACTGACTATATTAATAATAATAAGAATCACTTATTGTTACAAGTGGGCTTCAATTAAGTTACTGTGAAAAGCCCGTCGTCGCCACATTCCGGCGCCTGTTCGGGGAGGTTGGTACGGGAATTGAACACGCGCTGCTGGCCTTGTTCTGCATTACAAGCCAGCTGTTTAGCCCACTGTGCTAAACCAGCCCCTATAAATATTATATTTATGATCAGTAGTTCTGGTTCCGCCTGCAAGTGGATGTATCTTCTGTTATGGGTCAGGGTTTAGAGAACCCCAAAGTGTAGCATGGAGTTCACCTGACCCACAACTTTTAACAGATTGTGGTATGGGGAGCACACGGCCCACTCTACAGGTGTGGTGCAGCAGAAATGGAAAAGTATTTTTTAGAGCAAAACAATGTTTATTCTATGAACTCAAGTTAACCTTTTTAAAACATACAGTGAACATTTTAGCAACCATCAATTCAAATACAACCCCCAAAGAATACAACATTAAGTAATCCTTAATAACTTCCCAAACAACATCCAGAAGACAGAAGAAACACCTTTTAACAGAAGCACATCAGGTTTACATTCACTACTGTTATTAGTTTTAAATCACCAGGATCGACTTACAGTCTTTAGATTACAGAGAGAGACTCTAATAGACCTTCTGGCTGTGACTGCAGCTATCCAGCTCTGAAAACAAAACTAAAACACACCCTGCAGCAAACAGCCTAAAACAAAAGCAAAAAGCTGACAGACAGCCCAGTTCCACCCACACTCTGACATCACTGATAAACACCCATTTCTTAAAGGTACATTTCTTAAACACCCATTTCTTAAAGGTACTCTCACTGCAGATATTTATATACACACCCATTTATAAACACCCATTTCTTAAAGGTACTCTAACATGCCACTTCTCTACCTCTATCCTATCAAACCCTTTCATCATCCTGAAGATGTCCAGTAGATCACCCCTCAGTTTGTTTTTACTTACAGCCTTACCCATCTTTGACCTGATGCCATGAGAACCCATGGAGTCAGAGTCAATGTTAAGGACTTTCAAGGCAAGTTCTCCCTGACTCTTCACCGGCAGTGGTATTGTCACTGGACTAGTAATGCAGAGACCCAAGGTAATACCCTAGGGACCTGGGTCTGAATCCCTCCATGGCAGATGGTGAAGTTTTGAATTCAGTCTGGATGACAATAGCCAGGATTAGTGGGCTGCTGGACTCATCTCTCTGGCTGAATTCACCTGGTTACCAGCCCAGCATAGAGGAATTTTTCTAAACAGCAAAGGGTATTCATCCATTAATGTGCAGATGGTCATTCAGACCATTCTGGTCTCTGCCAGATTTCCTGGGAGCTGCGATGACTCATTAATACTCTGACAATCTAATAACCCTGAGCTTCTCATATCCGGCTGGTTTATGGCAGACAAGGAACCTTCCTCTGCTCCTGGCATCCTCAATGTTTCGGAGGTCGCTGAACCACAGCTTAAGCAGTGATTTTTCTCTGGGGCAGGGAAAGGAGACAGGTCCCACATCCAGCTCAGCCTGAATGGCACAGTTCGCATGATTCTGAAAAGCGCATTGGCCATGTAATCAACTGAGCTAACTGACCCTCCCAGACAAGGGATTCCAACTCCCCCCACCCACCCCCCCACCCACCACTTTGAATTTGGCTCGTGACAGTGTGGAACTCCGCCACACGCATGTCACATGACACCAGGCGTGTCACTGGCCAAACCATCAGGCTGTTGATGATTTGCTTCAGATAGCCAGAAAGATTTGAAGCCACCCTTCAGTTCTGGCCATCCATGTGTTGTGGAATAACAGTGGACTGCTGTGTCCTGCACGGTACTGAGAGGGGTGGAGGTGGAGGAAGACATAGGGGCTCTTCACTCACCGTCAGAAGAGGAAAACATTGAAGAGGAAGATCAGGAGAAGGAGAATGAAGATGGGGCATCCGCTGCAAGACCAGCTACTTACTGGTTGCCCGGTTGTGAAACCAACCAATGAAATAATGCAATCTCCTCCCATCAGCAACCACTCTCTTGGCACAAAGCAGTTCTTCATCCATTCGTCATTGTTGACCGAGGCTCTGCTACTCAATCTGTTTGGTGAATGTGATATTATCAAGTATTACAGTACACAAGAGGCTGAAGATCATTGGTTAAACCTAGGAGTTTACCATTGGCTGTTGGTACATAGCTCCGCCTTGACGGGCGGGGTATGAGAACCAGTGCCATCCCAGCAGCCCTCACTTTCTGTACCGAAGCTGCTGGGGAACAGTTCTAGTCGATTAAAGCCTTCAGTTATGTTACAACCTCGTCTTTGAGCTTAATTGATCATGCATCAATTTAATCGACTAGACTTAAGCTGAAAGAATGTATCTCCAAATCAAGCCGGAGTGTTTACAACTCAGCCCCCACGCGGAGAACTCGGTGGCGATATTTAAGCACTGGCTGGCGTGCTTTAAAGGCTACCTCGAGACAGCCGGAGGCACCCCCTCAGGAGAACAGAAACTGCATCTCCTGCACTCGAGAGTAAGCCCTGGAACCTTCACCCTCATTGAGGAGGCGGAGGACTACGATGCTGCGATCGAACTGTTAAAAGGACATTATATCCGCCCTGTAAACCAGGTCTACGCACGTCACCTGCTCGCAACTAGATGGCAAAGCCCTGGGGAATCGCTGGAGGACTTCTACTGTGCGCTACTGGTGCTGGGCAGAAACTGTGGCTGCCCGCAACTTTCGGGCAGCAAGCATACAGAACTTCTAATCCGGGTTGCCTTCGTAGCAGGTATGAGCTCCTCAGAGATCCGCCAAAGACTCTTAGAAAAGGACACACTGGGACTGAGAGAGGCACGGGCCCTGGCAGGGTCCATGGATGTTGCCTCCAGAAACGCGCAGTCCTATGCGCCCGACCGCGCGGTGGCCCCCTGGGCTGCGTGGCATCCCGCAGCGGCAGCCCCACTGACCTTCCCCATGTCCCCGCAGGCCTGCGCTGTAAGACGGCCCACTAACTCCGTCGGGCCCCGCTGTTTCTTCTGCGGGCAGGTGAAGTATCCCCGCACGCGCTGCCCGGCCCGCACCTCCACCTGCAAAAGGTGCGGCAAGAAGGGCCATTTTGTGGGGGTCTGCCAAGCACGAGCCGTGGCCGCGGTCTCCAGTGACTCCGGACCACCGCGGCAATCTTCCTCTCGGGCCCCAGGCGGCCAGCACTCACCGCCACCCCCATATCCTAGGGCCACTTCCGACCCACGGGCGCGGCCATCTTGCCCCTCGGGCACCACGCTGGACGGATGGGCGCTGCAATTTTGTCCATCCCTGCCGCTATTTTGTCCATCCCCGACCACCATGTGCGAACCATGGGAGACGCCATCTTGGATGGGGCCCCAGGCCCCCAGCGCGGCCGACTACACGCTGCCCGATCACAACCCGCAACTGCTCCATCTGGCCTCGGTGACGCCGGACCAAAATCGACCTCGGACACTCGCGACTGCAACGACGACGGTGTTCATCAACGGTCACGAGATGTTTTGCCTGATCGACTCTGGGAGCACAGAGAGCTTTATACACCCCAACACGGTAAGGCGCTGTTCACTTGTTACCCACCCTGTAAACCAAAGAATCTCCCTGGCCTCCGGGTCACACTCGGTGGAGATAAAGGGGTCCTGCCTAGTGAACCTCACTGTCCAAGGCAGGAAATTCAAAAATTTCCGCCTGTACGTCCTGCTGCACCTCTGCGCAGCTATACCCCTGGGGTTGGACTTCCAATGTAACTTGCAAAGCCTGACCTTTAAATTTGGCGGCCCTATACCTCCCCTTACTGTCTGCGGCCTTGCGACCCTTAAGGTCGACCCGCCTTCCCTGTTTGCCAACCTCACCCCGGATTGCAAACCTGTCGCCACCAGGAGCAGACGGTACAGAGCCCAGGACCGGACCTTCATCAGGTCAGAGGTCCAAAGGCTACTGAGGGAAGGGGTCATTGAAGCTAGCAACAGTCCCTGGAGAGCTCAAGTAGTGGTGGTAAAGACCGGGGAGAAACATAGGATGGTCATTGACTACAGTCAGACCATCAACAGGTTTACGCAGCTGGATGCGTACCCTCTCCCCCGCATATCCGACCTGGTGAACAGGATCGCGCAATACAAGGTCTTCTCCACGGTGGATCTCACGTACGCTGACCATCAGCTACCCCTCCGCACTAGTGACCGCAAGTACACTGCCTTCGAAGCAGATGGGCGGCTCTACCAATTTTTAAGGGTTCCTTTTGGTGTCACAAATGGGGTCGCGGTCTTCCAACGCGAGATGGACTGAATGGTTGACCGATACGGCTTACGCGCAATGTTTCCGTATCTGGATAACGTCACCATCTGCGGCCATAACCAGCAGGATCACAACACCAACCTCCGGAAATTTCTCCAGACCACAAAAATCTTTAACTTAACGTATAATGAGGAGAAATGCGTATTTAGCACCGACCGCCTAGCCATCCTCGGCTACGAAGTGCGAAATGGAGTTATAGGCCCCGACCCTGAACGCATGCGCCCCCTTATGGAGTTCCCCCGTCCCTCACTGCCCCAAGGCCCTGAAGCGCTGCCTCGGGTTTTTCAGTTATTACGCCCAGTGGGTCCCCAACTACGCAGACAAAGCCCGCCCCGAATCCAGTCCACAACTTTCCCCCTGTCGATGGAGGACCATCAGGCCTTCTGCTGCATCAAAGCAGACATTGCAAAGGCCAAGATGCGCGCCATCGACGAGTCCCTCCCCTTCCAGGTCGAGAGCGATGCGTCCAACGTAGCTCTGGCCGTCACCCTCAACCAAACGGGCAGACCCGTGGCCTTCTTCTCCCGTACCCTCCATGCTTCAGAAATTCGCCATTCCTCGGTCAAAAAAGAGACGCAAGCCATAGTAGAAGCTGTGCGACATTGGCGGCATTACCTGGCCGGCAGGAGATTCACTCTCCTCACTGACCAATGGTCGGTGGCGTTCATGTTTGATAATGCACAGCGGGGCAAGATAAAGAACGACAAGATCTTACGGTGGAGGATAGAACTATCCACCTACAACTATGAGATCTTATCCCGTCCTGGGAAGCTAAACGAGCCTTCCGATGCCCTGTCCCACGGCACGTGTGCCACCGCACAAGTGGACCGCCTCCGAGCCCTCCACGAGGACCTCTGCCACCTGGGGGTCACTCGTTTTTTTCCACTTCATTAAGACCCGTAACCTGCCCTACTCCATCGAGGAGGTCAGGACAGTCACCAGGGATGACAAATCTGCGCGGAGTGCAAACCGCACTTCTACCGGCCAGAGAGGGCGCACCTGATAAAGGCTTCCCGTCCCTTTGAACGCCTCAGCATGGACTTCAAAGGCCCCCTCCCCTCCACCAACCGCAACACGTATTTCCTGAACGTGATTGACGAGTACTCCCGGTTCCCATTCGTCATCCCCTGCCCCGACAGGACCGCAAACACCGTCAACAAGGCCCCCCAGGGTATCTTTACACTGTTCAGTTTCCCCGCGTACATACACAGTGATAGGGGGTCCTTCTTTATGAGCGACGAACTGCGTCAATTCCTGCTCAGCAAGGGCATCGCCTCAAGCAGGACGACCAGTTACAACCCCCGGGGAAACGGGCAGGTAGAGAGGGAGAACGGAAATGTCTGGAAGACCGTTCTACTGGCCCTACGGTCCAGGAATCTCCCCGTCTCCCGCTGGCAAGAAGTCCTCCCGGAGGCCCTCCATGCCATCCGGTCGCTACTCTGTACAACTACCAATCAGACACCTCATGAACGTCTCCTTGTCTTCCGGGACCACGCTCCCAACCTGGCTAGCGACACCCGGACCCATCCTGCTTCGGAAGCACGTGCGGGCGCACAAGTCGGACCCGTTGGTCGAGAGGGTCCACCTGCTGCACGCTAACCCCCAGTACGCCTACGTGGTGTTCCCTGACGGCAGGCAAGATACAGTCTCCCTCCGGGACCTGGCGCCTGTCGGAACCCCACGCACACCTGAACCATTACCCCCCCCCCACAGCAACTCACTGGAGGGTCAGCCCTCCCGCCACTCCTACCTAGATCATCCCACCCGACGCCCCCTACAGGCGCCCCCCTCTCAGCCCAACCGTTGGCCCCACCAGCGCCGTCTAGGGGTGACGAAGCTGCCATGAAGACCGACGCCACGCTCCCAGAGTCGCAGACGGCCGTAACCCCACCAGAATCACCACCAAAGCCCAGACGATCCAGGAGGACGACCAGGTCACCCGACCGACTGAATGTTTCACTGTAACTGTAACTGTAACTGAACACTGAATGTATATATCTTCCACGCTTGTAAAATATTCTCGACAACTCTGTAAAGAGGTATCACGGTACCTCCATATCTGATCTTACCATGTAGATGCAATTGTAACCACTGGCCACCACCCCCGCTGGACTCCTTTTTTTAACAGGGGGTGGTGAATGTGGTATTATCAGGTATTACAGTACACAAGAGGCTGAAGACCATTGGTTAAACCTAGGAGTTTACCATTGGCTGTTGGTACGTAGCTCCGCCTTGACGGGCCGGGTATAAGAACCGGTGCCGTCCCAGCAGCCCTCACTTTCTGTACCGAAGCTGCTGGGGAACAGTTCTAGTCGACTAAAGCCTTCAGTTACATAGAACATAGAACATTACAGCGCAGTACAGGCCCTTCGGCCCTCGATGTTGCGCCGAACTGTGAAACCACTCTAAAAACCATCTACACTATTCCCTTATCGTCCATATGTCTATCCAATGACCATTTGAATACCCTTAGTGTTGGCGAGTCCACTACTGTTGCAGGCAGGGCATTCCACACCCTTACTACTCTCTGAGTAAAGAACCTACCTCTGACATCTGTCCTATATCTATCACCCCTCAATTTAAAGCTATGTCCCCTCGTGCTAGACATCACCATCCGAGGAAAAAGGCTCTCACTGTCCACCTATCCAATCCTCTGATCATCTTGTATGCCTCAATTAAGTCACCTCTTAACCTTCTTCTCTCTAACGAAAACAGCCTCAAGTCCCTCAGCCTTTCCTCATAAGATCTTCCCTCCATACCAGGCAACATTCTGGTAAATCTCCTCTGCACCCTTTCCAATGCTTCCACATCCTTCCTATAATGCGGCGACCAGAATTGCACGCAATACTCCAAATGCGGCCGCACCAGAGTTTTGTACAGCTGCAACATGACCTCATGGCTCCGAAACTCAATCCCTCTACCAATAAAAGCTAACACACCGTACGCCTTCTTAACAACCCTCTCAACCTGAGTGGCAACTTTCAGGGATCCATGTACATGGACACCGAGATCTCTCTGCTCATCCACACTGCCAAGAATCTTACCATTAGCCCAGTCCTCTGTCTTCCTGTTATTCCTTCCAAAATGAATCACCTCACACTTTTCTGCATTAAACTCCATTTGCCACCTCTCAGCCCAGCACTGCAGCTTATCTATGTCCCTCTGTAACTTATAACATCCATCCGCACTGTCCACAACTCCACCGACCTTAGTGTCATCTGCAAATTTACTCACCCATCCTTCTACACCCTCCTCCAGGTCATTTATCAAAATGACAAACAGCAGTGGCCCCAAAACAGATCCTTGTGGTACACCACTAGTAACTGGACTCCAGTCTGAACACTTCCCATCAACCACCACCCTTTGTCTTCTTCCAGCTAGCCAATTTCTGATCCAAACTGCTAAATCTCCCTGAATCCCATGCTTCCGTATTTTCTGCAGTAGCCTACCGTGGGGAACCTTATCAAATGCTTTACTGAAATCCATATACACCACATCAACCCTCATCCACCTGTTTGGTCGCCTTCTCAAAGAACTCAATAAGGTTTGTGACGCACGACCTACCCTTCACGAAACCGTGTTGACTATGGCTAATCAAATTATTATTTTCCAGATGATTATGCACCCTATCTCTGATAAACCTTTCCAAGATTTTGTCCACAACAGAAGTAAGGCTCACTGGTCTATAGTTACCGGGGTTGTCTCTACTCCCCTTCTTGAACAAGGCGACAGCATTTGCTATCCTCCAGTCTTCTGGCACTATTCCTGTTGACAAAGATGACTTAAAGATCAAAGCCAAAGGCTCAGCAATCTCCTCCCTAGCTTCCCAGAGAATCCTAGGATAAATCCCATCCAGCCCAGGGGACTTATCTATTTTCACCCTTTCCAGAATTGTTAATACCTCCTCCTTATGAACCTCAAGCCCTTCTAGTCTAGTAGCCTGAATCTCAGTATTCTCCTCGACAAAATTGTCTTTTTCCTGTGTGAATACTGATGAAAAATATTCATTTAGCACCTCTCCTACCTCCTCGGACTCCAAGCACAACTTCCCACTACTGTCCTTGACTGGCCCTACTCTTACCCTAGTCATTCTTTTATTCCTGACATATCTATAGAAAGCTTTAGGGTTATCCTTGATCCTACCTGCCAAAGACTTCTCATGTCCCCTCCTGGCTCTTCTTAGTTCTCTCTTTAGGTCCTTCCTAGCTAACTTGTAACTCTCGAGCGCCCTTACTGAACCTTCATGTCTCATCTTTACATAAGCCTCCTTCTTCCTCTTGACAAGTGTTTTGACTGCCTTAGTAAACCACGGTTCCCTTGCTCGACCACTTCCTCCCTGCCTGACAGGTACATACTTATCAAGGACACGCAGTGGCTGTTCCTTAAACAAGCTCCACATTTCCATTGTGCCCATCCCCTGCAGTTTTCCTCTCCATCTGATGCATCCTAAGTCTTGCCTCATCGCATCATAATTGCCTTTCCCCCAGATATAACTCTTGCCCTGCGGTATATACCTATCCCTTTCCATCACTAAAGTAAACGTAATCGAATTGTGGTCACTATCACCAAAGTGCTCACCTACCTCCAAATCTAACACCTGTCCTGGTTCATTACCTAGTACCAAATCCAATACGGCCTCGCCTCTCATTGGCCTATCGACATACTGTGTCAGGAAACCCTCCTGCACACATTGGACAAAACGGACCCATCTAAAGTACTCGAACTATAGCGTTTCCAGTCAATATTTGGAAAGTAAAAGTCCCCCATAATAACTACCCTGTTGCTTTCACTCCTATCCAGAATCATCTTTGCAATCCTTTCCTCTACATCTCTGGAACTTTTTGGAGGCCTATAGAAAACCCCTAACAGGGTGACCTCTCCTTTCCTGTTTCTAACCTCAGCCCATACTACCTCAATCGACGAGTCCTCATCAACATCCTTTCTGCCACCGTAATACTGTCCTTGACTAACAATGCCACCCCTCCCCCTCTTTTACCACCTTCCCTGAGCTTACTGAAATATCTAAACCCCGGCACCTGCAACAACCATTCCTGTCCCTGCTCTATCCATGTCTCCGAAATGGCCACAACATCGAAGTCTCAGGTACCAACCCATGCCGCATGTTCACCCACCTTATTCCGGATGCTCCTGGCATTGAAGAAGACACACTTTAAACCACCTTCCTGCCTGCCGGTACACTCCTGCAACCCCATGGCTTACCCCTGGTAAGTCCACCCCCCCAACAGTATCCAAAGCGGTATACTTGTTACTAAGGGGAACGACCACAAGGGATCCCTGTACTGACTGCTTCCTCCCAGCCCCTCTCACCGTCACCCATCGATCTTTATTCTTCGGAGTAAATACATCCCTGAAGCTTCTATCTATATCCACCTCTGCCTCCCGAATGATCCGAAGTTCATCCAGCTCCAGCTCCAGTTCCCTAACGCGGTTTCTGAGGAGCTGGAGATGGGTGCACTTCCCACAGATGAAATCAGCAGGGACACTGCCGGCGTCCCTCACCTCAAACAGTTATGTTACAACCTTGTCTTTGAGTTTAATTGATTGTGCATCAGTGAATTCAAACTCAATCAATCTTTATTTAATAAGCTCAAGTAACCATTATTTGATTTTACAGCGCTATAAGATCTATTTCCCAAATGGGCGATACTTATCTTCCCAAATAAGATCAGTTAGTCGAATGCGAGTCACTCTGGCCAGGCACTAACAGGGGTCGACTACGGTTGCTGCAGCCTCTGGGCTCCAGCTCATGGTCTCCGGAGCTTCAAGCTCAGGGTTCTTCTTTCCTCTTCTTGTGATGGTTGTTCCCGGGTTGTCGCTGCCAGTGTTCTGTTCGCCTGTATATTTATATCTTATTTCTCAAGGAGATGTGAGACTCAGTACCTGCATTCCTGCATGCAGCAAGCCACCAAATCATTTCAGCAGACATGATTTTCCAGTTAATCAAGCTAACCCCTGGTGTTTGTCTCGTCAGACAAGATCTCGTTACTTCAGCTCTTACGTTATGTTCTGATGCAGCTGCAATCACCTGTGATGACATATTGCCGATTGAGTCTGTTGTTTGTTCTGTCCATATTTGGTTAGAGCCACGGGACTCCTCAGAGTTGGCCACTTTTTACCAGCATGCAATTCAGCCTTTGGCTGCCTCAACCATTACACATCCACCAAATGGAAACAAATTAAAAGGTGATTTGGCTCTTGGGACTCAATAATGGGCACAAATGGAAAGTCGTTCTAATCATTACATTTTGTGTGTTTAAAAAATGAAACTTAACAACATAACATTTTGTAAAATAAATCCATATACTTACCCTTGGAGAATTAAAATTTCTTCGACATATGTTTCCTACTGCTTCTACACGATGTGCCCTCAGCAGAGGTGGATGGAGGCTGGTCGCTCAGATTCCTGCCCTGGCTCATTTTGGCCTTTGACTTCTTGGATTTAGAACTTTGCTCTGATTCCAACATGTGTACTGAACATTTCCATCTGTACATTATTCCTTTAAATACGGTGGGGATCACAATGTGCTGGCGCTCGCCAAGTCCTCTGGGCAGCTTGGAGATTTAAAATTAATTGTTGAAATGGGTCTGCAGTTTCCGACCCGGTCAATAGGCCCCCTCGATTCCCCCATGCAATTCCACCGCCCCATCCACTCAAGAATCACCTTCAGTTTCCCGTAAATGGGTTTCTCCCTGTCTCTTCTCACTTTGAAACACAGTGGGGATGGGAGGGAGATTTTACCCCCGGCCCACCTGACAGAATCAAGGCAGCTAAAATCACCAAGGTTACTCGGGAACTGTTAGGGTTTGACAGTTCCCCATCATAACCTGCCCAACAACGACCCATCAAATTAACATGCACTCAGAGTTAAATTGGGGCTGTTTCCAGTTGTCTCATTTATATTGCCCACCTCTATCACCTTCCCTGGTAACTTATTCTAAAGCCTATCGATACTTGTGCAATATATCGAACATAGAACATTCAGTGCAGAAGGAGGCCATTCGGCCCATCGAGTCTGCACCGACCCACTTAAGCCCTCACTTCCACCCTATCCCCGTAACCCAATAACCCCTCCTTAACCTTTTTTGGTCACTAAGGGCAATTTATCATGGCCAATCCACCTAGCCTGCACGTCTTTGGACTGTGGGGGGTTGTACTCCCAAAGTCCTGTCCCCTGGCATTTGAACTCTTCCTGACAGCAGGGAATTTGTTTAGATGGATCCCTTTTATTATTAATCCACCTCAAATACGCTCCAATGATTCATAATGAAATGTTATCTAATCCCGGCCCCACGAGACTGACCAGAGTGAGGTCCACTCAGCTCCTCAGCCCATGGTGTCCCGAAGCCAAGTGAGTCTTAAGTTCATAAGATATAGGGGCAGAATTAGGCCATTTGGCCCATTGAGTCTGCTCTGCCATTCAATCATGGCTGATCTAATCTTGGCATTAGCTCCACTGTCCTGCCCGTTCTCCAAAACAACTCAACCCGTTACCAATTCAAAATCTGTCTAATTCCTCCTTAAATTTACCCACTGTCCCAGCCTCCACCACACTCTGGGGTAGTGAATTCTACAGATTCACAGCCCTTTGGGAGAAGTAGTTTCTCCTCATCTCTGTTTTAAATTTGTTACCTCTTATCCTAAGACGATGACCTCTCATTCTAGAATGCCCCACAAGAGGAAGCATCCACTCCATGTCTACTTTATCCATACCTTTTATCATTTTATATACTTCAATTTGATCTCCCCTCATTTCAGCTCAGATGCCCGGTGAGTAAGATCAGCCTGAATGCAGCCCTTCCCCGTTAATTCATCAATATTGCCCAGTCTGTGACCTGCTCCTTTGCCCCTGCAGATTCAGTGTGGAATTCTGCACTTAAATCCCTAAATCTCTTGAACTCAATTGTTGGAAATGGCTGCTGTCATTTTAACGCAAAATGTCTGTAATTATAACACTCTGATTGAAAGACAGAGGTTACTCTGACTGTCGGATCATTTACAGAGAGTAACTGAAGTGGCTGATTTTCACCATCTGATTCCGGTTAATGGAACGTAAACAAGAATTCTAAGTTATTATGCTACAGGAGTCGGCTTCTATCAAAGTCCAAAGATGGTTTCAATCTTCATCTGGGGTCTGGTTTTCTCAGATTAATGTTGCAGACAGTCGGATGGGAAGAAGCAAATGATTTGGCGCAGGGTGAACAGTCCGGGGGGTTTGGTTTCGCTCTCAAAAGCTTTCACAGAATTCAAAAATTCTCCCCTCAAAAATTGTAGACGACTTGAGCTTTGTATAGGTCAGGCACAATCCAGTTAAAGAAAGATCTTGGGGTGTATTCTCCGCCTCCCCAGCCAAGGGTTTCTCAGCTGCGCACAATCGCTGGCAGCGGGATTCTTCGTTCCCGCCGTTGGCCAATGGGTTTTACCCATTGTACCCATCCCACGCCACCAGGAAACCCGCGGGTGGGGGTGCGCTGCCAGCAGAACGGAGAACTCCGCCGGCGGACTATTCACCCCCTTGTATTTAGAAAGTGGGCAGGATTCTCTGTCGGTTAACGCCGGAATCAGGATACGATCCGCTGCACCCCCGACCTGGACCACCTGCCCAAAAATTGCCCGGTCCCAGATAAGGCCCCCCCCCTGCCCTCCAATCAGCATCCCCCCACCCCGGGGCCAGGGCAGCCGCGGACTAAGTCCACAGCCGCCATGCTAGTATCCCGATTGGCAGGACCATGCTAGATCCACGCCGTGGGAACTTCAGCCAGTCGGGGGTGGGCCTCCAGCAATGGCCGCAGGTAGGGGATATGCAGCGCGGCGGGGAAATGGAGTCTCCGCCTCGCCATGGGGGTGCGGAGAATCCAGGCCACTGTCTGGTCTGCTGAACATTTCCAGCATTTTCTGTTTTTACCTCTGGGGCATTTTAGGCTAAGCTTTAGTACCCGGTGAATATACAATGGGACTAACCTTACATTTTGTTGCCCGTGTACAGCCATGATGTTGGTTGAGGGATTGATATTATCCAGGAGGGTGGGAAGAAATCCCTTGCTTTTCTTCTAAATAGTTCCACAGGTTTGAGTGGGATATTCTAATTAGGGACATTGCCAATCAAAATCAGTTCTAAGATATTAAAACTGTAACAAGGGAATGAAAGACCTGAGTTACAGTATAGCAGATTTATGTCACAATTTACACACCAATATCCTTCGATTAAGTCAAATTATACACGTGAAATGTTATGTTAAGTATGTCTACTGTAAGAACACATGGAATTGTTGGGCAGAAAAAGGGTAACTGAGATTCATTAAGACTACCCCATAATATGGTAGCATGGCTTTTGTGACTAGGCACTTTCTTCCGCCCCTCTGTAGTCATGTAATCTCCAGGGTGAGGCAAATAACAGAGAAGTACACAATGTCAGTAAGTAGAAAAAATACTCAAACATTTCTCTCCAGACCCACCCTACCTCTGGTAATTAAAATCCAGCCAAGAGATCACCTAAACCAAAGGTTACCTGTAATACCATTTACCTTCCAGATGCATTCTCAGCTCCAGACAGGCAGGGACCACACCCACTGTGTCTGAAGGCAATGGTATTCCACAGGCTCAATACGTTTCGCCGAAAGCTCCCCAGAGATTCTCTGGCCTCCCCGTGGCGTGTTTCTCCATTGGCCGGCAGCAGGATCTTCCGGTCCCGCCACTGTCAATGAGATTTCCCATTGAATCCATGCCACGCCGTCCAGAATTCCATGGTGGGAGTGCGCCATCGGCAGGACTGGAAGTTCCCGCCGGTGTGTATAGCATGAACATCTCACCAGAAGATGTCTCCATTACCAAGATCGCCTATCTCCAACACCTTGAAACTCCTATCTCTGCCAGTGTCTCAACTCATTTGCTGCTGAAACCCTGACTCATGCCCTTCTTACCACCAGACGTAATTAATTCTAATGCGCTCCATGCCCCTGTACCCCCCTCCCAAACCTCTGCCCATATCCTAACTTGCAACAAGCTCCATTCATCTATCACCCCAGTGTTGGCTGACCATTG
This sequence comes from Scyliorhinus torazame, assembly GCF_047496885.1. Taxonomy (NCBI): domain Eukaryota; kingdom Metazoa; phylum Chordata; class Chondrichthyes; order Carcharhiniformes; family Scyliorhinidae; genus Scyliorhinus; species Scyliorhinus torazame. Next base: position 49,260,811 of record NC_092727.1, read on the forward strand.
TCTCCTGGCCTGGCAATGCCTCAATTTTAAAATTCTTTTCTTTGTTCTTTGTTGTAAAATTCTCATCTTGCTTTGCAAAGTCCTCCATGGTCTTGGCCCCCTCTATCTCCGTAATCGCCACAATCCAACCTCACAGTGTGCTGGAGTCCTTACCGTGTTCCTCTAATCCCAGCCTCTTGTACATTCCTGAATTTCAACGCTCACCATTGGTGGCTGTCCATTTTTAAAGATGAACTCATGGGATGTGGGTTTCATAGGCTGGGCCAGCTTTTATTCGAACTGAGTGGCTCGCTTTCCATTTCAGAGGAAAATGTGGGTCTGCAGTCACATGCAGGCCAGGCTGGGTAAGGACAGCAGATTTCCTTCCCGGTGAACCAGGTGGATTTTCGACCATCTGCCTGCATCCCTGGAGCTTTATCCCTGGGTCTCAGGATTCGCTGGAGAAGAGGGAAGATTTACTCTGTTAAAGCTGCCTCATAAATGCAAGTTGTAATTTTTGTTCTAAGCTGAGCCTCACAGTCGAGGAAGGTTAAGGGTTAATAATACACAGTCCTTGTTGAGTTAGCCAGTCTGAACTCTGGGGACAGTGCGGACATTACAATTTAGGCTAATGTCTCTGAGATAATTAGGGAAGGAGATGGAGTGTTTTCTGGATTGCCACTCCTTTTTAAAAAAAAATTAGAATATCCAATTCATTTTTTCCAATTAAGGGGCAATTTAGTGTGACCAATCCACCTGCACATCTTTGGGTTGTCGGGGCGAAACCCACGCAAACACTGGGAAAATGTGCAAACTCCACACGGACAGTGACCCAGAGCCGGGGTCGAACCTGGGACCTCAGCGCCGTGAGGCAGCTGTGATAACCACTGCGCCACCGTGCTGCCCGGGATTGCCACTCCTGATAGCTTTTCATCACCCCCACTGGTAAATGTGTACACAACCATCAGCTTCATCTGATGTCCCATGCAGTCAAACACCCGGCTGACACTCATTACCTTGGCTCCACGTGAAGTTGGGTAAGGTTAGAGTTGTGGAATTGCCGTCCAGGAGAGAGGAGGAGAATTTTATTTTAACTACGAATGCTTCAAAAAACAGCAAAATCACAGCTACTGAACTACCCATGGACTCTACAGGCAACAGGACCATCCTTGTGTGGTGCGGTGTACAAGTATAAAGTGGACCCAATATTATTTAATTTATCTTTGTCCCTAATGAATACATTTCAAAGCATATCCTCTGTCATAGGAAATAATAATACATTTTTGTGAATTTGTCATTGGTGAGGTGAATGTAGTTCTGCTACTTAACGAAGTACATTGTCCCCCGGAACCAATGTGGCACCGACAAATTCTAAGTGTTTTGAGGGCTTTGGTGGAGGGACCAAGTTGGTTAATGCCCTTTGAGTGTCCTCAGATCATATGGCAAGAACACTCTCAAAAGGGCAACAAGCTTTTACTTTAACTATTCCCTCTGTATAAGCCCGACTGGCCAATTTACAAGGTCAGTTTAGCACTTTGGGTTGCTTTCGATTGATGCATCACCAATGGAAGAGCCAGGAAGAGATGCTGCCAATGTTTCGGGAGTAATCCGAATCCTTGCATCCCCTTCCTTTCCCAAACTGCCGCAAAAGGATGCCAGGACCTGGAATCAGAGGAGAACAGAATGATTAGAGAAAAGTAGGACCAGATGACAATCCCCAGTAACATTGGGCAGCCAGCCATGTTTTAAATTCAGGGCAGCATTATTAAAGAGGCCCTGGGTGCGCACTATTCCAAGTGGAATATTTTCACTGATGGATATCTGAGTGACTGGCCCAGCAAGCTGCTCAGCAGGAGGTGAATCAACGTTAGGTTTGTTAAATGTATATCACTGGAAACCATCAAACTATATCCAATTCAATTGGATCTTGCTGTGATTTCTGCTTCCTGTCTCTTAGAGTGGAAAATGCTGCATCGAAGCGAATCGCTGAGTGAATGACATGGTTGGTGAGCAAGAAAAACAAAGACTGTCAGGAAATTTGAGTTTTGTGACACATTTCTTTGTGGATATTTATTTTTCTCCTTTTTCTCAGGCAGCCCCGTGGGGTCGAGGGTGACTTGTTTCCATTCGGGTTCGACAGGTTCTGAGGTGTCTGGTAACTTCAGATCTCTAGACTCTGCCACATATGGGGGGCAGATCGTGCTTGAAGGGTTTGGTTAGATGGGTTGTTTGGCAGTTTGGACTCTCTCTCCGACACCTTGACGTGTGTTTCCAGATGACATCTCTCAATGCATCTGGTACCTCCTCGACTGACCCTTCTCCACTTTGGTCAGTCACAAGCCGGGATCTGCCATGAGTCAGTGGGGATGTTTGATCTCGTTAGTGATGCTTTGAGGTGTGTCTTTATGCTCAACTTTCGTTTAGACTAAAGATATTAATCCTTTCTGAATTACTATATCCTATAACTTCTCAACTAGTTGGCCACTCTAAGGTCTTGTATCCCTTAAACTCCCTCGCTGATACCAGATGGGAACTAATCTATTTCAAACTATATTTCAAGTTATTATAGGATCCCAAATCGACAAGGAAGAATTCTAACTCACTTACCACTCAATGTCCTTTAAGGGTCTGGATCTGTTGAGGATGGATAAACCACCATTTCAGGTTTAGATTTTTAATAAACCACTATTTCAGATTTAGAATTAAAGTAAACCCCACTATTTCAGGTTTAAATTTAAAATCACACTTATCTTTATTTGTTTTTACAAAATCTTAACAAATTACTTCGTATTTAAAAGTCTCTTTTAGTTGATCAGACTTCAGGAGCTTTCTTCAACGATTTTTCTTTTGTCTTGATAGCTTGTGGTTGTTCTTATTCTTCGGTCTTTCAGTGTCTTCCCATTTCCATGGACCGATGAGCTGATTCGAATCAAATCTAAGAATAAATTCGAACCCAATGGCTCGGCCTGTCTCTTCCCCTTTTCTCTCTCTCCTCTGCTTCTGACGTTTGCAACTGGCGCTCCGAGATTTTATACATTTCAATTCATCTCTTCAGCGCATGTCAATTACAAAGCATTGGCTCATGTTTAACAAAATAGATGTGTTAGATTTAAAACGGCGATTTTGCACCATGTGGTGCATTCTGTTCAAAGTCTAAAAAACCGTTAAGCTGTTTCTATCTTTGTCTATTTGAGCCATTCGCATTTTTTAAAACTTCCTCTGCCATGTGTGCTAGCTTTAAGCCGTCTAACACCTTGCTCAAGGCTCAAGACCCTCATTGTTCAAGCTTGCCATGTCTCCAAAATTACTTGTTCCCCTTTTTCGCAAAGGTTTCAAAAAACCATTACGCATCTGAAAATAATTGATAGCTATTTCCTGTCTATTTTAAAAACTGTAACTTTCTTAATGATCTTTTCCTATGCCCTCTATTTTTTCTCAAATTTTATCAAACTTTTGACCTTCTGTGTGCATGCTCTTTTTCAAGCTTTTAAAAGCACTTTGATCGTCCCTCATGTTCCTTTACCTATATTTTTTATATGTTTACTTTACTCTGTTTATTTTGTTCCAAACTACATTCTTCCCTCCCATTTTTATTTACAGAGGACATCCCTGAAACATTTCCCCTGTACTCCTGCCACGATCGAGTTCTGAGTAGAACAGTTGCTTCAGGAATAATAAACATAGAATATAGACTAAATGAATGAATGAAACATGGATTCCCTGATGAGGAATGAGAATATCGGAAGAAAGAGAGAGTTGGAGCCCAATCTTCAGCGAAGTTAAATGATACAAATCCAGTTTCACCACCTTCTTCAAATCATTATAAAGACATTTCCCCCAGCACTTGATGTGTCCTCTCTCCCAACTCTGCTCCTCCTTCATATTGTGATCTCCTCCGCACATCATCTGATGCCTAACCATTGCTGCTGATGATCACACTCCGAATATATTTTGATTGCAGGAAACAATTCTTCTCAGTGCAATAATTGACCCTGTACATCTTGAACACCTTTAGTGAGAATCTCGCTTCCTTCATTTCTTCATAGACGTTCTGGGGAACTCGACACCAGGCTATCAATGAGGCATGGAATGATGGGCAGAATGGCCTCCTTCTGTGCTGTAACTTTTCTATGGTTCAATGGTTTTCTATGATTCTGAGCTAGGGAGTCAGTGTGTGACATAGAAACAAGAAGAGTTAGCAGTCAGTCACTCCTGCAACAAGCTTACAGGTAAAAAAGACGTCTCGTTCTCTGTTGATAGAAGAAAACTCAGCACAAGCCACAAGCCAAAGGAAACTGGGCAGCTTTACAGCAGCCCTGCAGAATCCAGTGTCTCCAACCAATTGCCAACCTGCTGGAGTCAGTTCTACTGGAATCACCCAACTTAATGGCTGCAACATACCATCATCTATGCTCACAGACAAGCCAAAGACTGATTTTTATATTTTTTTACTTTAAGCTGGACTTTAACTTCTTTTTGATCAGTGTGCCGTTATTATTTTCTGAATTGTTTTTAGCAACTGATAAACATACTCTTTCTATGACTCAAGAAAGTTTGATTAAATTGGCTCCTTGGACTGGGAAAAGGTATCCAAAGGGGAAAGGATTCTTTTTAATCTAACCTTGTTGCACCAATGGAGATGGGTGTTGAATAAAGATGGGGAGCCAGCTAATTCCTCCTCACCCATAACAAAATTGGGGTCCTATTTGGAAATTCAACACATTTGAGGACCTCACCCAGGGGCCGATCATAACAAGTGCTGTAACCATTCTATGATGCTTTCATTGGCTGTAAAATGGGATGGCGTGAGGTTGTGAAAGACATTATTTGATTGCCAATGTTGTTTTGTGGGAATCGGATGTGTTTGTAACCATAACGGACTCAAAACTAATTCAATAATGTCTATGAAGCACTCAGAAACACTATAAGAATATGATGGGGTGCTGCGTAAATGTATGTTTCTCCTTTCTCTCCTTTGCTGCAAAGCCATGTGTCTCCAATGTTCCATCCCATAAATAGCAGCATTCGGATGTGATTCAAGTAGAAACAAGAGCAGTGGGAAAACACAAATAATATCTGGCAAAACCCTCCTCTTTATTGGCTTAACATTGCCTCACAGGGACAAGGGCAGTCCTGCCAAAACATTATATACTGCTTCCATCTTTCACAGTGACAGAGTTAACAACTCAACATTCACAGCACAGGGACTGAAAATGTCCAGACAATTTTAATGGAAATTCAGGATTTTGCAAACAATCCCAAGTGGGTGATGTGAAGAGAATGCTTGGGATCTGAGGTATGGCTTTCCCACGGCCTGAGAGAAATCGCTAATGTCACACATGTTTTAATTATTCTTTAACGGGACATGGCCGGCACTGGCTTGGTCAGCATCCATTGCCCATCCCTAATCGCCCTTGAGAAGATGATGGTGAGCTATCTTCTTGAACTGTTGCAGTTCATGTGCTGTAGGTATCCCCACAGTGCTGATGGAGAGGGAGTTCCAGGATTTTGATCTGGCAGCAGTGAAGAAACATATTTCCAAGTCAGGTGGCGAGTGACTTGGAGGGGAACTTGTAAGTGTTGGTGTTCACAATAAATCTGCAGTCCTTGTCCTTCTAGGTGGTAGAGGTTGCGGGTTTGGAAGGTGCTGTTGAAGGAGCCTTGGTGAGTTGCTGCAGTGCATCTTGTAGATGGTAAACACTGCTGCTACTGTACATCATTGGTGGAGGTATTGGATATCGAAGGTGGTGGATTCTGTGCCAATTAAGTGGGTTGCTTTGTCCTGGATGGCGTTGAGCTTCTTGAGTGTTGTTGGAGTTGCACCCATCCAGGCAAGAGGAGAGTATTCCATCACACTCCAGACTCGAGCCTTGTAGATGGTGAACAGGCTTTGGGGAACCAGGAGGTGAGTTACTCGCTGCAGGATAGTCGCTGACCTGCTCTTGCAACCACTATTTGTACGCCTGGTCCAGTTTAGTTTCTAGTCAATGGTAACCTCCAGGGTGTTAACAGTTGGAGATTCTGCAATGGTAATGCCATTGAATGTGAAGGAGAGATGGTTAGATTCTTTCTGTCTTGTTGGAGATGGTCATTGTTTGGCACTTGTGTGGTGCAAATGTTATTTGACACTTATCAGTCCAAGCTTGAATGTCAAGGTCCTGCTGCATATGGACCTGGGCTGTTTCAATAATTGAAGAATCATGAATAGTCCATTGTCCAACCATCATAGAATCATGGAATCAGAGAATTTACATTGCAGAAGGAGGACATTCGGCCCATTGTGTCTGCACCAACCCTTGGAAAGAGCACCCACCAAAGCCGACACCTCCACCCTATCTCCGCAACTCAGTAGCCCAACCTAACATTTTGGACACTAAGGGGCAATTTAGCATGGCCAATCCACCTAACCTGCACATCTTTGGACTGTGGGAGGAAACCAGAGCACCCTGAGGAAATACACGCAGACACAGGGAGGATGTGCAGACTCCGCACAGACAGTGACCTAAAGCCAGAATTGAACCCAGGTCCCTGACGCTGTGGGGCAGCAGTGCTGATCTTTGTGCCACTGTGTCACCATTAATGGAGGACAGGTTACTGATGAAGCAGCTGAAGATAGTTGGTTCTAGAGCACTACCCTGAGGAACTCCTATAGTGGTGTCCTGGGACTGAGATGACTGACCTCCAACAACCACAACCATCTTCCATTGTGCTCGGTATGACTCCAACCAAACTGAGTTCCCCCTGATTCCCACTGAGTCGGGTTATGATAGTGTTCCTTGATGCCACAAGTGGTCAAATGCTGCCCTGATGTCAAGAGCAATCTCTCTCACCTCTTGAGTTCAGCTTTTTTGTCCATATTTGTTGATTATTCTTACAGAAACCAAACCTCACGGTTTGTGGAGTGGCTCACTGGCTCAGTCTTGACTAGGTCAATCTTGAGAGCCAATCAGGTTCCACTCAAGATCTGAGGGCAAAATACGAGAAGGGGTGTCACGTGGGAGGTTCCTCAATACACTGGGCTAAATCTTTGGCTTTTAAAGCAGACCAAGGCAGGCCAGCAGCGCGGGTTCAATTCCCGTACCGGCCTCCCCGAACAGGCGCCGGAATGTGGCGACTAGGGGCTTTTCACAGTAACGTCATTAAAGCCTACTTGTGACAATAAGCGATTTTCATTTTCATTTCATTCAGTTCCTCACCATCCCCACTCCACACCACCCCTTGTGGCTGCTTACAGAACAGCAGCACAAAAAAAAAGGTCAAGTCCTCCAGACCTTTGTGCGCAGCGTACAGGAAACCTGTAGAAGATTAAGAAATGATTTAAAAAAAACAGAAAGTGGCAACATTTAGTGAAAGGAAGCACGTTATAAATGGACAAATTCCGAAACAGGGACAGTTCCATTGACTTTGAAGTGGACCTCATTTGAGAAGGAGGAAAACATGAACCATATCCACAGCACCTGTTCGATGGAAAAACGTTGTGTCTAATGGGTTCCTTTGAACAACATTCCTGTCTTTTCCTCGCTTGGTGAATTAAAACATTAAATACATATTTCCCAGTAAAAACAGCCCCAAATGGGATGCTTTATTCAACAGGCTTGATTACAGCAGTGTGCTGAGTTATTAATCCACAACACAGCTGCACATAGTTCGCAGGCCTTATCAGCGCTCACCATGCTGAGTGTGTATTAATCGAGTTAAAGGCTCTCCTTTGTTATCAGATTGTTGCTAAGCGCAGCTTCAGGCTGAAATCATGCTATAGGCCAGGCATCTTGAGTCTTCACTGCTGGCATGGCGACATCTGTGAGAAAGGTATGCCATTGTTTCACTTGTCAACAACTGACCTCATGTGAAATTACACCCAATGAGGGAGTTGCAAATTCAGATTGTGCAAGGGGAGACAGAGATTAACAGGTTGGGGCAGGAGGTTTATTTACTATTCCATGGGCTTCACTCACTGCCAAGGCCAACACTTGTTGCACATCCCTAATTGCCCTTCAGAAGGTGGTGTTGAATGACCTTCTTTAATCAGTTAGCGTGAAGGGAAGAGTTACTGAGAATGACAGAGAGGGGGAGGGTTTACTGAATTGACATGGAGGGGGAGGGGTTACATAGAACATACATTGCAGAAGGAGGCCATTCGGCCCAACTAGTCTCTACCAACCCACTTAAGCCCTCACTTCCACCCTATCCCCATAACCCAATAACCCTTCCTAACCTTTTTGGACACTAAGGGCAATTTAGCATGGCCAATCCACCTACCCTGCACATCTTTGGACTGTGGGAGGAAACCGGAGCACCCGGAGGAAACCCACGCAGACACGGGGAGAACATGCAGACTCCGCACAGACAGTGACCCAGCGGGGAATCGAACCTGGGACCCTGGAGCTGTGAAGCCACAGTGCTATCCACTTGTGCTACCGTGCTGCCCTTACTGAGGCTACTGAGAATGGTTACTGAGAATGACAGAGAGGGGGAGGGATTCATGAAATTGACACAGAGGGAGAGGGGTTAATGAGATTGTCATAGAGGGGGAGGAATTACTGAGATTTTCAGGGAGGGGTTACTGAGATTGACAGGGAGGGGGAGGAATTACTGAGATTGACAGGTAGGGGAGGTGTTACCGAGATTGACAGGGAGGGGTTATTGAGATTGTCATAGAGGGGGAGTAATTACGGAAATTGACATAGAGAGGGAGGGGTTCATGAGATTGCCATGGAGGGGGAGGTATTACTGAGATTAACAGGAAGGGGTAAGGGTTACTGAGATTGACAGAGAGGAATAGGGGTTACTGAGATTGTCATTGAGGGGGTGAATTACTGAGATTGACAAGGAGGTGTCGTGTTATGCACACTGAGATAACATGGGCTGCAACTGGATGCAGCTTTAACTGAAAGATACTCCAGACCTTGAAGTTAGTTCAATCTGATTTATTGAACCAGTAGCACAGTTAGCACAGTTCTCTATGAGTTCGACTCTCTGCTAACCTAAGTGTGATTACTCTGTCTGACTCAACCAGACTAGCTCTTAGCCACGTGCTGGAGGTGTTATGTGATATATAACCCTGACTCACTCTGTAGATGTCCCCATGGAAAGAGGCGGAGTGTGAGTGCCTCGTGCCTTTTATAGTGGGAAACCACCCCCAAGTGTTCTGCCTGCTGATTGGTTATGTCCTGTTCTCTGTGTTCTATAGCTGCCTGTCTGTATCTCATTATGTACATGTGTGCATATCATGACAGGAGGAGGAGTTACTGAGATTGACAGGGTGTGGGGAGGAGTTACTAAGATTGACAAGGATAGGGAGGAGTTACAGAGAGTGAAAGGAAGGAGGAGGTGTTACTGAGATTGACAGGGTGGTGACTCTTTAACTGCCCTTGGATGTCGAATTAACCTAATTCCTGTTCCAGGGCGCTGTCCAGCTACGGCCCTCACATTAACTTGATGACCTGCATACAGAAACTGTGATGTTGCCTGAAACACTGGTGCAGCAAAGATTAATTCCTGTTCCTAATCTTTCCGAGCAGGCCCACAGGTCAGGTAAGGATGATAGTTCTGTCTAAGTGTGATATTGAAGTTTGCATTTGGGAAAATGGAGAGTCACATCTCAAACACTTCAGAAATATATCAGTTAACATCCCTGTTAATAGGGCCCTGTTCTTTCAAGACAGAAAGAACATGTACACACATTGTGCCTGTTTCAGCTAAACAAAACAAGTAAGAGCCATTCTCTGATTCATTCCCAGGGCAACACCTTGACCAATCAAGGTCAAGCTGCCTGGTTTAAATTTCAAACAATGCTTAGCTGTGAAGGAGAGTCAAACAGACTTGAAACATTGTGCGCGATTCTCCGGCCTCGTTGCGCTCCTGCTCGAGCGAAATGAGGCCGGTGAACAGCGGGAGAGGATGAAAACGCCAGGAGCCAAACAGTTTGTGATACAACCGGCCCCGCCCCTGTAGGCTAAATCGGAATCTCGCCGCAGTGTGGCAAGAAACAGTTATCACCACTTAAGCCTTATATCCATACAATTAATGAGAGCCACCTCATATCCAATGGCCTCCTGTCACTCAGCGGCCTCCTCACCAAGTGCTAATGCTGGTGCCGATTAGTACTCCTGTTGAAAAATTCTGGTGGAAGAGCTTCTGTGTGGAGGCGAGTAGCCAGCTTTGCTCAAGGCAAAGAGCCCAGGGGCGCTGGGCTTGCCACTGAGTGTTCGGTGGGAGGTGAGGGACCCTCCACAGGGGTGGACTGTCATGGGAGGATGGGGGGAGGTGCTGGGGAGTCAACCGGGGGTACCGCTCATGGCACAACATGCCAATCCCTACATCGTGTGTACCTGTTCCGGGGCAACCCTTGATCTTGCCCGTCTGCCCCAACGACTACCCATAACCCCCATAGACTGCTGAGGCCTCTGGCCGTGCAGCTGAAGATTATTGCTAATAGGGAATTGGCAATTGTGATTAAGTGATTCCCGTACCAGCCTCCCCGAACAGGTGCCGGAATGTGGCGACTAGGGGCGTTTCACAGTAACTTCATTTGAAGCCTACTTGTGACAATAAGCGATTTTCATTCATTCATTCATTTCAAGTGAGCACTTCACACATGTCAAGTGGATTCCTGTGGGTGGGTGGGCCATGGAGCATGTGGGGGTAATTGCCTAGCATCCCAATCACACCTTGATGCATGGACACTGCTTGAACAATGCGGGAGGCAACATCGCACAGGCAACACCCGAAAGCCCAGGGGATGGGACACAGATCCGGGGACATGTCCATGACGGCGGGTGGGGTGAGTGTCACGGGGGTGGGGGGGGGGGGGGGGGGGGGGGGTTGCCTCGAAGGAGGGCAAAGGTCTGGAGGTCAGCCAGCATTACGGAAGGAAGTGACAGAGGCATCAGAATTGTTGTGCAAAAAGGTGTTTAATGTGCTGTACAAGACCCCATTCCCGATGGTGTTGCCCTCCCCCCCCCCCAATCCCCACCCCTCCCTATCCACCTCCTACCGACCCCTACCCCCCCTCCGGTGCGCTCAGTGATCCTCAACATGCTTGGCCCTCCTAGCTCTACTACGACATCTCGGTGTTTCCCCAGAATGTACATCTGAGGTGGTGGCAGCCTCCTTACCTTGTCCCGTGGCCTTCGATGTCCCTGGCTGGCGTTCTCTGGGGGCTCTGGGGCCGTAGGGCCCCGGCTCGCTTGTCGGCGGCACATGCACAGTCCCGTGTGCTGACTATGAGACGCAGCATCATCAGAGGGGCAGATCTCAGGGGAGCTGGTGGCCACCGTCGCTCTCCATGGGATGAGTCCGGGTTGGCACTCAGCGCCCCCTCCTCCCGGTCGGGGCCATAGGGCACTGGGGTTCACATTGCGATGGAGTACAACTGGTTCAAACCATCTGGCTGTGCTAGCCCTGGCAGTTCCTGTGGTCCGCACCATTGAGTCGACGCCCCCAGCAATGCTCCTCAGTGCACCAACCATGCCCAACAGCGACTGGGACATGGTCCGCAGCGCCTCGGTCATCTGACAGCGGGGCCTGTCCCACTCATCAAGGTTAGCCTGGTACTGGGTGACATCCCCAGTGAGTTGGACGTTCTGTCGAGACCCTCAGCCATGGCACCAGACTCTCCACTGCGGTCGCCACCCTAGCAGTGTTGACCTCGGTGCCACTCATAGTAGGTGCCATCTCCTGTGCCCGTAGCCTCTGGGACTCCACCAAGCGGCTATGGATCTGCTGGAGTGATGTTGACATCTCCCTCTGAATGTTTCAGCCGCACCCTATCGTCTTCATCAGCTCTGAGTACCTCTGTATCACAGGCTCAGCATCAGTCTCGCCTGGGCATTCCTGCCTCCATCTGATGTGCATCATCAGCAGTGTGGTGCTCACCAGATTGTGTCCCAGAAGCCTGTCCACTAGCATGTCCGACCGAGGTGTGTGTATCTGCGCTGGTGGAGGGTGGGGATGACAGCTGTGCCACAACTATAACAGTTGCACCCTCAGAGCCCTCCTCCGAGGTGTTCTCCCCGGAGTCAGAAGAGGGGGCCGCACGGGATGGACCGGCACCGTCGGCTGGCGGTCTTGCAGGAGAATGGACATGGAGTCAGTGGGAAGGATGGGTCAGTCAGTAAGACAATAACAATGACAGGTCCTTCGGGTGGAGCCCGGTGGTTCCTCACCTCTGCGGCGTCCGCCAGCCTTCGTGTGGGTGACCGATCTGCCCTCGGCCTCACCGGTCACCTCCAGGGCCCGCTCCTCGAAAGAGTTGAGGATTCTTAGGTCCGACACCCCACCGCCAGTCTGGGCCCTCTGCCGCCGTTTGTGGGAGAGTTTTCCCTGTGGAGTCACAGAGAGGGCATCGTTAGCCGCATGAGTGGTTCTCAGTAGTAGGGGAGGGGCTGGAGGGAGGGTTGGGGTCGCATGGGGAGTTGGGGGGGTGGATGGTCCCTGGGTGGGAGTGGGGGGGTGGTGGGCGTTGGTGTCTACTCACTCATACTGCCCGGTGTAGGCCGTTCCTCCTGGTCACACTCCCTGAGCTGCCAGCTGCCAGCACCTCATCCCAGGCAGCACTGGCTGCCTTGTGGCTCACCCTCCAGTACATCCCTTCTGGCCTCCACCGTGCCCAGCAGCCTCCCCAGTTCAGCATCCCCGCATCTTGGGACCGGTCTCCTGGGTGCCATTGTTGCGAGCTGGCTGGGGTTGGCTGAGCAAGTGCAGCTTAAGTGCTGCTCGACCTTGTTAACGGGGGTCTGGCGAGCGCTGTCCCAGTGAATCAGCAGGCGAGCCTTCATTTGCGAGGAGAAGCCCATGAGGCCTCCTGGAGTGAACCAATTAACTTTGAATTGCATTGCTGGCCTCGCTGGGCCGAGCCATGGGAAGCACGCAGCAATTCCCACACTTAGAAATCTTTCTGGGGAATTGTGCCTATTAACTCTGTTTCTCTTTCCACAGAGGCTGCCAGACCAGCTGAGGTTTCCCCACTTTTCCTGTTTTTATTTCAGATTTCCAGCATTTGCAGTATTTTGCTTTAATTTTAAGCTTGGCAGTTATCTGTCAGCCGCTATCAACTGATGCATTCTCCAGGGGCTGTTTAGCACACTGGGCTAAATCGCTGGCTTTGAAAGCAGACCAAGGCAGGCCAGCAGCACGGTTCAATTCCCGTAACAGCCTCCCCGAACAGGCGCTGGAATGTGGCGACAAGGGGCTTTTCACAGTAACTTCATTGAAGCCTACTTGTGACAATAAGCGATTTTCATTTCATTTCATTTTCAATGCCTCGACCAATCCGAGTCCACTTGCCAACCAATCAATATTCTCTTCTCATAGAGTATAAATTGTTGTTTTCTCCATATAATGGTTTTCTTACGTAGGTTCCTGATGAGTGCAAGCTGAGAAGCTTTGGCACGCCCCTTTTTTTCAGAAATAATTCTCCTTCAGTGTTTTTTCTCATGTTACAGCTTCAATAACAAACACAAATCACAGCTCTCGGGTTTATCTTTACTTCAAGTCCTATGTAATTGTTAAGAATAACATTACACAAGGCATCTATCACAGCCTGTCCCAAGAGCTGAGCATTTACACTCGACTAAAATTAAAAACATCCCTGCCACTTAACATCCTGTCCGATACGCCACCAGAGAGTAATGGCTCCTGCAGTAAACTGAGAGCTCAACGTTTATGGCACTTTGATGGGATGTGTCATCAGCATCTTTCCAACTACGAAAGATGACGGATACGCAGCAAAGAAATCCATTTCAGGTCTTCATATGACGCACTTTTGCTAACGGCAGAAGAGGCCAATCGTTGAGAGGCAGGTTCTGCCACCACTGCCGCACATCAAGCTACTGAGTGTCCTTGCGGGTTATTTTGGGAGTCAGCTTCCGTTACCGAGTTGCACATCAGCCCACAGGAGGTGTCGCCATTTTCCTCCTTGTCAGCTAGTGACTGCCATGTTCCATGGCAAATATCTTCAAGGTGGAGCTTTGGCATCCTACTGATCATCTGATTCTGTGTAGAATATATAATTATACTCCCCCCATTATCATTCACAGTGCCTTTGCCATATTACAACAATTGTGTCAACAAAGGAGATATCGCGGACATTTCTGACAGCATTCCTTCATGCATACACTTTTTTCCTTTGGGGAATAGTGGGGAAGAATTCTTGAGTTTATCAGTTTGTTGAACCACGTTATGAATGCTCGTTCCATGATCAGCAGGTCCTGGTGTTGGACTCGAACCCGGAGTTGCCGTTCCACAGGTAGGGCCGTTACCGACTGTGCTACAAGGCCTCCATCACAGACACTTGCTGAATATAGTATGCCACATTCCCTTTCAATGAAATAGTATTCAAGGAGTTTGTTAACATCTTGGGGATCAAATTATTGAATTTCATCGTGGTGCTCAATTTTCTGTGCAAATCTAAATTCAGTGAGTTCATTTCAATACATATCCTAAACCACGTATTCACTTTTAGCCTTTATAGTTTTAAACTTTAGGATAGGCAGTGAGATAACGCACTCACTAGGGTTGAAAGCAAATATTTACCAGCACTACAGACCAGTACATTTTAATACTGAGGCAGGTGTAGGACTTGGTAACACTGGGAACGGTCCTGAGGTTAGTAACACTGGGGACGGCCCTGAGGTCAGTAACACTGGGGACGGTCCTGAGGTCAGTAACACTGGGGACGGTCCTGAGGTCAGTAACACTGGGGATGGTCCTGAGGTCAGTAACACTGGGGATGGTCCTGAGGTCAGTAACACTGGGGACGGCCCTGAGGTCAGTAACACTGGGGACAGTTCTGAGGTCAGTAACACTGGGGATGGTCCTGAGGTCAGTAACACTGGGGACGGTCCTGAGGTCAGTAACACTGGGGACGGCCCTGAGGTCAGTAACACTGGGGACGGTCCTGAGGTCAGTAACACTGGGGACAGTCCTGAGGTCAGTAACAATGGGGACGGTCCTGAGGTCAGTAACACTGGGGACAGTCCTGAGGTCAGTAAAACTGGGGACGGTCCTGAGGTCAGTAACACTGGGGACGGCCCCGAGGTCAGTAACACTGGGGACAGTCCTGAGGTCAGTAACACTGGGGACGGTCCTGAGGTCAGTAACACTGGGGACGGCCCCGAGGTCAGTAACACTGGGGACAGTCCTGAGGTCAGTAACACTGGGGATGGTCCTGAGGTCAGTAAAGCTGGGGATGGTCCTGAGGTCAGTAACACTGGGGACAGTCCTGAGGTCAGTAAAGCTGGGGATGGTCCTGAGGTCAGTAACACTGGGGATGGTCCTGAGGTCAGTAACACTGGGGATGGTCCTGAGGTCAGTAACACTGGGGACGGTCCTGAGGTCAGTAACACTGGGGATGGTCCTGAGGTCAGTAACATTGGGGATGGTCCTGAGGTCAGTAACGCTGGAGATGGTCCTGAGGTCAGTAATGCTGGGGACGGTCCTGAGGTCAGTAACATTGGGGATGGTCCTGAGGTCAGTAACGCTGGAGATGGTCCTGAGGTCAGTAACACTGGGGATGGTCCTGAGGTCAGTAACATTGGGGATGGTCCTGAGGTCAGTAACGCTGGAGATGGTCCTGAGGTCAGTAATGCTGGGGACGGTCCTGAGGTCAGTAACACTGGGGATGGTCCTGAGGTCAGTAACACTGAGGATGGTCCTGAGGTCAGTAACACTGGGGACAGTCCTGAGGTCAGTAACACTGGGGATGGTCCTGAGGTCAGTAACACTGGGGATGGTCCTGAGGTCAGTAGCACTGGGATTGGTCCTGAGGTCAGTAGCACTGGGGATGGTCCTGAGGTCAGTAACACTGGGGACGGTCCTGAGGTCAGTAGCACTGGGGATGGTCCTGAGGTCAGTAACACTGGGGACGGTCCTGAGGTCAGTAACACTGGGGATGGTCCTGAGGTCAGTAACACTGGGGATGGTCCTGAGGTCAGTAACACTGGGGACGGTCCTGAGGTCAGTAATGCTGGGAATGGTCCTGAGGACAGTCACTCTGGGGATGGTCCTGAGGTCAGTAACACTGGGGATGGTCCTGAAGTCAGTAACACTGGGGACGGTCCTGAGGTCAGTAACACTGGGGACGGTCCTGAGGTCAGTAACAGTGGGGACAGTCCTGAGGTCAGTAACACTGGGGACGGTCCTGAGGTCAGTAAGACTGGGGATGGTCCTGAGGTCAGTAACACTGGGGACGGTCCTGAGGTCAGTAACACTGGGGACGGTCCTGAGGTCAGTAACACTGGGGATGGTCCTGAGGTCAGTAACACTGGGGATGGTCCTGAGGTCAGTAACACTGGGGACGGTCCTGAGGTCAGTAACACTGGGGACGGTCCTAAGGTCAGTAACACTGGGGACGGTCCTGAGGTCAGTAACACTGGGGACGGTCCTGAGGTCAGTAACACTGGGGATGGTCCTGAGGTCAGTAACACTGGGAATGGTCCTGAGGTCAGTAACACTGGGGACAGTCCTGAGGTCAGTAACACTGGGGACGGTCCTGAGGTCAGTAACACTGGGGACGGTCCTAAGGTCAGTAACACTGGGGACGGTCCTGAGGTCAGTAACACTGGGGACGGTCCTGAGGTCAGTCACTCTGGGAATGGTCCTGAGGTCAGTAACACTGGGGACAGTCCTGAGGTCAGTAACGCTGGGAATGGTCCTGAGGTCAGTAACACTGGGGACAGTCCTGAGGTCAGTAACGCTGGGAATGGTCCTGAGGTCAGTAACACTGGGGACAGTCCTGAGGTCAGTAACACTGGGGACGGTCCTGAGGTCAGTAACACTGGGGACGGTCCTAAGGTCAGTAACACTGGGGACGGTCCTGAGGTCAGTAACACTGGGGACGGTCCAGAGGTCAGTAACACTGGGGACGGTCCTGAGGTCAGTAACACTGGGAATGGTCCTGAGGTCAGTAACACTGGGGACGGTCCTGAGGTCAGTAACACTGGGGACGGTCCTGAGGTCAGTAACACTGGGGACGGTCCTAAGGTCAGTAACACTGGGGACGGTCCTGAGGTCAGTAACACTGGGGACGGTCCTGAGGTCAGTAACACTGGGGACGGTCCTGAGGTCAGTAACACTGGGGACGGCCCTGAGGTCAGTAACACTGGGGACAGTCCTGAGGTCAGTAACACTGGGGACAGTCCTGAGGTCAGTAACAATGGGGACGGTCCTGAGGTCAGTAATGCTGAGGATGGTCCTGAGGTCAGTAACACTGGGGACGGTCCTCAGGTCAGTAACACTGGGGACGGCCCTGAGGTCAGTAACACTGGGGACGGTCCTGAGGTCAGTAACACTGGGGACAGTCCTGAGGTCAGTAACAATGGGGACGGTCCTGAGGTCAGTAACACTGGGGACAGTCCTGAGGTCAGTAACACTGGGGACGGTCCTGAGGTCAGTAACACTGGGGACGGCCCCGAGGTCAGTAACACTGGGGACAGTCCTGAGGTCAGTAACACTGGGGACGGTCCTGAGGTCAGTAACACTGGGGACGGCCCCGAGGTCAGTAACACTGGGGACAGTCCTGAGGTCAGTAACACTGGGGATGGTCCTGAGGTCAGTAAAGCTGGGGATGGTCCTGAGGTCAGTAACACTGGGGACAGTCCTGAGGTCAGTAAAGCTGGGGATGGTCCTGAGGTCAGTAACACTGGGGATGGTCCTGAGGTCAGTAACACTGGGGATGGTCCTGAGGTCAGTAACACTGGGGACGGTCCTGAGGTCAGTAACACTGGGGATGGTCCTGAGGTCAGTAACACTGGGGATGGTCCTGAGGTCAGTAACACTGGAGATGGTCCTGAGGTCAGTAACACTGGGGATGGTCCTGAGGTCAGTAACACTGGGGATGGTCCTGAGGTCAGTAACACTGGGGATGGTCCTGAGGTCAGTAACATTGGGGATGGTCCTGAGGTCAGTAACGCTGGAGATGGTCCTGAGGTCAGTAATGCTGGGGACGGTCCTGAGGTCAGTAACATTGGGGATGGTCCTGAGGTCAGTAACGCTGGAGATGGTCCTGAGGTCAGTAACACTGGGGATGGTCCTGAGGTCAGTAACATTGGGGATGGTCCTGAGGTCAGTAACGCTGGAGATGGTCCTGAGGTCAGTAATGCTGGGGACGGTCCTGAGGTCAGTAACACTGGGGATGGTCCTGAGGTCAGTAACACTGAGGATGGTCCTGAGGTCAGTAACACTGGGGACAGTCCTGAGGTCAGTAACACTGGGGATGGTCCTGAGGTCAGTAACACTGGGGATGGTCCTGAGGTCAGTAGCACTGGGGATGGTCCTGAGGTCAGTAGCACTGGGGATGGTCCTGAGGCCAGTAATACTGGGGACGGTCCTGAGGTCAGTAACACTGGGGACGGCCCTGAGGTCAGTAACACTGGGGACGGCCCTGAGGTCAGTAAAACTGGAGTTGGTCCTGAGGTCAGTAAACTGGGGATGGTCCTGAGGTCAGTAACACTGGGGACGGCCCTGAGGTCAGTAACGTTGGGGATGGTCCTGAGGTCAGTTACACTGGGGATGGTCCTGAGGACAGTCACTCTGGGAATGGTCCTGAGGTCAGTAACACTGGGAATGGTCCTGAGGTCAGTAACACTGGGGACGGTCCTGAGGTCAGTAACACTGGGGATGGTCCTGAGGTCAGTAACACTGGGGATGGTCCTGAGGTCAGTAACACTGGGGACGGTCCTGAGGTCAGTAATGCTGGGAATGGTCCTGAGGACAGTCACTCTGGGGATGGTCCTGAGGTCAGTAACACTGGGGATGGTCCTGAGGTCAGTAACACTGGGGATGGTCCTGAGGTCAGTAACACTGGGGACGGTCCTGAGGTCAGTAACACTGGGGACGGTCCTGAGGTCAGTAACACTGGGGACGGTCTTGAGGTCAGTAACACTGGGGACAGTCCTGAGGTCAGTAACACTGGGGACAGTCCTGAGGTCAGTAACACTGGGGACAGTCCTGAGGTCAGTAAGACTGGGGACAGTCCTGAGGTCAGTAACACTGGGGACGGTCCTGAGGTCAGTAACGCTGGGGACAGTCCTGAGGTCAGTAACGCTGGGAATGGTCCTGAGGTCAGTAACACTGGGGATGGTCCTGAGGTCAGTAACACTGGGGACAGTCCTGAGGTCAGTAACACTGGGGACGGTCCTGAGGTCAGTAACAGTGGGGACAGTCCTGAGGTCAGTAACACTGGGGACGGTCCTGAGGTCAGTAAGACTGGGGACAGTCCTGAGGTCAGTAACACTGGGGACGGTCCTGAGGTCAGTAACGCTGGGGACAGTCCTGAGGTCAGTAACGCTGGGAATGGTCCTGAGGTCAGTAACACTGGGGATGGTCCTGAGGTCAGTAACACTGGGGACAGTCCTGAGGTCAGTAACACTGGGGACGGTCCTGAGGTCAGTAACGCTGGGAATGGTCCTGAGGTCAGTAACACTGGGGACGGTCCTGAGGTCAGTAACACTGGGGACGGTCCTAAGGTCAGTAACACTGGGGACGGTCCTGAGGTCAGTAACACTGGGGACGGTCCTGAGGTCAGTAACACTGGGGACGGTCCTGAGGTCAGTAACACTGGGGATGGTCCTGAGGTCCGTAACACTGGGAATGGTCCTGAGGTCAGTAACACTGGGGACAGTCCTGAGGTCAGTAACACTGGGGACGGTCCTGAGGTCAGTAACACTGGGGACGGTCCTAAGGTCAGTAACACTGGGGACGGTCCTGAGGTCAGTAACACTGGGGACGGTCCTGAGGTCAGTCACTCTGGGAATGGTCCTGAGGTCAGTAACACTGGGGACAGTCCTGAGGTCAGTAACGCTGGGAATGGTCCTGAGGTCAGTTACACTGGGGACAGTCCTGAGGTCAGTAACGCTGGGAATGGTCCTGAGGTCAGTAACACTGGGGACAGTCCTGAGGTCAGTAACACTGGGGACGGTCCTGAGGTCAGTAACACTGGGGACGGTCCTAAGGTCAGTAACACTGGGGACGGTCCTGAGGTCAGTAACACTGGGGACGGTCCTGAGGTCAGTAACACTGGGGACGGTCCTGAGGTTAGTAACACTGGGAATGGTCCTGAGGTCAGTAACACTGGGGACAGTCCTGAGGTCAGTAACACTGGGGACGGTCCTGAGGTCAGTAACACTGGGGACGGTCCTAAGGTCAGTAACACTGGGGACGGTCCTGAGGTCAGTAACACTGGGGACGGTCCTGAGGTCAGTAACACTGGGGACGGTCCTGAGGTCAGTAACACTGGGGACGGCCCTGAGGTCAGTAACACTGGGGACAGTCCTGAGGTCAGTAACACTGGGGACGGTCCTGAGGTCAGTAAAGCTGGGGATGGTCCTGAGGTCAGTAACACTGGGGATGGTCCTGAGGTCAGTAACACTGGGGACGGTCCTGAGGTCAGTAACACTGGGGACGGTCCTGAGGTCAGTAACACTGGGGACAGTCCTGAGGTCAGTAACACTGGGGACGGTCCTGAGGTCAGTAACACGGGGGATGGTCCTGAGGTCAGTAACACTGGGGACAGTCCTGAGGTCAGTAACACTGGGGACGGTCCTGAGGTCAGTAACACTGGGGACGGTCCTGAGGTCAGTAACACGGGGGACGGTCCTGAGGTCAGTAACACTGGGGACAGTCCTGAGGTCAGTAACACTGGGGACGGTCCTGAGGTCAGTAACACTGGGGATGGTCCTGAGGTCAGTAACACTGGGGACAGTCCTGAGGTCAGTAACACTGGGGACGGTCCTGAGGTCAGTAACACTGGGGACGGTCCTGAGGTCAGTAACACTGGGGACGGTCCTGAGGTCAGTAACACTGGGGACGGTCCTGAGGTCAGTAACACTGGGGACGGTCCTGAGGTCAGTAACACTGGGGACGGTCCTGAGGTCAGTAACACTGGGGACGGTCCTGAGGTCAGTAACACTGGGGACGGTCCTGAGGTCAGTAACACTGGGGACGGCCCTGAGGTCAGTAACACTGGGAATGGTCCTGAGGTCAGTAACACTGGGGACGGCCCTGAGGTCAGTAACACTGGGGATGGTCCTGAGGTCAGTAACACTGGGGATGGTCCTGAGGTCAGTAACGCTGGGGACGGTCCTGAGGTCAGTAACACGGGGGATGGTCCTGAGGTCAGTAACACTGGGGACAGTCCTGAGGTCAGTAACACTGGGGACGGTCCTGAGGTCAGTAACACTGGGGACGGTCCTGAGGTCAGTAACACTGGGGACAGTCCTGAGGTCAGTAACACTGGGGACAGTCCTGAGGTCAGTAACACTGGGGACGGTCCTGAGGTCAGTAACACTGGGGATGGTCCTGAGGTCAGTAACACTGGGGACAGTCCTGAGGTCAGTAACACTGGGGACGGTCCTGAGGTCAGTAACACTGGGGATGGTCCTGAGGTCAGTAACACAGGGGATGGTCCTGAGGTCAGTAACACTGGGGACAGTCCTGAGGTCAGTAACACTGGGGACGGTCCTGAGGTCAGTAACACTGGGGACAGTCCTGAGGTCAGTAACACTGGGGATGGTCCTGAGGTCAGTAACACTGGGGATGGTCCTGAGGTCAGTAACACTGGGGACGGCCCTGAGGTCAGTAACACTGGGGATGGTCCTGAGGTCAGTAACACTGGGGACGGTCCTGAGGTCAGTAACACTGGGGACGGTCCTGAGGTCAGTAACACAGGGGATGGTCCTGAGGTCAGTAACACTGGGGACAGTCCTGAGGTCACTAACACTGGGGACGGTCCTGAGGTCAGTAACACTGGGGATGGTCCTGAGGTCAGTAACACTGGGGACAGTCCTGAGGTCAGTAACACTGGGGATGGTCCTGAGGTCAGTAACACTGGGGATGGTCCTGAGGTCAGTAACACTGGGGACGGCCCTGAGGTCAGTAACACTGGGGATGGTCCTGAGGTCAGTAACACTGGGGACGGTCCTGATGTCAGTAACACTGGGGACGGTCCTGAGGTCAGTAACACTGGGGACGGTCCTGAGGTCAGTAACACTGGGGACGGCCCTGAGGTCAGTAACACTGGGGATGGTCCTGAGGTCAGTAACACTGGGGATGGTCCTGAGGTCAGTAACACTGGGGACGGTCCTGAGGTCAGTAATGCTGGGGACGGTCCTGAGGTCAGGAATGCTGGGAATGGTCCTGAGGTCAGTAACACTGGGGATGGTCCTGAGGTCAGTAACACTGGGGATGGTCCTGAGGACAGTCACTCTGGGGACGGTCCTGTGGTCAGTAACACTGGGGACGGCCCTGAGGTCAGTAACACTGGGGATTGTCCTGAGGTCAGTAACACTGGGGATGGTCCTGAGGTCAGTAACACTGGGGATGGTCCTGAGGTCAGTACACTGGGGATGGTCCTGAGGTCAGTAACACTGGGGACGGCCCTGAGGTCAGTAACACTGGGGATGGTCCTGAGGTCAGTAACACTGGGGATGGTCCTGAGGACAGTCACTCTGGGAATGGTCCTGAGGTCAGTAACACTGGGAACGGTCCTGAGGTCAGTAACACTGGGGATGGTCCTGAGGTCAGTAATGCTGGGAATGGTCCTGAGGGTCAGTAATGCTGGGAATGGTCCTGAGGTCAGTAACACTGGGGATGGTCCTGAGGTCAGTAACACTGGGGATGGTCCTGAGGTCAGTAACACTGGGGATGGTCCTGAGGTCAGTAACACTGGGGATGGTCCTGAGGTCAGTAACACTGGGGATGGTCCTGAGGTCAGTAACACTGGGGACGGTCCTGAGGTCAGTAACACTGGGGATGGTCCTGAGGTCAGTAACACTGGGGACAGTCCTGAGGTCAGTAACACTGGGGATGGTCCTGAGGTCAGTAACACTGGGGACGGTCCTGAGGTCAGTAACACTGGGGACGGTCCTGAGGTCAGTAACACTGGGGATGGTCCTGAGGTCAGTAACACTGGGGACAGTCCTGAGGTCAGTAACACTGGGGATGGTCCTGAGGTCAGTAACACTGGGGATGGTCCTGAGGTCAGTAACACTGGGGACAGTCCTGAGGTCAGTAACACTGGGGATGGTCCTGAGGTCAGTAATGCTGGGGATGGTCCTGTGGTCAGTAACACTGGGGACGGTCCTGAGGTCAGTAACACTGGGGACGGCCCTGAGGTCAGTAACACTGGGGATGGTCCTGAGGTCAGTAACACTGGGGATGGTCCTGAGCTCAGTAACGCTGGGAATGCTCCTGAGGTCAGTAACACTGGGGACGGTCCTGAGGTCAGTAACTCTGGGGACGGTCCTGAGGTCAGTCACATTGGGAATGGTCCTGAGGTCAGTCACATTGGGAATGGTCCTGAGGTCAGTAACACTGGGAATGGTCCTGAGGTCAGTAACACTGGGGACGGTCCTGAGGTCAGTCACATTGGGAATGGTCCTGAGGTCAGTAACACTGGGGATGGTCCTGAGGTCAGTAACACTGGGGACGGTCCTGAGGTCAGTAACACTGGGGATGGTCCTGAGCTCAGTAACGCTGGGAATGGTCCTGAGGTCAGTAACACTGGGGACGGTCCTGAGGTCAGTAACACTGGGGATGGTCCTGAGCTCAGTAACGCTGGGAATGGTCCTGAGGTCAGTAATGCTGGGGATGGTCCTGAGGTCAGTAACACTGGGGACGGTCCTGAGGTCAGTCACTTTGGGAATGGTCCTGAGGTCAGTCACATTGGGAATGGTCCTGAGGTCAGTAACACTGGGGACGGTCCTGAGGTCAGTAACACTGGGGATGGTCCTGAGGTCAGTAACACTGAGGATGGTCCTGAGGTCAGTAACACTGGGGATGGTCCTGAGGTCAGTAACACTGAGGATGGTCCTGAGGTCAGTAACACTGGGGATGGTCCTGAGGTCAGTAACACTGGGGATGGTCCTGAGGTCAGTAACACTGAGGATGGTCCTGAGGTCAGTAACACTGGGGATGGTCCTGAGGTCAGTAACACTGGGGATGGTCCTGAGGTCAGTAACACTGGGGATGGTCCTGAGGTCAGTCAGACTGGGGACGGTCCTGAGGTCAGTAACACTGGGGATGGTCCTGAGGTCAGTAACACTGGGGATGGTCCTGAGGTCAGTAACACTGGGGATGGTCCTGAGGTCAGTAACACTGAGGATGGTCCTGAGGTCAGTAACACTGGGGATGGTCCTGAGGTCAGTAACACTGAGGATGGTCCTGAGGTCAGTAACACTGGGGATGGTCCTGAGGTCAGTAATGCTGGGAATGGTCCTGAGGTCAGTAATGCTGAGGATGGTCCTGAGGTCAGTAACACTGGGGATGGTCCTGAGGTCAGTAACACTGAGGATGGTCCTGAGGTCAGTAACACTGGGGATGGTCCTGAGGTCAGTAACACTGAGGATGGTCCTGAGGTCAGTAACACTGGGGATGGTCCTGAGGTCAGTAATGCTGGGAATGGTCCTGAGGTCAGTAATGCTGAGGATGGTCCTGAGGTCAGTAACACTGGGGACGGCCCTGAGGTCAGTAACACTGGGAATGGTCCTGAGGTCAGTAACACTGGGGACGGTCCTGAGGTCAGTAACACTGAGGATGGTCCTGAGGTCAGTAACACTGAGGATGGTCCTGAGGTCAGTAACACTGGGGACAGTCCTGAGGTCAGTAACACTGGGGACAGTCCTGAGGTCAGTAACACTGGGAATGGTCCTGAGGTCAGTAACACTGAGGATGGTCCTGAGGTCAGTAAAGCTGGGGATGGTCCTGAGGTCAGTAATGCTGAGGATGGTCCTGAGGTCAGTAACACTGGGGATGGTCCTGAGGTCAGTAATGCTGGGAATGGTCCTGAGGTCAGTAATGCTGGGAATGGTCCTAAGGTCAGTTACATTGGGAATGGTCCTGAGGATAATGATGCTGGGAATGGCCTGAGGTCAGTCACACTGGGGACGGTCCTGAGGTCAGTCACATTGGGAATGGTCCTGAGGTCTGTAACGCTGGGAATGGTCCTGAGGTCAGTAAAACTGGGAATGGGCCTGAGGTCAGTAAAGCTGGGAATTGTCCTGGGGACAGTGACACTGGGAATGCTCCTTAGGTCAGTAACGCTGGAAATGTTCTAGAGGTCTGTCAGGCTGGGGAGGGTCTGGAGGTTAGTCTCCCTGGGAATGTTCCGGAGGTCAGTCAGACTGGGAAGGGCCTTGAGGTCAGTCACACTGGGAATGGTACTCGGGTTAATCAGGCTGGGAAGGGCCCTGAGGTCAGTAAAGCTGGGAATGATCCTGAGGTCACACACTGGGAATGGTCCTGACGTCAGTAAAGCTGGGAATGGCCCTGTGGTCAGTCACACTGGGAATGGTCCTCAGGTCAGTAAAGCTGGGAATGGCCCTGTGGTCAGTAAAGCTGGGAATGGCCCTGTGGTCAGTCACACTGGGAATGGTCCTTAGGTCAGTCACACTGGGAATGGTCCTAAGGTCAGTTGCGCTGGGAACGACCCTGAGGTCAATAAAGCTGGGACTTGTCCTGAGGACAGTATCGCTGGGAATGGTCCTAATGTCAGTCACACTGGGAACGACCCTGAGGTCAGTAATGCTGGGAATGGTCCTGAGGTGAGGAATGCTGGGAATGGTCCTGAGGTCAGTAATGCTGGGAATGGTCCTGAGGTCAGTAATGCTGGGAATGGTCCTGAGGTCAGTAATGCTGGGAATGGTCCTGAGGTCAGTCACACTGGGAATGGTCCTGAGGTCAGTAATGCTGGGAATGGTCCTGAGGTCAGTAATGCTGGGAATGGTCCTGAGGTCAGTCACACTGGGAATGGTCCTGAGGTCAGTAATGCTGGGAATGGTCCTGAGGTGAGGAATGCTGGGAATGGTCCTGAGGTCAGTAATGCTGGGAATGGTCCTGAGGTCAGTAATGCTGGGAATGGTCCTGAGGTCAGTAATGCTGGGAATGGTCCTGAGGTCAGTAACACTGGGAATGGTCCTGAGGTCAGTAATGCTGGGAATGGTCTGAGGTCAGTAATGTTGGGAATGGTCCTGAGGTCAGTAATGCTGGGAATGGTCCTGAGGTGAGGAATGCTGGGAATGGTCCTGAGGTGAGGAATGCTGGGAATGGTCCTGAGGTCAGTAATGCTGGGAATGGTCTGAGGTCAGTAATGTTGGGAATGGTCCTGAGGTCAGTAATGCTGGGAATGGTCCTGAGGTCAGTCACACTGGGAATGGTCCTAAGGTCAGTAATGTTGGGAATGGTCCTGAGGTGAGGAATGCTGGGAATGGTCCTGAGGTCAGTAATGCTGGGAATGGTCCTGAGGTCAGTAATCAGTAATGCTGGGAATGGTCCTGAGGTCAGTCAGGCTGGGATTCGCTGTACACTGATCTGGAGTGAAAGCTCGATCCTGCATCTGGAGAGATACACGGCAGTTTCCAAACTGAACCTGACACTCGGACAAATGTTGGGAAATTTCTGTTGCTTATCTTTACACTACGCTTCCTAGTTCCAGATTCCCCCACAGGGGGAAGCATCCTCTCAGCATCTACCCTGTCTCGTCCTTTCAGATTTCTTAGACACTGGTTGCTGCTCCTATTAGTCTTGGACCGACCACACTGCATTAGTGCGCATGCTTTGTGCGTAGATCTCTGTTGGAGATGTTTAGACAACATAATTGTTGTTGTTTCCTTTCTTGCATGTTCCCATAGCGAGGTTCTTCCCTGGAACAGGTCACATGCCTGTTGATGTGTTGGGTGTTCTGGATCACAAACAGGTCACCAACACTGGAAGTGGTGCAACTCTATTTTATTATAAGGTTAACTATATTAACACACTTGAACTGTGGGTAAATGCAATACCAGCTTTAACTGTTGACCCTTGCCTAGTCCTAACCAGGTGATGCACTCAGCACATGGTGAATGTCTGTGTTGCAGGCTGTGAGCTCTGTGCTCCGCGCTGGCTGCTACTAGAATGAGCGGGAACTCTCCTGTCCCCTGTCTTTATAGTGTGTGTGCTCTCACTGGTGATTGGCTGCGGTGTTGTGTATGCTGATTGGTCCCACTGCATGTCCATCAGTGTGTGTGTGTGTCTGCACCATAATATACTGGTGTATATTATGACACCTGTTGCCAGAGGCTTATAGTTTGAGGGACGGCATGGCGGCACAGTGGTTAGCACTGCTGCCTGCACAGCGTCAGAGACCCGATTCATTTTCGGCCTTGGGTGACTGTCTGTGTGGAGTTTGTACGTCCTCCCCGTGTCTATGTGGGTTTCCTCCAGGTGCTTCGGTTTCCTCCCACAGTTTAAAGATGTGCAGGTGGATTGGTCGTGCTAAATTGCCCCTGAATGTCCAAAGATGTGCAGATTAGGTGGGGTTACAGGGATAGGGCGGGGGAGTGTCATTCAGAGGGTTAGTGAAGACTTGATGGGCCGAATAGCCTCCTTCTGCACTGTGGGGATTCTATGGATGCTACATCAAGCTTGCATGGGAGCACAGTGGGTAGCACTGTTGCTGCACAGCACCAAAGTCCCGGGTTCGATTCCCGTTGGAGTCTGCACGTTCTCCCCGTGACTGCATGGGTTTCCTCCGGGTGCTCCAGTTTCCTTCCACAAGTCCCGAAAGACGTGCTGTTAGGTGAATTAGCCATTCTGAATTCTCCCTCTGTGTACCCGAACAGGCGCCGGAGTGTGGTGACTGGGGGATTTTCACAGTAACTTCATTGCAGTATTAATGTAAGCCGACTTGTGACAATAAAAAAGATTATTATTATTACCATTGGCATGTTGGATGGATTTTGCTGGTTGTTACTTAACCTTTTGGTCATGCTATGAAACTTCTTCCTTGATCATCAAGTCCTGGATTGGGACTCGAACCTGTACCTCCTGGCTCAGAGGCTACTCACTGCACCACAAGGCCTCCAACTAGATAATGCATGGCTTTAAATAAAATCATTGGCACATGTTTTTTTTTTAACAGTAAATATTCACACCCATAGACCAGTAACTTCCTCAGGAATGTCCTCATGGCCACTCTCTCCCCATTGGGGTTATGTTGTCTTTTCTGTG
Organism: Scyliorhinus torazame; assembly: GCF_047496885.1. Taxonomy (NCBI): domain Eukaryota; kingdom Metazoa; phylum Chordata; class Chondrichthyes; order Carcharhiniformes; family Scyliorhinidae; genus Scyliorhinus; species Scyliorhinus torazame. The sequence continues at coordinate 49,288,771 of NC_092727.1, forward strand.
GCTCTGTTCTAACTACGGCAATCAGTGAGGTTGCCCTCCTTTCTTTTGGTATCTATATTCCAATGCTCAGAGTCGCCAGGTATCAAATGATACCACCACAAGGTTCAACCGGCTATCGATCAAAGAGCCAAACACCAGTTAGTTAGTTCAAGGTCAAGGGTACTTTATTTACACACAATTAGTCATGCAACATAGACACTGCTAGTTAACTACACCTATCGACTAAGACAACCTGTACTTAACTTCAGGCACCAGGCTTAGGTCAGAGGAACAGTGGCCGATGTCCGATTCTGGATCTATCGAGTCTGGAGAAGTAACTGTTGCTCAGTTAGGCTCATCCGTCTGGTAGCGAGCGTTGAACTTGGACTTGCTTCTGGTGGCGCTGTACTTGGAAACAGACGTAGCCGGGGCGCCAGGTCCAAGAGAGGACAAACGCATGGCGGACTCTCTTCTTATGCTTGGAGATTTTTGCGCTCTTTTGGGCGGTCCTTCAGTTTGGACCCCACTAATTGGGTGATCCCTGATCACTCTGTTCAATTTCTAACCAATAAATAGGCGTGTCCCAAGCGGTCACTGACCCTGTGGTTTACACTTCCCTGGAACAGGGAGTGGCGCCGAAATGTCTGGGACTGTCCCGGTCACTCAAGTACCAGTCCTTTGTTCTGGTGGAGATGGGCCATCAAATGCTAATCGGACCATCAAAATGCTAATTGGTCGGAGTTTCGATACTGTCTGGACTCCTTGCTTGCAAATATACATTTCAGGCTCTGAGCCTGCCTGAATCTTGCTTTGTCCATTTTACCCACCATGCTTTGTGAGTTTCTCTGTCCCTGGTTGTAAGTGGCCATCCCAGATGGCTACACTCCGTCCTCTTGATCCTCAACGCGAAGCGTGAAGGATCACACTACTGGATCTTCTCCTCTTCTCTGACATGCCGGGTACCCTCCATCAAGGACAGGTTCTACCCTACTCTGTCCTATGAGTCAAAATATTTACCTAAATTTCCCTAATACCACGCCTCTCGAAAAATTCCTAAGGGGGCATTTAACATTCAAACCTATATTCCATTCTCCTTACACACAAAAAAAAGGGAACTTTTAACTGTCTCTAGCTAGATTACACTCATGCTGCTATTTAACAATCAAAAGAACTTATCTTACAATACTAAAAAATATAACGGATAGCAGCATCACATTCCTACTTATCAAGTATCTGTATACAAAGAAGTAACTTTATTAAAGAAACAACAACCGTGGGATTTATTAGGGAGGAAGGGTTCAGAAAGAGTGTGGGGTTTGCTGGAGTCCGAGGAAAGGGGCTCTAAATGTGTATACTGGAGGGCGGGAGGCTCTCCTTCTCCATTTCCGCAGTCTGATTGTCTGGATGACACTGCACAATATGGCTATCACTAGTAAGGCTTCTACTGTGTATGACAGGGAGTACCATTTAATGAGATTCTCACAGCATGTGGGGGTATCAGTGGCTGTGTCTATGTGTGGTGTAGTGTCTGGGCTGGGGGTGTTGTGTTGGGTAGTTGTGTTCGGGGCCTGGGTGATGAGGAAGGTAGAGGTGGGTAACGCGCGCAACTGTACAGTTCCAGCGACGATCATGATGCAGATCATCAGGGTCGTCTTCATTTTGTTCGGCTTTTCTCCATCTTTAAGTATCTTCGTATCTTCCTAGGGGTACAAGCATAATATCTGTGATTATCTTGTTGCTTAACATCTCGTTTGTCTGTCTGTTTCTCCTTATCGTCAATTTCTCTTTAGAATCGTCACCAGATGTGACTCCCTCATTTTTTTTTTTAAACCAACCATTTGGGAGACAAGACATCCGAAAAAAGTTCTGTGTCACCGTGCGAGCACTCTCGCAGCCTGTGTTTGATGGGCTGAGTGGGCGGGCAGTTTCTCCGTCCTCTGCAAACTCGTTTTTCAACCAAGTGATTCTGACATTGGTAAATAGTAGGTGGGGGAATAGCAACCGAAGGGCCGCTGGAAAGGGGCAAAAGTTGTGGCAAAGTGCATTCTTTAAACCACAGACATGAAAAAGAATAGCAAAAGAGTTTCGAAAACAATTCTCCGAATGGGATGCGTATGATCCGTGGCAGGGCAAGAATGGGTGGAATCCCCGGGTAGGGCAGTGACCAGTGCCGTTGCTCCACTACCCGAGCTTGGCTGACCAAATGTATAAGGGGTCCTCAGGCAGGGTGGGGATAAGTGCCGTTACTCCACTGCCTGAGTGACCTTCCAAGAGCGGTAAGAATTTGGAAATATATGGGCTCCAACAAACTTGTTTCTTTAACTGCCATGTGGCGTCAGAAGAGTAGTTATTACTGTATCAAGAAATTATCCATGAGGCTGACACACAAAATCGTACAAGAGAGAACGTGCAACATTTAAAAACAAACTAAAGATAAAAGCGGGCAGGTTCCATCAGGGACTAGAACACCGTAAATCTCAATCGGTTCCTGACTCTCATCATCTGGACACCTCAAGGTTCCATTCCAAAAAGGGTCTCAAAGGGGTTAGCATGGTGGGAGTCAGACTCGGAGTCATCACCATCTCCCGGGTGCCAAACTCGTGCATGGAGTTTGCGTGCCAACGCGGCGTGTGTCGATGTGGGGTCCATTTCATCATTCCGTGTCAGGCGACAGGAATTATCATGGTGCCAATGTTTCATGTTCTGTAGGGCGGTAGGGGCAAGGGGGGTGTCGCTATTGTCGGGTGGTGGGTCCGGTTCCGGTGGGGTCAAATAAATCTTCTCAAAGGGGCTGAACATATCGTGGTCGGTGTCTCTGGGGTTGTACTGACTGGCGCCTGGGATGTGTGTCCATTGGTCGGGTCTCTCGGGGCGTCAGTTGTGCTGTCGCTAGCAGCCGAATCAAGCGTTAGAGTGAAATTTGATTCTGGGGGTGGGGTGAAGGTCGTGTCTGTGGACGTGCTGCTGCTGCGGGGGGAGGGGTCGATTGGTTTTTCAGTGGGCGGGTCTCCGGTGTCTGCCATCGCCAATGAGAGGTGGTGCGAGTGGCTGCACTGCGTTCCATAGACCTTAAGCTGATTTACATGGAACCATCCTGATTTTCCATTCGGATACGTGGTTTTATAAACTGAGGGACTTACTTTGTCTGAGATTGAATAGGGTCCTGCGAATTTAGGGGAGAGGAATGAGCTGGGGTTGTATAACGAGATCATGACTTGCTGTCCGACTGTATACTCTGTCGGCTGTACTGTCTTATCAAAGCAGACCTTACCCTGCTTTTGTTTAGCGCCTAGTCGAACAGCTGCAGCGAGCTATGCTGCTTTAATATTTTCTAACATGTGCTGGACTGCTTTCTCATGGGTCAGGGCCGTGACTGCGGGGCTGGCCAAATCAAGTCCAAATAAATACTCGATACCCTTCATGGGTCGTCCGGTCATGAGGGTATGGGGGGTGTAACCTGTCGAACTCAACACCGTGTTTCTAATAAACATCAGTGTGAATGGGAGCACTGTGTCCCATGTCATGTTGTGCTGCTGTACCATTTTCCTAAGTGTGGCCTTTAGTGTCCGATTCATGCGTTCCACAATGCCGCTGGACTGCGGGTGATAGGCAATGTGGAACTTTTGCTTTATACCAAAAATTGTCATGACATTTTTCAGGACTCTGCCTGTAAAGTGCGAACCTTGGTCCGACTCAATACTACGGGGGAGTCCCCATCTAGTGAAAATTTGCTCGGTTAGGATCTTTGCCGTGGCCTTGGCTGTATTTGTTCTCGAGGGGAAAGCTTCGACCCATTTCGTAAATGTGTCGATTACAACCAACACATATTTATATCCATTTCTGCAGGGGAAGGGGCCCAATATAATCTAACTGCAAGTTTGTCCATGGGCCATTTACAGGGCGGGTGTGTCTTAGCTGGCCATTCTTTGCATATCTGTCCGGGTTGTTCTGGGCGCACATCAAGCAATTTTCAATGTAATGGGATACGTCGGTTTTTAACTCAGGCCACCAGCAGAGAGGTCTGAGGTGGGCAAGGGTGGATTCTATCCCTTGGTGTCCATGTCCATCAGGGAATTTACAAATGATCTCATTCCTATCCTGGGTGGGGACTACAGAAATACCATCTTTTAAAACGATTCCCTCATGGATCGTTAAAGAATTTAAAAACTTTTCGTAGGGAGCTGGGAAGTTTCCTTTTTAAATTTCCTTCAATGTTTCGTCTTCTTTCTGTGCCTGGGCTAGGTCTTGGATGTTGGTCTGTGAGACCCGAACTGCGTGTACTGGGGCACTCTCGGGGGGGGGGTTGCCAAAAGTGGCCATGTCGTGAGCCTGCCTTCGCTAGGGCGTCAGCTTTCACATTACCGGGTGGGGAGGAACGATGATGACTTCTTACTTTAACTATGCCATATTTTCTACCTTTCTCTGTCTGGAGGATATGTTTGAGCAGTGGGGCTGAGGGTAGAGGTTTTCCGTCGGCGGAAATGATTCCTCTCGATTCCCACAGGGGTAGGAATTCTGTCAGGCTGTTGCAGACATACAAACTGTCTGAATATATGTCTGCTGGGGTCGGGAGCGAATCGGGGTGCTGGACAATGTAAGCTGCTAACTCGGCTGCCTGCGAACATAAGTGTCCAGGCAACTTTAAAGCAATTTCTTCTAAAGCGCGTCCCTGTGCGTCCTCTACATAAATACCACATCCTGTGATCCTTTTTCCATCAAGGACTGTGGAGGAGCCATCTACATAAAGTCTCAAAGCTTTGTCTGTGGGCTGGGTCGTCTGTGGTCGGATGCCTGTCTTTTTCGGTACTGACTTAGGAACAAAGGGGCCTGTAGTATGCTTGGAGGCTATGATCTTGCACTCATGTGGGGTTCCTGCGTAGTGCAAATTGTCGGCCAGAAACGTGTGCGTTTCTGTCCGTTTTACGGTAATGTCGCGTCCTTGTAGGCGTAGGGTCCATCGCGCTGCTCGAATTTGGCTTACTGTATCGTCTTTTAGTCTACCGTCTAATAAAAGCTGTATCAGGGTGTGCTCGGTCAAAATGGTTATGGGGTTGAGTCCGGTTATGTACGAGAAGTACTGTACCGCCCAGAAAACTGCTAGTAGGTGCCTTTCGCAGGCTGAAAATCCCTGTTCTACTGGATCTAAAACTCGTGAGGCATGGGCTACGGGTCCTAGACGATCGTGCCTTTCCTGCAGGAGTACGGCCGAAAGGGTTCGGTCTGTGGTCGCCACCTCTATCGCGTACGGGGAGTGGGGATCGGGGGATTGCAAAGCGGGGGCTGTGCTCAGGCCGTGTTTCAATGCATCCACGGCGTCTGTGTGCTGTGGAAGCCATTTCCATGGGACCTGTTTCTTTAGGAGCTCGGAAAGTGGGGCTGCTTTTGTGGCGAAACCGTCTATGTGGTTTCTACAATATCCAACCAGTCCTAAAAATGACCGGAGTGCTGTAACGTTTTGGGGCAAGGGCAATTTTACAATCGAGTCTATGCGTCTATGTTCTATTTCATGTTTCCCATGTGTGATGACCGTACCTAAATATGTGACCTTTTCCTGGAGGATTTGGGCTTTCTTGAGGTTAATTTTGCAACCAATTATGGTGAGTAGTCCTAATAATTCCGAAAGAAGCGAAATGTGCTCTTCCTTGGTGTCAGTCTGTAGGAGCAAGTCGTCCACATACTGAACAAGGCATTCAGGGCGGGAAAATTTAGATAAGACGTTTGCCAATTGTCTGTGAAAAATGGAGGGTGAGTTGTGGAAACCTTGTGGAAGGCATGTCCACGTGTACTGCTGACCCTGCAAATTTATACTGGCATGCTTTGTCCAGTGGTATGGACCAAAAGCCATTGCTGATGTCCAATACCATGAAAAATCTCGACTGTAGTCCCAGTTTTAACATGGTCTCTGGACTTGTGGCAATGGTGGGGGCTGCTAATGGGGCACTTTGTTCAATTCCCTATAACCATCTGGTTTTCTTACTGGCCAAATTGGGGCATTGTTAGTCGATGTTACGGATCGAATCACTCCTTGGTTTAATAAACTTTGAATTACCTTGGCTATCTCTCCCTCGGCGTGCTGGGGAAAGCCCTACTGTTTCTGGGGCTTAGGATCGGGACCTGTAATGTTAACCACTCCTGGGATTTACCGCAGTCGTGCTTGTGCTGGGCAAACAATGCTTTCTGTCTTTTCAAGACTTCTCTAACTGCTTTGTCTGTGGTAATGGTTTGTGGATCAAACCAGTATTCTTCTACTGAGCTAATTCTGTGTGCATAGTCTCCTACTGTGAGCATGGCGGGGGCGCGCGCTGCTCTAGCCAGTTCCATATATATCTATTAACTGGGACGAATGAAAGGTTGTGTGCACTCATGAAATCTATGCCCAGGATGTGTTCTGCTGCCTGGGGTAAATCTACTAAAACGACAAGTGTTTTGTTTGAATATTGCCAATCTGTACATCCACAGGGGCTGTGATGTGTCCCTACTGGAGATGACCTGCAAAGCCACTAAGGTTAATGGTGTCCGTAGTGGGCCATATCTCTCTCTGGTACATGGTGGAGGAGTTTAACGTGGTTCGGGACCCTCCTGTGTCCCAAAGGAACTCTACTGGGTGTCCCCGGACTGTGCCTGCAACTACCGGTCTTCCGGACTTATCCAAAAGGGTATCGCAGACCCAAGTTGGGGAGCCCGAACACCGTCAATCGGTGCCATTTGTGGCCAAATTATCTGCTCGGGCGCTAACACTGTGGCTGGGTCTGGCATTGTCTCTGGGGGGGGGGGGGCATTTGTGTGCTGATTCCGTTGCTGTTTCGGGGGGGCTTGACATTCTCGCACATAATGTCCCTTCTGTCTGCAGTTATAACATTCCTGTGCTTTGGGGTGCTGCGCGTTACTTCTGCCTTCATTTGCCCATGCGGGGTCTTGGTGTGCCCTTCCTGGATTCATTGTGGTGTCTACTCTCTCCTGCTCTGTCTTTCTCTGTATAGACAAGCTCTCGATAAGCGTTTCAGAACCCACACTTCATTGTGTGCCAGGTCTGAGGGGTCGTAACCTGCACATGCCTTCTGTCCTGCCTCTGTAGTACTAGAGTACAGGTCCATTTGGCCATATCGTCTGCTGATAAACGGGCGTGGGCTAACTCACCAAATACCGCAGTAAAGTGGATCCAAAGGCATCCAGCAAACGCTGTTGGATGCTCTCCCTTTTTCTGTCGGCACCGGTTGAGTCCTTCTACCGGATCTCCTCTATTATAGCCAATGGCATCTAAAATGGCCGTTTTCATCTCTTGGAGGCTACCTCCTCCTACATTTTGTGGGTACGGAAGGGCTGAACTAATTGACGGGTCAAGGCACATAACTATAAGCTTTACCTCTTCCTTTTCATTTAAACCGTACCTGAGGGTCTGTTGCTTCACTAGTTCGAAAAAGTGGTGTGGGTCTGATGTGGGGTGAAAAGTCTCAATCTTATCGCGGGCATCTCTGAACTGGGTGATGGATAATGGGGTGGTGTACACAAAATCGGGTTGGTCTTCCGTGGTAACCCTGCGCTGCGTGGTAATGGGGTTCATTGGGTGGGTGCTGCCTGTGCAGTCGGTGGTGCGGGTGCTTTTCTTTTCGGGGCCTGGGGGGCTCTATTCTCATTCCCTGTCTCACTCACGTACCGTTGGGCCCTTTCACTGTGTTCCTGCCAATCGGGGCCATCTTCCTGGTCTAGCTGTAGGCCAAAGGTATCTCTGAACCCATTCTGAACGGACAGCAGTGATTGCAATCTTGCAATTTGCTGCCTGCACTTGGCATGATCCACCGAACTCTGCCTCTGTTCCGTGGTGGAACTGTGGAGTGCTCGGAGGGCTGCCTTTAAATCCTCACATTGTTTCCTCAACTGTTCTACCTGGTTCTCTGTTTCTTTTCTTACCAGTACATTGCGTGTCCTGGTAGGCCTTATCACACTGAATCTGGAAGCTGCTAAGGTGGACGAGACAGGATTGATGTGCCCTCTTGACATCATCCATTTCCTTGTCCTTCGCCGCTAACTGCTCCCGGAGCTTCACCTTTAATCTCTCGCTTTCACTAATGCCTCCCTCTCTACTTTTCTCCTTCCCCTCAAGCTGTCTACGGAGCGTCCTCACGACTTCCTCTGTGCCTCGCAATTGTGCCAAGCAGGACACGATTGCCATCGGCTTACGAACCTTACTTAAACTTTTCTTGTGGATCTCGGTCAGGCTGTCCCGCCAAGTCTGTTCTATGCTGCCAGGACCTGTTGCCTCATTTGCGCAAAATTCTGACCATAGGGGCCATCCTTTCCTCTTTAGGTATCTCCTAATCTCTTCTTCCCAAATGGGACACTGTTCTGATCTATTGGTCGCTGCGACCTCGGGCTCTTGTGGATGCAGAAGGCATTCCATTGCCTTCATGGCTATCCCAACAATTACTTCTGTTTCTACCGGAAATTTGGGACAAGGGGGAATAAAGCGGTGGTGCAAACACAGGTATGGCTTAAGCTATTTTCCGGTTTATGCAACTCCCGAAAGTTTCACGCAACAAAATCTATTGAGTTTACCTTATATCCCTTTGTTAGTACGTATGCAAGTTACACACTTCCGAATTTTGGAGGTTTGATCGATACTGATTTCGCTTGTGGTTTCTTTTACTTCGCCAATTTAGATTTCTAATTCAAACGCTTTTGTGGGTTCTCTCGGAGTGACACAGTCACTTCTGGGTTGAGTCCCGTCAGATGTCGCCAATAACTGTTGCCTTTTCTGTGGCTCTGCTCTAACTACGGCAATAAGTGAGTTTGCCCTCCTTTCTTTTGATATCTATATTCTAATGCTCAGAGTCGCCAGGTATCGAATGATACCACCACAAGGTTCAACCGGCTATCAATCAAAGGGCCAAAAACCAGTTAGTTAGTTCAAGGTCAAGGGTACTTTATTTACACACAATTAGTCATGCAACATAAACACTACTAGTTAACTACACCTATCGACTAAGACAACCTGTACTTAACTTCAGGCACCCGGCTTAGGTCAGAGGAACAGTGGCCGCTATTCGATTCTGGATCTATCGAGTCTGGTGACTCAGCTGGGCTCATCCGTCTGGTAGCGAGCGTTGAACTTGGACTTACTTCTGGTGGTGCTGTACTTGGAAACAGACGTAGCCGGGGTGCCAGGTCCAAGAGAGGACGAACGTATGGCGGACTCTCTTCTTATCCTTGGGGGTTTTTGTGCTCTTTTGGGCGGTCCTTCAGTTTGGACCCCACTAATTGGGGGATCCCTGATCACTCTGTTCGATTTCTAACCAATAAATGGACGGGTGCCTGGATGGCTGGGCGTGTCCCAAGTGGTCACTGACCCTGTGTTTACGCTCTCCTGGAACAGGGAGTGGCGCCGAAATGTCTGGGACTGTCCCGGTCGCTCAAGTACCAGTCCTTTGTCTTGGTGAAGATGGGCCATCAAATGCTAATCGGCCCATCAAAATGCTAATTGGTCGGAGTTTTGACACCGTCTGGACTCCTTGCTTGCAAATATACATTTCAGGCTCTGAGCCTGCCTGAGTCTTGCTTTGTCCATTTTACCCGCCATGCTTTGTGAGTTTCTCTGTCCCTGGTTGTAAGTGGCCATCCCAGATGGCTGCAGTTACTTCACTATAAAATGTAGGAATCGGAGGAGGATACTCAGACGCTTGGACCTGTTCTGCCATTTCAATTAGACCATGGTTGATCTGTATTCTAACGCCATAGAAGTGCTGCATTTCCATTTCCATTTCCATACCCAAGTGGGATCCCACCGTACGTGAGTGTCTAAGCTACAGCCTCTGAGATGGACTCAAATAACTGAGATGGACTCAAAAGCTATCTGTCCTTATATTTCTTATTTATGCTTTGTGTTGTTTGAATTGTGTGGCCAAGGTTTGGGATGGGTGGGCGGGGTGTTAGTGTTAGAAAGCCCTTTTGTCGGGCAGCTTGGTGGCACAGTGGTTAGCACTGCTGCCTCACGGCGCCGAGGACCCGGGTTCGATCCCGGCCCCAAGTCATTGTTCGTGTGTTTGCAGCTTATCCCCGTGTCTGCGTGGGTCTCACCACCACACCCTAAAGATGTGCAAAGTAGCTGGATTGGCCATGCTAAATTGCTCCTTAATTGGGCAAAGAAAATTGGGTGCTCTAGGAAATAAATAAATAAATAAAAGCCTTTTGTGGAGATTCCCAAGACCTATTATTATCATCAGTTTGGGATCTGCAAACGAGAGATTGCAGCCCCTATCATATTATGTAAAGAGGGATGCTCCTCAATTTTGTGACTTAATCTCTGACCCCACACTCCTGATATCCCACCTCCCTACAATATAGATGGAGGTTCATGGAGGATGGGGGGGACAGGCCAGATGGTCTTCTCGTGGGGTTTATCTGAAGCCTAGCCATAAATGAGTGGGAGTGAAGGGCAGGCTGCCTTCTTCTCTTTCATGGTCTTATCTATGCCTGGCTGGCTATGGAGAGGCAGCACATGGTCCCCAAGTATACGCTCAGGATGTTCCATGTCCAGTCATAAGATCATTAGAAATAGGAGTAGGAGTAGGCTATTCGGCCCACAGAGTCAGTAAGATCATGGCTGATCTGGTTGTGGCAAAACTCTCAGTTTCCTGCCTGTATCCCCATGATCATTGACTGCCCTTACAGATCAAAAACCTGTCTAACACATTCTTGAATATATCCAGCCTTCACGTCCCTCTGTGGCAGCGGCTTCCACAGACTAACGATGCTCCGAGAGAGAAAACTCCTCCTCATCTCTGTATTGAATGAAAGATTCTTTCTCTACAGGAACTGGAGTTTCTGATAGGCACGTGTATAATAATATTATGATTTAGTACCGTAAGTTTATTTTAGTTTAATTAGACCTCGTGGTTAGATTACTCTATGAGTGGGGCCTCTTTAAGAGCAGGCACTTGTTTTTAATGTCGATGCTTTATGAAATATAGTCAAATGAACAGGGACATGGATTTAAACCAAGTTGAGCAGCCAATAGGCACAGTATTCTTCTGAGAAAGGGAATGGAAAAGGAGATGGAGACCCAGGATAATCTACCTCCGTCATCCATGTTTGGGGGTTGGGGGTGAGAGGTGGGGTGGGATAGGAGGGGGGGTGGGAGACTGAAAGGCAGGAATGTTAAACAGGGGACATGACTGGTGCCCATGCCTTATGTTCACCGATCAATGCCCAGAAACGTGCCCCTTCTGAGGGTGGATCAGTATGGCTGAAATTCAATTTTGGGTGGGAAGGAAGGGAAGCCCACCCATCGTGCACACCCCTCTTCCCAATCATCTCCTCCACTGACCTTGCAAAACGGGCATTACCCAATTGCCCACCCCATTCACGCTCCACCCAATTTTACATTTCAATTGATTGGGCGATCTGTTGAACATGTGGTTGTACAGCTGGACGTGAGATTGACCTTACTCGCAATGCGATACAAATGCTAGCACTCCAGTGAGTTACAAGAACTATATGGTGTTTCATAGAAAGAGATGCAGATGAAATAAATGTACGGGCTAAGCATTCTGCTCTTAAAGCTTCAAGAGAAACCCTTTACTGTGGGAGGTGATACGTTAGTAGAGCACCCACACATCACCCATCAGAATAATAAACTGCCCACGTAAATGAGTTTAAAACCTTTCTAAATAAACTTCTCAGTGTTGGGAAGTATATCACTTATCCAATTTGTCTAGTTTCAATATTTTGAATAAGAGGCTTTTGAGTTTCTCAGAGTTATATTTACATCAGCCTGAGGGTTAAGATGGTCATTATCTTGCAGAGCTCCTGGTCCCCTGCAATCCGTTTGGAGAGGGTGATTTAAAGTCTAATGAGTTTGTATAAAAACAGATGTCAAATTACGATGAATAAACACACTGGGATGACTGGAGGCTCCCTCCCCAGCTGCACAGTAGAGAGTAAAAGGGAATCACACACATCCCATGAACAGCATCAGAAACCAGGGCCCAGTTTACTCAGAATATTTATTTCAGCTGGACTTTTCCCTGCTGTATAAAATCCCATAATCACATCTGCACGTGGGCATTCTGTGACAACCACATACAGTGTCCTCTGTATCCAGTGACTGCCAAATAGTGTTCTCTGTATCCAGTGACTACCGAATATAGTGCCCTCTTTATCCAAAGGCATGTGTATCCAGTGAGTGCCAAATAAACAGTGAGTGGCAAGTATATTGGGCGGGATTCCCCATAGCCCGGCACCAAAATCGTGATCGGCGATCAGGTGGAGAATGGGTTCCGACGCCGAAATTGGGGCCGCCGCCGGTTTGACGCCAGTCCGCCCACCCTCCGCACCCCTCCAGAATGGCGTAATTCTGACGCGCGCCTCGCACCGTTGGTGGGTCATTGTCCGGCCCACCTGCGATGCTTGGCCTCCAATGGGCGAGTTCCTGACGGCGCAAGACACGTGTGGTCCCGACCTTGTGGGAACCCGGCGTGCCGGCTGCGGATAGTGTCCAGAGCCGCCACACTCGGCCGGGATCCGTGCTGCTGGCCAGGGGGGCTTCTGCTCGGGCTAGGGGGACTGGTAGGGGGTGGCCTGGGGATGGGCTGTGGAGTCACGGTTGGCGGGTTGGGTTCACGCACGGCCAGCGCCATGTTGTATGGCGCGACCGGTGCAGGTCGTCAGCCATGTACATACATGGCCCAGGGCCCGGCCATTCTGCAGCCGTTTTCGCCGTGATCCACAGGACCGTCACTCGGCGCCGGTGCTAGCCCCTCACCGGTACCTGATTTGGTGAGGGGCTAGCACCGGCGCCGAATTTCCTGTAGTGCAATACACACGTACTATGCTGGCGTTAGTATTTAGCCTCCAGAACGGAAAATCCAGCCCATACACAATATCCCCTGCTCCCAGTGACAACCACATGTAGTGTCCTCTGTAGCAAGTGACAGCCAAATACAGTGGCTGTACGCAATGTCAATCACATGACAGTGTTATCTGTAAGTAATGACTGTCACATGACAGAGTCCTCTACCCATTGACTGACAAATATACTGTCCTCTATATCCAATGACTGCCAAATATAATGTTTTTGATATCCAGTGGTAACTACCTTCAGTGTCCTCTCTACCCGGTGATAGTCACATGACAGTATTATCCATAATCAATGACTGTCATATGACAGTGTCTTCTCTTTGCATTGACTGGCACCTAATACTGGCTACACAGTGTGGCGCCAGGAATCACTGGCAGTCCCAACTCCTACAAGACCACCTACATTCAGTTAGTACCATGGGATTGGCACTGCCAGAGGTGGTCACGTTCACCAGCAGCCTCACCTGTTCTACCTCTCTTCAGCTCACTTCGGGATCACCTGAAACTTGAGGACTTCCAGTGGCGGCCATGGAGTGAGTGGGCGCACATTTGGTGGCTGCGGCTCGAGGTGTTTTTTCTTTGGTCCTTCCCCACCCGATTTATGTGGTGTGGTGTTTGATGGCAAAGGGTTCATGAGTGCTGAGGGGATGTAATATTCCTCTGGTAGGACTGGTTTATGGCTTATCAGACGAGGAGTGCAACGAGAAAGAAGCAGCAGCTTGATCAAAAGGATGTTGTTGGCGCCCCTCCCATTCTCACCAGCCCGGTATTCCATGAGCCCGGTGGTGGTCTCAGCGTTGCAAGTTTGGAACCAGTGCAGGCAACATTTCGGGTTGGAGGGCATGTCTCTGTGGGTTCAGATACGTGATGATCATTGGTTTGGCCCGATGGGGCTGAATGCGCAGTTCCGGGCGTGGCGGCAGGTGGGGATAGAGTACTTCAGGGACTTGTTTGCGGGGGATATGTTTGCAGGCCTGGAAGAGCTTGAGGAAACGCATCAGTTGCCCAAGGGAAATTAGTTCAGGTACCTGCAGGTGAGAGACTTTGTGAGGAGGGAAGTGCCGTCCTTCCCAGGACTGACATCTCCGGTTCTACAAGATAAGTTGTTGTCCGAGAATTACATTGGGGAGGGGAGAGTGGCAGACATGTTTTGAGAGCTGATGGAGAGGAGAGCGCGCTGGTGAAGGAGATCAGACATAACTGGGAGGGCGAGTTGGGTGGGGAGGTGAAGGCCGGGCTGTGGAAGGAAGCTCTGCAGAGGGTGAATGCATCCTCGTCATGTGTGAGGTTAAGCCTCATCCAGTTTAAGGTGGTACATAGGGTCCCCATGATGGCTGCGAGGATGAGCCGGTTCTTTGCAGGGATGGAGTGGGCGATGTGCGGGGGGGCCCGTGAATCACGGCCACTTGTTTTGGGCATGTCCACAGCTGAGGTGGTTCTGGCAGGGGTTCTCGGATGTTATGTCCGAGGTTCAGGGTGTGGGGGTGGCCCCGAGTCCCGAGGTGGCGATATTCGTAGTGTTGGAAAAGCCGGGAGTCCAGTTGGCGAGAAAAGCCGATGTCCTGGCCTTTGCCGCCCTGATAGCCCAGAGATGGATTCTATTGAGCTGGCGAGACTCGGAGCCGCCAAAGGTGGGGGTGTGGGTGAGCGACCTGGCAGCATTCCTGCAGTGGGAAAAGATTAAGCTCGCCTTCTGGGGAACAGAGGAGGTGTTCACCCAGAGGTGGAACCCCTTTTTTCGATTTCTTTAAAGTTAATTAAGGCTTCAGCAGGTGGGGGGGGGGTTAAGATTGTTTTGTTTTTTCTTTGCTTTGTGGGGTGGGGAGATAAGGGGAATAGACTAAGGGGTGGGTGAGCTGTGGGCTTGTTATCAGTGGCCGTGGTTGGCTGGTGTTGTACCTGTGGTTTCGGGTTTTCTGATATTTTTATGTATATATGCAAAATGCCTTCAATAAAAATATTTCTAAAAAAAGGATCACCTGAAACTTTAGCCGATATTGTGCCCATGTGGCAATGCATAGATGGAGACATTGGCCAAATTGGGCAACAATTTTCTCGACTATTGTATTAAATAGGAACAAGAGATGTCGATGACAGGCCAATGCTGCTACCAACTTCTCAGCTTTTTGCTATTTCCCTGAGTTGATGCTTGGAGTTCTTATGAGGCTGGAACTGAAAGGTTTTTTGGAAATAATCTCTCGTTCAGTGTTAGCGTGAACCACTCTTGGGTCAGGTGGGTCATCAATTGACGCTGTGTGGATTGCGTGTGTCGTCGTGTCAGCTCCTGTTTGGTGCGATACACAATGAGTAAAAAGGACATTACAGGACAGGGCTTACCCTGTTCCTCAAGCAATGACCGTGAACCCCAACCACAGAACAACACCTCGTACTGCACCCGAGCAATGTCACACCAGCCGTCCAGTTGCCTCTCCTAAGTGATGAACCAGGAGGAAGTGAGTTTGCAAAGGAATAAAGTACGACAGTGGGAGGACGTGGGAAGCAGATCAGAGAGGGAAAAGAATGAAAACATTAAATGTGGGAAGTACACAACGGGCCCTGCAAACTGCCTCTCAACGGCACCTGTCAGCTGTTGTTTTCTTCCATCTCCACTCATACTTAGTTCAGCCCGGTTAACAACAGCTGCTACATTTGAATAGCACCTTTACAATATTAAAACATCCCAAGGCACTCCAGAGGAGGGACTATGAATCAAATAACGAGGTAATAGAAATTTGGTCTAAGTGGTAGGTTTGGACGGCCCCCCCAGAGTTAACGAGGCCTAGGCATTCAAAGAGAGAATTCCACAGCTTGAGGCCCAAGCAACTGAAGACATATTGCCAATGTTGATGCGATGACAATGAAGGATGCACATGAGGGCAGAATTGCCAGCAAGTGCTGGGACCTCGGAGGGTCACAGGGCTGCAGGAGGTTATAGAGTTAGGAAGGTTGAGGCCACAGAACGATTTGGAAAATAGGATGAGAATTCTTAAATCAAGGTATTCACTTATCCTCCAATCTTTCCGGAGTATCCAATGTTACCTTGTCCTTTCCGAAGACTGACATTGTTTGTAATTCTGGCGGTATCTGCATTTCTCTCGTCTGAGACACAGGACGAGTAGAGAAGGGGAGGAGAGGAAGCAAAGAGAGCCACGTCCAAAAATGTGCAGTTAAGGTGGGTCAGTCATGCTAATTTGCCCTTTGTGCCCAGGGATGTGTAGGTTGGCTTACAGGGATAGGGCAGGGTGGGTGAGGGAGTGGACCTGGGTAGAGTGCTCTTTCAAAGGCTCGGTGAATGGCCTCTTCTGCACTGTAGGGATTCTATGGACAGGGAGTGGGCAAGTTGGGGGAAATGTTTAATCTTTTACCTAGTTTTCCAGTCTGCCTGGCGGTGGTGGTTCCATTGTGGCTTAGAGCTTGGGACAGGACTGTCCGATTTGGGATGGGATCCTGATGTTGGGGTCAGATGCAAGCCTCCATCCCACACTGTACATGGCTTTTCGGTAGGTTTTTGCCAATTGCTGAAGATCCTTGGCTGTTTCACTGGACTTGACTTCCCTATACCCAGTTTTGATGGTGTTTCTGAATTCAGACCATTGGTGTAAATTCAAAACAGTGGGCTCCAGAGCTCCGATCTCTCGGGTGCTCAGCACCTCCCTGCACTCCACGGTTGGTTCCGTAACTCTGGAGATCACTCCTTGGTCTTGGAGGACCTGCAGCTGCTGCTTGAGGCGGTCCTTGAGGGGTGCTGGGACTCTGCGAGCAGCATGCACCACAGGCGTGGCGTTCTGTTTGAGTATAATCTTGTAATATATGGGAGCATGCCCATGCCTTCGAAGACGTCGCGGTGCTGGTCGATGATGGCGTTGAGTTGCGCCCTGAAGTCAGCATCCTAGAAGGCAGACGTGTCATCAGGAGAGAGAGAGAGTGAACTCTTTGAACGAGGTTTAGCAATTTGCATGCCTGTGCGCCAAGCAGAGAGTCCTTCGAGGAGCCCACGATCTCGAAAGGATGGATGGCTTTTCGTGACTTGTGCGTCACTTTGAGTTGGCATGAGCCGGTAGCAGGAATGATGTTGCCATTGTAGTCCAGTGGCTGGCAGGCTGATGGGAGAATGGTTGGTCTGACATGAAGGCTTTGGAAAGCAGACCACACCATGAGATTGGCGGAGGCACCAGTGTCCAAGTGGAATCGTATTTGGGACCGGTTGACCGTCAGGGTGGCACGCCACTCATCGTCTGGATCGATGCTGTATACCAACAGCGGCTGGTGTCTTTGCTTCGGGGACAGCCTGTTTTTCGTTACGACACCGACTCGAAAAGGCGCCTTCGGGTCCTCGGTGTCACTGCTGTGTGGGAGGTCGGAATCGGACTCGGTGACCGTGGGTTGAATTGCCCGAACATTCCTGCGGGGCTGGCTGAAGTGATATGAATTGGAAGGCTGAGCTGCTCGACAGCAGGCTGCATAGTGGCCAAGTCTTCCACATCGTAGGCATTGTCGAGATGTTGGGGGGCATTGCCGCTTTAAATGGGCGGAGCCACAGTTGCCACACGCCGTGACGTCAGCACGTTCGCTGCGCCATCGCGCATGCGCGGTGCGGTCTTGCATGGTGCGTACCTGCGCATTACGTTCCTCCATGCCGCCGTCCCCTCGTTTGGTGCGTACAAGCGCGGGAGTCCGCGAAAAGCACGTGAAATGGCCGCCCTTATCCAGGCTGAGGCCTTGGAGGTGCTCAATCACTTGGACCCGTTCCGCCTCGTGGGGACCTGGCCGCGCCGTTTCAGCCGCTTGTATATGGGAGTACCGACTGGTGGCATTTTCATGTAGGACACAGGTTTCGATGGCGGTCGCTAGGGTGAGTTGCTTTACTTTGAGGAGCTGCTGACGTAGGGGGTCTGACTAAACACCGAAAACGATCTGGTCGCGTATCATGGAGTCGGAGGTGGGCCTGTAGCTGCAAGATTGTGCAAGGATGTGGAGGTGCATTAAAAAGGATTGGAAAGGTTCGTCCTTACCCTGCAAATGCTGCTGGAACACGTAGCGTTCAAAACTTTCATTCACCTCTACGCTGCAGTGAGTGTCAAATTTGAGGAGAACCGTCTTGAACTTCGTCTTGTCTTCGTCATCTGCAAAGGTGAGAGAGTTGAAAATATGGCTGGCATGGTCCTCGGCTGTGGAGAGGAGAAGAGTAATCTTTCTGGCACCCGAGGCGCCCTCCCTGTCCGCGGCTTCGAGGAAGAGCTGGAAGAGCTGTTTGAAAATCTTCCAGTTGGCACCGAGGTTGCCGGCGATGCGGAGTGGCGGCGGCGGGCTGATGTTGTCCATGTTGCAGGATGACGGAATGCTGGCGGAAGGCAGATCACTTGCAGGTAGGTCTAAGAAGTGATAGTATGCAACAACTCCTGGTATCATGATGTGTTGGGTGTTCTGGATCACATACAGGTCACCAACACTTGAAGTAGTGCAACACTATTTTATTAAAAGATTAACTATTTAAACATACTTGAACTGTGGGTAAATACGATACCAGCTTTAACTAAAGACCTTTGCCTTGTCCTAACCAGTTGATGCACTCAGCACATGGTGAATGTCTGTGTTGCAGGCTGTGAGCTCTGTCCTCCTAACTAGCTGCTACTCGAATGAGCGGGAATTCTGATGTCCCCTGTCTTTATAGTGCATGTGCTCTCACTGGTGATTGGCTGCGGTGTTGTGTATGTTGATTGGTCCCACTGTGTGTCCATCAGTGTGTGGCTGCATCATGATATACTGGTGTATATTATGACAAACAAGAGGATAAAAAATATTTTGGGCCGAATTTTCCGATATTTCTTTTTGGCTAAGTGTCAGCTCGGGTGGGAAAAGCTAGGATAGCCCACTGGCTGCACTGCCTGTTTTTCCCGCCAATTTTTCCTGCCATAAAGTCTAGGAGGTGGGTCCCATGTCATCATTGCTGGTGGGACAGGCTTTAAATGAGGCCCTTCACTACCTGCCTGAACACAGAACACCTCTGACAACCACCCCCCGGTACACATTGTGGGGGACCTGTCATGATCCATAGCAGCGTGAGGGCAAACTGGTGGGACAATCAGGCATAAACGCGTGATCTGCATTGATAATTAGATATAAATGGGGATCCTGACTTTTACAGTCAGGATCCCCGTTGCGTCATTGGCTGGGATGGGAATAGTCGAGTGGGGAAATCCCGCAGGCGTAAAAACTGTTTTGGGTCTCCCGCTCAATTCTCCGTCCCTTCCATCGTTTCCAGCCCTCCATCCAAAACGGGGGCCGAAAATTGCCCCCTTTGTGATTTTATCACTAAGAGTGACCGGAGGAAACCAACCTCCAACATGATGGATATCACAACTCAGGTGTGAAATGTTCCGACATTGTTAGAGACCATTCAGCCCATCCAGCCTCTCCTAGCATTTGGCTCCACAGAAATGTTCCAGTCGTGTCTCGCTCTCCTTCTCATTCCCCATTTTCTTTATATTCTTCCATTTAAAGCATTCACCTTTTAGAAGTGTTTTACCCACTCTGCTACAACAAGGTTTTGTGGCCAATGCAAAGAAAGGAGGTTTTTCTAACGTCCTTCTTTTTTAGGTAGACCCAAATGTTCACGTGAGAATATGATGAAGCGGCTACAAAAGAGATCATGTTGCAGGAGCGCAGGAGTTATCCCCGGGAATACCGGAGTTATTCCCAGGAATGCGGGCAGAGCATAAGTGTTGAGGTAGCTGCTAAGCTAGTGAATAAACTGTTCTTTGCTGAAAGTCCTTGCTGTCAGCGATTCGGCGACCCACAATGTTTACAATGATTGTGCCTTAAGTTCATGGCTGGTTATTATGGTCTTCCTGGCAGCAAAAGGAATCAATTGCCACTTAACTTGGTGCAACTATTTATTATCTTTGAGATTTTAATCTGCTCAGCTCTTGCGAAGGCTCAGAGTTGTCAGATCTCACTCCACAACATTTATAGCTCATCCCTGGTAACATCCAGAGCCAAGTTTCATACACTCAACCCTGTCCTGAGGTGACTGATGTCAGCCTAGGCATGTAGTTAGGCCATTCCAATTTTGCCTCAATGCTCTGGGATAGGCTGGTGGAGGTAGCTTGAGGGGTGGGGAGCAGCGATTGGAGTGGCGCCTGCTGGAGAACAGCAGCACATTGTGCGCGAAAGGGGTTGGACTGCACTGCGATGCCCCACATAGCAGAAGAACCCACCCACACTGACAGCCTGGGGGTCTCGCATATTGAATGGCCACTTGTGGCAGATACCGAGCGGCTGCTGTTGCTGCAGTGGGACCTGTTCTCCCAGCAGGGGAGAACTGGGAGAACTTTTTTAAAACACAAAAATAACTTTGAAAGAAACAGAGTTCAATAATTCAAGGGATAGACAGGAAGCATCTGCTACATTGATCTATTTAACGTTTCAAAGGAGATGCTAACAATTACGCTTATGTTATTGGATGTGTTCATTTTCAAAAGTTTACAGTCAAATTCTGATGCTATTACTCTTCAATACAAATCTCGAATAGGACAATGGAAACAGAAGGAGGCCATTCAGTCCCTCAAACCTGTTCTTGCTAGCCAGTTAGATCATGTCTGATAAGCACCAGATGGACTGCAGTGGTTCAACAAGGAGGCTCACCAACACCCTCTCAAGGGCAATTAGAGATGGGCAACAAATTCTGGCCCAGCCAGGGACATTATTGGAAAACTATTTTTTTTAAACCTCAAGGACACTCCAAAGCTTTTTATAGGCAGTGCAGTATTTTCAAAGTGGCGACAAAACCCAGCAACAATGAGATAATGAATAGATAGGCCGGCATTTTCTGGCCGTTCCCACGGGAGGGATCCTATGGTGCTGGTGAAGGCATCCCCTCGGCAGATTCCCCGGTGGTGCAACCAATGAGAAATGCAAATGGCCAATCACTTCGGCAGGCCTGGAAGATCCTGCTAGTGACGTGCTGCCTCCACCATAGGGGAGGCAGGAAAATCCCACCCATAATCTGTTTCAGTGATATTGATTGAGGGGCAAATATTGGCCATGATATTCAGGAAACTCACCCGCTCTTCTTCAAATAGGGTCGTGGAATCTTTTAAAACCATCTGACAGGGCAGACAAGACCGTCGGTTAGAGTTTCATCTGAAAGACTGCACCTCCAACAGTGCAGCGTTCCCTCAGTTCAAACCTATAGGTGGTAAAAGGAAGGATATACTTAGGCTGGAGGGTTGCACAGTTTTTCGATTCCAGGAGAGAAGTTAGCTTCTGGACTACAAGGGATTTCGTATTCACTATTCAGCAGCCAGGGCAAGTCATTTGGACAGGACTCGGACAGACTCTGAGGGGAGACGGGGCTGGCCAGAGCTGGGTTATGTACAGTGGCATGTGAACTGGAGTCCACAACATTGTCAGTGCCAAGAACTGCTGCATGCCATTGATGGGCACTGTTCAGCCAGCAGAATACCCAAAGGCAAGTAAAGCGAATGAGATTAACTCCCAAATGCTTTACCTTACTCATGCTTGTTTAGCTTCCATGTTACATTGGAGGATTGCAATGACTGGTTATTTTATGACATGCTGTTTATAAATTTGTAATCTGCGTTGATCAGCTCTGCTGATTTTGTGCTGTAAATTCTATGTAAAGCCAATCTTGAACTGTTCTCCTTTCGCAATCGCTGAATTTGGAGGCATTTTTAAAAAACTAATCGGATCAGAAGGCAATTTGCAACTTGTCAAATATCATGGAAGTGAAATCATCGCATTGCCCCACATTCTCAGACATAACAGGTGTCAGATCACATGGTTCTTGGGGCACATGAGGGTTGGAAGGTCCAATGTAGCATTGTAGCCATCTAAGATGGCCACCTGCAAAGGACCATGGGAATTATGGCCAACCCAGGACTCAGACAGAAACAGAGCCTATGTGTATCTGAAACACAGGTAACCAGGCCTGATCGAAACCCCCGCTCGTTTGCATTTTAATGGCCCATTTTCCCAGGACAATAGAACTCCAATCAAGCAACTGGTACAGCCACAGACTGATCGGCGCCACTCTGCTTACTCAGAAAGCCCAACTGCCAAGGTCAATGACCGCTAAGGACCCGCCCAGCTACCATTGCACCCGCCCCTTTATTGACTGAAATCGAAGACAGTGATCCGAGCCCTGTCGAACTATTGGGTCCAAGGTTAAGGAACGCCCCAAAGAGCGCAAAATCCCAGAGGGATATAAGAGAGCACAGCCATGTGTTCTGTCTCTTTTGTATCCAGCCTGTGCCAACCCAATCGTAGCAGGAACAGCCAGCCAAGTTCAAGACCAACAATCGCTACCTGACGGATGAGCCCATCAGAGACAGGGCCACTTTCTTTGAACCAGCCAAGTGAAATCCAGATAAAGGCCTTATCCATTTGCACAGTGCCAGTCGCCCTGAAGTTAAGCATAGGTTATTGTAGCTGGTAGGTGCAGTTTAACGCGTAGTAGATATTATGTTTGCATGTTGAGATAACTCTTGTGTATGTAAATAAACCATCTTTTGAACTAACTAACTGGTTGTGTGGTCATTTGATTGATTTCAGGGAAGGCTTGTGATTCACCAACGTTATTAAACAGGCAACATTTATTGGCGACCCAGATGGGACACGATTAGAAGTGACTTTGTCACTCCGAGAGAACCCACAAACTTTGAAACCAATTGCGAGAAAGAGAAAGAACCACAAGTGCAAGTCCCATATCGACCAAATAACTGAATTTCAGAAGTGTGTAATAACCCTCAGAAGTGTGTACCTAACAAAAGTGTGTAATAACCCTCAGAAGTGTGTACCTAACAGAAGTGTGTAATAACCCTCAGAAGTGTGTACCTAACAGGAAGAGTAAGGTAAACTCGTTAGAATTGT
Organism: Scyliorhinus torazame; assembly: GCF_047496885.1. Lineage (NCBI taxonomy): Eukaryota > Metazoa > Chordata > Chondrichthyes > Carcharhiniformes > Scyliorhinidae > Scyliorhinus > Scyliorhinus torazame. The sequence continues at coordinate 49,311,493 of NC_092727.1, forward strand.
GTACAACAACGAGGGATTGTGAGCCGGAAAATAGCTTAGGCCATACCCGCTGTTCAAATCGCCGCCTTATTCCCCTGTCCCAAATTAAAAGTAGAGAAAGCGATAAGAGAAGTAATGGCCACTAAAGCAATGGAAAGATTGATGAATCCACAGGAACACGAGGTCGCAGCGACCAACAGAGCAGAGCAATGTTCCATATGGGAGGAAGAGTTAAGGAAATACTTAAAGGGGAAAGGATGGCCCCTTTGGTCGAATTTTTGCACTAATGATGAGTCAGGTCCAGGAAAGATAGGACAAACTTGGTGGGAGTACCTAAGCGAGGTCCACAAGAAAAATGTAGGGAAAGTCAGAAAGCCGATGGCAATAGTGTCCTGTTTGGCACAGTTGCGAGGCACAGAGGAGGTTGTGAAGACGCTTCGCAGGCAGTTAATTGAGAAGGAAGAAAAGAACGAGGGAAACAGTAACGAAAGCGAGAAGATAATTGAGCAACTCCGGGAACAGTTAGCAGCTAAGGATAAGGAAATGGCCGATGTAAAACGTGCACATCAATCTTGTCTAGTTCACCTTAGTAGTTTCCAGACCCAGTACGATAAAGCCTACCAAGATACACAGCGCGCAGTCCTGGTAAGAGAGGAAACAGAACAACAGGGCGTCCAGCTAACTAGCAAATGCGCGGATTTAAAAGCAGCTTTGAGAGCGCTCCACAGCTCCACTAAGGAACAGAGGCAGAGGACTGTTGACCATGCTAAATGCCGACAGAAGATAGAAAAGTTACAGTCACTACTCTCAGTACAGAATGGCTTCAGGTACACTTTCGGGCAGGATTTAGATGAGGAAGATGCTCCTGATTGGCAAGAGTTGAACAAAAGCACCCAAGGACACATAGAGGACGCGGGAAATCAAAATTGAACCCCCAATACCCCAAAAAGAAAAGCACCCGCAACACCGACTGCACAGGCAGCATACTCCCCCACTCACAATTCGACCCCCATGAATCCGGTTACCACACAATGCTCAAACAGGGAGTACAGGCAAAATTCTTCACAGTGCTGGACATCAGCAATGGCTTTTGGTCCAGCCCGTTAGACAGGGCCTGCCAGTATAAATTCGCATTTACGTTTCAAGGGCAGCAGTACACGTGGACATGGCTCCCACAAGGATTCCATAACTCCCCCTCCATTTTCCACCGACAATTGGCCAACGGACTTTCTAAATTTCCCCTACCCGAATGCCTAATACAATATGTAGACGATCTGCTCTTGCAAACGGACACAAAAGAGGAACACGTGGAGCTCTTATCTGAATTACTAGGCCTACTGTGATCAATCGGATGGAAGGTAAACCCTAAAAAGGCCCATATTTTAAAGGAAAAGGTTCTTTATTTAGGCACCAGTATCACCCACGGGAAGAGAGAAATTGAGCAAAAACGGATCAAGTCCATTGTTAAATTGCCCCTGCCCAAAAATGTCACTGCACTCCGGTCATTCCTAGTTTTGGTAGGATATTGCAAAAATCATATAGATGGTTTTGTCACCAAAGCAGCCCCACTCTCAGAGCTCCTTAAAAAGAACGCCCCATGGGAATGGCTTCCGCAGCACACAGACGCCATTGGTGATTTAAAACGCGCCCTAGGCACAGCCCCCGCTTTACAAGTTCCAGACCCAGACTTGCCCTATGCCGTAGAAGTAGCAACCACTGACCGAACCCTATCAGCATTGCTCCTGCAAGAATGACACAATCACTGAGGACCCGTAGACTATGCTCAAGAGTATTAGGCCCCGTAGAGCAAGGATTCTCAGCCTGCGAACGGCACTTGCTTGCAGTCTTTTGGGCAGTACAGTACTTTGCGTACATCATAGGCCTTAACCCAGTCACGATCTTGACCGAGCACACCCTCACGCAATTCTTACTAGATAGTAGATTAAAGGACGGTTCAGTCAGCCAAATCAGAGCAGCTCGCTGGACACTACTGTTACAAGGCAGGGACATTACGGTAAAACGTACCAAGACCCACATATTTCTGGCCCAAAAGCTCCAATATGCAGGGACCCCACATGAGTGCCAGATCATAGCAGCCCAACACCACACAGGACCCTTTATCCCAAAGTTACGACACCCACGAGCAGGCAGTAAGACACAGGATTCCCAAACCACAGGGAATACTTAAAAAATTTATGTAGACGGATCTTCCACAATCGAAAATGGAGTTAGAATTACTGGTTGTGGAATTTACGTGGAAGATGCGCAGGGACGCCCACTAGAAGAGATCTCTTTAAAATTGCCCGGCCATCTAGGTTCACAAGCAGCAGAACTCGCAGCCATAGCCGATGTAATTCAGCACCCCAACGCTTTTCCAACTCCCGCAGACATACACTCGGACAGCCTGTATGTGTACAACAGCTTAACAGAATTCCTGCCCCTGTGGGAATCTCAAGGTTTTGTTTCAGCCGATGGGAAACCCCTACCCTCTGCCCCGCTGTTAAAGCACATTCTCAAGACAGCCTCAGATCGCACATATGGTATCATTAAAGTAAGAAGCCATCATCGCTCCTCCCCACCCGGTAATGTAAAGGCAGACATGTTAGCCACAGCAGGATCACGCCATGGTCACTTCTGGCAGCCACCCGAAAGCGAACCGATACACTCAGTCCAGGTTTCCCAGACCAATATTGAGGATCTATCTCAAGCCCAAAAAGCAGATGACACCCTCAAACAGGTTTTAGACGGCAACTTCCCACCCCCCTATGATAAATGGAAGGACGCACTGACTGTACAGGACGACATAGTTTTTAAAAACTGAATTTATGTTGTCCCCACCCAGGACAGAAACCAGCTCATTTACCAATTCATGACGGACACGGACATCAGGGGATAGACAATAGCATTGCCCATTTAAGACCTTTGTGTTGGTGGCCTGATTTAAAAAGCGATGTAACCCATTATGTCGAGAATTGCCTTATCTGTGCTCAGAACAATCCTGAACGTTACTCAAAGGAAGGACAATTACGTCACGCCCAACCTGTTAATGGCCCTTGGACAAATTTGGCAAATCGATTACATTGGCCCCCTTCCCCCTTGCAGAAATGGTTTCAAGTACGTGCTGGTTGTAATCGACACCTTTACTAAATGGGTAGAAGCATTTCCCTCACGGACAAACACAGCAAAGGCCACCGCTAAGATTTTGACCCAACCGATATTCACACGCTGGGGTCTCCTCCACAGCATTGAGTCAGACCAATGTTCCCACTTCACCGGCAGAGTCATGCAAAATGTTTTAACAATTTTGGGGATCAAGCAGAAATTCCATATAGCATATCGCCCCCAATCCAGCGGCACTGTCGAGAGAATGAATCGAACTTTAAAAGCGACCATTAGGAAGGTGGTGCAACAGAACAATACCACGTGGGACACGGTCCTCCCATTTGCTCTCATGTTTATTCGGGACATCATTTCCAGTTCAACAGGTTTCACCCCCACACTCTCATGACCGGACGGTCCATGAAGGGTATTGAATATTTATTAGGCCTCGATCTGGCAAGCCCTACAATAACCGCCCTCACCCACGAAAAAGCAGTCCAACAGGTTACAGATAACATTAAAGCGGCACAACTCGCTGCAGCTGTCCGATTAGGCGCTAGAAGGAAGCAGATTAAAACCTGCTTTGACTACTATCCCTGAACACTGGCGTGATCTCTCTGCCCCCAGTCACCCTAGCCCCCAGAACCACGACTTAGATATCTTTGACCCCCTATATACACTCCCCCAGCCACAGCCACCGCCCGACCACAGTTACTTGCCCACCACAGCCACCGCCCCTACGCCTCACGACAGACAAGCCCCTCTTTGGCACCGTGACAACTCTTGCAGACTAGTAAGGCACGACAATTCGGACCATCCGACGGCCCACGCGGCCAAGGCACAGAAACGGCAGACACGATTCTGGCAACCGGGAGATGGTGATGATTCAGATACTGACTCACGTTTCGGTAATGCTTTTACAACATTGTTTGGTACAGAACCCTGAGGTGTCCAGATGGTGAGAAAGAGACACCGCCTAAGTATTAAGGTGCCTAAGTTCTGATGGAGCCTGACCGCCTTTTTCCTTTTTCTTTTTTCTATTACATGGTTTTAATTCATGTCGCCTGACACACAATTACTATTCTGATTCGAGGGTACGATACCCAATGCCAGTTAAAGGCACAAGTTTGTTGAGAAACAGATCACTGTTCTCCCAGTCTACATGACAAGTTTCCACACGACTACAAACTCTTACCGCCCACCCAGGTCACCCAGGTAGGGAGTAACGGCACTAATCCCCGCCCTACCTGAGGACCCCAAATTCATCCAGTCAGTTAAGCTCGGGTAGTGGAGTAACGGCACTAACCCCCGCCCTACCCGGGGATTCCACCCATTCTTATCCTGCAGCGGCCCACACGCACCTCATGTTCCCGTCACTTCATACACTCTGGAATGGTTCTCTACACTCTGCACTGTCTTTGGCAGGCCTTGGTTTCACCTTCTCTACTCTCCCTTTGGTTATGGTATAAAGAATGCATTTTGCCACGGTCTGAGGCTCACCCCTTCTTCCCTTTACCTTCCGCGACCCCATGGTCGCTCCCCACCTGCTATTTACACATATGACACAATTGCTTGCTGTACACGCTGCTACACGCGAATTACCTCTGAACCCTGGGACAAAACTCTATAAAAGTAGCCGCCCTGAAATTCGGCTGGTTAAGATAAGCCTCAACCACCACTGGCTGCAAGTAAAGAAAAGACTGGTCGAAGAAATTGTCCGCCCACTCCCCGCATCGACCACAAGCTGCGACAGTCTCTGTACTTCAAAAATTTGCATTTCTTGTCTCTCCAAAATGGTATTTCAAAAAAAAAAATGAGGGAGTCACACATGGTGACAATCATAATGGGTAAGTGGAGTAAGGAGAGAAAGACTAATAAAACGAGATATTAACCAAAGATAATAACAGATACTGTGCTTGCACCCCCAGGATTACACGGAAAACAGAAAACACAGGATGAAGCAAGGACTGCTGACATGCGTTTGGATCATCGCTGGACTTCTGTAACTGCGTGCGCAACGGACTGTCTTAACAAACACTACACCAGCCCCGAACACCACCACACAACAAGCCACCACCAGCCCGGACACTACACCACACATAAAGACAGACATCGAAACACCCACTTGGTGTGAAAACATTGCCAAATGGAACCCCCTTTCATACATAGTAGAGGCCCTTCTAGTAATTGCAATAATCTGCAGTGTCATTCAGACACTCCGACTCTGTAAATGGCGAGCAAAAGCCTCCTGCTCCCCGATATATACAGTCCGATCACTCTTCTTTGGAATGCAACAAAATTAAATTCATGTACCAATCGCTGCTTAAAATAAACCATGTACCTCTTTAACTTTATTAGGAGTAAGTAGAAATGTGATGCTGCTGTTTTAAATTTTGTACTGGATATAAGTTCTTTGATATTTACCAGCAGCATAAGAGTAGCTTAGATAGCGTTAGCTAGAGATCAACTGTGCGGATAAATTAAATGTTTTATAGTGACCTAGATTATAGTAACCGTTAGAGATGAATTAATTTATGAATGTATTAATGGAATATTAGGTAAATGTCCCAAACCATAAGATAGAGTAGAGTAGAACCTTGCCTTGACCAAGGGTGACCGGTCCACCAAGGATGAACAGGGATCAATAGTGTGATCCACCACACTTCGAATTCAGGATCAAGAGGACGGAATGTAGCCAGCTAAGATGGCCACCTGCAAAGGACCATGGGAATTATGGCCAACCCAGGACTCAGACAGATACAGAGCCTATGTGTATCTGAAACACAGGTAACCAGGCCTGATCGAAACCCCCGCTCATTTGCATTTTAATGGCCCATTTTCCCAGGACAATAGAACTCCAATCAAGCAACCGGTACAGCCACAGACTGATCAGCGCCACTCGCCTTGCTCAGAAAGCACAACTTCCAAGGTCAATGACAGTTAAGGACACACCCAGCTACCAAGGCACCCGCCCCTTTATTGGCCGAATTCAAAGACAGTGATCAGAGCCCTGTCGAACTATTGGGTCCAAGGTTAAGGACCGCCCCAAAGAGCGCAAAATCCCAGAGGGATAAAAGAGAGCACAGCCATGTGTTCTGTCTCTTTTGGATCCGGCCTGTGCCAACCCAATCATAACAGGAATAGCCAGTGAAGTTCAAGACCAACGCTCACTACCTGATGGATGAGCCCAGCAGAGACAGAGCGACTTTCTTCGAACGAGCCAAGTGAAATCCAGATAAAGGCCTTATCCATTTGCACAGTGCCGGTCGCCCTGAAGTTAAGTATAGGTTATTGTAGCTGGTAGGTGCAGTTTAACTCGTAGTAGATATTGTGTTTGCATGTCGAGATAACTCTTGTGTATGTAAATAAACCATCTTTTGAACTAACTAACTGGTTGTGTGGTCATTTGATCGCTATAAGGGAAAGGCGTGTGGTTCACCACCGTTATTAAACAGGCAACACCATTGCACCAAAGGGCACTGCCGCACCTCCATTACCAATTCAACTACTGACTGGCTCTGTTTTCTTTTTATCCAACAACGGAATATGGGTGCCACTGTCTGGGCCAGCACTTGTTGTCCATCCCTAATTGCTCTTGAACTGAGTGACTTAAGAGTCAACCACATTGCTGTGGATCTGTAGTCACATGTAGGCCAGACTGGGTAAGGACGGCAGATTTCTTCCCCTAAAGGCTATTAGTAAACCAGATGGATTTTGAATGCTAATCGATGCTGACTTCATGATTCCATTACCAAGATTCCATATTTCATGAATTGAATTGAAATTCCACCAGCCACCACGGTGGGGTTTGAACCCATGTCCCGAGAACTTTAGCCTGGGCCTCCAGATTACTAGTCCAATGACTTTATCATGAGGCCACCATCTCTGTTTATGGGATAGATGAAGAGTGAGTGCAAGGAGCCCTGGTGCATTTATTCTTTTTTGAGCAAAAGCATCCTTTTGCACTAATTAAGATTTTTGATATTTCACTGATTTTCCTGTCCCTCCCTGAATGCCTAACACACTGCTGACGTTTGTATCGCTGCCGCATTGAGGCCTTCAAACATGCAACCAGGCCAACATTGCCATTGTCAGAGCCGCCATCGATAAAGTGGCAGAGGACTCCAATAGCAAGATTGAAACTACGGCTAGAGCACAGGGAGGTGGCAGAGAAATTACACAAAGGTCGCAGTGTGCCTAAATCCAGGCCGGAGTGAAGGTGTTCAGCAAATTCCCCCATCACTCACGCCTGGAGATCACACTGCAGTAAATAACTGGGGTTAATTTTATGTGCATCATTTGCAATATGTATCCTTCATTCATTACATTTTGCTGTAGAAATAACCTTGCTTTAACCTTGCTCTTATCGGGAGTTTTGGCCTTGAATTCTGTTTGTGCTCGCTGGTAGAGACTATGAATATAAACTCTGTTTGCTGAGTAAATAGACTGTTTGCTCCAAGTCCTGTCGTAAGTCCCACCTTTTCTCCATCTCATTGGCTGATATGGTGATTTCAATCCTCAGTTTATTGAAGCTCCTTTCCTCCTCCTGATGGCTGCATCCAGGAACGAGAGTAGCTGATTGCTCACTTCTGTTCTATTAAATATCGTCCACCAATGATTCACTCAGTAAAACAGTCGCAGGATCTGAATTCCATCCACAACCCTTGGCGATCGAGGTCAGAAATGCTTACAATTAGGAGCTGCCATACTGTTCTCTGAGGATTCTCTTCTCCCACCACACTTTGCACAAAGAGACTGCCACCCAGCTGAGCTGGGATGTCCCTCGAGCCTTCGGCACAAGTGGATTTTGACATGTCATGCCAAAAATATTCTCATAATCCCTTTAGTGGCCATTAAGGATCTTTCACTAGAGTTTCCCCCCATAATACCCAGCACCACATTCAGAAACAAAGGCCCTGGGGAAGTCAGGTATTCAGCCTAATCTCTTTTTAATACACAGGGAGGAACCGCTAAAAGGAATAATATGATCCCTAAGGCCAGTTTGACATTGATGAATTACTGCTTGCAACTGCAGGAGCCACAAAACCAGCAGGTCAAAGGGCACAGTCCATGCTCAATAAGTTCCCTGTAGATTCCTATAGAAGGTCAAAGCCACAAGGGTAATTCCATTCTCTGAAATGAGACACAGGCGGATGTTTCTTCATTTTCCTGGGAATATTGGCCTCCGAATAGCTGGTTTTTCTGTTTACTGGATATAGTGCCGCATTCATAATCGAACAATCTTTTTCCTTTAAACTCACTTTTCTTCCTAATTCCTAATTCATTAACAGTGGAAAACTGTCAGGTCCTATCATTCATATTTGATGCGGACTCTGAATGAAATTGCCCTTCAAGCAAATGATCGTTTTGACATTCAGAGAAATTCAGATTGTCTCCTGTAAATGGGGGAGTGATCATTGTACACAGTGCCTAAGCAGCACATAACACATATATCATGTCGCTTTTAATTTAACTATAGGCTTAGGCTGATCCAGTTCAGTAATCTGAGCCCCTGAGGTTCTAACGTTAAAAAAAAGGGAGATCTATGGTGATGTTGAGGAGAATTTCCAAAGGGAAGTCTCTTTGACGTTTATATCCTTTTGCTGATATCGATTTTGTTGCCCTTGGTAATTTTCATTGGAATGTCTGTGATTGAAGATCTGTTGATGAGTCCCTCAATGTGACATGGGACATTGATCCTGAGTCACAGGGACATTTCTATGAACTGGTAATTTGTGGGGGCGGGGGGCTTTCCTTGAAACAGAATTTAGCTTTCCTTGTCCCCACTCTAATGGAATTTTCTTGTCCACTTAACTGTTGAGGGATTCCAGTCTCCACCTGTTTACCATTTTCCCTCTGGTACCTCACACCAAGGGGCCATTCCACATGTGTTCGACCCAGGTTCTGATTATTGGCAGAGATTCAAACATGGGCGAGGCTCAAACATTAGCACAATCCTCTCTTTAGCCATGCATAACCTTACAAACAGTGTTCGCTGGTTGGGGGTGGGTGGTGGGTGGGGAAAAATCCTCAAGGATTTATCCATTTCTCTCCAGGAATTTGACCAATTGTCAAGTCCCATTGAATCAGATGAGCCAACATAGGCCAAAGGTCAAACTGGGGGAATTCCTGGGCGCGATTCTCCACTCCCGCTCCGGTTGGGAGAAATTTCCTGCGACGCCGGTCCGACGTCCTCCCGTGATTGTCCCAAGCGGCGGGAACGGCCCCGTCGAGTTCCGCGCGGCGCAGGCCGGAGAATCGCCCGAGACACCCAAAATGGCGATTCTCCGGCACCCCTGCTATTCTCAGGCCCGGATGGGCCGAGCGGCCAGCCCAAAACGGCAGGTTCCCCCCGGCGCCGTCCACACCTGGTCGCTGCTGTCGGGAACAGCGTGGGAACGCTGGGGGGGGTGGCTTGCGGGGGGGGGGATGGGATGGGGGGGGAGAGGGGGGATCCTGCACCGGGGGGTACCTCAAATGTGGGGTGGCCCGCGATCGGTGCCCATTGATCATCGGGCCGTCCTCTCTGAAGGAGGACCTCCTTTCTTCCGCAGCCCTGCAAGATCCGTCTGCCATCTTCTTGCGGGGCGGACTCGGACGGCAACCACGCATGCGCGGGTTGACGCCGGCCGACCCGCGCATGCGCGGGTGATGCCAGTTATGCGGCGCCGGCCGTGTCATGTATGCGGCGCCGCCTTTACGCGGTGACAAGGCCTGGCACGTGTAAATGACGCGGCCCCGCTCCTAGCCCATTATCGGGCCCTGAATGGGTCGGGATAGGGGCCATTTCGCACCGTCGCGAACCTAGACGGCGTTCACGACGGCGTGGGCACTTCGGTGCGGGAGTGGAGAGTCCCGCCCCCTGTCTTTTATGACTCAATACCACAGAAATAGGTAATAAAGCTGCTCACAGACATCATTTACTTCAAGATGCCACTGAGTCAGAGTTCGCGGCACAAACGTTCTTACCTGCTGACTCAATCTTAACTTGCCTACTCTCTAAGATCAGCTCCGGGTCGCAGAAATCTGGGGCGGAATTCTCCAGTCCTCCAGCCACGGGTTTCTTGGTGACGCACCGTTCACTGGCCGCGGGATTCTCTCTTCCCGCCGCTTGTCAATGGGATTTCCCATTCAAACCACCCCACACTGCTGAGAAATCTATGGAAAGAGGTGCGCTGTCAATGGGAAAAGAGAATCCCAACGGCCGAAGAATTCCAGCCTGATGTTTAGAAGGCACTAGACAAATGCCAGGCAGTGACCACCTCCAACAAGAGAGAATTTAACCAATTCCCTCAACATTCAGCAACATTATCATTGTGGAATCCCCCACCATCAACATCCAGAGGTCACTATTGACCAAAAGCTGAACTGGACCAGCCATATAAATACTGTGGCTACAAGAGCTGGAAATTCTGTGACGAGTAACTCACCTCCTGACTCCTCAAAGTCTCTCCACCACCTACAAGGCACAAATCATGGGCAAAATTCTCCCCCAACGGCGGGATGCCCGCCGACTGGCGCCAAAGCCGGCGCCAAACAGATGGGCATCGCGCCGGCCCAAAGGTGCGGAAGGTTCCGCATCTTTGGCGGCCTAGCCCCAACATTGAGGGGCTAGGCCGACGCCGGAGGGTTTTCCGCCCCGCCAGCTGGCGGAAATGGCGTTTGTTTCCCCGCCAGCTGGCGCGGAAATGCGGCGCATGCGCGGGAGCGTCCGCGGCCGCTGTCAGTTTCCCAGCGCATGCGCGGGAGCGTCAGCGGCCGCTGTCAGTTTCCCGCGCATGCGCAGTGGGGAGAGTCTCTTCCGCCTCCGCCATGGTGGAGGCCGTGGCGGAGGCGGAAGGGAAAGAGTGCCCCCGCGGCACAGGCCCGCCCGCGGATCGGTGGGTCCCGATCGCGGGCCAGGCCACCGTGGGGGCACCCCCCGGGGTCAGATCGTCCCCCCCCCAGGACCCCGGAGCCCACCCACGCCGCCTGGTCCCGCCGGTAAATACCAGCTTTGATTTACGTCGGCGGGACAGGCAATTCCTGGGCGGGACTTCGGCCCATCCGGGCCGGAGAATCCAGCGGGGGGTCCCGCCAACCGGCGCGGCCGGATTCCCGCCCCCGCCCAATCTCCGGGAGCGGAGACTTCGGCGGGGGCGGGGGCGGGATTCACGGCGGCCAACGGCCATTCTCTGACCCGGCGGGGGGTCGGAGAATGACGCCCCATGAGTTTGATGGAGTATTCTCCATTTTCCTCGACGGCCCAGCAATAACACTCATGAAGTTTGACATTTACCGAGATAAAGCAGCCCACTTGATCAGCAGCTCACCCAGCAACTTAAAATTCAGTCCCTCCACCATCGGTATACCATTGCTGTTGTGTAATCACGGCAGGATGAACTGCAGCTTGCCAAGGCTCCTTCAATAGCATCTTCTCGCTCGGCAGCATTCATCACCTAGAACATTGAAGCCTCAACCCTTCCAAATCCCGTCACCAGGACATTTATATATATTCATATTCATCACATAAGCAAAAGGCCCATTGCCACCCTCCCAAGGGCAGCCAGTGTTGGTCTTGTTTAGCAACAAGTTAGAAACCGAGACAGAGAGTTACAGCGAGAACGAGATGAAATCATGCAGATATGCAGCGAGTAAGAGACATTGGCCTGAATTTTCACTTCAATGAAAGGGTTCCAAGCCTTAGCCAAAATGGAGTCAGGGTCACAAATCCAGAAGCCCTACCTCCATTCCAGAAAAATACTATCTTCGGCAGGGTGCGAGGGGAAAGCGGGCAGATGTGATTTGCACATGTGAGAAACCCGAACTCAGTGCTGAGTTGAAGCAAATCCCATTTTCACTGTAACGAGGTCTGTTTCCCACAATACGATTGGAATTTCCCAACCCCGCACCCTATTGCAGCAGCTTTTCCCATGGCGGAGGCAGCTTGCCATTGGCTGCTGGCAGGATCTTCCAGTCCCACCAAGTTCTACATTGCTTTGCATGGTTTGCCTGCCTCCAGCCACTGGGAAATCCATGGTGGGGATTGACTTTGGCATGACTGGAAGATCCCATTGGTGGGAAGGGTTGGAAATTCAGTCCGATGTGACTTCCGATTGATAAAAGTGCTCTGAATGTGCATAAGGGGGGGGGATTCTCTGCCGATGGGATGCTCCGTTTTGCCGGCAACCTGGTGGTTTCCCGGCGGCGTGGGGCTGGGAACTCTATTGACCGGCCGGCGTAACGGAGCATCCCGCCAGCAGGGTGAGGCAGAAATGTGGCGCGGCGGGACGGAGCATCGCGCTGAGGGTCTGTGGAACTATGAAACTGTCAAGTTATTTAAATCTCCTCCTCTTTAAATTTTGAAAAGTAAACATCCTGCTCTGCCTCTAAGTTGAAAAAAGATTGGTGCTTACCATTTCAATGGCTGTTTCCTGACTAAGCCAAAAAAAAGGAGCAGCAACATACACAACTCCTTAGACACTGAAAGCTAGAAACATAGAAATAGGTGCAGGAGAAGGCTATTCGACCCTTCAGGCCTGCACCACCATTGAATATGATCATAGTTGAACCCACTCCCGCTTTCTCTCCATACCCCTTGATCCCTTTAGCTGCAGGGACCACGTCCAGTTTCCTCTTGAATATATCCAACAAACTGATCCCAACAACTTTCTGTAGAGAATTCCACAAGTACACAACTCTGAGAGAAGAACTCCTTCCTCATCTCAGCCCTGAATGGCTTACCTCTTATTATTAGGCTGTGACCCCTAGTTCTGGACGTCCGCTACATCAGGAACATTCTTCCCATACCCAGCCTGTCCAGTCCCATCAGGATTTTATGTTTCTATGAGACCCCCTCACATTCTTCAGAACTCCAGTGAATACAAGCACAGGTGATCCAGTCTTTCTTCATATGTCAGTCCTGCCATCCCGGGAATTAGTCTGGTGAACCTTCGCGGGACACCCTCAATAACAAGAATGTCCTTCCTCAAATTAGGAGATCAAAACTGCACAGAATACTCAAGGAGTGGCCTCACCAAGACCCTGTATAACTGCAGCAAGACATCCCTGCTCCGACAGTCAAATCCTCTCTCTATGAAGGCCAGCATGCCATTAGCTTTCCCCACCGCCTGCTGTACCTGCAGGCCAACCTTCAGCGACTGTTCCACCATGGCACCCAGGTCTTGTTGCACTTCCCCTTTTCCCAAACTGCCATCATTCAGATAATAATCTGCCTCCCTGTTTCCGCCACCAAAGTGGATAACCTCACATTTACCCACATTATATTGCATTTGTCAAGTATTTGCCCACTCAGCCAGCCTATCTAAGTCACCCTGCAGCCTCTTTGCACCCTCCTCACAGAACACACTGCCACCCAGCTTAGTGTCGTCTGCAAATTTGGAGATATTGCATGCAGTTCCTTCGTCCAAATCATTAATGTAAATTGTGAACAGCTGAGGTTCCAGCACTGAACCCTGTGGTATCCCATGAGTCACTGCCTGCCACTCTGAAAAAGACCCGTTTATTCCCACTCTTTGCTTCCTGTCTGCCAGCCAGTTCTCTATCCACATCAATACTTTACCCCCAATAACATGAGCTTTCATTTTGCTCACTAATCTTTTGTGTGGGACCTTGTCAAAAGCTGTGGGACCTTGTCAAAAGCACACCATGTCCATATGTTACAAGACCTGGACAACATTCAAGCTCAGGCAAGTTACATGGTCAGGCAATGACCATCACCAACAAGCAAAATATCTAGCCATCACTCCTTGACATTTAATGGTAGAACCCATCGGCAGCCAATCGTGAGCAGTATCCCCTGCCGGAAAACAGGGGGCGGTGCGGAAAATCCCACCCTCTATTACCACACCTTCATTCTTGAGATGTGGACAGTGCAGTCAAGGTAGTATGGTTTTCACCCTACCCCCAGATACCCAGAGAAGGTCCTGGGGAATCTTCTTCTGAACCATTTTGGTCCCGTGTGAATATAGACCTCTTTTATATCGAGAGTGTGAAATGGAAAAGTTCATGATTCTGACACAGTGATGATGAAGGAACAATGACACTTTCCTAAGTGAGAGTGGATATGTGACTTGGAGGAAAGCATGAATATGACAGCGTTCCCACAATATTGCTGCTGTTGACCTTCTCAGTGGCCGAGGTCAGAAGGAGTGGATGACCTAGTCAAGGTAACCCTGGTACATTTTTACAACAGGAACATGGAGCTAGACTGCCTGCTTCCTTTAAGGAATCCTTCCTTTCTCAAAATTGCTTGGTAGAATTCAATGATTGACAGCACAGTGCTGTAAAACATGCTCCAAAGATCCAGAATTTCTTGTGTGCACGCCAATATCATCTCCATAAACCTTACAGGATCAACTATAGTTCTCTTCATAGAACAGAGTTTCAGCTTGAAATCGAACAGAGCCAAAAAACTACATCTGGAATGATAAACATAGAACAAAGGATATCTCTTCTTCATCTCCTGGTTCATTCTTCATCAGCTAAAAGCATCAGTTCAAGGTCTTTAAGCCACTGTCTCCAGTCTGGAAGCCAGATGTCCAAATGCTCAACATTGAGATGGAGTCTGGTATTAATTGTGCAGCAGTTTCCTTTGGTTATTTGGGGGGGTAAGATTGCAAAAGGAAGATAACTTGTGGTATTGTTTTCATATCGGAGAGGAATAGGAATCCATCACAGGGCCAGGAAGAGAGGTAGGGTCTAACGTAACGCAAACATGCTTTGCAAATTTGTCAGGGGAATAGACGAGGCCGGAACAGCAAAATGTATTTTGCATTGCTGCAAATCAACACATTTTTTCTATGGTTGATTTTGCCTTTCGTCAGAAATGGAAAAATACATGATTTTTAAAAATTGTGGAAAGAAATTGAGCACTTTCGGAACTTTTAATGAATTTGTGCTCACAAGTGTCAGCTTGGCTCACTTGCATGTCTTCAAGCCCTGATCCAGGATTTCCACACATAATCCAGTGTTGAGGGAGTGCTGTACTGTCAGAGGTACCATCTTTCTCAGGCTTAGAAACAGTCGTTTGGCAGTACAGAATTTGGGTATTGTTGAAAAAGAGGCATTCTATCAAAACTTTTTATCCTGCACTCAACAGGATAGACTAGAAGGGGGCAGCACGGTGATGCAGTGGTTAGCACTGCTGCCTCATGGCGCCGAGGTCCCAGGTTCGATCCCGGCTCTGGGTCAGTGTGGAGTTTGCACATTCTCCCTGTCTCTGCGTGGGTTTCGCCCCCACAACCCCAAAGGTGTGCAGGGTAGGTGGATTGACCACGCTAAATTGCCCCTTAATTGAAAAAAATGAATTGGGCACTCTAAATTTTTTTTAAAAGGATAGACGAGAAGAAAGTATAACCAGAAAGGGGAACAACAACTTATACTGCATGCCAAGAGAGTGCTGATTGGTTGGCCTGTGGATTCTGCTTGGTGGAGGTGTTGTCATGGAGATTGACCATTTTTCTGATAAGATGCTAAGCTGAGGCTTTCTATGTTCCTGGACATCAAAGATAAAACACCCATGGCACAATGGAAAAAAGAATGGGAGTTCTCTGAGTGTCCTGCTCAACAAACGTCCTCTCATAGTCTAAAGCCCGTGTCATTTTCTGTTTGGTGGGATCTTGCTCTGCCAAAGAGTGGCTACTCCGGATTGAGCAGACAGGAGGTGAGATAGTTCAGATTTAAATCCTATTCTTCTGTGGGGAATGTGGGACCCGGAGACCAAATTTGATCAGTGGGCTGTGAGAAGCGGCTCGAATCCCACGTTCTCCAAGTCAGTTCAGCATTCCATCGGGCACAGGAGTCCAAGTTGTTGTTAAGCTCAGAGCTCAGTGTTTAAACTGGAAACATTAACACCTGCTACACCTGCCATTCTGAGGCCAATGGCCCAAACTCATGCCAATGGTTGTAAAGGAGAGGTAGGAGGTGGATAGGCAGGGTTTGGTGGTGGGTCGGTTGGAATTTCAGAAATTGAGACAAGATGACTCAAGACACAACCTCCAATACTGGGACAAGGAAGGGAGGTATTCATGAGTGGGTCGTGTCAGGGAATCAGAGAATTTGGGAGAGAGGGGCAGTGTAGGTGTGGAGAAGGGAGAGTGAGCCTTCGGAAGGGATTTCAACAGAAGGATAAGAACTTTAAATTTGAAACACTGAGTGGCCGTACCAATGGAGTTCAGCGAGGGTGTAGGCAATAGATGAGTGAGACTTGGATCCTGATTTCCCAGCTGGCTGATGGGCCGGAAAGAGATCTCAGGGAGGAGCAGGCCACAGCCTGGGATTACTGTGAACGGTCTCATGCTATCAGTTGATGGAGTAGAGGGGTTCGGTCAGGGTAGGGTGTATGGTGCGCGTGGTGAGGAAGGGAGAGCCAGAGGTGAGGAACGTCCGAGGCTTCCTTGTAAAGCCCAAAAGATCATTCCTGGCTCTCCCGGTCTACAAGAAAAGTTTTTTTAAAAATAAATGTTTTTTTATTGGATTTTTGTACAGAGTATATTTTGCCGTTATGTACACAGGATATGATATATCTATATATATATGTAAGTAGGCATCCGTTGGTGCCGGCGAGGCACTTCCGGAGGGCAATCCTCGAGTGGGTCTGGTGCCGGTGTTGCCCCTCGCTTCTCCCGGTCGGATTTCGCCGCCGTTGTCGTCTCGTGCACGCTGCTGCTTCAGCTGTCCTCCCATCCTCCGCCTGTGTTCCCCTTTTTCTTTGTTCCTGTGGATGTCAGGTTGGTTAACTTTCCCCCCCCCCCCACCTCCCTGGCTCTCCACTATTTTTCCCTGTCTCATCCCCTTATTCGCTCGGCCGTTGCCGCCCAGTGGTAGAATTGTAGGTTTGTGAGGGCTAGCCCTCCCCTTGATTTTTCTTTTGTAAGACCTTTTTTGTAATCCTCGCATTTTTCCCCCCTATACGAATGCCATGATTAGTTTGTCTAATGCTTTGAAAAATGCCTTGGGGATGTAGATCGCGATGGCTCTGAATAGGAAGAGGTAGCACGTTCTTTTTGATCGTCTGGACTCTCCCCGTGAGGGAGAGTGGGAGTGTGCGCCATCTTTGCAGGTCCTTTTTTACTTCCTCCGTCAGACTGGTGAGGTTCCATTTGTGGATCCCTTTCCAGTTGTGGGCTATTTGGATCCCCAGGTAGCGGGATTTAAGTCGGGCTTGTTTAAACGGCTGTCCCGTTAGTGCTGCCCCCCCTACTTTTGGGTGTACCGGGAAGATCTCGCTTTTGCTCATGTTGAGTTTGTAGCCCGTGAAGGCGCCAATATCTTTCAGGAGCGCGATGATTCCGTCCATGCTGTTTTGTGGTCCGAGATGTAGAGGAGCAGGTCATCTGCATAGAGTGAGACTCTGTGCTCTCTGCCGCCCCTTCGGATCCCCCTCCAGCTTTTTGCTGCTCTGAGAGCAATTGCTAATGGCTCGATCGCTAGGGCGAACAGCAGCGGGGACAGTGGGCATCCTTGTCTGGTACCCCTGTGCAGCTGGAAGTATCGGGAGTTGGTGTTGTTGGTCCATACGCTCGCCATGGGAGCGTTGTATAGGACTTTTATCCAGGAGGTGAATCCTGTTCCAAGCCCGAACAGCTCCAGTACCTCTATGAGGTATTTCCATTCGACCCTGTCGATGGCCTTTTCTGCGTCTAGGGAGACGATCACCTCTGGTGTTCTCTCCCCGGAGGGGGTCATTATCACGTTCAGCAGGCGGTAAGCTGATGTTGGTGGTAAGCTGTCTACCTTTGACAAAGCCTGTCTGGTCTTCTGCAACCACCTTAGCACGCAGTCTTCCAGCCTTTTGGCTAGAACCTTGGCCAGTATTTTGGCATCTGCGTTCAGCAGTGAGATGGGTCTGTATGACCCACATTCCGTTGGATCTTTATCTTTCTTAGGTATCAGCGAGATTGAGGCCTGTGCTAGCGTGGGTGGTAGTGTGCCCTTGGCCAGCGAGTCTGCGAACATCTCCCGCAGGTGCGGGGCCAGTGCTGTCGCAAATTTTTTGTAGAGGTCTGCCGGGAATCTGTCTGGTCCCGGTGCCTTCCCCGCCTGCATGGAGCTTATGCTGTCCATGATCTCTCCCAGTGCTAGTGGTGCTTCCAGGCCCCGTTTTCTACCCTCACCCACGGCTGGTATGTCCAGTCCATCAAGGAACCGTTTCATCCCGGACTCCCCCATTGGGAGCTCTGAGGTGTACAGCCCTTCATAGAAGGCCCTGAATGCCTTGTTGATCTTTTCTGGCTCTGCTCTACAAGTAAACTTAAAATTAAGTTGTCACACTGATCCACTAGGCCTCTACTGACCCACGTTCCCACTCAGGGCTGGCCTGATGAAGAAGCTGCCATGCTCTCCCTCCTGGATTTAAATTGAAAATCAAGCCCTGATCAGGCCTGGCCAGCATCTTTGAAGAGAAACCTCGTGACTTTTCCATGGGTGTCCAGCTTGTCCAATCAAAAGAGTAGGTCAAGCCAGAGACACAGTGCACAGGCAGTGGGGTCAGAAAGGGTAAGTGACTGTCCTCACTTTAACTGCACAACCCCTTCCTGAAGTGGGGTTGGTAAAAATCAAGGACTATGGGCAGGTTAAGTGTTTTGAAATGAGCTGAAGTTTGTTCAGGGGGGGGGGGGATTTGCAGGGATAATAACCGGAGAAGGAACACTTCAGAGGGGCAGGCTGTGAGCGTAGCCCACAGAAGCAGCAATGTACAGGCTTCAGCTGTAACTTACAACCTACAAAACAAAACTCAAAGACGATAGAACGAGAGACAACACGTAAAAGACCTTCCGCTGAAAACATCGACAGACAAATATTACAAGTCCCTGGGGGTGCAGTGGACAGGCTTCGTTTGGGTTGGCTTCCTGCCAACATTCTGCAAGTTAGACAGCACAATAATGTTTCATTGTAAAATGTCTCATGTTGATTTAAAATGGATTTTAATTAAAATACGTTGTCTCTCCCATCACGGATACCTCCCATGGTACTACAGATTGTCACTCTTAATCGTTTCCCACGTAACAATTCTGCCAGTTCCCTCGTGGAAAACACAATTCGGAGCAGTATTCTTACTTCCCAGATTTTACCCGTGTTTCATTTTAAGGTATACAAGACTTGATCGGACCATTTAAGTGACACTGTTAGTTCCCTGAATCAGGTGCTCTATATGATCCTTCCCCTATTCCCGTCAAAAAGAGGTGATTGTGTAAACCTAACACCCCCACTTCCCCCTTCCCCACCCCCAGTTACCATTAAATGCAGGTAGCCTGATCTTCCAATAAAGAGCCCACATTATTGTTAAATAAATCCTTGTGGAAGTTTGGTACATTTGTGACAAACAGAAGGATGCAACAGGCATGGGGGCGGAGGCGAGGGGGAGGTAGTGTGAGCCTTCTCTGCGATGATTGAGGGAGTTATGGGAAATCAATGGATGACGCTAGGGCCAAATACCAAGCGAGGACAAGGGGACAGAGTCTGAATGAAGTGCTCCAGACATTTCATCATAGAATTTACAGTGCAGTAGGAGGCCATTTGGCCCATCGAGTCTGCACCGGCTCTTGGAGATGTTCACATTGCACGAGTATGTCCAAGCTATAAAGGATTTAATCATCTTCTGTGGATCTGCTGATGACTGAAGAGACCGATGCAGGATCGGCATGGACGTCCACAGAACTGGCAGCTCATGTTGTCATTGGTGGTGCTTGGGGGAGGGGGGGGGGCTCTGAAGCTGTGCCACCTCTGGCCTTCCTCCAGGCACCTTGGAAGCTGCACGTTTGGCGTGGATGGTCCTTGAAACACACCAAACCGAAGTTCACTGCTTGCCTCCCGACATGGGCTGGCCAGGTGCAATGTTTTCCCAACACAGGTGGTCGACAATACGAACGTCTTCACATCTTTTCACATGCGGTCTGTGGAACATGACGAGAACCGGAACATGCACCAAATCGGAAACAAGTGGGCAGCTCTTCATCACTGGAGAGTTGAAATTTCATTCCTTGCAGTTCTCTCATTCCTCGCGGAGATATGACAAGACTACACTATGTCGTGTTAAGCACACTGAGATAACACGGGCTGCAACTGGATGCAGCCATGACTGAAATATATTCCAGACCTTGAAGGTAGTTCAATTTGATTTATTGAACCAGTCACACAGTTAGCACAGTTCTCTGTGAGTTCGATTCTCTGCTAACCTAAGTGTGATCTCTCAGTCTGACTGAACCAGACTAGCTCTTAGCCACGTGCTGTATGCGTTACGTGATACACACACCGGACTCACTCTGTAGATGTCCCTAGTGGAAAGAGGCGGAGTGTGAGTGCCTCGTGCCTTTGAGAGTGGGAAACCATCAAGTGATGGTCAACCAATCAAGCCTGCTGATTGGTTATGTCCTGTTCTCTGTGTTCATTAGCTGCCTGTCTGTGTCTCATTATGTCCATGTCTGCATATCATGACACACTACACCTCCCTGCCCCCCACCTCCTCACCCCCCCCACCACTAACATCCCCCCCCCCCCCCCCCCCCCGGCCCCCACCTCACTCTTCCCTTGTCACCATGAGTGGTGCTGAAGTTGTACAAGGCATTAGTAAGGCCACACTTGGAATACTGTGTACAGTTCTGATCACCCTAATATAATAAGGATATTATTAAACCCAGAAAGAGTGCAGAAAAGGTTTACTGGGGATGCCACCGGGACTTGATAGTTTGAGTTATAAGGAGAGGTTGGATAGACTGGGGCTTTTTTCCCTGGAGCGTGGGAGGCTTAGGGGTAATCTTATAGAGGCATATAAAATAATGAGGAGCATAGATAAGGTAGATAGCCGACATATTTTCCTTAAGGTAGAGGAATCTAGGACTAGAGGGCGTAGGTTTAAGGTGAGAGTGGAGAGATACAAAAGAGACCAGAGGGGAAGTCTGTTCACACAGAGGGTGCTGAGTGTCTGGAACGGACTGCTAGAGGCAGTAGTAGAGGTGGGTACAATTATGTCTTTAAAAAAGTATTTAGGTAGTTATATGGGTTGATGCACTATCAATTACTACGAGACGAGAGTAGAGAGTAATCAAAGCTTTATTATGCAGAGCTGTGGAGCCTGCCGCAGCTGCTGCCGAAATTGCTGCAGCTTGGAGAGCCCTCACATTCATACTCCGCCTACTGGGTGGAGCCAGCAGGCAGGGATCTACCCCCGTACCTGTAGTACAGGGGCCTTACCGTAATACCCTCGTATGCAGTATATAAAATACAACAGTGGTGACTACCACATGGGTAAGATGGGGTATAGAGGGTGATGGGCCAAATGTGGGCAATTGGGACTAGCTTAGTGGTAAAAACTGGGTGGTATGGACAAGCTGGGCCGAAGGGCTTGTTTCCATGCTGTGAACCTCCATGACTCGCTGACCTCCATGACGCTCTGACCTCCATGACTCTCTGACCTCTATGACTCTCTGACCTCTATGAGTCATGCCTGGAGACTGCTGATCGTGACCATGATTGAGTTTATGTGTATAATTTTAATTGGGTAACTGTCCTCCAGTCAATGCATTGTGCTGTTGATGTACACCCACCTTTAACTGGAAACTTCTCCGCAGTTACCGGGCAAAGGTTTCTTTTGCTGTTGACTTTTTGATGCAAATCCTGCTGTAAATCCCACCTTGTGTGGAACTCAGTGACTGACACAGCGATGTCAACATCAGGAACTGCTCCTGAATCCCGAGGTCACACTCTCCATTTGGTTCATTTTAAGCCCAGGATGAGACTGCACTCTGCCCTACTCTGGAGGGCACGTTCCAGGATAATCAGGGAATGATCCGGAATTAACAATTCATCTCCAGGACACTGCAGTAAGCAGTGCTGAACATTGTGCATCATCATTGCCCATCTCAACTTCTGACCTTATGACAGAAGGAAGGTCATTGATGAAGCAGCTGAAGATGGTTGCGCCAGGACACTACCCTGAGGAACTCCTTCAGCGATGTCCTGGAGCTGAGATGATTCAACTCCAACAACCATAACCATCTTTGTTTGGGTTAGATATGACTCCAAATATTGGAGAGCAGTCCCCCTTATTCCCCATTAACTTCAACTTTGCTTGGGTCCTTGAAGCTACACTTGTTCAAATGCTGCCTTGTTGTTAAAGGCAATCACTCTCACATCCTCTGGAATTCATCTTTTGTTCATGTTTGGACCAAGGCCATGTTAGGTCAGGAGCTGAGCAGTCTGTTTGATGAGGACAGTGTAGAGAGTGTTTTAGTCTGTATCTACCTCTGTGATATACCTGTCCTGAGAGTGTTTGTTGGGGACAGTGCAGAGGGAGCTCTTCTGTACCTCACCCATGCTGTACCTGCCCTGAGTGTGCTTATTGGGGACAGTGTAGAGGGAGCTTTACTCTGTATCTAACCCCGTGCTGTACCTGTCCTGGGAGTGTTTATTGGGGACAGTGTAGAGGGAGCTTTACTCTGTATCTAACCCCGTGCTGTACCTGTCCTGGGAGTGTTTGTTGGAGACAGTGTAGAGGGAGCTTTTCTGTACCTAACCCCATGCTGTACCTGTCCTGGGAGTGTTGATAGGGACAGCATTTAGGGAGCTTTACTCTGTATCTAACCCCGTGCTGTACCTGGCTTGGGAGTGTTGATGGAGACAGCATACAGGGAGCTTTACTCTGTATCTAACTCCGTGCTGTACCTGCCCTGGGGATAGTGTAGTGGGAGGTTACTCTGTATCTAATTTAACTAAATGGAAGCTTTTCCATTTTCTGCATTAACAACTGCACTTGTGCTCAAAAATATTAAACCAAGCTGTACAAAGATGGGATATATCAGGCGTTCACTTAATGTTGCCAGGGCTCCATTGAACTTGTACAGTATAGTACCTGTGTGGGATAGGGTTAATTCAGTGAAACAATGTGAATCGCCAAAGGGAGATTGAGTCAAAATTCCTCGTAGGAATCGGATACAAATTTGGCCTAATCTTCAGAAAGGTACAAGTTGTTTCATGTGAGAAGCATATGTGCAGACAGAAAGTTGTCTCATTTCCTGATATGCTGTTTGACAGAATCAGGTAAAAGTGACCAATA
Organism: Scyliorhinus torazame; assembly: GCF_047496885.1. Classification (NCBI taxonomy): domain Eukaryota; kingdom Metazoa; phylum Chordata; class Chondrichthyes; order Carcharhiniformes; family Scyliorhinidae; genus Scyliorhinus; species Scyliorhinus torazame. Next base: position 49,334,624 of record NC_092727.1, read on the forward strand.
ATTTAGAGAAGGATCACACTCACGTGTTCCTTCTGCTTTGAACATACAAGGGTCTATTACACTCCAGGATATGTTTGCAGTAAAGTGTATACAAGTAACACACAAGGAAATATGCAAACCCTTCATAGTTCAACAAAGGGCGGCATGTGGCTCAGTGGTTAGCATAGAATCATAGAATCATAGAATTTACAGTGCAGAAGGAGGCCATTCGGCCCATCGAGTCTGCACCGGCTCTTGGAAAGAGCACCCTACCCAAGGTCAACACCGCCACCCTATCCCCATAACCCAGTAACCCCATAACCCAGTAACCCCACCCAACACTAAGGGCAATTTTGGACACTAAGGGCAATTTATCATGGCCAATCCACCTAACCTGCACATCTTTGGACTGTGGGAGGAAACCGGAGCACCCGGAGGAAACCCACGCACACACGGGGAGGATGTGCAGACTCCGCACAGACAGTGACCCAAGCTGGAATCGAACCTGGGACCCTGGAGCTGTGAAGCAATTGTGCTATCCACAAGGCTACCGTGCTGCCCCACAAGGCTACTGTGCTGGGACTGTGGCGCTGAGGACCCGGGTTCGAATCCCAGCCCTGGATCACTGTCCGTGTGGAGTTTGCACATTCTCCCCATGTCTGCGTGGGGTTCACCCCCACAACCCAAAGATGTGCAGGTTAGGTGGATTGGCCACGCTAAATTGCCCCTTAATTGGAAAAAATAATTGGGACGTCTCAATTTATAAAGGAAAAAAAAAAATAGTTCCTGTAAACACTCACCAGACCAGCATCTTTTGTAGAGAAACAAACCCACCCTTCTTCTGGACCACTTTACCCTTGTTCCAATTGCTGAGAAAACTGAAAACTTTTAATAGAGAGGAATCCCCATGAGGCCAAGAGAACGAAAACTGATATAGACACATTTTAACTTTTGAAAACTTTTACTCTAACAGGCCAACTAAAATCAGCATGGGCCAAACATGAATTCACAAGCAAAGGATATTTCAAATAAAAAAAGTAAATTTCACTATAAATATTTGATACAAATATCTGCTACTTTGCTGTCTCTGATCTGCAGTTGAAGAAAGAAGATGGACCTCCAGGAACACTCAGGTTCAAAGATGGACAGCACGGTAGCACAGTGGTTAGCAAAGCATCAGGGACCCATGTTCAATTCGGTCCTTGTGTGACTGTGTGGAGTTTGCGTTTTCTCACCGTGTCTACGTGAATTTCCTCCGAGTGCTCCAGTTTCCTTCTACAGTCCATAGATGTGCAGGTTAGGTGCATTGGCCGTGCTAAATCGCCCCAAAGGTTAGGTGGAGTTACTGGGTTATGGGGGTGATGTGGGGGCATGGGCCTAGATAGGGTGCTCTTTCCGAGGGTAGGTGCAAACTTAATGGGCCAAATGCCCACCTTCTCCACAATAGGGATTCTGTGATTCTATGGACATCCCCGAAGACATTGAAGCTAGAAAACCCACCTGAAAGATGCTCCCCTCGCCCACTGCTGCGGTGTTCCAGGGTCCAGGGTTGTTGGCACTCTCCATCCTGAACTCTGAAGGCAGTCTCAGGTCCTCTTCAGTTAAGTCCCACAATTTGCAGGCCATATTGGATTGGATTGGATTTGTTTATTGTCACGTGTACCGAGGTACAGTGAAAAGTATTTTTCTGCGAGCAGCTCAACAGATCATTAAATACATGGGAAGAAAGGGAATAAAAGAAAATACATAATAGGGCAACACAACATATACAATGTAACTACATAAGCACCGGCATCGGATGAAGCATACAGGGTGTAGTGTTAATGAGGTCAGTCCATATGAGCGTCATTTAGGAGTCTGGTGACAGTGGGGAAGAAGCTGTTTTTGAGTCTGTTCGTGCGTGTTCTCAGACTTCTGTATCTCCTGCCCGATGGAAGAAGTTGGAAGAGTGAGTAAGCCGGGTGGAGGGATCTTTGATTATGCTGCCCGCTTTCCCCAGGCAGCGGGAGGTGTAGATGGAGTCAATGTATGGGAGGCAGGTTCGTGTGATGGACTGGGCGGTGTTCACGACTCTCTGAAGTTTCTTGCGGTCCTGGGCCGAGCAGTTGCCATACCAGGCTGTGATGCTGCCCGATAGAATGCTTTCTATGGTGCATCTGTAAAAGTTGGTAAGGGTTAATATGGACATGTCGAATTTCCTTAGTTTCCTGAGGAAGTATAGGCGCTGTTGTGCTTTCTTGGTGGTAGCGTCGACGTGGGTGGACCAGGACAGATTTTTGGAGATGTGCACCCCCAGGAATTTGAAACTGCAAACCATCTCCACCTCGGCCCCGTTGATGCTGACAGGGGTGTGTACAATACTTTGCTTCCTGAAGTCAATGACCAGCTCTTTAGTTCTGCTGGCATTGAGGGAGAGATTGTTGTCGCTACACCACTCCACTATGTTCTCTATCTCACGCCTGTATTCTGACTCGTCGTTATTCGAGATCCGGCCCACTATGGTCGTATCGTCAGCAAACTTGTAGATGGAGTTGGAACCAAGTTTTGCCAAGCAGTCGTGTGTGTGTACAGGGAGTAGAGTAGGGGGCTAAGTACGCAGCCTTGCGGGGCCCCGGTGTTGAGGACTATTGTGGAGGAGGTGTTGTTGTTCATTCTTACTGATTGTGGTCTGTTGGTCAGAAAATCGAGGATCTAGTTGCAGAGTGGGGAGCCAAGTCCTAGGTTTTGGAGCTTTGATATGAGATTGGCTGGGATTATGGTGTTGAAGGCAGAGCTGTAGTAAATAAATAGGAGTCTAATGTAGGAGTCCTTGTTTTCGAGATGCTTTAGGGATGAGTGTAGGGCCAGGGAAATGGCGTCTGATGTGGACCGGTTGCAGCGGTATGCGAATTGCAGTGGATCAAGGCGTTCTGGGAGTATGGAGATGATGCACTTCATGATCAACCTCTCGAAGCACTTCATTAGGACTGAAGTCAGGGCCACTGGACGGTAGTCATTGAGGCACGTTGCCTGGTTCTTCTTTGGTACCGGTATGATGGTGGTCTTCTTGAAGCAGGTGGGTACCTCGGAGTGGAGTAGGGACAGGTTAAAGATGTCTGCGAATACCTCTGCCAGTTGGTCCGCGCAGGCTCTGAGTGCACGACCAGGGATCCCGTCTGGGTCCGTCGCCTTCCGAGGGTTCACTTTCAGGAAGGCCAATCTGACTTCGGAAGCTGTGATGGTGGGTATGGGTGAATTATGGGCTGCTGGGGCACTCGCCAGCGGATTGTTGGTTACCTGCTCGAACCGAACATAGAATGCATTGAGTTCATCGGGGAGCGGTGCGCTGCTGCCAGAGATACTGTTCGTCTTCACTTTGTAGCCCGTTATGTTGTTTAGTCCTTGCCACAACCGCCGAGAGTGTGTCTGTGATGGAACGGTAGGCGCCCTTGATTTTTGAGTAGCAGTGGTCAAGAGTGTTGTCGCCCCTGGTTGGACAGGAGATGTGCTGGTGGAATTTTGGCAGTACACTCTTGATGCTGGCCTTGTTGAAGTCTCCGGCCACGATGAACAAGGCCTCCGGGTGTTCTGTTTCATAGTTCTTTATAACTGTGTATAGTTCGTCCAGCGCCTTCCTCACTTCTGCCTGGGGTGGGATGTAGACTGCTGTGATAATGGCTGAAGTGAACTCACGTGGAAGATAATATGGGCGGCAGTTCACGGTCAAATATTCCAGGTCTGGGGAGCAGTAGGTCGCCAGGGTCGCCACATCCAAGCACCAGGAGGAGTTGATGAGGAGGCACACCCATCCACCCTTCGCTTTGCCTGATGATGCCATGCGGTCCGCCCGGTGAATTGAGAAGCCTTCAGGGTGTATGGCACAGTCCGGTGAGGCGGGGGTGAGCCAGTCTCTGTGAAACAGAGCACACAGCAGTCTCTTATTTCCCTCTGAGAGGTAAGTCTGGCGTTAAGTTCATCCAGCTTGTTTTCGATCGCTTGGACGTTTGCCAGGAGTATGCTGGGGAGAGGGGTCTTGAAACCGCGTTGCTTCAGTTTAACCTGCAGACCGCCGTGTTTCCCTTGCTTCCTCGTTCGAAGGCTGCTGCTGGATGATCCTGGGATCCGATGGCAGATGTCAGCTCTTGTGGAAGGTAGGTGGTCGCGTCTGGCGGGGTCCAGGGCGCTGGCGGGGACCAGGGCGCTGTTTACGTATCTGGGGTCGTGTCTGGCAGGGACCCGGGCGCTGGTTGAGGTAGAGAGGTTGCTAGGGGGGCATGTTTGCGATCCGGATCGGTCCCAGTGTTCTGCAGGCGCGGGAATACCTTGCAGTGCGTTTGAGTCCTTGCACGGGGTCTCTGCCATTCCGGGGGTCCTGGGTCCTGGGCAGGGGCTTCCTGAGGCAGGTTGGGCTGGGTCCCATGGTCTGTTCCCTCCCTGGGCGCTCCTGGGGTCGGATCCTGAAGTAGGCCCAGTCAGGCCTCCACGTGGCACAAAAGAAAATTCACGCTTTTCCCAGCACATAGGTCATCACATCCATCCCTTTCATCTGACCCCATTCCTTCTTTGAATCTCATGTCTAACCATTAATTCACAATATCCTTTGACATTCCCCCCCTCTTGACCGTTCATGATCTGCCCTCAGAAAATAATTTGGCTTCCTCCCCTTAGGCCTCACCTCAATGAAGTTTGAGTATGGCCTGAGGCGGAGCTCTTCTTCCACCACCTTCAATGCCATGGCCTTTCTTTGTCCAGGAGGTTTCCTCTTGTACAGTGGACCCAGTATTCTTCCTCCACCTGGTCTCTATCTCGCTGACCTTTAGCCTCTCTTGAGTTAATAAACCATGTATTATCCTGAGCTTCTTTAAAGGGGGATAGAATACAAGAGCAGGAAGATTAAGCTGAACTTACATAAGACGCTAGTTAGACCTCAGCTGGAGTATTGTGTACAGTTCTGGGTGCCACACTATTGGAAGGAGGTGAATGCATTGCAGAGAGTGCAGAAGAGGTTTCTACCACTGAGATCTAGAGATGAGAAACTTCAGTCATGAGGATAGATTGGAGAGGTTGGGACTGTTCTCCTTGGAGAGAAGAAGGTTGAGAGGAGATTTGATGGTGATGGTCAAAATCATGAGGGGGCTGGACAGAACAGGTTGCGAGAAACTGCTCCATAAAAGGATCAAGACCGAGAGGGGACAGATCTTCATCTCAGTAGCCATTTATATACTTACTCCTCTATGAAATGTGTTGGGGTTTTTACTACATTTAGGATGTGTTATAAATGCATGTTTTTATAGATCGCTGGGGTGAATTTTCTTGTTGTGGGGGGTGTGGGAGGTTCATGTCCTGTCGCAAGGGTTAAAGGGAGAAGACGACCCTGTTCCAACAGCCAGCAGTTCCACCAGCAGCAGCCAATCGGCTGCTTAGCAGCCTGAGCAGTTCCACCGGAATACAGGTACGTTTCTGTGAGGAAGCCAGGGTCAGGCAGGTGATCAATGTGGAGGAAGCCTTGATTCACCAGCACTGGGGAAGGCCACTGGGGGGTGGGGATGGGGGTGACTGTATATGGGCAATGGATCAGTCATTGCTCCCCAGAATGAAAAAAGCAGTAAACACTGGGAAATAAAGAGGACTAGTCCTATTTGGGACCACAACCCCACTGGGAGGCTGCCAGGGTTAACCTGCCAGTCTTGTCAAGTGGCAGCAGGCTTTCCTGGCATTGGCAAGATGGTGGCGAAGGTGGGAAATGGGCCTTATTCCAACTCAAGTGGCCACCTGAGTTCCATCGCTGGTAAATTTCTCCTCTCCGAGTGCCTTCCCTCACTATAGCGACCCCCTCTCTGTCCCTCCAATAAGCTGAAAAATTCAACCATTGGTTTCAACCCTGATGCACAATCAATACTCTCGAGACAAAGAGGAGTCATATCTAATTGGCTTTAATCAGCTAGAACTGTACCCAGCAGCGATGATACAGAAAGTGAAGGCTGCTGGGACGGCATCGGTTGGGCTATGTACATTATCCAATGGTAGACCCCTCGGTCTAGCCAATGGTCATTCACCTCTCAGGTACTGCAATACCTGGTATTTCCACATTCACCCCCTGTTAAAAAAGAACCCAGCGGGGTGATGGCCAGTGTTACTGTCGCCTTTTGCATGGTAGGACCAGGTATTGCAGGTACCATCATGTCGAGAGTAGCAGAGAAAGTTTTTAAAAAAAAATTGATTCATGGTGCAGCAACCAGACGATCGAGTGGCCTGGTCGTCCTTCTGGAGCGTCTGAGTTTCGGCGGCGATCCTGGTGGGGGCCCCGGCGGTTGTGACTCCGAGAACGTGGCGTCTTCCTCCCAGGCAGCTTCGTCACCCCTAGGAGGCGCTGGTACCTGTTCGGCGCTGGGTAGGGGCTCCGGCTGCAATACTGACCCTCCGGTCAGGTGCTGCGGGGGGGGTGGGGGTGGGGTCAATGGCGCGGACGGCGTGGGGCTCCGGCGGGCGCCAGGTCCCGAAGGGAGACCGTGTCTTGGCGGCCGTCGGGGAATGCTACGTAGGCGTACTGAGGGTTGGCATGCAGCAGGTGGACCCTCGCGACCAACGGGTCCGACTTGTGCGCCCTCACATGTTTCCGCAGCAGGATGGGTCCGGGTGTCGCTCGCCAGGTGGGGAGCGAGGTCCCGGAGGAGGACTTCCTGGGGAAAACAAGGAGACGTTCGTGAGGTGTCTGGTTTGTGGTAGTACATAGCAGTGACTGAATGGAGTGAAGGGCCACTGGGAGGACTTCTTGCCAGCGGGAGACTGGGAGATTCCTGGACCGAAGGGTCAGCAGGACGGTCTTCCAGACCGTTCCGTTCTCCCTTTCTACCTGCCCGTTTCCCCGGGGGTTGTAACTGCTCGTCCTGCTCGAGGCGATGCCTTTGCTAAGCAGGAACTGACGCAGCTCGTCGCTCATAAAGGAGGACCCCCTATCACTGTGGATGTATGCGGGGAAACCGAACAGTCTAAAAATACTTTGGAGGCCTTGATGACGGTGGTTGTGACCCCCGGGTGGCAGAGGACTTCGTGGAGGGCTCGGAGGTGGTCTACTTGTGCGGTGGCACAAGTGCCGTGGGACAGGGCATCAGGAGGCTCGTGCAGCTTCCCGGGACGGTACAAGATCTCGTAATTGTAGGTGGAGAGCTCTATCCTCCACCGCAAGATCTTGTCGTTTTTTATCTTGCCCCGCTGTGCATTATCGAACATGAAGGCCACCGACCGTTGGTCCGTGAGGAGGGTGAATCTCCTGCCGGCCAGGTAATGCCTCCAGTGTCGCACAGCTTCTACTATGGCCTGGGCCTCCTTTTCGACCGAGGAGTGGCGAATTTCGGAAGCATGGAGAGTGCGGGAGAAGAAAGCCACGGGCCTGCCCGCTTGGTTGAGGGTGGCCGCCAGAGCCACGTCGGACGCATCGCTCTCGTCCTGGAAGGGGAGGGACTCGTCGATGGCGCGCATCATGGCTTTTGCGGTATCCGCTTTGATGCGGCAGAAGGCCTGGCGGGCCTCCGTCGACAGGGGGAAGGTTGTGGATTGGATCAGGGGTCGACCCTTGTCGGCGCAATTAGGGATCCATTGTGCATAATAGCGAAAGAAGCCGAGGCAGCGCTTTCGGGCCTTGGTGCAGAGAGGGAGGGGGAACTCCATGAGGGGGCGCATGCATTCAGGGTCGGGGCCTATGACTCCATTTCGCACTACGTAGCCTAGGATGGCTAGACGGTCGGTGCTAAACACGCATTTCTCCTTATTGTAGGTCAGATTAAGGAGGTGCGCGGTCTGGAGGAATTTACGGAGGTTAGTGTCGTGGTCCTGCTGGTCATGGCCGCAGATGTGACGTTATCGAGATACGGGAACATTGCGCGTAAGCCGTACCGGTCAACCATTCGGTCCATCTCACGCTGGAAGACCGAGACCCCGTTCGTGACACCGAAGGGAACCCTTATAAAGTGGTAGAGCCGCCCATCTGCTTCGAAGGCAGTGTACTGGCGGTCACTATTATGGAGGGGTAGCTGGTGGTAGGCGGACTTGAGATCCACCATGGAGAAGGCCTTGTATTGCGCAATCCTGTTTACCAGGTCGGCAATACGGGGAAGAGGGTACGCGTCCAGTTACGTAAACCGATTGATGGTCTGGCTATAGTCGATGACCATCCTATGTTTCTCCCCGGTCTTTACCACCACTATTTGAGCCCTCCAGGGGCTGTTGCTCGCTTCGATGACCCCTTCCTTCAGCAGCCTTTGGACCTCGGACTTGATGAAGGTCCGGTCCTGGGCACTGTACCGTCTGCTCCTGGTGGCGACGGGTTTGCAATCCGGGGTGAGGTTCGCAAACAGGGAAGGCGGGTCGACCTTAAGGGTCGCGAAGCCGCAGACAGTAAGGGGGGTATAGGGCCTCCAAATTTAAAAGTCAGGCTTTGTAGGTGGCACTGGAAATCCAGCCGAGAAGGGTGGCTACGCAGAGGTGCGGCTGCACGTACAGGCAGAAATTGCGGAATTCCCTGCCTTGGACGGTGAGGTTCGCGAGGCAGAACCCTTTTATCTGCACTGCGTGTGAACCGGAGGCCAGGGAGATCCTTTGTTTGACGGGATAGGTGACCAGAGAACAGCGCCTTACCGTGTCGGGGTGGACAAAGCTTTCCGTGCTCCCGGAGTCGATCAGGCACGACGTCACGTGGCCGTTGATGGCGATCGTTGTGGTGGCCTTCGCTAGCGTCCGGGGCCGACTCTGGTCCAGGGTAACGGAGGCCAGCTGCAGCAAGGAGTTCTGGTCGGGCAGCGCGTAGTCAGCCGTGCTGGGGGCTTGAGGCCCCATCCAAGATGGCGCCGGCCATGGGTCGCATATGGAGTCCGGTGACGGGGATTCCGAAGATGGCGGCGGCGAGGGACAAAATGGCGGCGCCCACCCATCCAGCGTAATCGCCTTTGTTTAAGCACAAAACACTAGTGTTTGATTTTACCTTGTCATCCTCCAACTGTATTTTAAATTCCACCATATTGTGGTCGCTCCTTCTAAGAGGATTCCGAACTATGAGATCATTAATCAATCCTGCCTCATTACACAGGACCAGATTTAGGACCGCTTGTTCCCTTGTAGGTTCCATTACATACTGTTCCAGGAAATTATCCCGGACACATTCTATAAACTCCTCCTCAAGGCTGTCTTTACCAACCTGGTTAAATCAATCGACATGCAGATTAAAATCTTCCATGATAACCGCTGTACCATTTCTACATGCATCCGTTATTTCTTTGCTGATTGCCTGCCCTACCATCCTGTTACTATTTTCAATGTTTTCAACTTTTTAAAAATTGAGGCACTGTTATCTCGGTGCTCTTTTTAAAAAAAATAATCGCAATAACTTAAGTTATTCTTTTTTTTACAACTTAAAGCTTTTTGCCATGTGTGGGTTATTTTCTTTTGATTTTTTTTCTCTGTACATTTCTAAATTTCTAACCGGCCAATTCAGGTTTCATTCAGCGTCTGTCCCTCAGCCTCTCCAATGCATTGAGCCTCTGGACCGCTCCGCCTCCTGGACCACAATGCACGTGGAGGTCTGCCTCTGCACTTCGCCCATCTTTCCTGTGGAATCTGACCCAGGGCTCTTGCCGTGCTCGCTCCATTGCCCACACAGCTTGAAACTGTCCACCCTTTCTGACTGCATTACTCCGGGTCCAGCAACAACCCAACATCTCAAACGGGTCCGTTTGACCAAAGAAAGGCATTCCGGTGAGTACTTTTTTCTCATACTTCAATTAAAACAGGATACTCACAGGTGTCGGGCCAGAGGCAGTGATTGGGATATGCCACATAGTTCACTACTCGAGACCTGAAATGACCTGGTGGCATAAAATGTGAGGGCTGCGGTGACTTCATAGCCACGGAGAAATGTTCTTCTCTTCCACAGGATGCCACATCCACGAGGATGTGGTACAGACGCTGCACTGACTCTCTGAAGAACATCGGCCGGGATTCTCCAATCCGCCAAGTTCTGACGCCGGCGTGAAAAGCGGCGCCAACCACTCCGACATCAACGGTCCTCGATTATCAGGTATGCTCCTCTTCCTAGGGGGCTAGCTCGGCGCCGGAGTGGTCCCCGCAGCTCCAGCCGGCGCACCACGGCCGGCGTGATTCCGCGCATGCGTGTGGGTTCCTGTCTCTGCCACCGGCCCCCGGGCAATATGGCGGAGCCCTACAGGGGCCCGGCGCGGAGGAACATAGGCCCCCATGGAACTAGCTCGCCTGCTGATCGATAGGCCCCGATCATGGGCCAGGCCATTGTGGAGGCCCCCCCTGGGGTCTGATCCCCCCGCCCCCCCCACCAGGACGGCACCCGCACGCAGAACTTACCAGGCTCCGCCATGTGGGACCATGCATGAGCCCACGCCAGCAGGACTCGCCCGTACTCGGCGGCCACTCGGCCCATCGGAACCCGGAAAATCGCCGAGGGGGGGGGCGCTTTAAACGACCCCCGACCGGCGCAGCGGCGATCCCGCGGGCGCCCGAGAATCAGCACCGGAGAATCGGCGAGCCGGCGTCGGGGCTTCAGGGCGGCGTGCCGCGATTCTTGTGCCCCCCCCGGGGATTGTCCAACCTGACACGGGGTCGGAGAATCCCGGCCCTGGTGTCTATCATCTCATGAAATGACCAACGATGCCTGTAAGCATTAGGCCATCGCTGGCTTCCCCTCTGGTTCCCTCCTCAATCTGATGAGCGGCCGAGTCCTCAGGCGGCCTCCTGCACTTGGGAGGCCGTCTCTAGCCTGCGTTGTCGCTGCTGCCTTCTGCGACATCTGTCCGCCTCGGCTGACACAAGCTCAGCGAGGGCAGCGTCTGCGGTATCCACACCAGCAAACATAGCTTTATCTGGACAAGTAGGGAGACCGACAATCCATTCGTGTTTCCAATCCAGGACCCCCAAATCCCCCAAGCCTCTCTCACCCTTACCATGACTGCCACGCCTTCTCACAGAGTGCCATCCAATGGGCCAGTTGTACTGGCAAACCTTGTTCTGCCCACATGCCCCAGCCACACCAGGAGCCCCTAGACCACAGGCCTCTGCCGGGAACATTAGGGAGGCCGTAAAAAGCCACCCTCCGCTCATCCACACATTTACCCTTTGGTCACGGGAGGATCCCCAGTGCTGAAGCCCAGCTCTTGAGCGTTTGATTGTTGACAGCTGTCTGTATAGTACTGATGCTCCTAGAGTACAGGCAAACTGCTCAGGCATTAACGTTTGTTGGACATGCACTCCACAACCATCCTCTGAGACATGGTACCCGAGGAGCCACTTGTGAGTTGAAAATATTTTGTTTATTAGTCAACAGTAACAAAATTTTGAAAATCAACTACGTAACATTCCACATATCACACTAACCATTAAACATCAAGGAACACTCACGATTCCATATTGGTACCAATACAAAGCTATATCAGCTCATTTTTCACAACAAACCAAACACATGGGGCTGAGGAAATGTCTAGTTTTACAATGAAAAAGTCAGCGGGGCCCCAGCACCGATGCTCCGCCCAGTGGGCGGCTAGCAGCTGCGCCATGTAAAACCCCCGGCGTTCCCGACATAAACGGCCAGAGAGTTGCTGGGTCCGTGACCGCGCAAGTGCACGGCGACGACCTGCAGCGGTCGCGCCGTACAACATGGGACCAGCCCTGCGCGGCCCAGCCGGCCAAATAGTGTCCCCCAGGACACCCCCTCGCCACCCTGGACACCCCCCACCAGTCCGCCTAGCCCGCGCCGAAGTCCCCCCTACCAGCAGTACGGCTCCAGCTCGACTGGCGGCGCTGGACAAAGTCCGCAGCTGCCACGCCGGGTTTACGAAAACCCAGAACACACGTGGCCCGCGAAGTCGGGAGATTGGCCCATCGGGCGTGAAGCATCGAGGGAGGGCCACAAAGCGACACGCTGATCACTTATGGCCCCCCATCTGCGGAAATCACAGATTCCCCCCAGCCATGCTAGATACCACCTTCAAAAGATGGAGGCGGGACGGGGGCACACTGACGGTCGGGGACTTCTACGTAGGGCGCAGGCTGGCAACACTGGACAAACTAACGAGGAAGTGTAAACTATCAAAAGGACAGGAATTGAGACACCTCCACAAAGAGACAGTGTCCCGGGGCCCCAGAAACCACACTATCAGAGGATCTGATAGGCACATGCAGCAAGAAGGGGGGGCTATGTGAGAAAATGCACGGACAGCTACTGGACAGAGCCCGGACTCCACTGGACGGGACCAGACAGAAATGGGAGGACGAACTGGGGACAGAGGTAGGATGGGGACTCTGGAGTGAAGCACTGAAGAATGAACTCCACCTCCTCCTGCACAAGGCTAAGCCTAATGCAGCTCAAAGTGGTGCACAGAGCGCACCTGACCAGAACCCAAATGAGCAGGTTCTTCCCGAGGTGGAGGACAAATGTGAACGGTGCCAGAGGGGCCCGGCCAACCACACCCACATGTTTTGGGCTTGCCCCAAGCTTGCTGGGTTCTGGACAGGCTTTTCCGAGGCAATGTCCAAGGTTGTGGGGGTGAGGGTGAAGCCATGCCCAATAGTGGCAATTTTCGGGGTATCGGAGCAGCCAGAGTTACACATGGAGAAAGGGGCCAACGCCCGTGCTTTTGCTTCCCTGATCGCACGCCGGAGAATCCTGCTCGGCTGGCGATCGGCAGCACCATCCACAGCTGCAGACTGGCTCGCTGACCTCTCGGAATTTCTCCACCTGGAGAAGATTAAGTACGCCATCCGAGGGTCAGAGGAAGGCTTCCTGGATACTTGGGCGCAGTTCGTCGGCCTGTTCCAAAACCTGTTCGAGGCCAGCAACGAGGAGTAAGCCAGGGAAAATAAAAAAGATGAAAAATGAAAGGACTGCGCAACCTGAGGGGGGGGGAAGAAAAATGGGGAAACCACAAAAGAAGAGGAAGGGTGCTGAAACCAATGGGGGGGGGAGGAGGAAGGGGATGATATCATAGACCGATACAGAGGGCAGCAAAATGTACGTACAGTTAGTCAAATGAAGGACAAAACAAATGTCTCTGTAAAATAAAGTAAATTAGAGCGCGCAAGAAAAATGTAATGTATATAAGTAACAACTGTTTATAAATATGAGAAAAGCCAATAAAAAGATTTTTTTTAAAAAGCGACGTGCTGACACCGTCGCAACTGCGTGCGGCGCGCGCCTCGATGACACCAATTTGGAGGGGGCGGAGCATCCGAAAAATGGCGCCGGCCCCGATTCGGTCGCAAACGGGGATTCTCCGCCCGATCGGCAAATACAATTTCGGAGTCAGTCAACGGAGAATCCCGCGCATTTGCCTCACGGCACCGAGGTCCCAGGTTCGATCCCGGCTCTGGGTCACTGTCCGTGTGGAGTTTGCACATTTTCCCCGTGTTTGCGTGGGTTTAGTCCCCACAACCCAAAAGATGTGCAGGGTAGGTGTGTTGGCCACGCTAAATTGCCCTTTCTTGAACAAAATTAATTGTGCACACTAAATTTCTTTTTAAATGAATGGAAATTTATAATGGGGAACAAAGAAATTGCTGACAAACGAATAAATATTTTGGTTCTGTCTTCACAAAAGTGGACACAATCAACATACCAGAAATGTTGGGGAATACAGGGTTTAGTGAGGAAACGGAACTGAAGCAAATCGGTATTAGGGAAATGGTGTTGTACAATTGATGCGATTGAAGGCAGCTAAATCCCCAGGGCCTGACAATTTACATCCCAGAGTACTTAAGGACCTGGCCCTAGAAATAATGAATGCAAGATTCTATAGACTCGGGAACAGTTTCTACAGATTGAAGGGTAGCTAATGTAACCCCACTATTTAAAAAGGGATGTAGAGAGAAAACCGAGTATTATAGACCAGTCAGCCTGATGTCAGTTCTGGAGAAAATGCTAGAGTCCATTATAAAAGATTCCATAGCAGAGCACTTAGAAAACAGTGGCAGGTTCGGACAGAGTCAGCATGGATTTACGAAAAGGAAATAATGCTTGGCAAATCTCCTGGAATTCTTCAAGGATGTAACTAGTAGAGTTGATGAAGGGGAGCCAGTGGATATGATTCTTTTGGGCTTTCAGAAGGCTTTCATCAAAGTTCCATGTAATAGATTAACGTGTAAAATTAAAGTGCATGGGATTGGGGATAGTGTATTGAGATGGATAGAAAACTGGTTGGCCCTCACACCTGTACACAGGCTCGATCTCAAGGGGACACAACTAGATATCTGCCCCACAGGAGCGTGTGGGCCTCCCTTTGGTATCTGTTTCATTGTTGCTCTTTGCTGTGTTTTCTTTTTCGCTAATATTTCAATATACTTATTTTAGTGTTGATATTGTACACTTTGTTTGTGATCAATGAAACTCTCTTAATAAAAATACTTTTAAAAAAAGGCTGATTTTATCCTGGCCTTAACTCCATTTACCTGCCTGCCTCCCATAACCCTCGGCGCCCCTTTAGGTAAAGGATACGTCTACGTCAGCCTTAAATATATTCAATGACTCAGCCTCCATTGCTCAATGTGGTTTTGAACTATAAAGGCCTCTTTGCCTGTTGCTGGCTCAGAATCCCGGAATTCACTCCCTAACAACACTTTGTGCGGCCCAGCTGGACTGCAGCAACTCACCACCACTCCTAAGGCAGCTAGGGATGGACAGAAAACGCTGCCTTGGCCAGTGGCGTCCAGATCCCATGAACAAATTGAAACAATAGGAAACTTGTCAGCCTTGCCAATGTTGATCGTGGCCTCTCTCTCCCCGTTGTCTCCATTGCTGGCCACCTTCCCCACCTGATCACTCACTCCCTTGCTCCTATGGATTTGCCTTAAGGGTCCTGCGCCTGATAGGCACTTAGCCAATCTGTCAATCCAGCCGGTTGCTAGGCAGGAAGCAGCAGGAAACAATGCGACTGGGGTCCAGCTGTTAGGTTTGGCAGGCGCTCCCATCCTCAGGATCTCTGAGTTTTCCCCGTCCTCTCCCTGTAGAACTCGTGGCAAAGCCTCTGGGAAAAGAGGAAGAATGACACCAGACAGAATAGACAAGAGGAGAAATGAGAAGCAGATGAACATTCAGGAAAATCAGCAAAATCGACAAGGATGCTGGATAATTACTTGACAAAGTCAAGGAAGTATTCAGGAAGGCGGGATGTGGTAGTCACCACTAAGTAGTATTACATGTATTATGGTAAGGCCCGTATAGTAGAGGTACGTGGGTAAATCCCTGCCTGCTGGCTCCGCCCAGTAGGTGGCGTATAAATGTGTGTGCTCGCTGGTGCTGCAGCCATTCTGGTTCCAGCTACAGGAGGCACAACATCTTTGCTCAATAAAGCCTCGATTATTCCACTACTCTCGTCTTTGTGGTAATTGATAGTGCATCAATTTATTGAGCAAAGATTTTTTTAAACGTTGGATCTCCTCACGGGATTAGTTGAGGCAGCTCAAATAGAGTAAAGGACTTGGGCAGACCTAATGGACAGTGGTTATGAGACTCACATGATAGTGAAACATATTTTGCAGTGCAGAGATTTAAAAACAGACAAAGTTTTTGCTGAGGGAAGGCAGGAGAAAGGAAGCAATGTAAAGTGCTTCAAATGGAAACAGCAACTGAGGTTTGACCTTGGGTACCCTTCTGCTGAACACCTCCATAGAACGAGGGGGACTGGGCGCGGAAGTGCCTGTCACCTGATGCAGACCGTACCCTTGTGCCTAATGCCAACTTTCTCCAGAAAAGTAAGTACCATTACAGCAAAGCCCTTTGTGTGACTAGGAATTTGGTCACAAATCTTTAATATGAGTAACTGACTGTATATAGCTTCCGACCCCACGGTGAGGAAGTCAGCATTTACACGTGGGCAGTCATTCGTAGTTTTCTTTCATTTATCTATGTGGGAAAATAAATGTATATTTGGTCTCCATATTTGTTCTTCCTGACCGTAGCAACAAGCCTTTCATTCATACGTCTCTTTCACACAGGAAAAAGATGAACGAAAGGCAGTTTCACTTCTGAAAGTGGGACTGAAGATGGTTTCATGCAAAGCGTGAGTTCCATTCAAACAGCCACTTAGCGTCATAGGAACAGGAGGAGGCCATTCAGCCCAACCTACCCCGAGCCTATCCCACCATTCAACTAGATCGTGGCTGATCTGTACCCTAGCTTTATTTATTTGCCAAATGCACAATTTTTCAAAATAGAGACAGGCCACTCGGGAGTGAAATCAGAAAGTACTTTTTTGCTGATTGGGACTTGGAAATTTATAACTCTCTCCACCAAAAGGCTGTAGATTTTGGGGGTAACTAACATTTTCAAGGTTGAGATTGACACAATAGGACAATCGCTCATTTAGAGTGCCTGCTCAGATGGTTTATTAGACAATAACGATTGATATTTAACATTTCATTATTGATACACAAGTTTAATATATATCAGCCTATCTGTTCTGTGGATCCCAGGACTTCTGGGGTCTTCTTTTTTTGGTTCCTGGTCTCTTGGCTCATGAGGTCCTTTGAGGCTTTAGTTTAGTCAACTTAACTCTGACATACAGACAAATCCCTTTGCAGCTTTAAGACTGAATTTGCTGATGTTTTTCCAACCCACAACATCCCAGTCCACCTTAACTGCTGAAGCTGCACACTTCACAACTGCCTGCTGATGTTCTCTCTCTCCCTCTGAGGGAATCAGCTTTCTAACAAAGACGGGTGGCTTTTCCAAAATGACAAGATTGTACTTTACCACTGAGTTTCCCAAGCTAGACTATCTGAGCGAACAATTCCTCGGCAGCTACGTATTTATACGTTTTCTGTTCATTCTCGTAAGGCCCCGGCAACCCTGTCTATACTAGATCCACCAATCTCTAATACTGATTTCTTTTGACCCCGCAGTCCGTGATGAATACCCGTCGACTGGCAGTGCCCTATGCAAATGCTGACTTCTCAGGAAGCGCCCTTTCCCCAGCATGTACCCTACACCTAACTCTCTCTTCCGACAAATGCCCCTCTGCAAGTGACCGGTGACTAATGCCTTGGCCTTCTCCAGGCACCTTGGAGATGTTGCAAGTTTGGTGTGGATGGTCCTTGGAACACACTGAACCAAATTTTAGTGCTTGCCTCCTGACATGGGCTGGCTAGGTGCAATGTTTTACCAACACAGGTAGTCTGCAATGCAGACATCGTCACATCTTTTCCCATCTAAGTGCGGTCTGTATAGAACACATGTTTGGACAAAAACATGCATCAAAATGGAAACAAATGGCCATCAGTCCTCATCAATGGCTCTGGTGAGTTGAAATCTCATAAAATACCTTGATGTACTCTGAATCCTTGCTGAGACGTGACAAGACTGCTCTCCCCCCTCCCCCCCCATCCCACCCTCTCCACACAGACACACACACCCATCCCCTAACGGCTGTTAAAAGGTAAGAACTTAGCATTTTGTACCTTTGTGGCATGAAGCAATCTCCAATCAAATTAAATGTGTCTTTAAGTGGAACCTGTGCTTCCTGCCCGGATCCCAAGCGAAGGCCGAGCCCTTCAGCACGGAAAGCGCTCCCCATGAGGTATTTCCCAATTTGTCATGGTAACACAGGTTAATCTGATTAGTGAGCCTTCGCCAGGGGCTCACACAGACGCTCTCTCATCTCTGAAAGCTCATCAGCGCTAAATTCCCAGCTCGGAATTCCAGCTCAAATCTGTTTACAAAGCAGAAAAAGTCCGGGGCTCAACTTTTAAAAAAGAAAGTCCAAAATCTCCCAAATCAGACAAGTAATATTGCAAACCAATTAGATAAGAACAAAAGTCTGGCTTTTGCAGGAAAGCAAACTCGAATCTTAATTAAAAAGGAAACAAATCGCTTCGGCCGACTTTAATCAGGTCCTCCTTTCACAAGCTTGACAATCCCAATTTTGTTTATGCGGAAAAAAAACCTGAATCCGACTGTCCTCTAATTGGCTCTCATAGGGTTTATCACCAGGCCCAAGCAGGCAAATTTAAATTAAAAATGCTTTTTATTGCATGCCTGGAATCTGGGACTTTAATATGGTTTTAATTAGTGCTCAGTGTGGTGTGCAGTTTATTTAGGGATTTCAATAGGAACAAGGAGCAGGCCACAATCATTGCTTCGCGCTACAGATTGGGAGCTAGATTCAAAAAAGCAAGCAGCCATTTTCATTTCTCATACTAATTGCCTGCTCCCTTTCTTAAAGGGGCAGTCGTCTCCGTGGGGCATTGCTTCTTGTTGAGGATGCTTTCGTAAAGGAAGGTGGGCGTAGATGACCAGACCCATCGTGTGGTGGTTTGAACTCTTGACAATATTTGACATTGTTCCTCTTAAAAAAGATAAGTAATTGAACAAAATTGATTCATACCAAACTGCTGAAAATAGGTGAAGGAGTGATCAATGTAGTGGACACTGAGGAATTCTGTGAGCTGCCAGCAAGGAATAGTGTGGGAAAGAGCGAGGAATACAGTGTGTAATACAGTGTTGAATACAGTATGGAATCCAGCGAGGAATACAGTGAGGAATACAGTGAAGAAAGCAGTGTGGAATATGGTGAGCAAAGCAGTGTGGAATACAAATGGAATATAGTATGGAATACAGTGAGGGATAAAGTGAAGATTTCAGTAAGGAATACAGTATAGAATACATTGTGGAATACAGTGATTAATACAGTGAAGATTACAGTGAGGAATGCAGTGTGGAATACAATGTGGAATGCAGTGTGGAATGCAGTGTGCAATACAATGTGGAATGCAGTGTGGAATATAGTGTTTAATACAGTGTGGAATACAGTGAGGAATACAGTGAGGAATACAGTGATTAATATAGTATATAATACACTGAGCAATGCAGTATGAAATATAGTGTGGGGTACAGTGTGGAATACAGTGTGGATTGTTGTATGGAATGTAGTGAGAAATACATTATGGAATTAATTTTGGAATACAGTGAGGAAAACAGTAACAAATACAGTGCGGAATGCAGTAAGGAATGCAGCATGCAATGCAGTGAGGAATGCTGTGAGAAATGCAGAGTGGAATACCGTATATAAGGAATATAGTGAGGAATACCATATGAAATACAGAGAGGAATATTGTGCAGAAAACAGTGTGGATTGCTGTATGGAATGCAGTGAGAAATATATTATGGAATTAATTATGGAATACAGTAAGGAATACAGTGAGGAATACATTGAAGAATATAGCATGGAATACAGTGAGGAACACAATGAAGAATAGAGAGTGGAATACATTATGGAATGCAGTGTGGAATACAGTGTGGATTGCTGTAGGGAAGATAGTGAGGGATACAGTGAGGAATAGTGAGGAATACAGTGTAGAATAGAGTATGGAATCCAGTGAGAATTACATTATGAAATTAATTATGGAATACAGCGAGGAATGTAGTGAGGAACATAATGTGTAATACAGTGTGGAATGCAGTGAGGAATAACTTATGGAATACAGTGAGGAATAACTTATGGAATACAGTGTGGAATGCAGTGAGGAATACAGTGCAGAATTCAGTGAGGAATAACATATGGAATGCAGTGTGGAATACAGAGAGGAATACAATGAGGAATAATGTGGATTACAGCATGAATTACAGTGTGGAATACAGCGAGGAATACAATATAGAATACAGTGTGGATACAGCGTGGATTGCAGTGAGGAATTCAATATGGAATATAGTATGAAGAAAAGTGAGAAATAGAATTAGGATTACAGTGTGTAATACAATATGGAATACTGTGAGGAATACAGAGTGGAATATAATGAGGAATACATTGAGGAATACATTCTGAAATTCAGTAAGCAATGCAGTTTGGAATACAGTTTGGAATGCAGTGAGGGAAACAGTACGGGATTCATTGAAGGATACAATATGTAATGCAATGAGGAATACAGTGTGGCATACAGTAAGGGACAGTGAGTAATGCAGTGGGGAGTGCAATGGGGAATGCAGTGAGGAATACAGTGAGGAATACAGTGAGGAATGCGGTGAGGATTACAGTGAGGAATACAGTGAGAATGCAGTATGGAATACAGAATGGAATACAGTGAGGAATACAGTGAGGAATGCGGTGAGGAATACAGTGAGGAATACAGTGAGGAATGCAGTATGGAATACAGTATGGAATACAGTGAGGAATGCGGTGAGGAATGCAGTATGGAATACAGTGAGGAATGCAGTGAGGAATACAGTGATCAATGTGGTGAGGAATGCGGTGAGGAATACAGTGAGGATTGCAGTATGGAACACAGTTAGGAATGCAGTGAGGAATACAGTGTGGAATACAGTGATGAATGTGGTGAGGAATGCAGTGAGGAATACAGTGATGAATGTGGTGAGGAATACAGTGAGGAATGCAGTGAAGAATGCAGTGAGGAATACAGTGAGGAATGCAGTAAGGGACAGTGAGTAATGCAGTGTGGAATACAATGTGGAATGCAGTGTGGAATATAGTGTTTAATACAGTGTGGAATACAGTGAGGAATACAGTGAGGAATACAGTGATTAATATAGTATATAATACACTGAGCAATGCAGTATGAAATATAGTGTGGGGTACAGTGTGGAATACAGTGTGGATTGTTGTATGGAATGTAGTGAGAAATACATTATGGAATTAATTTTGGAATACAGTGAGGAAAACAGTGACAAATACAGTGCGGAATGCAGTAAGGAATGCAGCATGCAATGCAGTGAGGAATGCTGTGAGAAATGCAGAGTGGAATACCGTATATAAGGAATATAGTGAGGAATACCATATGAAATACAGAGAGGAATATTGTGCAGAAAACAGTGTGGATTGCTGTATGGAATGCAGTGAGAAATATATTATGGAATTAATTATGGAATACAGTAAGGAATACAGTGAGGAATACATTGAAGAATATAGCATGGAATACAGTGAGGAACACAGTGAAGAATAGAGAGTGGAATACATTATGGAATGCAGTGTGGATTGCTGTAGGGAAGATAGTGAGGGATACAGTGAGGACTAGTGAGGAATACAGTGTAGAATAGAGTATGGAATCCAGTGAGAATTACATTATGAAATTAATTATGGAATACAGCGAGGAATGTAGTGAGGAACATAATGTGTAATACAGTGTGGAATGCAGTGAGGAATAACTTATGGAATACAGTGTGGAATGCAGTGAGGAATAACTTATGGAATACAGTGTGGAATGCAGTGAGGAATACAGTGCAGAATTCAGTGAGGAATAACATATGGAATGCAGTGTGGAATACAGAGAGGAATACAATGAGGAATAATGTGGATTACAGCATGAATTACAGTGTGGAATACAGCGAGTAATACAATATAGAATACAGTGTGGATACAGTGTGGATTGCAGTGAGGAATTCAATATGGAATATAGTATGAAGAAAAGTGAGAAATAGAATTAGGATTACAGTGTGTAATACAATGTGGAATACTGTGAGGAATACAGAGTGGAATATAATGAGGAATACATTGAGGAATACATTCTGAAATTCAGTAAGCAATGCAGTTTGGAATACAGTTTGGAATGCAGTGAGGGAAACAGTACGGGATTCATTGAAGGATACAATATGTGATGCAATGAGGAATACAGTGTGGCATACAGTAAGGGACAGTGAGTAATGCAGTGGGGAGTGCAATGGGGAATGCAGTGAGGAATACAGTGAGGAATACAGTGAGGAATGCGGTGAGGAATACAGTGAGGAATACAGTGAGAATGCAGTATGGAATACAGTATGGAATACAGTGAAGAATGCGGTGAGGAATACAGTGAAGAATGCGGTGAGGAATACAGAGAGGAATACAGTGAGGAATGCAGTATGGAATACAGTATGGAATACAGTGAGGAATGCGGTGAGGAATACAGTGAGGAATGCGGTGAGGAATACAGTGAGGAATGCGGTGAGGAATACAGTGAGGATTGCAGTATGGAATACAGTGAGGAATACAGTGAGGAATACAGTGTGGAATACAGTGATGAATGTGGTGAGGAATGCAGTGAGGAATACAGTGATGAATGTGGTGAGGAATACAGTGAGGAATGCAGTGAAGAATGCAGTGAGGAATACAGTGAGGAATGCAGTAAGGGACAGTGAGTAATGCAGTGTGGAATACAATGTGGAATGCAGTGTGGAATATAGTGTTTAATACAGTGTGGAATACAGTGAGGAATACAGTGAGGAATACAGTGATTAATATAGTATATAATACACTGAGCAATGCAGTATGAAATATAGTGTGGGGTACAGTGTGGAATACAGTGTGGATTGTTGTATGGAATGTAGTGAGAAATACATTATGGAATTAATTTTGGAATACAGTGAGGAAAACAGTGACAAATACAGTGCGGAATGCAGTGCGGAATGCAGCATGCAATGCAGTGAGGAATGCTGTGAGAAATGCAGAGTGGTATACCGTATATAAGGAATATAGTGAGGAATACCATATGAAATACAGAGACGAATATTGTGCAGAAAACAGTGTGGATTGCTGTATGGAATGCAGTGAGAAATATATTATGGAATTAATTATGGAATACAGTAAGGAATACAGTGAGGAATACATTGAAGAATATAGCATGGAATACAGTGAGGAACACAGTGAAGAATAGAGAGTGGAATACATTATGGAATGCAGTGTGGAATACAGTGTGGATTGCTGTAGGGAAGATAGTGAGGGATACAGTGAGGAATAGTGAGGAATACAGTGTAGAATAGAGTATGGAATCCAGTGAGAATTACATTATGAAATTAATTATGGAATACAGCGAGGAATGTAGTGAGGAACATAATGTGTAATACATTGTGGAATGCAGTGAGGAATAACTTATGGAATACAGTGTGGAATGCAGTGAGGAATAACTTATGGAATACAGTGTGGAATGCAGTGAGGAATACAATGCAGAATTCAGTGAGGAATAACATATGGAATGCAGTGTGGAATACAGAGAGGAATACAATGAGGAATAATGTGGATTACAGTATGAATTACAGTGTGGAATACAGCGAGGAATACAATATAGAATACAGTGTGGATACAGCGTGGATTGCAGTGAGGAATTCAATATGGAATATAGTATGAAGAAAAGTGAGAAATAGAATTAGGATTACAGTGTTTAATACAATATGGAATACTGTGAGGAATACAGAGTGGAATATAATGAGGAATACATTGAGGAATACATTCTGAAATTCAGTAAGCAATGCAGTTTGGAATACAGTTTGGAATGCAGTGAGGGAAACAGTACGGGATTCATTGAAGGATACAATATGTAATGCAATGAGGAATACAGTGTGGCATACAGTAAGGGACAGTGAGTAATGCAGTGGGGAGTGCAATGGGGAATGCAGTGAGGAATACAGTGAGGAATACAGTGAGGAATGCGGTGAGGAATACAGTGAGGAATACAGTGAGAATGCAGTATGGAATACAGAATGGAATACAGTGAGGAATACAGTGAGGAATGCGGTGAGGAATACAGTGAGGAATACAGTGAGGAATGCAGTATGGAATACAGTATGGAATACAGTGAAGAATGCGGTGAGGAATGCAGTATGGAATACAGTGAGGAATGCAGTGAGGAATACAGTGATCAATGTGGTGAGGAATGCGGTGAGGAATACAGTGAGGAATGCAGTATGGAACACAGTTAGGAATACAGTGAGGAATACAGTGTGGAATACAGTGATGAATGTGGTGAGGAATGCAGTGAGGAATACAGTGATGAATGTGGTGAGGAATACAGTGAGGAATGCAGTGAAGAATGCAGTGAGGAATACAGTGAGGAATGCAGTAAGGGACAGTGAGTAATGCAGTGTGGCATACAATGTGGAATGCAGTGTGGAATATAGTGTTTAATACAGTGTGGAATACAGTGAGGAATACAGTGAGGAATACAGTGATTAATATAGTATATAATACACTGAGCAATGCAGTATGAAATATAGTGTGGGGTACAGTGTGGAATACAGTGTGGATTGTTGTATGGAATGTAGTGAGAAATACATTATGGAATTAATTTTGGAATACAGTGAGGAAAACAGTGACAAATACAGTGCGGAATGCAGTAAGGAATGCAGCATGCAATGCAGTGAGGAATGCTGTGAGAAATGCAGAGTGGAATACCGTATATAAGGAATATAGTGAGGAATACCATATGAAATACAGAGAGGAATATTGTGCAGAAAACAGTGTGGATTGCTGTATGGAATGCAGTGAGAAATATATTATGGAATTAATTATGGAATACAGTAAGGAATACAGTGAGGAATACATTGAAGAATATAGCATGGAATACAGTGAGGAACACAGTGAAGAATAGAGAGTGGAATACATTATGGAATGCAGTGTGGAATACAGTGTGGATTGCTGTAGGGAAGATAGTGAGGGATACAGTGAGGAATAGTGAGGAATACAGTGTAGAATAGAGTATGGAATCCAGTGAGAATTACATTATGAAATTAATTATAGAATACAGCGAGGAATGTAGTGAGGAACATAATGTGTAATACAGCGTGGAATGCAGTGAGGAATAACTTATGGAATACAGTGTGGAATGCAGTGAGGAATAACTTATGTAATACAGTGTGGAATGCAGTGTGGAATACAGTGCAGAATTCAGTGAGGAATAACATATGGAATGCAGTGTGGAATACAGAGAGGAATACAATGAGGAATAATGTGGATTACAGTATGAATTACAGTGTGGAATACAGCGAGGAATACAATATGGAATACAGTGTGGATACAGTGTGGATTGCAGTGAGGAATTCAATATGGAATATAGTATGAAGAAAAGTGAGAAATAGAATTAGGATTACAGTGTGTAATACAATGTGGAATACTGTGAGGAATACAGAGTGGAATATAATGAGGAATACATTGAGGAATACATTCTGAAATTCAGTAAGCAATGCAGTTTGGAATACAGTTTGGAATGCAGTGAGGGAAACAGTACGGGATTCATTGAAGGATACAATATGTGATGCAATGAGGAATACAGTGTGGCATACAGTAAGGGACAGTGAGTAATGCAGTGGGGAGTGTAATGGGGAATGCAGTGAGGAATACAGTGAGGAATACAGTGAGGAATGCGGTGAGGAATACCGTGAGGAATACAGTGAGAATGCAGTATGGAATACAGTATGGAATACAGTGAGGAATACAGTGAGGAATGCGGTGAGGAATACAGTGAGGAATGCGGTGAGGAATACAGTGAGAAATGCGGTGAGGAATACAGTGAGGATTGCAGTATGGAATACAGTATGGAATACAGTGAGGAATACAGTGTGGAATACAGTGATGAATGTGGTGAGGAATGCAGTGAGGAATACAGTGATGAATGTGGTGAGGAATACAGTGAGGAATACAGTGATGAATGTGGTGAGGAATACAGTGAGGAATGCAGTGAAGAATGCAGTGAGGAATACAGTGAGGAATGCAGTAAGGGACAGTGAGTAATGCAGTGTGGCATACAATGTGGAATGCAGTGTGGAATATAGTGTTTAATACAGTGTGGAATACAGTGAGGAATACAGTGAGGTATACAGTGATTAATATAGTATATAATACACTGAGCAATGCAGTATGAAATATAGTGTGGGGTACAGTGTGGAATACAGTGCGGATTGTTGTATGGAATGTAGTGAGAAATACATTATGGAATTAATTTTGGAATACAGTGAGGAAAACAGTAACAAATACAGTGCGGAATGCAGTAAGGAATGCAGCATGCAATGCAGTGAGCAATGCTGTGAGAAATGCAGAGTGGTATACCGTATATAAGGAATATAGTGAGGAATACCATATGAAATACAGAGACGAATATTGTGCAGAAAACAGTGTGGATTGCTGTATGGAATGCAGTGAGAAATATATTATGGAATACAGTAAGGAATACAGTGAGGAATACATTGAAGAATATAGCATGGAATACAGTGAGGAACACAGTGAAGAATAGAGAGTGGAATACATTATGGAATGCAGTGTGGAATACAGTGTGGATTGCTGTAGGGAAGATAGTGAGGGATACAGTGAGGAATAGTGAGGAATACAGTGTAGAATAGAGTATGGAATCCAGTGAGAATTACATTATGAAATTAATTATGGAATACAGTGAGGAATGTAGTGAGGAACATAATGTGCAATACAGTGTGGAATGCAGTGAGGAATAACTTATGGAATACAGTGTGGAATGCAGTGAGGAATAACTTATGGAATACAGTGTGGAATGCAGTGAGGAATACAGTGCAGAATTCAGTGAGGAATAACATATGGAATGCAGTGTGGAATACAGAGAGGAATACAATGAGGAATAATGTGGATTACAGTATGAATTACAGTGTGGAATACAGCGAGGAATACAATATAGAATACAGTGTGGATACAGTGTGGATTGCAGTGAGGAATTCAATATGGAATATAGTATGAAGAAAAGTGAGAAATAGAATTAGGATTACAGTGTGTAATACAATGTGGAATGCAGCATGCAATGCAGTGAGGAATGCTGTGAGAAATGCAGAGTGGTATACCGTATATAACGAATATAGTGAGGAATACCATATGAAATACAGAGACGAATATTGTGCAGAAAACAGTGTGGATTGCTGTATGGAATGCAGTGAGAAATATATTATGGAATTAATTATGGAATTCAGTGAGGAATACAGTGTGGAATTCAGTTTGGAATTCAGTGTGGAATGCAGTGTGGAATACAGTATGGAATACAGTATAAAATGCAGTGTGGAATACAGTATGGAATACTGTGTGGAATACAGTGTCGAATACAGTGTGGGATACAGTGTGGAATTCAGTATGGAATTCAGTGTGGAATACAGTTTGTAATACAGTATGGGATGCAGTATGGAATGCAGTGTGAAATACACTATGGAATACAGTATGGAATACAGTATGGAATACAGTGTGGGATACAGTGTGGAATTCAGTATGGAATTCAGTGTGGAATACAGTTTGGAATACAGTATGGAATGCAGTATGGAATGCAGTGTGGAATACAGTATGGAATACAGCATGGAATACAGTATGGAATGCAGTATGAAATACAGTATGGAATGCAGTGTGGTATGCAGTATGGAATTCAGTAAGAAATACAATATGGAATGCAGTATGGGATGCAGTATGAAATACAGTATGGAATGCAGCATGGAATGCAGTATGAAATACAGTATGGAATACTGTGTGGAATACAGTGTGGAATGCAGTAATAAATACAGTATGGAATGCAGTGTGGAATGCAGTAGGGACTATAGTATGGAATACAGTTTGGAATTCAGTGTGGAATACAGTATGGAATACAGTATGGACTATAGTATGGAATACAGTGTGGAATGCAGTTTGGAATGCAGTGTGGAATACAGTTTGCAATGCGGTGTGGAATACAGTGTGGAATGCAGTGTGGAATTCAGTGTGGAATACAGTATGGAATTCAGTGTGGAATAGAGTTTGCAATGCAGCGTGGAATGCAGTGTGGAATTCAGTGTGGAATACAGTATGGAATTCAGTGTGGAATACAGTATGGAATGCAGTGTGGAATACAGTTTGGAATACAGTATGGAATTCAGTGAGGAATACAGTGAGGAATGCAGTGTGGAATACAGCGAGGAATACAGTATGGAATACAGTATGGAATACAGTGTGGAATTCAGTATGGAATTCAGTGTGGAATGCAGTGTGGAATACAGTATGGAATACAGTATAAAATGCAGTGTGGAATACAGTATGGAATACTGTGTGGAATACAGTGTGGAATACAGTGTGGGATACAGTGTGGAATTCAGTATGGAATTCAGTGTGGAATACAGTTTGTAATACAATATGGGAGGCAGTATGGAATGCAGTGTGAAATACACTATGGAATACAGTATGGAATACAGTATGGAATGCAGTATGAAATACAGTATGGAATGCAGTGTGGAATGCAGTATGGAATGCAGTATGAAATACAGTATGGAATGCAGTATAAAATGCAGTGTGGAATACAGTATGGAATACTGTGTGGAATACAGTGTGGAATACAGTGTGGGATACAGTGTGGAATTCAGTATGGAATTCAGTGTGGAATACAGTTTGGAATACAGTATGGAATGCAGTATGGAATGCAGTGTGGAATACAGTATGGAATACAGCATGGAATACAGTATGGAATGCAGTATGATATACAGTATGGAATGCAGTGTGGAATGCAGTATGGAATGCAGTAAAAAATACAATATGGAATGCAGTATGGAATGCAGTATGAAATACAGTATGGAATGCAGTATGGAATGCTGTATGAAATACAGTATGGAATACTGTGTGGAATACAGTGTGGAATGCAGTAATAAATACAGTATGGAATGCAGTGTGGAATGCAGTAGGGACTATAGTATGGAATACAGTTTGGAATTCAGTGTGGAATACAGTATGGAATACAGTATGGACTATAGTATGGAATACAGTGTGGAATGCAGTTTGGAATGCAGTGTGGAATACAGTTTGCAATGCAGTGTGGAATGCAGTGTGGAATTCAGTGTGGAATTCAGTGTGGAATACTGTATGGAATGCAGTGTGGAATACAGTTTGCAATACAGTATGGAATTCAGTGAGGAATACAGTGAGGAATGCAGTATGGAATGCAGTATGGAATACAGTGTGGAATACAGTATGGAATGTAGTATGAAATACAGTATGGAATGCAGGGTGGAATGCAGTATGGAATGCAGTATGAAATACAGTATGGAATGCAGTGTGGAATGCAGTATGGAATGCAGTATGAAATACAGTATGGAATGCAGTATGGAAGTCAGTATGAAATACAGTACGGAATACTGTGTGGAATACAGTATGGAATGCAGTATGAAATACAGTATGGAATGCAGTGTGGAATGCAGTATAGACTATAGTATGGAATACAGTATGGAATACAGTGTGGACTATAGTATGGAATACAGTGTGGAATGCAGTTTGGAATGCAGTGTGGAATACAGTTTGCAATGCAGTGTGGAATACAGTTTGCAATACAGTATGGAATTCAGTGAGGAATACAGTGAGGAATGCAGTATGGAATGCAGTATGGAATACAGTGTGGAATACAGTATGGAATGTAGTATGAAATACAGTATGGAATGCAGTGTGGAATGCAGTATGGAATGCAGTATGAAATACAGTATGGAATGCAGTGTGGAATGCAGTATGGAATGCAGTATGAAATACAGTATGGAATGCAGTATGGAAGTCAGTATGAAATACAGTACGGAATACTGTGTGGAATACAGTATGGAATGCAGTATGAAATACAGTATGGAATGCAGTGTGGAATGCAGTATAGACTATAGTATGGAATACAGTATGGAATACAGTGTGGACTATAGTATGGAATACAGTGTGGAATGCAGTTTGGAATGCAGTGTGGAATACAGTTTGCAATGCAGTGTGGAATACAGTGTGGAATGCAGTGTGGAATGCAGTGTGGAATTCAGTGTGGAATACAGTTTGCAATGCAGTGTGGAATACAGTGTGGAATGCAGTGTGGAATTCAGTGTGGAATACAGTATGGAATTCAGTGTGGAATACAGAATGGAATGGAGTGTGGAATACAGTTTGGAATACAGTATGGAATTCAGTGAGGAATACAGTGAGGAATACCGTGAGGAATGCAGTATGGAATACAGTGTGGCATACAGTGATGAATGTGGTTAGGAATGCGGTGAGGAATACAGTGAGGAATGCAGTGAGGAATACAGTGAGGAATGCAGTATGCAATACAGTATGGAATACAGTGTGGAATACAGTATGGAATGCAGTATGAAATACAGTATGGAATGCAGTGTGGAATGCAGTGTGGAATACAGTGTGGAATTCAGTATGGAATTCAGTGTGGAATACAGTTTGGAATGCAGTGTGGACTACAGTTTGGAATTCAGTGTGGAATACAGCGTTGAATACAGTTTGGAATGCAGTGTGGAATACAGAGTGGAATTCAGCATGGAATTCAGTGAGGAATACAGTATGGAATTCAGTATGGAATTCAGTGTGGAATACAGTTTGGAATTCAGTGTGGAATACAGTGTGGAATACAGTTTGGAATGCAGTGTGGAATACAGTGTGGAATTCAGTATGGAATTCAGTGAGGAATACAGTGTGGAATTCAGTATGGAATTCAGTGTGGAATGCAGTGTGGAATACAGTATGGAATACAGTATAAAATGCAGTGTGGAATACAGTCTGGAATACTGTGTGGAATACAGTGTGGAATACAGTGTGGGATACAGTGTGGAATTCAGTATGGAATTCAGTGTGGAATACAGTTTGTAATACAGTATGGAATGCAGTATGGAATGCAGCGTGGAATACAGTGTGGAATTCAGTATGGAATTCAGTGTGGAATACAGTTTGTAATACAGTATGGAATGCAGTATGGAATGCAGTGTGGAATACAGTATGGAATACAGTGTGGAATACAGTATGGAATGCAGTATGAAATACAGTATGGAATGCAGTGTGGAATGCAGTATGGAATGCAGTATGGAATGCAGTATGAAATACAGTATGGAATGCAGTATAAAATGCAGTGTGGAATACAGTATGGAATACTGTGTGGAATACAGTGTGGAATACAGTGTGGGATACAGTGTGGAATTCAGTATGGAATTCAGTGTGGAATACAGTTTGGAATACAGTATGGAATGCAGTATGGAATGCAGTGTGGAATACAGTATGGAATACAGCATGGAATACAGTATGGAATGCAGTATGAAATACAGTATGGAATGCAGTGTGGAATGCAGTATGGAATTCAGTAAGAAATACAATATGGAATGCAGTATGGGATGCAGTATGAAATACAGTATGGAATGCAGTATGGAATGCAGTATGAAATACAGTATGGAATACTGTGTGGAATACAGTGTGGAATGCAGTAATAAATACAGTATGGAATGCAGTGTGGAATGCAGTAGGGACTATAGTATGGAATACAGTTTGGAATTCAGTGTGGAATACAGTATGGAATACAGTATGGACTATAGTATGGAATACAGTGTGGAATACAGTTTGCAATGCGGTGTGGAATACAGTGTGGAATGCAGTGTGGAATTCAGTGTGGAATACAGTATGGATTTCAGTGTGGAATAGAGTTTGCAATGCAGCGTGGAATGCAGTGTGGAATTCAGTGTGGAATACAGTATGGAATTCAGTGTGGAATACAGTATGGAATGCAGTGTGGAATACAGTTTGGAATACAGTATGGAATTCAGTGAGGAATACAGTGAGGAATGCAGTATGGAATGCAGTGTGGAATACAGTATGGAATACAGTGTGGAATACAGTATGGAATGCAGTATGAAATACAGTATGGAATGCAGTGTGGAATGCAGTATGCAATGCAGTATGAAATACAGTATGGAATACTGTGTGGCATACAGTATGGAATGCAGTATCAAATACAGTATGGAATGCAGTATGGAATGCAGTGTGGAATGCAGTATAGACTATAGTATGGAATACAGTATGGAATACAGTGTGGACTATAGTATGGAGTACAGTATGGAATGCAGTTTGGAATGCAGTGTGGAATACAGTTTGCTATGCAGTGTGGAATACAGTGTGGAATGCAGTGTGGAATTCAGTGTGGAATACAGTATGGAATGCAGTGTGGAATACAGTTTGCAATGCAGTATGGAATACAGTGTGGAATGCAGTGTGGAATACAGTTTGCTATGCAGTGTAGAATACAGTGTGGAATGCAGTGTGGAATTCAGTGTGGAATACAGTATGGAATTCAGTGTGGAATACAGTTTGCAATGCAGTGTGGAATACAGTGTGGAATGCAGTGTGGAATTCAGTGTGGAATACAGTATGGAAGTCAGTGTGGAATACTGTATGGAATGCAGTGTGGAATACAGTTTGGAATACAGTATGGAATTCAGTGAGGAATACAGTGAGGAATGCCGTGAGGAATGAAGTATGGAATACAGTGTGGAATACAGTGATGAATGTGGTGAGGAATGCGGTGAGGGATACAGTGAGGAATGCAGTGAGGAATACAGTGAGGAATGCAGTATGCAATACAGTATGGAATACAGTGTGGAATACAGTGATGAATGTGGTGAGGAATGCGGTGAGGAATACAGTGATGAATGTGGTGAGGAATACAGTGAGGAATGCAGTGAAGAATGCAGTGAGGAATACAGTGAGGAATGCAGCAAGGAATGCGGTATGGGACATAGTGAGGAATACAGTGAGGAATGCAGTATGGACTACAGTGAGGAATACAGTATGGAATACAGTGTGGAATTCAGTATGGAATTCAGTGTGGAATACAGTTTGGAATACAGTATGGAATGCAGTATGGAATGCAGTGTGGAATACAGTATGGAATACAGCATGGAATACAGTATGGAATGCAGTATGAAATACAGTATGGAATGCAGTGTGGAATGCAGTATGAAATACAGTATGGAATGCAGTATGGAATGCAATATGAAATACAGTATGGAATACTGTGTGGAATACAGTGTGGAATGCAGTAATAAATACAGTATGGAATGCAGTGTGGAATGCAGTAGGGACTATAGTATGGAATACAGTTTGGAATTCAGTGTGGAATACAGTATGGAATACAGTATGGACTATAGTATGGAATACAGTGTGGAATACAGTTTGCAATGCGGTGTGGAATACAGTGTGGAATGCAGTGTGGAATTCAGTGTGGAATACAGTATGGAATTCAGTGTGGAATAGAGTTTGCAATGCAGCGTGGAATGCAGTGTGGAATTCAGTGTGGAATACAGTATGGAATTCAGTGTGGAATACAGTATGGAATGCAGTGTGGAATACAGTTTGGAATACAGTATGGAATTCAGTGAGGAATACAGTGAGGAATGCAGTATGGAATGCAGTGTGGAATACAGTATGGAATACAGTGTGGAATACAGTATGGAATGCAGTATGAAATACAGTATGGAATGCAGTGTGGAATGCAGTATGCAATGCAGTATGAAATACAGTATGGAATACTGTGTGGCATACAGTATGGAATGCAGTATCAAATACAGTATGGAATGCAGTATGGAATGCAGTGTGGAATGCAGTATAGACTATAGTATGGAATACAGTATGGAATACAGTGTGGACTATAGTATGGAGTACAGTGTGGAATGCAGTTTGGAATGCAGTGTGGAATACAGTTTGCTATGCAGTGTGGAATACAGTGTGGAATGCAGTGTGGAATACAGTATGGAATGCAGTGTGGAATACAGTTTGCAATGCAGTATGGAATACAGTGTGGAATGCAGTGTGGAATACAGTTTGCTATGCAGTGTAGAATACAGTGTGGAATGCAGTGTGGAATTCAGTGTGGAATACAGTATGGAATTCAGTGTGGAATACAGTTTGCAATGCAGTGTGGAATACAGTGTGGAATGCAGTGTGGAATTCAGTGTGGAATACAGTATGGAAGTCAGTGTGGAATACTGTATGGAATGCAGTGTGGAATACAGTTTGGAATACAGTATGGAATTCAGTGAGGAATACAGTGAGGAATACCGTGAGGAATGAAGTATGGAATACAGTGTGGAATACAGTGATGAATGTGGTGAGGAATGCGGTGAGGGATACAGTGAGGAATGCAGTGAGGAATACAGTGAGGAATGCAGTATGCAATACAGTATGGAATACAGTGTGGAATACAGTGTGTAATACAGTGTGGAATACAGTGATGAATGTGGTGAGGAATGCGGTGAGGAATACAGTCATGAATGTGGTGAGGAATACAGTGAGGAATGCAGTGAAGAATGCAGTGAGGAATACAGTGAGGAATGCAGCAAGGAATGCGGTATGGGACATAGTGAGGAATACAGTGAGGAATACAGTGAGGAATGCAGTATGGACTACAGTGAGGAATACAGTATGGAATACAGTGTGGAATACAGTGTGGAATACAGTGGTGAATGTGGTGAGGAATGCGGTGAGGAATACAGTGATGAATGTGGTGAGGAATACAGTGAGGAATGCAGTATGGAATCCAGTGAGGAATGCAGTGAGGAATACAGTGATCAATGTGGTGAGGAATGCGGTGAGGAATACAGTGAGGAATGCAGTATGGAACACAGTGAGGAATACAGTGAGGAATACAGTGAGGAATGCAGTATGGAATACAGTGAGGAATACAGTGAGGAATACAGTGTGGAATACAGTATGGAATACAGTGTGGAATTCAGTATGGAATACAGTGAGGAATACAGTGAGGAATACAGTGTGGAATACAGTGTGGAATACAGTATGGAATGCAGTGTGGAATTCAGTATGGAATACAGTGTGGAATACAATGTGGAATACAGTATGGAATACATTGTGGAATTCAGTATGGAATACAGTATGGTGTACTGTATGGAATGCAGTGTGGAATTCAGTATGGAATGCAGTATGGAATACATTATGGTGTACTGTATGGAATGCAGTGCGGAGTTCAGTATGGAATACAGTATGGAATGCAGTGTGGAATACTGTTTGGAATACCATATGGAATGCAGTATGAAATACAGTATGGAATGCAGTGTGCAATGCAGTGTGGAATGCAGTATTGACTATAGTATGGAATACAGTGTGGAATTTAGTATGGAATACAGTATGGTGTACTGTATGGAATGCAGTGTGGAATTCAGTATGGAATACAGTATGGAACGCAGTGTGGAATAGTGTGTGGAATACCATATGGAATGCAGTATGAAATAAAGTATGGAATGCAGTGTGGAATACAATGTGGAATCCAGTGTGGAATACAGTTTGGAATGCACTGTGGAATACAGTGTGGAATTCAGTGTGGAATGCAGTGTGGAATACAATGTGGAATACAGTATGGAATGCAGTGTGGAATGCAGTGTGGAATACAGTGTGGAATACAGTATGGAATACAGTTAGAAATGCAGTGTGGAATACAATATGGAATACTGTGTGGAATACAGTGTGGAATACAGTGTGGGGTACAGTATGGAATGCAGTGTGGAATACAGTATGGTGTACTGTATGGAATGCAGTGTGTAATTCAGTGTGGAACACAATTTGGAATGCAGTGTGAAATGCAGGGTGGAATACAGTATGGAATACTGTGTGGAATACAGTGTGGAATACAGTGAGGAATACAGTGTGGAATACAGTATGGAATGCAGTATGAAATGCAGTGTGCAATACGGTATGGAATACTGTGTGGAATACAGTGTGGAATACAGTGTGGGATACAGTAAGGAACGCAGTGTGGAATGCTGTGTGGAATACAGTGTGGAATTGGAATGCAGTGTTGAATACTGTGTGGAATAGTCTGTGGAATACAGTGTGGAATACAGTGAGGAATACAGTGTGGAATACAGTATGGAATGCAGTATGGAATACAGCGAGGAATACAGTATGGTATTCAATGTGGAATACAGTGAGGAATACAGTGTGGAATGCAGTACGGAATGCGGTGTGGAATACAGTATTGAATACAGTGTGGAATACATTATGGAATACAGTGTGGAATTCAGTATGGAAGACAGTATTGTGTACTGTATGGAATGCAGTGTTGAATTCAGTATGGAATACAGTATGGAATGCAGTATGGAATGTAGTATGGAATGCAGTATGGAATGCAGTGTGGAATACAATGTGGAATACAGTGTGGAATGCAGTGTGGAATACAGTGTGGAATACAGTATGGAATGCAATATGAAATACAGTGTGGAATACAGTTTGGAATTCAGTGTGGAATACAGTTTGGAATTCAGTGTGGAATACAGTGTGTAATACAGTGTGGAATACAGTTTGAAATTCAGTGTGGAATTCAGTATGGAATACAGTATGGAATGCAGTGTGGAATACAGAATGGAATGCAGCATGAAATGTAGTGTGGAATACAGTATGGAATACTGTGTGGAATACAGAGTGGAATACAGTGTGGGATACAGTATGGAACGCAGTGTGGAATACTGTGTGGAATACAGTGTGGAATACAGTATGGAATGCAGTGTGGAATACAGTGAGGAATACAGTATGGAATGCAGTAGGGAATACAGTGAGGAATACAGTGAGGAATACAGTGAGCAATACAGTATGGTATTCAGTGTGGAATACAGTGAGGAATACAGTGTGGAATACTGTATGGAATGCAGTGTGGAATACAGTATGGAATACCGTGTGGAATTCAGTGTGGAATACTATGTGGAATACAGTGTGGAATGCAGTGTGGAACGCAGTGTGGAATACAGTATAGAATGCAGTATGAAATACAGTATGGAATGCAGTGTGGAATACAATGTGGAATACAGTAGGAATGCAGTGTGGAATGCAGTGTGGAATACGGTATGGAATACAGTATGAAATACAGTATGGAATGCAGTGTGGAATACAATGTGGAATACAGTATGGAATACAGTATGGAATACAGTTTGGAATTCAGTGTGGAATACAGTTTGGAATGCAGTGTGAAATACAGTTTGGAATGCAGTGTGAAATGCAGTGTGGAATGCAGTGTGGAATACTGTGTGTAATACAGTGTGGAATACAGTGAGAAATACAGTGTGGAATACAGTATGGAATGCAGTATGGAATACAGTGAGGAATACAGTATGTAATGCAGTGTGGAATACAGTTTGGAATGCAGTGTGAAATACAGTATGGAATGCAGTATGAAATGCAGTGTGCAATACAGTATGGAATACTGTGTGGAATACAGGGTGGAATACAGTGTGGGATACCGTATGGAATGCAGTGTGGAAAACTGTGTGGAATAGTGTGGAATTGGAATGCAGTGTGGAATACAGTGTGGAATACAGTGTGGAATACAGTATGGAATGCAGTGTGGAATACAGTGAGGAATACAGTATGGAATGCAGTAGGGAATACAGTGAGGAAACAGTGAGGAATACAGTATGGAATGCAGTGTGGAATACAGTATGAAATACTGTGTGGAATACTGTGTGGAATACAGTGTGTGATACAGTAAGGAATGCAGTGTGGAATACCGTGTGGAATACAGTACGGAATGCAGTGTGGAATGCAGTGTGGAATACAATGTGGAATACAGCATGGAATGCAGTGTGGAATGCAGTGTGGAGTACAGTATGGAATACAGTATGAAATACAGTATGCAATGCAATGTGGAATACAATGTGGAATACAGTATGGAATACAGTGTGGAATGCAGTTTGGAATTCAGTGTGGAATACAGTTTGGAATGCAGTGTGAAATAAAGTGTGGAATACAGTTTGGAATGCAGTGTGAAATACAGTGTGGAATTCAGTATGGAATACAGTTTGGAATGCAGTGTGAAATGCAGTGTGGAATGCAGTGTGGAATACTGTGTGTAATACAGTGTGGAATATAGAGAGGAATACGGTGTGGAATACAGTATGTAATGCAGTATATAATACAGTGAGGAATACAGTATGGAATTCAGTGTGGAATACAGTGTGGAATACAGTATGGAATGCAGTGTGGAATACAGTATGGAATACAGTTTGGAATGCAGTGTGAAATGCAGTGTGGAATGCAGTGTGGAATACTGTGTGTAATACAGTGTGGAATACAGTGAGAAATACAGTGTGGAATACAGTATGGAATGCAGTATGGAATACAGTGAGGAATACAGTATGTAATGCAGTGTGGAATACAGTTTGGAATGCAGTGTGAAATACAGTATGGAATGCAGTATGAAATGCAGTGTGCAATACAGTATGGAATACTGTGTGGAATACAGGGTGGAATACAGTGTGGGATACCGTATGGAATGCAGTGTGGAAAACTGTGTGGAATAGTGTGGAATTGGAATGCAGTGTGGAATACAGTGTGGAATACAGTGTGGAATACAGTATGGAATGCAGTGTGGAATACAGTGAGCAATACAGTATGGAATGCAGTAGGGAATACAGTGAGGAAACAGTGAGGAATACAGTATGGAATGCAGTGTGGAATACAGTATGAAATACTGTGTGGAATACTGTGTGGAATACAGTGTGTGATACAGTAAGGAATGCAGTGTGGAATACCGTGTGGAATACAGTACGGAATGCAGTGTGGAATGCAGTGTGGAATACAATGTGGAATACAGCATGGAATGCAGTGTGGAATGCAGTGTGGAGTACAGTATGGAATACAGTATGAAATACAGTATGCAATGCAATGTGGAATACAATGTGGAATACAGTATGGAATACAGTGTGGAATGCAGTTTGGAATTCAGTGTGGAATACAGTTTGGAATGCAGTGTGAAATAAAGTGTGGAATACAGTTTGGAATGCAGTGTGAAATACAGTGTGGAATTCAGTATGGAATACAGTTTGGAATGCAGTGTGAAATGCAGTGTGGAATGCAGTGTGGAATACTGTGTGTAATACAGTGTGGAATATAGAGAGCAATACGGTGTGGAATACAGTATGTAATGCAGTATATAATACAGTGAGGAATACAGTATGGAATTCAGTGTGGAATACAGTGTGGAATACAGTATGGAATGCAGTGTGGAATACAGTATGGAATGCAGTTTGGAAAGCAGTGTGAAATAACGTGTGGAATACAGTATGGAATGCAGTGTGGAATACAGTTTGGAATTCAGTGTGGAATACAGTTTGGAATGCAGTGTGAAATACAGTGTGGAATACAGTTTGGAATGCAGTGTGAAATACAGTGTGGAATTCAGTATGTAATACAGTTTGGAATGCAGTGTGAAATGCAGTGTGGAATGCAGTGTGGAATACTGTGTGTAATACAGTGTGGAATACAGTGAGGAATACAGTGTGGAATACAGTATGTAATGCAGTATGGAATACAGTGAGGAATACAGTATGGAATTCAGTGTGGAATACAGTGTGGAATACAGTGTGGAATGCAGTGTGGAATACAGTTTGGAATGCAGTGTGAAATACAGTGTGGAATACAGTATGGAATGCAGTATGAAATGCAGTGTGCAATACAGTATGGAATACTGTGTGGAATACAGAGTGGAATACAGTGTGGGATACAGTATGGAATGCAGTGTGGAACACTGTGTGGAATAGTGTGGAATTGGAATGCAGTGTGGAATACTGTGTGGAATACAGTATGGAATGCAGTGTGGAATACAGTGAGGAATACAGTATGGAATGCAGTAGGGAATACAGTGAGGAATACAGTGAGGAATACAGTATTGAATGCAGTATGAAATGCAGTGTGCAATACAGTATGGAATACTGTGTGGAATACAGGGTGGAATACAGTGTGGGATACCGTATGGAATGCAGTGTGGAAAACTGTGTGGAATAGTGTGGAATTGGAATGCAGTGTGGAATACAGTGTGGAATACAGTGTGGAATACAGTATGGAATGCAGTGTGGAATACAGTGAGGAATACAGTATGGAATGCAGTAGGGAATACAGTGAGGAAACAGTGAGGAAAACAGTATGGAATGCAGTGTGGAATACAGTATGAAATACTGTGTGGAATACAGTGTGTGATACAGTAAGGAATGCAGTGTGGAATACTGTGTGGAATACAGTATGAAATACTGTGTGGAATACAGTGTGTGATACAGTAAGGAATGCAGTGTGGAATACTGTGTGGAATACAGTACGGAATGCAGTGTGGAATACAGTAAGGAATACAGTGTGGAATACAGTGAGGAATGCAGTGTGGGATACAGTATGGAAAGCAGTGTGGCATACTGTGTAGAATACAGTGTGGAATACAGTATGGAATGCAGTGTGGAATACTGTGTAGCATACAGTGTGGAATACAGTATTGAATGCAGTGTGCAATACGGTATGGAATACTGTGTGGAATACAGTATGGAATGGAGTTTGGAAAGCAGTGTGAAATACCGTGTGGAATACAGTATGGAATGCAGTGTGGAATACAATGTGGAATACAGCATGGAATGCAGTGTGGAATGCAGTGTGGAGTACAGTATGGAATACAGTATGAAATACAGTATGCAATGCAGTGTGGAATACAATGTGGAATACAGTATGGAATACAGTGTGGAATACAGTTTGGAATGCAGTGTGAAATACAGTGTGGAATACAGTTTGGAATGCAGTGTGAAATACAGTGTGGAATTCAGTATGGAATACAGTTTGGAATGCAGTGTGAAATGCAGTGTGGAATGCAGTGTGGAATACTGTGTGTAATACAGTGTGGAATACTGTGAGGAATACAGTGTGGAATACAGTATGTAATGCAGTATGGAATACAGTGAGGAATACAGTATGGAATTCAGTGTGGAATACAGTGTGGAATACAGTATGGAATGCAGTGTGGAATACAGTTTGGAATGCAGTGTGAAATACAGTGTGGAATACAGTATGGAATGCAGTATGAAATGCAGTGTGCAATACAGTATGGAATACTGAGTGGAATACAGAGTGGAATACAGTGTGGGATACAGTATGGAATGCAGTGTGGAAAACTGTGTGGAATAGTGTGGAATCGGAATGCAGTGTGGAATACTGTGTGGAATACAGTGTGGAATACAGTATTGAATGCAGTGTGGAATACAGTGAGGAATACAGTATGGAATGCAGTAGGGAATACAGTGAGGAATACAGTGAGGAATACAGTATTGAATGCAGTGTGGAATACAGTATGAAATACTGTGTGAAATACTGTGTGGAATACAGTGTGGGATACAGTAAGAAATGCAGTGTGGAATACAGTGTGGAATGCAGTAATAAATACAGTATGGAATGCAGTGTGGAATGCAGTAGGGACTATAGTATGGAATACAGTTTGGAATTCAGTGTGGAATACAGTATGGAATACAGTATGGACTATAGTATGGAATACAGTGTGGAATACAGTTTGCAATGCGGTGTGGAATACAGTGTGGAATGCAGTGTGGAATTCAGTGTGGAATACAGTATGGAATTCAGTGTGGAATAGAGTTTGCAATGCAGCGTGGAATGCAGTGTGGAATTCAGTGTGGAATACAGTATGGAATTCAGTGTGGAATACAGTATGGAATGCAGTGTGGAATACAGTTTGGAATACAGTATGGAATTCAGTGAGGAATACAGTGAGGAATGCAGTATGGAATGCAGTGTGGAATACAGTATGGAATACAGTGTGGAATACAGTATGGAATGCAGTATGAAATACAGTATGGAATGCAGTGTGGAATGCAGTATGCAATGCAGTATGAAATACAGTATGGAATACTGTGTGGCATACAGTATGGAATGCAGTATCAAATACAGTATGGAATGCAGTATGGAATGCAGTGTGGAATGCAGTATAGACTATAGTATGGAATACAGTATGGAATACAGTGTGGACTATAGTATGGAGTACAGTGTGGAATGCAGTTTGGAATGCAGTGTGGAATACAGTTTGCTATGCAGTGTGGAATACAGTGTGGAATGCAGTGTGGAATTCAGTGTGGAATACAGTATGGAATGCAGTGTGGAATACAGTTTGCAATGCAGTATGGAATACAGTGTGGAATGCAGTGTGGAATACAGTTTGCTATGCAGTGTAGAATACAGTGTGGAATGCAGTGTGGAATTCAGTGTGGAATACAGTATGGAATTCAGTGTGGAATACAGTTTGCAATGCAGTGTGGAATACAGTGTGGAATGCAGTGTGGAATTCAGTGTGGAATACAGTATGGAAGTCAGTGTGGAATACTGTATGGAATGCAGTGTGGAATACAGTTTGGAATACAGTATGGAATTCAGTGAGGAATACAGTGAGGAATACCGTGAGGAATGAAGTATGGAATACAGTGTGGAATACAGTGATGAATGTGGTGAGGAATGCGGTGAGGGATACAGTGAGGAATGCAGTGAGGAATACAGTGAGGAATGCAGTATGCAATACAGTATGGAATACAGTGTGGAATACAGTGTGTAATACAGTGTGGAATACAGTGATGAATGTGGTGAGGAATGCGGTGAGGAATACAGTGATGAATGTGGTGAGGAATACAGTGAGGAATGCAGTGAAGAATGCAGTGAGGAATACAGTGAGGAATGCAGCAAGGAATGCGGTATGGGACATAGTGAGGAATACAGTGAGGAATACAGTGAGGAAAGCAGTATGGACTACAGTGAGGAATACAGTATGGAATACAGTGTGGAATACAGTGTTGAATACAGTGGTGAATGTGGTGAGGAATGCGGTGAGGAATACAGTGATGAATGTGGTGAGGAATACAGTGAGGAATGCAGTATGGAATCCAGTGAGGAATGCAGTGAGGAATACAGTGATCAATGTGGTGAGGAATGCGGTGAGGAATACAGTGAGGAATGCAGTATGGAACACAGTGAGGAATACAGTGAGGAATACAGTGAGGAATGCGGTATGGAATACAGTGAGGAATACAGTGAGGAATACAGTGTGGAATACAGTATGGAATACAGTATGGAATACAGTGAGGAATACAGTGAGGAATACAGTGTGGAATACAGTGTGGAATACAGTATGGAATGCAGTGTGGAATTCAGTATGGAATACAGTGTGGAATACAGTGTGGAATACAATGTGGAATACAGTATGGAATACATTGTGGAATTCAGTATGGAATACAGTATGGAATACAGTATGGTGTACTGTATGGAATGCAGTGTGGAATTCAGTATGGAATACAGTACAGAATGCAGTGTGGAATACTGTGTGGAATACCATATGGAATGCAGTATGAAATACAGTATGGAATGCAGTGTGGAATGCAGTGTGGAATGCAGTGTTGACTATAGTATGGAATACAGTGTGGAATTCAGTATGGAATACAGTATGGTGTACTGTATGGAATGCAGTGTGGAATTCAGTATGGAATGCAGTATGGAATACATTATGGTGTACTGTATGGAATGCAGTGTGGAGTTCAGTATGGAATACAGTATGGAATGCAGTGTGGAATACTGTGTGGAATACCATATGGAATGCAGTATGAAATACAGTATGGAATGCAGTGTGCAATGCAGTGTGGAATGCAGTATTGACTATAGTATGGAATACAGTGTGGAATTTAGTATGGAATACAGTATGGTGTACTGTATGGAATGCAGTGTGGAATTCAGTATGGAATACAGT
This sequence comes from Scyliorhinus torazame, assembly GCF_047496885.1. Lineage (NCBI taxonomy): Eukaryota > Metazoa > Chordata > Chondrichthyes > Carcharhiniformes > Scyliorhinidae > Scyliorhinus > Scyliorhinus torazame. Next base: position 49,377,653 of record NC_092727.1, read on the forward strand.
ATGGAACGCAGTGTGGAATAGTGTGTGGAATACCATATGGAATGCAGTATGAAATACAGTATGGAATGCAGTGTGGAATACAATGTGGAATCCAGTGTGGAATACAGTTTGGAATGCACTGTGGAATACAGTGTGGAATTCAGTATGGAATTCAGTGTGGAATGCAGTGTGGAATACAATGTGGAATACAGTATGGAATGCAGTGTGGAATGCAGTGTGGAATACAGTGTGGAATACAGTATGGAATACAGTTAGAAATGCAGTGTGGAATACAATATGGAATACTGTGTGGAATACAGTGTGGAATACAGTGTGGGGTACAGTATGGAATGCAGTGTGGAATACAGTATGGTGTACTGTATGGAATGCAGTGTGGAATTCAGTGTGGAACACAATTTGGAATGCAGTGTGAAATGCAGGGTGGAATACAGTATGGAATACTGTGTGGAATACAGTGTGGAATACAGTGTGGGGTACAGTATGGAGTGCAGTGTGGAATACAGTGTGTAATACAGTGTGGAATACAGTGAGGAATACAGTGTGGAATACAGTATGGAATGCAGTATGAAATGCAGTGTGCAATACGGTATGGAATACTGTGTGGAATACAGTGTGGAATACAGTGTGGGATACAGTAAGGAACGCAGTGTGGAATGCTGTGTGGAATACAGTGTGGAATTGGAATGCAGTGTTGAATACTGTGTGGAATAGTCTGTGGAATACAGTGTGGAATACAGTGAGGAATACAGTGTGGAATACAGTATGGAATGCAGTATGGAATACAGCGAGGAATACAGTATGGTATTCAATGTGGAATACAGTGAGGAATACAGTGTGGAAAACTGTGTGGAATAGTGTGGAATTGGAATGCAGTGTGGAATACTGTGTGGAATACAGTGTGGAATACAGTATTGAATGCAGTGTGGAATACAGTGAGGAATACAGTATGGAATGCAGTAGGGAATACAGTGAGGAATACAGTGAGGAATACAGTATTGAATGCAGTGTGGAATACAGTATGAAATACTGTGTGAAATACTGTGTGGAATACAGTGTGGGATACAGTAAGAAATGCAGTGTGGAATACAGTGTGGAATGCAGTAATAAATACAGTATGGAATGCAGTGTGGAATGCAGTAGGGACTATAGTATGGAATACAGTTTGGAATTCAGTGTGGAATACAGTATGGAATACAGTATGGACTATAGTATGGAATACAGTGTGGAATACAGTTTGCAATGCGGTGTGGAATACAGTGTGGAATGCAGTGTGGAATTCAGTGTGGAATACAGTATGGAATTCAGTGTGGAATAGAGTTTGCAATGCAGCGTGGAATGCAGTGTGGAATTCAGTGTGGAATACAGTATGGAATTCAGTGTGGAATACAGTATGGAATGCAGTGTGGAATACAGTTTGGAATACAGTATGGAATTCAGTGAGGAAAACAGTGAGGAATGCAGTATGGAATGCAGTGTGGAATACAGTATGGAATACAGTGTGGAATACAGTATGGAATGCAGTATGAAATACAGTATGGAATGCAGTGTGGAATGCAGTATGCAATGCAGTATGAAATACAGTATGGAATACTGTGTGGCATACAGTATGGAATGCAGTATCAAATACAGTATGGAATGCAGTATGGAATGCAGTGTGGAATGCAGTATAGACTATAGTATGGAATACAGTATGGAATACAGTGTGGACTATAGTATGGAGTACAGTGTGGAATGCAGTTTGGAATGCAGTGTGGAATACAGTTTGCTATGCAGTGTGGAATACAGTGTGGAATGCAGTGTGGAATTCAGTGTGGAATACAGTATGGAATGCAGTGTGGAATACAGTTTGCAATGCAGTATGGAATACAGTGTGGAATGCAGTGTGGAATACAGTTTGCTATGCAGTGTAGAATACAGTGTGGAATGCAGTGTGGAATTCAGTGTGGAATACAGTATGGAATTCAGTGTGGAATACAGTTTGCAATGCAGTGTGGAATACAGTGTGGAATGCAGTGTGGAATTCAGTGTGGAATACAGTATGGAAGTCAGTGTGGAATACTGTATGGAATGCAGTGTGGAATACAGTTTGGAATACAGTATGGAATTCAGTGAGGAATACAGTGAGGAATACCGTGAGGAATGAAGTATGGAATACAGTGTGGAATACAGTGATGAATGTGGTGAGGAATGCGGTGAGGGATACAGTGAGGAATGCAGTGAGGAATACAGTGAGGAATGCAGTATGCAATACAGTATGGAATACAGTGTGGAATACAGTGTGTAATACAGTGTGGAATACAGTGATGAATGTGGTGAGGAATGCGGTGAGGAATACAGTGATGAATGTGGTGAGGAATACAGTGAGGAATGCAGTGAAGAATGCAGTGAGGAATACAGTGAGGAATGCAGCAAGGAATGCGGTATGGGACATAGTGAGGAATACAGTGAGGAATACAGTGAGGAAAGCAGTATGGACTACAGTGAGGAATACAGTATGGAATACAGTGTGGAATACAGTGTGGAATACAGTGGTGAATGTGGTGAGGAATGCGTTGAGGAATACAGTGATGAATGTGGTGAGGAATACAGTGAGGAATGCAGTATGGAATCCAGTGAGGAATGCAGTGAGGAATACAGTGATCAATGTGGTGAGGAATGCGGTGAGGAATACAGTGAGGAATGCAGTATGGAACACAGTGAGGAATACAGTGAGGAATACAGTGAGGAATGCGGTATGGAATACAGTGAGGAATACAGTGAGGAATACAGTGTGGAATACAGTATGGAATACAGTATGGAATACAGTGAGGAATACAGTGAGGAATACAGTGTGGAATACAGTGTGGAATACAGTATGGAATGCAGTGTGGAATTCAGTATGGAATACAGTGTGGAATACAGTGTGGAATACAATGTGGAATACAGTATGGAATACATTGTGGAATTCAGTATGGAATACAGTATGGAATACAGTATGGTGTACTGTATGGAATGCAGTGTGGAATTCAGTATGGAATACAGTACAGAATGCAGTGTGGAATACTGTGTGGAATACCATATGGAATGCAGTATGAAATACAGTATGGAATGCAGTGTGGAATGCAGTGTGGAATGCAGTGTTGACTATAGTATGGAATACAGTGTGGAATTCAGTATGGAATACAGTATGGTGTACTGTATGGAATGCAGTGTGGAATTCAGTATGGAATGCAGTATGGAATACATTATGGTGTACTGTATGGAATGCAGTGTGGAGTTCAGTATGGAATACAGTATGGAATGCAGTGTGGAATACTGTGTGGAATACCATATGGAATGCAGTATGAAATACAGTATGGAATGCAGTGTGCAATGCAGTGTGGAATGCAGTATTGACTATAGTATGGAATACAGTGTGGAATTTAGTATGGAATACAGTATGGTGTACTGTATGGAATGCAGTGTGGAATTCAGTATGGAATACAGTATGGAACGCAGTGTGGAATAGTGTGTGGAATACCATATGGAATGCAGTATGAAATACAGTATGGAATGCAGTGTGGAATACAATGTGGAATCCAGTGTGGAATACAGTTTGGAATGCACTGTGGAATACAGTGTGGAATTCAGTATGGAATTCAGTGTGGAATGCAGTGTGGAATACAATGTGGAATACAGTATGGAATGCAGTGTGGAATGCAGTGTGGAATACAGTGTGGAATACAGTATGGAATACAGTTAGAAATGCAGTGTGGAATACAATATGGAATACTGTGTGGAATACAGTGTGGAATACAGTGTGGGGTACAGTATGGAATGCAGTGTGGAATACAGTATGGTGTACTGTATGGAATGCAGTGTGGAATTCAGTGTGGAACACAATTTGGAATGCAGTGTGAAATGCAGGGTGGAATACAGTATGGAATACTGTGTGGAATACAGTGTGGAATACAGTGTGGGGTACAGTATGGAGTGCAGTGTGGAATACAGTGTGTAATACAGTGTGGAATACAGTGAGGAATACAGTGTGGAATACAGTATGGAATGCAGTATGAAATGCAGTGTGCAATACGGTATGGAATACTGTGTGGAATACAGTGTGGAATACAGTGTGGGATACAGTAAGGAACGCAGTGTGGAATGCTGTGTGGAATACAGTGTGGAATTGGAATGCAGTGTTGAATACTGTGTGGAATAGTCTGTGGAATACAGTGTGGAATACAGTGAGGAATACAGTGTGGAATACAGTATGGAATGCAGTATGGAATACAGCGAGGAATACAGTATGGTATTCAATGTGGAATACAGTGAGGAATACAGTGTGGAATGCAGTACGGAATGCGGTGTGGAATACAGTATTGAATACAGTGTGGAATACATTATGGAATACAGTGTGGAATTCAGTATGGAAGACAGTATTGTGTACTGTATGGAATGCAGTGTTGAATTCAGTATGGAATACAGTATGGAATGCAGTATGGAATGTAGTATGGAATGCAGTATGGAATGCAGTGTGGAATACAATGTGGAATACAGTGTGGAATGCAGTGTGGAATACAGTGTGGAATACAGTATGGAATGCAATATGAAATACAGTGTGGAATACAGTTTGGAATTCAGTGTGGAATACAGTTTGGAATTCAGTGTGGAATACAGTGTGTAATACAGTGTGGAATACAGTTTGAAATTCAGTGTGGAATTCAGTATGGAATACAGTATGGAATGCAGTGTGGAATACAGAATGGAATGCAGCATGAAATGTAGTGTGGAATACAGTATGGAATACTGTGTGGAATACAGAGTGGAATACAGTGTGGGATACAGTATGGAACGCAGTGTGGAATACTGTGTGGAATACAGTGTGGAATACAGTATGGAATGCAGTGTGGAATACAGTGAGGAATACAGTATGGAATGCAGTAGGGAATACAGTGAGGAATACAGTGAGCAATACAGTATGGTATTCAGTGTGGAATACAGTGAGGAATACAGTGTGGAATACTGTATGGAATGCAGTGTGGAATACAGTATGGAATACAGTGTGGAATTCAGTGTGGAATACTATGTGGAATACAGTGTGGAATGCAGTGTGGAACGCAGTGTGCAATACAGTATAGAATGCAGTATGAAATACAGTATGGAATGCAGTGTGGAATACAATGTGGAATACAGTAGGAATGCAGTGTGGAATGCAGTGTGGAATACGGTATGGAATACAGTATGAAATACAGTATGGAATGCAGCGTGGAATACAATGTGGAATACAGTATGGAATACAGTATGGAATACAGTTTGGAATTCAGTGTGGAATACAGTTTGGAATGCAGTGTGAAATACAGTTTGGAATGCAGTGTGAAATGCAGTGTGGAATGCAGTGTGGAATACTGTGTGTAATACAGTGTGGAATACAGTGCGAAATACAGTGTGGAATACAGTATGGAATGCAGTATGGAATACAGTGAGGAATACAGTATGTAATGCAGTGTGGAATACAGTTTGGAATGCAGTGTGAAATACAGTATGGAATGCAGTATGAAATGCAGTGTGCAATACAGTATGGAATACTGTGTGGAATACAGGGTGGAATACAGTGTGGGATACCGTATGGAATGCAGTGTGGAAAACTGTGTGGAATAGTGTGGAATTGGAATGCAGTGTGGAATACAGTGTGGAATACAGTGTGGAATACAGTATGGAATGCAGTGTGGAATACAGTGAGGAATACAGTATGGAATGCAGTAGGGAATACAGTGAGGAAACAGTGAGGAATACAGTATGGAATGCAGTGTGGAATACAGTATGAAATACTGTGTGGAATACTGTGTGGAATACAGTGTGTGATACAGTAAGGAATGCAGTGTGGAATACTGTGTGGAATACAGTACGGAATGCAGTGTGGAATGCAGTGTGGAATACAATGTGGAATACAGCATGGAATGCAGTGTGGAATGCAGTGTGGAGTACAGTATGGAATACAGTATGAAATACAGTATGCAATGCAATGTGGAATACAATGTGGAATACAGTATGGAATACAGTGTGGAATGCAGTTTGGAATTCAGTGTGGAATACAGTTTGGAATGCAGTGTGAAATAAAGTGTGGAATACAGTTTGGAATGCAGTGTGAAATACAGTGTGGAATTCAGTATGGAATACAGTTTGGAATGCAGTGTGAAATGCAGTGTGGAATGCAGTGTGGAATACTGTGTGTAATACAGTGTGGAATATAGAGAGCAATACGGTGTGGAATACAGTATGTAATGCAGTATATAATACAGTGAGGAATACAGTATGGAATTCAGTGTGGAATACAGTGTGGAATACAGTATGGAATGCAGTGTGGAATACAGTATGGAATGCAGTTTGGAAAGCAGTGTGAAATACCGTGTGGAATACAGTATGGAATGCAGTGTGGAATACAATGTGGAATACAGCATGGAATGCAGTGTGGAATGCAGTGTGGAGTACAGTATGGAATACAGTATGAAATACATTATGCAATGCAGTGTGGAATACAATGTGGAATACAGTATGGAATACAGTGTGGAATACAGTTTGGAATTCAGTGTGGAATACAGTTTGGAATGCAGTGTGAAATACAGTGTGGAATACAGTTTGGAATGCAGTGTGAAATACAGTGTGGAATTCAGTATGGAATACAGTTTGGAATGCAGTGTGAAATGCAGTGTGGAATGCAGTGTGGAATACTGTGTGTAATACAGTGTGGAATACAGTGAGGAATACAGTGTGGAATACAGTATGTAATGCAGTATGGAATACAGTGAGGAATACAGTATGGAATTCAGTGTGGAATACAGTGTGGAATACAGTGTGGAATGCAGTGTGGAATACAGTTTGGAATGCAGTGTGAAATACAGTGTGGAATACAGTATGGAATGCAGTATGAAATGCAGTGTGCAATACAGTATGGAATACTGTGTGGAATACAGAGTGGAATACAGTGTGGGATACAGTATGGAATGCAGTGTGGAACACTGTGTGGAATAGTGTGGAATTGGAATGCAGTGTGGAATACTGTGTGGAATACAGTATGGAATGCAGTGTGGAATACAGTGAGGAATACAGTATGGAATGCAGTAGGGAATACAGTGAGGAATACAGTGAGGAATACAGTATTGAATGCAGTATGAAATGCAGTGTGCAATACAGTATGGAATACTGTGTGGAATACAGGGTGGAATACAGTGTGGGATACCGTATGGAATGCAGTGTGGAAAACTGTGTGGAATAGTGTGGAATTGGAATGCAGTGTGGAATACAGTGTGGAATACAGTGTGGAATACAGTATGGAATGCAGTGTGGAATACAGTGAGGAATACAGTATGGAATGCAGTAGGGAATACAGTGAGGAAACAGTGAGGAATACAGTATGGAATGCAGTGTGGAATACAGTATGATATACTGTGTGGAATACTGTGTGGAATACAGTGTGTGATACAGTAAGGAATGCAGTGTGGAATACTGTGTGGAATACAGTACGGAATGCAGTGTGGAATACAGTAAGGAATACAGTGTGGAATACAGTGAGGAATGCAGTGTGGGATACAGTATGGAAAGCAGTGTGGCATACTGTGTAGAATACAGTGTGGAATACAGTATGGAATGCAGTGTGGAATACTGTGTAGCATACAGTGTGGAATACAGTATGGAATGCAGTGTGCAATACGGTATGGAATACTGTGTGGAATACAGTATGGAATGGAGTTTGGAAAGCAGTGTGAAATACCGTGTGGAATACAGTATGGAATGCAGTGTGGAATACAATGTGGAATACAGCATGGAATGCAGTGTGGAATGCAGTGTGGAGTACAGTATGGAATACAGTATGAAATACAGTATGCAATGCAGTGTGGAATACAATGTGGAATACAGTAAGGAATACAGTGTGGAATACAGTTTGGAATGCAGTGTGAAATACAGTGTGGAATACAGTTTGGAATGCAGTGTGAAATACAGTGTGGAATTCAGTATGGAATACAGTTTGGAATGCAGTGTGAAATGCAGTGTGGAATGCAGTGTGGAATACTGTGTGTAATACAGTGTGGAATACCGTGAGGAATACAGTGTGGAATACAGTATGTAATGCAGTATGGAATACAGTGAGGAATACAGTATGGAATTCAGTGTGGAATACAGTGTGGAATACAGTATGGAATGCAGTGTGGAATACAGTTTGGAATGCAGTGTGAAATACAGTGTGGAATACAGTATGGAATGCAGTATGAAATGCAGTGTGCAATACAGTATGGAATACTGAGTGGAATACAGAGTGGAATACAGTGTGGGATACAGTATGGAATGCAGTGTGGAAAACTGTGTGGAATAGTGTGGAATTGGAATGCAGTGTGGAATACTGTGTGGAATACAGTGTGGAATACAGTATGGAATGCAGTGTGGAATACAGTGAGGAATACAGTATGGAATGCAGTAGGGAATACAGTGAGGAATACAGTGAGGAATACAGTATTGAATGCAGTGTGGAATACAGTATGAAATACTGTGTGAAATACTGTGTGGAATACAGTGTGGGATACAGTACGAAATGCAGTGTGGAATACTGTGTGGAATACAGTACGGAATGCAGTGTGGAATACAGTAAGGAATACAGGGTGGAACACCGTGAGGAATACAGTGTGGGATACAGTATGGAATGCAGTGTGGAATACAATGTGGAATGCAGTGCGGGATACAGTCTGGAATGCAGTGTGGAATACGGTGTGGAATACAGTGTGGAATTGGAATGCAGTGTGAATTACTGTGTGTAATACCGTGTGGAATACAGTGTGGAATACAGTGAGGAATACACTGTGGAATACAGTATGGAATGCAGTATGGAATACAGTGAGGAATACAGTATGGAATGCAGTGTGGAATACAGTGAGGAATACAGTGTGGAATACAGTATGGAATGCAGTGTGGAATACAGTATCGAATACAGTGTGGAATTCAGTATGGAATACAGTGTGCAATACAATGTGGAATACAGTATGTAATGCAGTGTGGAATACAGTGTGGAATACAGTATGGAATGCAGTATGAAATGCATTGTGCATTACAGTATGGAATACTGTGTGGAATACAGTGTGGAATGCAGTGTGGAATACAGTGTGGGACACAGTATGGAATGCAGTGTGGAATACAGTGTGGAATACAGTGAGGAATACAGTGTAGAATACAGTATGGAATGTAGTGTGGAATGCAGTATGGAATGCAGTGTGGAATACTGTGTGTAATACAGTGTGGAATAGTGAGGAATACAGTGTGGAATACAGTATGGAATGCAGTATGGAATACAGTGTGGAATACAGTATGGAATTCAGTGTGGAATACAGTGAGGAATACAGTGAGGAATACAGTATGGAATGCAGTAGGGAATACAGTGAGGAATACAGTGAGGAATACAGTATTGAATGCAGTATGAAATGCAGTGTGCAATACAGTATGGAATTCTGTGTGGAATACAGGGTGGAATACAGTGTGGGATACCGTATGGAATGCAGTGTGGAAAACTGTGTGGAATAGTGTGGAATTGGAATGCAGTGTGGAATACAGTGTGGAATACAGTGTGGAATACAGTATGGAATGCAGTGTGGAATACAGTGAGGAATACAGTATGGAATGCAGTAGGGAATACAGTGAGGAAACAGTGAGGAATACAGTATGGAATGCAGTGTGGAATACAGTATGAAATACTGTGTGGAATACTGTGTGGAATACAGTGTGTGATACAGTAAGGAATGCAGTGTGGAATACTGTGTGGAATACAGTACGGAATGCAGTGTGGAATACAGTAAGGAATACAGTGTGGAATACAGTGAGGAATGCAGTGTGGGATACAGTATGGAAAGCAGTGTGGCATACTGTGTAGAATACAGTGTGGAATACAGTATGGAATGCAGTGTGGAATACTGTGTAGCATACAGTGTGGAATACAGTATGGAATGCAGTGTGCAATACGGTATGGAATACTGTGTGGAATACAGTATGGAATGGAGTTTGGAAAGCAGTGTGAAATACCGTGTGGAATACAGTATGGAATGCAGTGTGGAATACAATGTGGAATACAGCATGGAATGCAGTGTGGAATGCAGTGTGGAGTACAGTATGGAATACAGAATGAAATACAGTATGCAATGCAGTGTGGAATACAATGTGGAAAACAGTAAGGAATACAGTGTGGAATACAGTTTGGAATGCAGTGTGAAATACAGTGTGGAATACAGTTTGGAATGCAGTGTGAAATACAGTGTGGAATTCAGTATGGAATACAGTTTGGAATGCAGTGTGAAATGCAGTGTGGAATGCAGTGTGGAATACTGTGTGTAATACAGTGTGGAATACAGTGAGGAATACAGTGTGGAATACAGTATGTAATGCAGTATGGAATACAGTGAGGAATACAGTATGGAATTCAGTGTGGAATACAGTGTGGAATACAGTATGGAATGCAGTGTGGAATACAGTTTGGAATGCAGTGTGAAATACAGTGTGGAATACAGTATGGAATGCAGTATGAAATGCAGTGTGCAATACAGTATGGAATACTGAGTGGAATACAGAGTGGAATACAGTGTGGGATACAGTATGGAATGCAGTGTGGAAAACTGTGTGGAATAGTGTGGAATTGGAATGCAGTGTGGAATACTGTGTGGAATACAGTGTGGAATACAGTATGGAATGCAGTGTGGAATACAGTGAGGAATACAGTATGGAATGCAGTAGGGAATACAGTGAGGAATACAGTGAGGAATACAGTATTGAATGCAGTGTGGAATACAGTATGAAATACTGTGTGAAATACTGTGTGGAATACAGTGTGGGATACAGTAAGAAATGCAGTGTGGAATACTGTGTGGAATACAGTACGGAATGCAGTGTGGAATACAGTAAGGAATACAGGGTGGAACACCGTGAGGAATACAGTGTGGGATACAGTATGGAATGCAGTGTGGAATACAATGTGGAATGCAGTGTGGGATACAGTCTGGAATGCAGTGTGGAATACGGTGTGGAATACAGTGTGGAATTGGAATGCAGTGTGAATTACTGTGTGTAATACAGTGTGGAATACAGTGTGGAATACAGTGAGGAATACACTGTGGAATACAGTATGGAATGCAGTATGGAATACAGTGAGGAATACAGTATGGAATGCAGTGTGGAATACAGTGAGGAATACAGTGTGGAATACAGTATGGAATGCAGTGTGGAATACAGTATTGAATACAGTGTGGAATTCAGTATGGAATACAGTGTGCAATACAATGTGGAATACAGTATGTAATGCAGTGTGGAATACAGTGTGGAATACAGTATGGAATGCAGTATGAAATGCATTGTGCATTACAGTATGGAATACTGTGTGGAATACAGTGTGGAATGCAGTGTGGAATACAGTGTGGGACACAGTATGGAATGCAGTGTGGAATACAGTGTGGAATACAGTGAGGAATACAGTGTAGAATACCGTATGGAATGTAGTGTGGAATGCAGTATGGAATGCAGTGTGGAATACTGTGTGTAATACAGTGTGGAATAGTGAGGAATACAGTGTGGAATACAGTATGGAATGCAGTATGGAATACAGTGTGGAATACAGTATGGAATTCAGTGTGGAATACAGTGAGGAATACAGTGTGGAATACAGTATGGAATGCATTGTGGAATACAGTTTGGAATGCAGTGTGAAATAGAGTGTGGAATACAGTGTGGAATGCAGTATGAAATGCAGTGTGCAATACGGTATGGAATACTGTGTGGAATACAGTGTGGAATACAGTGTGGGATACAGTATGGAATGCAGTGTGGAATACTGTGTGGAATACAGTGTGGAATTGGAATGCAGTGTTGAATACTGTGGTGAATAGCGTGTGGAATACATTGAGGAATACAGTGTGGAATACAGTATGGAATGCAGTATGGAATACAGCGAGGAATGCAGTATGGTATTCAGTGTGGAATACAGTGAGGAATACAGTGTGGAATACTGTATGGAATGCAGTGTGGAATACAGCATTGAATACAGTGTGGAATTCAGTATGGAATACAGTGTGGAATACAATGTGGAATACAATGTGGAATACAGTGTGGAATTCAGCATGGAATACAGTATGGTGTACTGTATGGAATGCAGTGTGGAATACAGTATTGAATACAGTGTGGAATTCAGAATGGAATACAGTGTGGAATACAATGTGGAATACAGTGTGGAATACAGTGCGGAATTCAGTATGGAATACAGTATGGTGTACTGTATGGAATGCAGTGTGGAATTCAGTATGGAATACAGTATGGAATGCAGTGTGGAATACTGTGTGGAATACAGTATGGAATGCAGTATGAAATACAGTATGGAATGCAGTGTGGAATACAATGTGGAATATAGTATGGAATGGAGTGTGGAATACAGTGTGGAACAAAGTATGGAATGCAGTGTGGAATACAGTATGGAATGCAATATGAAATACAGTATGGAATACAGTTTGGAATACAGTTTGGAATGCAGTTTGAAATACAGCGTGGAATTCAGTATGGAATACAGTGTGGAATGCAGTCTGGAATACAATCTGGAATACCGTGTGGACTGCAGTATGGAATGCAGTGTGGTATGCGGTGTGAAATACAGTGTACAATACAGAGTGGAATACAGTGTGGAATGCAGTGTGGAATATATTCTGGAATACGGTATGGAATGCAGTATGAAATGCAGTGTGGAATACTGTGTGGAATACAGTATGGAATACAGTGTGGAATATAGAATGGAATACAGTATGGAATGCAGTGTGGAATACAGTGTGGAATGCAGTATGGAATATATTCTGGAATACAGTATGGATTTCAATGTTGAACGTAGTATGGAATTCAATGTGGAATGCGGTGTGTAATACTGTGTGGAATACAGTGTGGAATGCGGTATGGAATGCAGTGTGGAATACAGTATGGAATGCAGCGAGGAATACAGTGTGGACTACAGTATGGAATGCAGTATGAAATGCAGTGTGGAATACTGTGTGGAATACAGTATGGAATTCAGTGTGGAATATAGTATGGAATACAGTATGGAATGCAGTGTGGAATGCAGTGTGGAATGCAGTATTGAATATATTATGGAATACAGTATGGATATCAATGTTGAATTTAGTATGGAATTTAGTGTGGAATACAGTGTGGAACACAGTATAGAATGCAGTGTGTAATACAGTGAGGAATACAGTATGGAATACAGTATGGAATTCAGTATGGAATTCAGTGTGGAATACAGTATGGAATACAGTATGGAATACAGTATGGAATTCAGTGTGGAATATAGTGTGGAATACAGTATGGAATACAGTATGGATTTCAATGTTGAATGTAATATGGAATGCAATGTGGAATACAGTGAGGAATACAGTGTGGAATACAGTATGGAATGCAGTGTGGAATACAGTGAGGAATACAGTATGGAATACAGTGAGGAATACAGTGAGGAATACAGTGTGGAATACAGTATGGAATGTATTGTGGAATACAGTGAGGAATACAGTATGGAATTCAGTGCGGAATACAGTATGGAATGCAGTGTGGAATACAGCGAGGAATACAGTATGGAATACAGTATGGAATTCAGTGTGGAATACAGTATGGGATTCAGTGTGGAATGCAGTATGGAATACAGTATGGAATTCAGTGTGGAATATAGTGTGGAATACTGTGTGGAATACCGTATGGAATTCAGTGTGGAATATAGTGTGGAATACAGTATGGAATACAGTATTGAATTCAGTGTGGAATACAGTGTGGAATTCAGTGTGGAATATAGTGTGGAATACAGTATGGAATTCAGTGTGGAATACAGTATGGAATTCAGTGTGGAATGCAGTATGGAATACAGTATGGAATTCAGTGTGGAATATAGTGTGGAATACAGTATGGAATTCAGTGTGGAATTCAGTGTGGAGTATAGTGTGGAATACAGTATGGAATTCAGTGTCGAATATAGTGTGGAATACAGTATGGAATGCAGCGTGGAATACATTATGGAATGCAGTGTGGATTACAGTATGGAATGCAGCATGGAATACAGTATGGAATACAGTATGGAATTCTGTGTGGAATACAGTCAGGAATGAAGTGAGGAATACAGAGTGTATACAGTGAGGAATGAAGTGAGGAATCCAGAGTGGAATACAGAGAGGAATACATTGAGGAATTAAGTGAGGAATAGTGTTAAATTTGGTGTGGAATACAGTGAGGAATACAGTGAGGAATACAGTGTGGAATATAGTGAGGAATACAGTGTGAAATACAGTGAGGAATACAGTGTGGAATACAGTATGGAATACATTGTGGAATACAGTGTGGAATGCAGTATGGAATACAGTATGGAATTCATTGTGGAATACAGTATGGAATGCAGTGTGGATTACAGTATGGAATGCAGTTTGAAATGCAGTGTGGAATACTGTGTGGAATACAGTATGGAATGCAGTGTGGAATATAGTATGGAATACAGTATGGAATGCAGTGTGGAATACAGTGTGGAATACAGTATGGAATGCAGTGTGGAATATAGTATGGAATACAGTATGGAATGCAGTGTGGAATACAGTATGGAATGCAGTGTGGAATGCAGTATGGAATATATTCTGGATTACAGTATGGAATACAGTATGGAATACAGTATGGATTTCAATGTTGAATGTAGTATGGAATTCACTGTGGAATACAGTGTGGAATACAGTGTGGAATACAATGTGGAATACAGTATGTAATGCAGTGTGGAATACAGTGTGGAATGCAGTGTGGAATACAGTATGAAATGCAGTATGAAATGCAGTATGGAATACTGTGTGGAATACAGTGTGGAATGCAGTGTGGAATACAGTGTGCGATACAGTATGGAATGCAGTGTGGAATACAGTGAGGAATACAGTGTGGAATACAGTATGGAATGCGGTGTGGAATACAGTATGGAATGCAGTGTGGAATACAGTGTGGGATACAGTATGGAATGCAGTGTGGAATACTGTGTGTAATACAGTGTGGAATACAGTGAGGAATACAGTGTGGAATACAGTATGGAATGCAGTATGGAATACAGTGAGCAATACAGTATGGAATTCAGTGTGGAATACAGTGAGGAATACAGTATGGAATACAGTATGGAATGCAGTGTGGAATACAGTTTGGAATGCAGTGTGAAATACAGTGTGGAATACAGTATGGAATGCAGTATGAAATGCAGTGTGCAATACGGTATGGAATACAGTGTGGAATACAGTGTGGGATAAAGTATGGAATGCAGTGTGGAATACTGTGTGGATTACAGTGTGGAATTGGAATGCAGTATTGAATACTGTGTGGAATACAGTGAGGAATACAGTGTGGAATGCAGTAGGGAATACAGTGAGGAATACAGTATTGAATGCTGTGTGGAATACAGTATGAAATACTTTGTGGAATACTGTATGGAATGCAGTATGGAATACAGCGAGGAATACAGTATGGTATTCAGTGTGGAATACAGTGTGGATTACAGTATCGAATGCAGTGTGGAATACAGTATTGAATACAGGGTGGAATTCAGTATGGAATGCAGTGTGGAATACTGTGTCGAATACAGTGTGGAATACAGTATGGAATGCAGTAGGGAATACAGTGAGGAATACAGTATTGAATGCTGTGTGGAATACAGTATGAAATACTTTGTGAAATAACGTGTGGAATACAGTGTGGGATACAGTGTGGAATTCAGTGTGGAGTATAGTGTGGAATACAGTGTGGAATTCAGTGTCGAATATAGTGTGGAATGCAGTCTGGAATACAGTATGGAATTCAGTGTGGAATATAGTGTGGAATACAGTATGGAATTCAGTGTGGAATTCAGTGTGGAGTATAGTGTGGAATACAGTATGGAATTTAGTGTCGAATATAGTGTGGAATACAGTATGGAATGCAGCGTGGAATACATTATGGAATGCAGTGTGGATTACAGTATGGAATGCAGCATGGAATACAGTATGGAATACAGTATGGAATTCTGTGTGGAATACAGTCAGGAATGAAGTGAGGAATACAGAGTGGAATACAGTGAGGAATGAAGTGAGGAATCCAGAGTGGAATACAGTGAGGAATACAGTGAGGAATTAAGTGAGGAATAGTGTTAAATTTGGTGTGGAATACAGTGAGGAATACAGTGAAGAATACAGTGTGGAATACAGTGAGGAATACAGTGAGGAATACAGTGTGAAATACAGTGAGGAATACAGTGTGGAATACAGTATGGAATACATTGTGGAATACAGTGTGGAATGCAGTATGGAATACAGTATGGAATTCAGTGTGGAATACAGTATGGAATGCAGTGTGGAATACAGTGTGGATTACAGTATGGAATGCAGTATGAAATGCAGTGTGGAATACTGTGTGGAATACAGTATGGAATGCAGTGTGGAATATAGTATGGAATACAGTATGGAATGCAGTGTGGAATACAGTGTGGAATGCAGTATGGAATATATTCTGGAATACAGTATGTAATACAGTATGGATTTCAATGTTGAATGTAGTATGGAATTCACTGTGTGGAATACAGTGCGGAATTGGAATGCAGTATTGAATACTGTGTGGAATAGTGTGTGGAATACAGTGTGGAATACAGTGAGGAATACAGTGTGGAATACAGTGTGGAATACAATGAGGAATACAGTATGTAATGCAGTGTGTAATACTGTGTGGAATACAGTGTGGATTGCAGTGTGGAATACAGTGTTCGATACAGTATGGAATGCAGTGTGGAATACAGTGAGGAATACAGTGTGGAAGACAGTATGGAATGCGCTGTGGAATACAGTATGGAATGCAGTGTGGAATACAGTGTGGAATACAGTGTGGGATACAGTATGGAATGCAGTGTGGAATACTGTGTGTAATACAGTGTGGAATACAGTGAGGAATACAGTGTGGAATACAGTATGGAATGCCGTATGGAATACAGTGAGCAATACAGTATGGAATTCAGTGTGGAATACAGTGAGGAATACAGTGTGGAATACAGTATGGAATGCAGTGTGGAATACAGTTTGGAATGCAGTGTGAAATACAGTGTGGAATACAGTATGGAATGCAGTATGAAATGCAGTGTGCAATACGGTATGGAATACTGTGTGGAATAAAGTGTGGGATACAGTATGGAATGCAGTGTGGAATACTGTGTGGAATATAGTGTGGAATTGGAATCCAGTATTGAATACTGTGTGGAATAGTGTGTGGAATACAGTGTGGAATACAGTGAGCAATACAGTGTGGAATACAGTGAGCAATACAGTGTGGAATACAGTATGGAATGCAGTATGGAATACAGCGCGGAATACAGTATGGTATTCAGTGTGGAATACAGTGTGGATTACAGTCTCGAATGCAGTGTAGAATACAGTATTGAATACAGGGTGGAATTCAGTATGGAATGCAGTGTGGAATACTGTGTCGAATACAGTGTGGAATACAGTATGGAATGCAGTAGGGAATACAGTGAGGAATACAGTATTGAATGCTGTGTGGAATACAGTATGAAATACTTTGTGGAATACTGTGTGGAATACAGTGTGGGATACAGTAAGGAATGCAGTGTGGAATACTGTGTGGAATACAGTACGGAATGCAGTGTGGAATACAGTAAGGAAAACAGTGTGGAATACAGTGAGGAATACAGTGTGGGATACAGTATGGAATGCAATGTGGCATACTGTGTAGAATACAGTGTGGAATACAGTATGGAATGCAGTGTGGAATACTGTGTAGAATACAGTGTGGAATACAGTATGGAATGCAGTGTGCAATACGGTATGGAATGCTGTGTGGAATACAGTGAGGAATACAGTGTGGAATACAGTATGGATTGTAGTGTGGAATGCAGTATGGAATGCAGTGTGGAATAATGTGTGTAATACAGTGTGGAATACAGTGAGGAATACAGTGTGGAATACTGTATGGAATGCAGTATGGAATACAGTGTGGAATACAGTATGGAATTCAGTGTGGAATACAGTGAGGAATACAGTGTGGAATACAGTGTGGAATACAGTGTGGAATTCAGTATGGAATACAGTATGGTGTACTGTATGGAATGCAGTGTGGAATACTGTGTGGTATACAGTGTGGAATTGGAATGCAGTGTTGAATACTGTGTGGAATAGTGTGTGGAATACAGTGAGGAATACAGTGTGGAATACAGTATGGAATGCAGTATGGAATACAGTGAGGAATACAGTATGGTATTCAGTGTGGAATACAGTGAGGAATACTGTGCGGAATACTGTATGGAATGCAGTGTGGAATACAGTATTGAATACAGTGTGGAATTCAGTATGGAATACAGTGTGGAATACAATGTGGAATACAGTGTGGAATACAGTGTGGAATTCAGTATGGAATACAGTATGGTGTACTGTATGGAATGCAGTGTGGAATACAGTATTGAATACAGTGTGGCATTCAGTATGGAATACAGTGTGGAATACAATGTGGAATACAGTGTGGGATACAGTATGGAATGCAGTGTGGAATACTGTGTGTAATACAATGTGGAATACAGTGAGGAATACAGTGTGGAATACAGTATGGAATGCAGTATGGAATACAGTGAGCAATACAGTATGGAATTCAGTGTGGAATACAGTGAGGAATACAGTGTGGAATACAGTATGGAATGCAGTGTGGAATACAGTTTGGAATGCAGTGTGAAATACAGTGTGGAATACAGTATGGAATGCAGTATGAAATGCAGTGTGCAATACGGTATGGAATACTGTGTGGAATACAGTGTGGGATACAGTATGGAATGCAGTGTGGAATACTGTGTGGAATACAGTGTGGAATTGGAATGCAGTATTGAATACTGTGTGGAATAGTGTGTAGAATACAGTGTGGAATACAGTGAGGAATACAGTGTGGAATACAGTATGGAATGCAGTATGGAATACCGCGAGGAAAATAGTATGGTATTCAATGTGGAATACAGTGTGGATTACAGTATCGAATGAATTGTGGAATACAGTATTGAATACAGGGTGGAATTCAGTATGGAATGCATTGTGGAATACTGTGTCGAATACAGTGTGGAATACAGTATGGAATGCAGTAGGGAATACAGTGAGGAATACAGTATTGAATGCTGTGTGGAATACAGTATGAAATACTTTGTGGAATACAGTGTGGGATACAGTAAGGAATGCAGTGTGGAATACTGTGTGGAATACAGTACGGAATGCAGTGTGGAATACAGTAAGGAATACAGTGTGGAATACAGTGAGGAATACAGTGTGGGATACAGTATGGAATGCAATGTGGCATACTGTGTAGAATACAGTGTGGAATACAGTATTGAATGCAGTGTGGAATACTGTGTAGAATACAGCGTGGAATACAGTATGGAATGCAGTGTGCAATACGGTATGGAATACTGTGTGGAATACAGTATGGAATGCAGTTTGGAAAGCAGTGTGAAATACAGTGTGGAATACAGTATGGAATGCAGTGTGGAATACAATGTGGAATGCAGTGTGGGATACAGTATGGAATGCAGTGTGGAATACGGTGTGGAATACAGTGTGGAATTGGAATGCAGTGTGAAATACTGTGCGGAATACAGTGTGGAATACAGTGTGGAATACAGTGAGGAATACACTGTGGAATACAGTATGGAATGCAGTATGGAATACAGTGAGGAATACAGTATGGTAGTCAGTGTGGAATACAGTGAGGAATCCAGTGTGGAATACAGTATGGAATGCAGTGTGGAATACAGGATTGAATACAGTGTGGAATTCAGTATGGAATACAGTGAGGAATACAATGTGGAATACAGTATGTAATGCAGTGTGGAATACAGTGTGGAATGCAGTGTGGAATACAGTATGGAATGCAGTATGAAATGCATTGTGCAATACAGTATGGAATACTGTGTGGAATACAGTGTGGAATGCAGTGTGGAATACAGTGTGGGATACAGTTTGGAATGCTGTGTGGAATACAGTGAGGAATACAGTGTGGAATACAGTATGGATTGTAGTGTGGAATGCAGTATGGAATGCAGTGTGGAATACTGTGTGTAATACAGTGTGGAATACAGTGAGGAATACAGTGTGGAATACAGTATGTAATACAGTGTGGAATACAGTGAGGAATACACTGTGGAATACAGTATGGAATGCAGTATGGAATACAGTGACGAATACAGTATGGTAGTCAGTGTGGAATACAGTGTGGAATACAGTATGAATGCAGTGTGGAATACAGGATTGAATACAGTGTAGAATTCAGTATGGAATACAGTGTGGAATACAATGTGGAATACAGTATGTAATGCAGTGTGGAATACAGTGTGGAATGCAGTGTGGAATACAGTATGGAATGCAGTATGAAATGCATTGTGCAATACAGTATGGCATACTGTGTGGAATACAGTGTGGAATGCAGTGTGGAATACAGTGTGGGATACAATATGGAATGCTGTGTGGAATACAGTGAGGAATACAGTGTGTATACAGTATGGATTGTAGTGTGGAATGCAGTATGGAATGCAGTGTGGAATACTGTGTGTAATACAGTGTGGAATACAGTGAGGAATACAGTGTGGAATACAGTATGGAATGCAGTATGGAATACAGTGTGGAATACAGTATGGAATTCAGTGTGGAATACAGTGTGGGATACAGTATGGAATGCAGTGTGGAATACTGTGTGGTATACAGTGTGATATTGGAATGCAGTGTTGAATACTGTGTGGAATAGTGTGTGGAATACAGTGTGGAATACAGTGAGGAATACAGTGTGGAATACAGTATGGAATGCAGTATGGAATACAGCGAGGAATACAGTATGGTATTCAGTGTAGAATACAGTGAGGAATACAGTGTGGAATACATTATGGAATGCAGTTTGGAATACAGTTTGGAATGCAGTGTGGGATACAGTATGGAATGCGGTGTGGAATACTGTGTGGAATACAGTGTGGAATTGGAATGCAGTGTTGAATACTGTGTGGAATAGTGTGTGGAATACAGTGTGGAATACAGTGAGGAATACAGTGTGGAATACAGTATGGAATGCAGTATGGAATATATTCTGGAATACTGTATGGAATGCAGTATGAAATGCAGTGTGGAATACATTGTGGAATACAGTATGGAATGCAGTGTGGAATATAGTATGGAATACAGTATGGAACGCAGTGTGGAATACAGTGTGGAATGCAGTATGGAATATAGTCTGGATTACAGTATGGAATACAGTATGGAATAGAGTATGTATTTCAATGTTGAACGTAGAATGGAATTCAATGTGGAATGCGGAGTGTAATACTGTGTGGAATACCGTGTGGAATGCAGTATGGAATACAGTATGGAATTCAGTGTGGAATACAGTATGGAATGCAGTGTGGAATACAGTGTGGACTACAGTATGGAATGGAGTATGAAATGCAGTGTGGAATACTGTGCGGAATACAGTATGGAATGCAGTGTGGAATATAGTATGGAATACAGTATGGAATGCAGTGTGGAATGCAGTATGGAATGCTGTATGGAATATATTCTGGAATACAGTATGGAATACAGTATGGATATCAATGTTGAATGTAGTATGGAATTCAGTGTGGAATACAGTGTGGAATACAGTATGGAATGCAGTGTGGAATACAGTGAGGAATACAGCGGGGAACACAGTATAGAATGCAGTGTGTAATACAGTGAGGAATACAGTATGGAATACAGTATGGAATTCAGTATGGAAATCACTGTGGAATACAGTATGGAATACAGTATGGAATATAGTATGGAATTCAGTGTGGAATATAGTGTGGAATACAGTATGGAATACAGTATGGATTTCAATGTTGAATGTAATATGGAATGCAATGTGGAATACAGTGAGGAATACAGTGTGGAATACAGTGTGGCATGCAGTGTGGAATAGAGTGAGGAATACAGTATGGAATACAGTGAGGAATACAGTGAGGAATACAGTGAGGAATACAGTGTGGAATACAGTATGGAATACAGTGAGGAATACAGTATGGAATGCAGTGTGGAATACAGCGAGGAATGCAGTGTGGAATACAGCTAGGAATACAGTATGGAATACAGTATGGAATTCAGTATGGAATTCAGTGTAGAATACAGTATGGAATTCAGTGTGGAATATAGTGTGGAATACAGTATGGAATACAGTATGGAATTCAGAGAGGAATATAGTGTGGAATACAGTATGGAATTCAGTGTGGAATATAGTGTGGAATACAGTATGGAATTCAGTGTGGAATACAGTATGGAATTCAGTGTGGAATGCAGTATGGAATACAGTATGGAATTCAGTGTGGAATATAGTGTGGAATACAGTATGGAATTCAGTGTGGAATTCAGTGTGGAGTATAGTGTGGAATACAGTATGGAATTCAGTGTCGAATATAGTGTGGAATACAGCATGGAATGCAGCGTGGAATACATTATGGAATGCAGTGTGGATTACAGTATGGAATGCAGCATGGAATACAGTGTGGAATGCAGTATGGAATACAGTATGGAACACAGTATGGAATTCTGTGTGGAATACAGTCAGGAATGAAGTGAGGAATACAGAGTGGAATACAGTGAGGAATGAAGTGAGGAATCCAGAGTGGAATACAGTGAGGAATACAGTGAGAAATTAAGTGAGGAATAGTGTTAAATTTGGTGTGGAATACAGTGAGGAATACAGTGTGGAATTCAGTGAGGAATACAGTGAGGAATACAGTGTGAAATACAGTGAGGAATACAGTGTGGAATGCAGTATGGAATTCAGTGTGGAATACAGTATGGAATACAATATGAAATGCAGTGTGGAATACAGTATGGAATACATTGTGGAATACAGTGTGGATTACAGTATGGAATGCAGTATGAAATGCAGTGTGGAATACTGTGTGGAATACAGTATGGAATGCAGTGTGGAATATAGTATGGCATACAGTATGGAATGCAGTGTGGAATACAGTGTGGAATGCAGTATGGAATATATTCTGGAATACAGTATGGAATACAGTATGGAATACAGTATGGAATACAGTATGGATTTCAATGTTGAATGTAGTATGGAATTCAGTGTGGAATACAGTGTGGAATACAATGTGGAATACAGTATGTAATGCAGTGTGGAATACAGTGTGGCATGCAGTGTGGAATTCAGTATGGAATGCAGTATGAAATGCAGTATGGAATACTGTGTGGAATACAGTGTGGAATGCAGTGTGGAATACAGTGTGCGATACAGTATGGAATGCAGTGTGGAATACAGTGAGGAATACAGTGTGGAATACAATATGGAATGCAGTGTGGAATACAGTATGGAATGCTGTGGGGAATACAGTGTGGAATACAGTGTGGGATACAGTATGGAATGCAGTGTGGAATACTGTGTGTAATAAAGTGTGGAATACAGTGAGGAATACAGTGTGGAATACAGTATGGAATGCAGTATGGAATACAGTGAGCAATACAGTATGGAATTCAGTGTTAAATACAGTGAGGAATACAGTGTGGAATACAGTCTGGAATGCAGTGTGGAATACAGTTTGGAATGCAGTGTGAAATACAGTGTGGAATACAGTATGGAATGCAGTATGAAATGCAGTGTGCAATACGGTATGGAATACTGTGTGGAATACAGTGTGGGATACAGTATGGAATTTATTCTGAATACAGTATGGAATACAGTATTGAATACAGTATGGAATACAGTATGGAATACAGTATGGAATACAGTATGGATTTCAATGTTGAATGTAGTATGGAATTCAGTGTGGAATACAGTGTGTAATACAGTGTGGAATACAATGTGGAATACAGTATGTAATGCTGTGTGGAATGCAGTGTGGAATACAGTATGGAATGCAGTATGAAATGCAGTATGAAATGCAGTATGGAATACTGTGTGGAATACAGTGTGGAATGCAGTGTGGAATACAGTGTGCGATACAGTATGGAATGCAGTGTGGAATACAGTGAGGAATACAGTGTGGAATACAGTATGGAGTGCAGTGTGGAATACATTATGGAATGCAGTGTGGAATACAGTGTGGAATACAGTGTGGGATACAGTTTGGAATGCAGTGTGGAATACTGTGTGTAATACAGTGTGGAATACAGTGAGGAATACAGTGTGGAATACAGTATGGAATGCAGTATGGAATACAGTGAGCAATACAGTGTGGAATTCAGTGTGGAATACAGTGAGGAATACAGTGTGGAATACAGTATGGAATGCAGTGTGGAATACAGTTTGGAATGCAGTGTGAAATACAGTGTGGAATACAGTATGGAATGCAGTGTGAAATGCAGTGTGCAATACGGTATGGAATACTGTGTGGAATACAGTGTGAGATACAGTATGGAATGCAGTGTGGAATACTGTGTGGAATACAGTGTGTAATTGGAATGCAGTATTGAATACTGTGTGGAACAGTGTGTGGAATACAGTGTGGAATACAGTGAGGAATACATTTGGAATACAGTATGGAATGCAGTATGGAATACAGCGAGGAATACAGTATGGTATTCAGTGTGTAATACAGTGTGGATTACAGTATCGAATGCAGTGTGGAATACAGTATTGAATACAGTGTGGAATTCAGTATGGAATACAGTGTTGAATACAGTATGGGGTACTGTATGGAATACAGTATGAAATGCAGTGTAGAATAAAGTATGGAATGCAATATGAAATACAGTATGGAATACAGTTTGGAATACAGTTTGGAATGCAGTATGAAATACAGCGTGGAATTCAGTATGGAATACAGTGTGGAATGCAGTGTGGAATACAGTGTGGATTACAGTCTGGAATACAGTGTGGACTGCATTATGGAATGCAGTGTGGTATGCGGTGTGGAATGCAGTGCGGAATGCAATATGGAATTCAATGTGGAATGCAATGTGTAATACTGTGTGGAATACAGTGTGGAATGCAGTATGGAATGCAGTGTGGTATACTGTTTGGAATGAAGTGTGGAATGCAGTGTGGAATGCAGTATGGAATACAGTGTGGAATTCATTGTGGAATACAGTGTGGAATACAGTGTGGAATGCAGTATGGAATACAGTATGGAATTCAGTGTGGAATACATTATGGAATGCAGTGTGGAATACAGTTTGGATGACAGTATCGAATGCAGTATGAAAGGCAGTGTGGAATACTGTGTGGAATACAGTATGGAATGCAGTGTGGAATATAGTATGGAATACAGGATGGAATGCAGTGTGGAATACAGTGTGGAATGCAGTATGGAATATATTATGGAATACAGCATGGAATACAGTATGGAATACAGTATGGATTTCAATGTTGAATGTAGTATGGAATTCAGTGTGGAATACAGTGTGGTATGCAGTATGGAATATATTCTGGAATACAGTATGGAATACAGTATGGAATACAGTATGGATTTCAATGTTGAATGTAGTATGGAATTCAGTGTGGAATACAGTGTGGAATACAGTATGGAATGCAGTGTGGAATACAGTGAGGAATACAGTGTGGAACACAGTATAGAATGCAGTGTGTAATACAGTGAGGAATACAGTATGGAATCCAGTATGGAATTCAGTGTGGAATACAGTATGGAATACAGTATGGAATGCAGTATGGAATTCAGTGTGGAATATAGTGTGGAATACAGTATGGAATACAGTATGGATTTCAATGTTGAATGTAATATGGAATACAGTGTGGAATACAGTATGGAATGCAGTGTGGAATACAGTATGGAATTCAGTGTGGAATACAGTATGGAATGCAGTGTGGAGTACAGTGAGGAATACAGTATGGAATTCAGTGTGGAATACAGTCTGGAATACAGTGTGGACTGCAGTATGGAATGCAGTGTGGTATGCGGTGTGGAATACAGTATGGAATGCAGTATGGAATATATTCTGGAATACAGTATGGAATACAGTATGGATTTCAATGTTGTATGTAGTATGGAATTCAGTGTGGAATACAATGTGGAATACAGTATGGAATGCAGTGTGGAACACAGTGAGGAATGCAGTGTGGAATACAGTATAGAATGCAGTGTGTAATACAGTGAGGAATACAGTATGGAATACAGTATGGAATTCAGTGTGGAATACAGTATGGAATGCAGTATGGAATTCAGTGTGGAATATAGTGTGGAATACAGTATGGAATACAGTATGGATGTCAATGTTGAATGTAATATGGAATGCAGTGTGGAATACAGTGTGGAATACAGTATGGAGTGCAGTGTGGAATGCAGTGAGGAATACTGTATGGAATTCAGTGTGGAATACAGTATGGACTGTAGTGTGGAATACAGCGAGGAATACAGTATAGAATACAGTATGGAATACAGTGTGGAATACAGTGTGGAATACAGTATGGAATACAGTATGGAATACTGTATGGAATTCAGTGTGGAATATAGTGTGGAATACAGTGTGGAATTCAATGTAGAATATAGTGTGGATTACAGTGTGGAATACAGTACGGAATGCAGCGTGGAATACAGTATGGAATGCAGTGTGGATTTCAGTATGGAATGCAGCATGGAATACAGTGTGGAATGCAGTGTGGAATACAGTGAGGAATGAAGTGAGGAATAGTGTTGAATTTGGTGTGGAATACAGTGAGAAATACAAATAGGAATGCAGTGTGGAATTTGGTGTGTAATACAGTGAGGAATACAGTGAGAAATACAGTGTGGAATTCGGTGTGGAGTACAGTGAGGAATACAGTGAGGAATACAGTGTGGAATTCGGTGTGGAGTACAGTGAGGAATAAAGTGTGGAATACAGTGTGGAATACAGTATGGAATACAGTGTGGAATACTGTGTGTAATACAGTGTGAAATACAATATGGAATGCAGCGTGGAATGCAGTGTGGTATGCGGTGTGGAATATAGTGTGGAACGCAGTATGGAATTCAATGTGGGATGCGGTGTGTAATACTATGTGGAATGCTGTGTGGAATACAGTCTGGAATACAGTGTGGACTGCAGTATGGAATGCAGTGTGGTATGCGGTGTGTAATACAGTGTGGAACGCAGTATGGAATTCAATGTGGGATGCGGTGTGTAATACTATGTGGAATGCAGTGTGGAATGCAGTATGGAATGCAGTGTGGAATAATGTGTGGAATACAGTGTGGAATTCAGTATGGAATACAGTGTGGAATACAGTGTGGAATACAGTGTGGAATGCAGTATGGAATTCAGTGTGGAATATTGTATGGAATACAGTGTGGAATGCAGTGTGGAATACAGTGTGGATTACAGTATGGAATGCAGTATGAAATGCAGTGTGGAATACTGTGTGGAATACAGTATGGAATGCAGTGTGGAATACAGTATGGAATACAGTATGGAATGCAGTGTGGAATATAGTGTGGAATGTAGTGTGGAATATAGTGTGGAATACAGTATGGAATGCAGTATGGATTTCAATGTTGAATGTAGTATGGAATTCAGTGTGGAATACAGTGTGGAATACAGTATGGAATGCAGTGTGGAACACAGTGAGGAATGCAGTGTGGAATACAGCATAGAATGCAGTGTGTAATACATTGAGGAATACAGTATGGAATACAGTATGGAATTCAGTGTGGAATACAGTATGGAATTCAGTGTGGAATACAGTATGGAATACAGTATGGATGTCAATGTTGAATGTAATATGGAATGCAGTGTGGAATACAGTGAGGAATACAGTGAGGAATGCAGTGTGGAATACAGTGAGGAATACAGTATGGAATTCAGTGTGGAATACAGTATGGACTGCAGTGTGGAATACAGCAAGGAATACAGTATGGAATACAGTATGGAATACAGTGTGGAATACAGTATGGAATTCAGTGTAGAATATAGTGTGGAATACAGTGTGGAATACAGCATGGAATGCAGCGTGGAATACAGTATGGAATGCAGTGTGATTGCAGTATGGAGTGCAGCATGGAATACAGTGTGGAATGCAGCGTGGAATACAGTATGGAATACAGTATGGAATCTTGTGTGGCATACAGTGTGGAATGAAGTGAGGAATACAGAGTGGAATACAGTGAGGAATACAGTGAGGAATGAAGTGAGGAATAGTGTTGAATTTGGTGTGGAATACAGTGAGGAATACAAATAGGAATACAGTGTGGAATTTGGTGTGTAATACAGTGAGGAATTCAGTGAGAAATACAGTGTGGAATTTGGTTTGGAATACAGTGAGGAATACAGTGAGGAATAGTGTTGAATTCAGTGTGGAATACAGGGGGGAATACAGTGTGGAATTCGGTGTGGAATACAGTGAGGAATAAGGAATACAGTAAGGAATACAGTGAGGAATACAGTGTGGAATTTGGTGTGGAATACAGCGAGGAATACAGTGAGGAATAGTGTGGAATTCAGTGTGGAATACAGTGAGGAATACAGTGAGGAATACAGTGTGGAATTCGGTGTGGAATACAGCGAAGAATACAGTGAGGAATAGTGTGGAATTCAGTGTGGAATACAGTGAGGAATACAGTGTGGAATTCAGTGTGGAATACAGTGAGGAATACAGTGAGGAATACAGTGAGGAATACAGTGAGGAATACAGTGTGAAATTCAGTGTGGAATACAGTGGGGAATACAGTGAGGAATACAGTGAGGAATACAGTGTGGAATTTGGTGTGGAATACAGTATGGAATACAGTATGGATGTCAATGTTGAATGTAATATGGAATGCAGTGTGGAATACAGTGAGGAATACAGTGTGGAATTCGGTGTGGAATACAGCGAGGAATACAGTGAGGAATAGTGTGGAATTCAGTGTGGAATACAGTGAGGAATACAGTGTGGAATTCAGTGTGGAATACAGTGAGGAATACAGTGAGGAATACAGTGAGGAATAGTGTGGAATTCAGTGTGGAATACAGTGTCGAATTCAGTGTGGAATACAGTGAGGAATACAGTGAGGAATACAGTGAGGAATACAGTGTGGAATTCGGTGTGGAATACAGCGAGGAATACAGTGAGGAATAGTGTGGAATTCAGTGTGGAATACAGTGAGGAATACAGTGTGGAATTCAGTGTGGAATACAGTGAGGAATACAGTGAGGAATACAGTGAGGAATACAGTGTGAAATTCAGTGTGGAATACAGTGGGGAATACAGTGAGGAATACAGTGTGGAATTTGGTGTGGAATACAGTATGGAATACAGTATGGATGTCAATGTTGAATGTAATATGGAATGCAGTGTGGAATACAGTGAGGAATACAGTGAGGAATACAGTGTGGAATTCAGTGTGGAATACAGTGAGGAATACAGTGTGGAATTCAGTGTGGAATACAGTGAGGAATACAGTGAGGAATACAGTGAGGAATACAGTGAGGAATACAGTGTGGAATTCAGTGTGGAATACAGTGATGAATACAGTGAGGAATACAGTGAGGAATACAGTGTGGAATATAGTGTGGAATACAGTATGGAATACAGTATGGATGTCAATGTTGAATGTAATATGGAATGCAGTGTGGAATACAGTGAGGAATACAGTGAGGAATGCAGTGTGGAATACAGTGAGGAATACAGTATGGAATTCAGTGTGGAATACAGTATGGACTGCAGTGTGGAATACAGCAAGGAATACAGTATGGAATACAGTGTGGAATACACTATGGAATTCAGTGTGGAATACAGTATGGAATACTGTATGGAATTCAGTGTGTAATATAGTGTGGAATATAGTGTGGAATACAGTATGGAATTCAGTGTAGAATATAGTGTGGAATACAGTGTGGAATGCAGCATGGAATACAGTATGGAATGCAGTGTGATTACAATATGGAGTGCAGCATGGAATACAGTGTGGAATGCAGTGTGGAATACAGTGTGGAATACAGTATGGAATCTTGTGTGGAATACAGTGAGGAATGAAGTGAGGAATACAGAGTGGAATACAGTGAGGAATACAGTGAGGAATGAAGTGAGGAATAGTGTTGAATTTGGTGTGGAATACAGTGAGGAATACAAATAGGAATACAGTGTGGAATTTGGTGTGTAATACAGTGAGGAATACAGTGAGAAATACAGTGTGGAATTCGGTGAGGAATACAGTGAGGAATACAGTGAGGAATACAGTGTGGAATACAGTGAGGAATACAGTATGGAATTCAGTCTGGAATACAGTATGGAATGCAGTGTGGAATACAGCGAGGAATACAGTGTGGAATACAGTGAGGAATACAGTATGGAATACAGTGTGGAATACAGTATGGAATTCAGTGTGGAATACAGTATGGAATACTGTATGGAATTCAGTGTGTAATATAGTGTGGAATATAGTGTGGAATACAGTATGGAATTCAGTGTAGAATATAGTGTGGAATACAGTGTGGAATACAGTATGGAATGCAGCATGGAATACAGTATGGAATGCAGTGTGATTACAATATGGAGTGCATCATGGAATACAGTGTGGAATGCAGTGTGGAATACAGTGTGGAATACAGTATGGAATCTTGTGTGGAATACAGTGAGGAATGAAGTGAGGAATACAGAGTGGAATACAGTGAGGAATACAGTGAGGAATGATGTGAGGAATAGTGTTGAATTTGGTGTGGAATACAGTGAGGAATACAAATAGGAATACAGTGTGGAATTTGGTGTGTAATACAGTGAGGAATACAGTGAGAAATACAGTGTGGAATTCGGTGAGGAATACAGTGAGGAATACAGTGAGGAATACAGTGTGGAATACAGTGAGCAATACAGTATGGAATTCAGTCTGGAATACAGTATGGAATGCAGTGTGGAATACAGCGAGGAATACAGTGTGGAATACAGTGAGGAATACAGTGAGGAACACAGTGTGGAATACAGTATGGAATGCAGTGTGGAGTACAGTGAGGAATACAGTATGGAATTCAGTGTGGAATACAGTCTGGAATACAGTGTGGACTGCAGTATGGAATGCAGTGTGGTATGCGGTGTGGAATACAGTATGGAATGCAGTATGGAATATATTCTGGAATACAGTATGGAATACAGTATGGATTTCAATGTTGTATGTAGTATGGAATTCAGTGTGGAATACATTGTGGAATACAGTATGGAATGCAGTGTGGAACACAGTAAGGAATGCAGTGTGGAATACAGTATAGAATGCAGTGTGTAATACAGTGAGGAATACAGTGTGGAATACAGTATGGAATTCAGTGTGGAATACAGTATGGAATGCAGTATGGAATTCAGTGTGGAATATAGTGTGGAATACAGTATGGATGTCAATGTTGAATGTAATATGGAATGCAGTGTGGAATACAGTGTGGAATACAGTATGGAGTGCAGTGAGGAATACAGTATGGAATTCAGTGTGGAATACAGTATGGACTGTAGTGTGGAATACAGCGAGGAATACAGTATGGAATACAGTATGGAATACAGTGTGGAATACAGTATGGAATTCAGTGTGGAATACAGTATGGAATACAGTATGGAATACTGTATGGAATTCAGTGTGGAATATAATGTGGAATACAGTATGGAATTCAGTGTAGAATATAGTGTGGATTACAGTGTGGAATACAGCGAGGAATACAGTATGGAATACAGTATGGAATACAGTGTGGAATACAGTATGGAATTCAGTGCGGAATACAGTATGGAATACAGTATGGAATACTGTATGGAATTCAGTGTGGAATATAGTGTGGAATACAGTATGGAATTCAATGTAGAATATAGTGTGGATTACAGTGTGGAATACAGTACGGAATGCAGCGTGGAATACAGTATGGAATGCAGTGTGGAATACAGTGAGGAATGAAGTGAGGAATACAGAGTGGAATACAGTGAGGAATGAAGTGAGGAATAGTCGAATACAGTGTAGAATTCATTGTGGAATACAGTGAGGAATGAATTGTGGAATCCAGAGTGGAATACAGTGAGGAATGAAGTGAGGAATAGTCGAATACAGTGTGGAATTCATTGTGGAATACAGTGAGGAATGAATTGTGGAATCCAGAGTGGAATACAGTGAGGAATGAAGTGAGGAATAGTGTTGAATTTGGTGTGGAATACAGTGAGGAATACAAATAGGAATACAGTGTGGAATTTGGTGTGTAATACAGTGAGGAATACAATGAGAAATACAGTGTGGAATTCGGTGTGGAGTACAGTGAGGAATACAGTGAGGAATACAGTGTGGAATTCGGTGTGGAGTACAGTGAGGAATAAAGTGTGGAATACAGTGTGGAATACAGTATGGAATACAGTGTGGAATACTGTGTGTAATACAGTGTGAAATACAATATGGAATGCAGCGTGGAATGCAGTGTGGAATGCAGTGTGGAATGCAGTGTGGAATGCAGTGTGGAATGCAGCGTGGAATACAGTGTGAAATACAGTGTGGAATACTGTGTGGAATACAGTGTGAAATTCAATATGGAATGCAGTGTGGAATGCAGTGTGGAATGCAGCAGGAATACAGTGTGGAATACAGTATGGAATATGGTGTGGAATGCAGTGTGGAATATAGTGTGGAATACAGTATGGAATACAGTGTGGAATGCAGTGTGGAATACTGTGTGGAATACAGTCTGGAATACAGTGTGGACTGCAGTATGGAATGCAGTGTGGTATGCGGTGTGGAATACAGTGTGGAACGCAGTATGGAATTCCATGTGGGATGCGGTGTGTCATACTATGTGGAATGCTGTGTGGAATACAGTCCGGAATACAGTGTGGACTGCAGTATGGAATGCAGTGTGGTATGCGGTGTGTAATACAGTGTGGAACGCAGTATGGAATTCAATGTGGGATGCGGTGTGTAATACTATGTGGAATGCAGTGTGGAATGCAGTATGGAATGCAGTGTGGAATAATGTGTGGAATACAGTGTGGAATTCAGTATGGAATACAGTGTGGAATACAGTGTGGAATACAGTGTGGAATGCAGTGTGGAATGCAGTATGGAATTCAGTGTGGAATATTGTATGGAATACAGTGTGGAATGCAGTGTGGAATACAGTGTGGATTACAGTGTGGAATGCAGTTTGAAATGCAGTGTGGAATACTGTGTGGAATACAGTATGGAATGCAGTGTGGAATACAGTATGGAATACAGTATGGAATGCAGCGTGGAATATAGTGTGGAATGCAGTGTGGAATATAGTGTGGAATACAGTATGGAATACAGTATGGATTTCAATGTTGAATGTAGTATGGAATTCAGTGTGGAATACAGTGTGGAATACAGTATGGAATGCAGTGTGGAACACAGTGAGGAATGCAGTGTGGAATACAGCATAGATTGCAGTGTGTAATACAGTGAGGAATACAGTATGGAATACAGTATGGAATTCAGTGTGGAATACAGTATGGAATTCAGTGTGGAATACAGTATGGAATGCAGTATGGAATTCAGTGTGGAATATAGTGTGGAATACAGTATGGAATACAGTATGGATGTCAATGTTGAATGTAATATGGAATGCAGTGTGGAATACAGTGAGGAATACAGTGAGGAATACAGTGTGGAATTCGGTGTGGAATACAGTGAGGAATACAGTGAGGAATACAGTGAGGAATACAGTGAGGAATACAGTGTGGAATTTGGTGTGGAATACAGCGAGGAATACAGTGAGGAATAGTGTGGAATTCAGTGTGGAATACAGTGTCGAATTCAGTGTGGAATACAGTGAGGAATACAGTGAGGAATACAGTGAGGAATACAGTGTGGAATTCGGTGTGGAATACAGCGAGGAATACAGTGAGGAATAGTGTGGAATTCAGTGTGGAATACAGTGAGGAATACAGTGTGGAATTCAGTGTGGAATACAGTGAGGAATACAGTGAGGAATACAGTGTGGAATTCAGTGTGGAATACAGTGGGGAATACAGTGAGGAATACAGTGAGGAATACAGTGTGGAATTTGGTGTGGAATACAGTATGGAATACAGTATGGATGTCAATGTTGAATGTAATATGGAATGCAGTGTGGAATACAGTGAGGAATACAGTGAGGAATACAGTGTGGAATTCAGTGTGGAATACAGTGAGGAATACAGTGTGGAATTCAGTGTGGAATACAGTGAGGAATACAGTGAGGAATACAGTGAGGAATACAGTGTGGAATTCAGTGTGGAATACAGTGAGGAATACAGTGAGGAATACAGTGAGGAATACAGTGTGGAATATAGTGTGGAATACAGTATGGAATACAGTATGTATGTCAATGTTGAATGTAATATGGAATGCAGTGTGGAATACAGTGAGGAATACAGTGAGGACTGCAGTGTGGAATACAGTGAGGAATACAGTATGGAATTCAGTGTGGAATACAGTATGGACTGCAGTGTGGAATACAGCAAGGAATACAGTATGGAATACAGTATGGAATACAGTGTGGAATACAGTATGGAATTCAGTGTGGAATACAGTATGGAATACTGTATGGAATTCAGTGTGTAATATAGTGTGGAATATAGTGTGGAATACAGTATGGAATTCAGTGTAGAATATAGTGTGGAATACAGTGTGGAATACAGTATGGAATGCAGCATGGAATACAGTATGGAATGCAGTGTGATTACAGTATGGAGTGCAGCATGGAATACAGTGTGGAATGCAGTGTGGAATACAGTATGGAATACAGTCTGGAATCTTGTGTGGAATACAGTGAGGAATGAAGTGAGGAATACAGAGTGGAATACAGTGAGGAATACAGTGAGGAATGAAGTGAGGAATAGTGTTGAATTTGGTGTGGAATACAGTGAGGAATACAAATAGGAATACAGTGTGGAATTTGGTGTGTAATACAGTGAGGAATACAGTGAGAAATACAGTATGGAATTCAGTGTGGAATACAGTATGGAATACTGTATGGAATTCAGTGTGTAATATAGTGTGGAATATAGTGTGGAATACAGTATGGAATTCAGTGTAGAATATAGTGTGGAATACAGTGTGGAATACAGTATGGAATGCAGCATGGAATACAGTATGGAATGCAGTGTGATTACAATATGGAGTGCATCATGGAATACAGTGTGGAATGCAGTGTGGAATACAGTGTGGAATACAGTATGGAATCTTGTGTGGAATACAGTGAGGAATGAAGTGAGGAATACAGAGTGGAATACAGTGAGGAATACAGTGAGGAATGATGTGAGGAATAGTGTTGAATTTGGTGTGGAATACAGTGAGGAATACAAATAGGAATACAGTGTGGAATTTGGTGTGTAATACAGTGAGGAATACAGTGAGAAATACAGTGTGGAATTCGGTGAGGAATACAGTGAGGAATACAGTGAGGAATACAGTGTGGAATACAGTGAGCAATACAGTATGGAATTCAGTCTGGAATACAGTATGGAATGCAGTGTGGAATACAGCGAGGAATACAGTGTGGAATACAGTGAGGAATACAGTGAGGAACACAGTGTGGAATACAGTATGGAATGCAGTGTGGAGTACAGTGAGGAATACAGTATGGAATTCAGTGTGGAATACAGTCTGGAATACAGTGTGGACTGCAGTATGGAATGCAGTGTGGTATGCGGTGTGGAATACAGTATGGAATGCAGTATGGAATATATTCTGGAATACAGTATGGAATACAGTATGGATTTCAATGTTGTATGTAGTATGGAATTCAGTGTGGAATACATTGTGGAATACAGTATGGAATGCAGTGTGGAACACAGTAAGGAATGCAGTGTGGAATACAGTATAGAATGCAGTGTGTAATACAGTGAGGAATACAGTGTGGAATACAGTATGGAATTCAGTGTGGAATACAGTATGGAATGCAGTATGGAATTCAGTGTGGAATATAGTGTGGAATACAGTATGGATGTCAATGTTGAATGTAATATGGAATGCAGTGTGGAATACAGTGTGGAATACAGTATGGAGTGCAGTGTGGAATACAGTGAGGAATACAGTATGGAATTCAGTGTGGAATACAGTATGGACTGTAGTGTGGAATACAGCGAGGAATACAGTATGGAATACAGTATGGAATACAGTGTGGAATACAGTATGGAATTCAGTGTGGAATACAGTATGGAATACAGTATGGAATACTGTATGGAATTCAGTGTGGAATATAGTGTGGAATACAGTATGGAATTCAGTGTAGAATATAGTGTGGATTACAGTGTGGAATACAGCGAGGAATACAGTATGGAATACAGTATGGAATACAGTGTGGAATACAGTATGGAATTCAGTGCGGAATACAGTATGGAATACAGTATGGAATACTGTATGGAATTCAGTGTGGAATATAGTGTGGAATACAGTATGGAATTCAATGTAGAATATAGTGTGGATTACAGTGTGGAATACAGTACGGAATGCAGCGTGGAATACAGTATGGAATGCAGTGTGGAATACAGTGAGGAATGAAGTGAGGAATACAGAGTGGAATACAGTGAGGAATGAAGTGAGGAATAGTCGAATACAGTGTAGAATTCATTGTGGAATACAGTGAGGAATGAATTGTGGAATCCAGAGTGGAATACAGTGAGGAATGAAGTGAGGAATAGTCGAATACAGTGTGGAATTCATTGTGGAATACAGTGAGGAATGAATTGTGGAATCCAGAGTGGAATACAGTGAGGAATGAAGTGAGGAATAGTGTTGAATTTGGTGTGGAATACAGTGAGGAATACAAATAGGAATACAGTGTGGAATTTGGTGTGTAATACAGTGAGGAATACAATGAGAAATACAGTGTGGAATTCGGTGTGGAGTACAGTGAGGAATACAGTGAGGAATACAGTGTGGAATTCGGTGTGGAGTACAGTGAGGAATAAAGTGTGGAATACAGTGTGGAATACAGTATGGAATACAGTGTGGAATACTGTGTGTAATACAGTGTGAAATACAATATGGAATGCAGCGTGGAATGCAGTGTGGAATGCAGTGTGGAATGCAGTGTGGAATGCAGTGTGGAATGCAGCGTGGAATACAGTGTGAAATACAGTGTGGAATACTGTGTGGAATACAGTGTGAAATTCAATATGGAATGCAGTGTGGAATGCAGTGTGGAATGCAGCAGGAATACAGTGTGGAATACAGTATGGAATATGGTGTGGAATGCAGTGTGGAATATAGTGTGGAATACAGTATGGAATACAGTGTGGAATGCAGTGTGGAATACTGTGTGGAATACAGTCTGGAATACAGTGTGGACTGCAGTATGGAATGCAGTGTGGTATGCGGTGTGGAATACAGTGTGGAACGCAGTATGGAATTCCATGTGGGATGCGGTGTGTCATACTATGTGGAATGCTGTGTGGAATACAGTCTGGAATACAGTGTGGACTGCAGTATGGAATGCAGTGTGGTATGCGGTGTGTAATACAGTGTGGAACGCAGTATGGAATTCAATGTGGGATGCGGTGTGTAATACTATGTGGAATGCAGTGTGGAATGCAGTATGGAATGCAGTGTGGAATAATGTGTGGAATACAGTGTGGAATTCAGTATGGAATACAGTGTGGAATACAGTGTGGAATACAGTGTGGAATGCAGTGTGGAATGCAGTATGGAATTCAGTGTGGAATATTGTATGGAATACAGTGTGGAATGCAGTGTGGAATACAGTGTGGATTACAGTGTGGAATGCAGTTTGAAATGCAGTGTGGAATACTGTGTGGAATACAGTATGGAATGCAGTGTGGAATACAGTATGGAATACAGTATGGAATGCAGCGTGGAATATAGTGTGGAATGCAGTGTGGAATATAGTGTGGAATACAGTATGGAATACAGTATGGATTTCAATGTTGAATGTAGTATGGAATTCAGTGTGGAATACAGTGTGGAATACAGTATGGAATGCAGTGTGGAACACAGTGAGGAATGCAGTGTGGAATACAGCATAGATTGCAGTGTGTAATACAGTGAGGAATACAGTATGGAATACAGTATGGAATTCAGTGTGGAATACAGTATGGAATTCAGTGTGGAATACAGTATGGAATGCAGTATGGAATTCAGTGTGGAATATAGTGTGGAATACAGTATGGAATACAGTATGGATGTCAATGTTGAATGTAATATGGAATGCAGTGTGGAATACAGTGAGGAATACAGTGAGGAATACAGTGTGGAATTCGGTGTGGAATACAGTGAGGAATACAGTGAGGAATACAGTGAGGAATACAGTGAGGAATACAGTGTGGAATTTGGTGTGGAATACAGCGAGGAATACAGTGAGGAATAGTGTGGAATTCAGTGTGGAATACAGTGTCGAATTCAGTGTGGAATACAGTGAGGAATACAGTGAGGAATACAGTGAGGAATACAGTGTGGAATTCGGTGTGGAATACAGCGAGGAATACAGTGAGGAATAGTGTGGAATTCAGTGTGGAATACAGTGAGGAATACAGTGTGGAATTCAGTGTGGAATACAGTGAGGAATACAGTGAGGAATACAGTGTGGAATTCAGTGTGGAATACAGTGGGGAATACAGTGAGGAATACAGTGAGGAATACAGTGTGGAATTTGGTGTGGAATACAGTATGGAATACAGTATGGATGTCAATGTTGAATGTAATATGGAATGCAGTGTGGAATACAGTGAGGAATACAGTGAGGAATACAGTGTGGAATTCAGTGTGGAATACAGTGAGGAATACAGTGTGGAATTCAGTGTGGAATACAGTGAGGAATACAGTGAGGAATACAGTGTGGAATTCAGTGTGGAATACAGTGAGGAATACAGTGAGGAATACAGTGAGGAATACAGTGTGGAATTCAGTGTGGAATACAGTGGGGAATACAGTGAGGAATACAGTGAGGAATACAGTGTGGAATTTGGTGTGGAATACAGTATGGAATACAGTATGGATGTCAATGTTGAATGTAATATGGAATGCAGTGTGGAATACAGTGAGGAATACAGTGAGGAATACAGTGTGGAATTCAGTGTGGAATACAGTGAGGAATACAGTGTGGAATTCAGTGTGGAATACAGTGAGGAATACAGTGAGGAATACAGTGTGGAATTCAGTGTGGAATACAGTGAGGAATACAGTGAGGAATACAGTGAGGAATACAGTGTGGAATATAGTGTGGAATACAGTATGGAATACAGTATGTATGTCAATGTTGAATGTAATATGGAATGCAGTGTGGAATACAGTGAGGAATACAGTGAGGAATGCAGTGTGGAATACAGTGAGGAATACAGTATGGAATTCAGTGTGGAATACAGTATGGACTGCAGTGTGGAATACAGCAAGGAATACAGTATGGAATACAGTATGGAATACAGTGTGGAATACAGTGTGGAATTCAGTGTGGAATACAGTATGGAATACTGTATGGAATTCAGTGTGTAATATAGTGTGGAATATAGTGTGGAATACAGTATGGAATTCAGTGTAGAATATAGTGTGGAATACAGTGTGGAATACAGTATGGAATGCAGCATGGAATACAGTATGGAATGCAGTGTGATTACAGTATGGAGTGCAGCATGGAATACAGTGTGGAATGCAGTGTGGAATACAGTATGGAATACAGTCTGGAATCTTGTGTGGAATACAGTGAGGAATGAAGTGAGGAATACAGAGTGGAATACAGTGAGGAATACAGTGAGGAATGAAGTGAGGAATAGTGTTGAATTTGGTGTGGAATACAGTGAGGAATACAAATAGGAATACAGTGTGGAATTTGGTGTGTAATACAGTGAGGAATACAGTGAGAAATACAGTGTGGAATTCGGTGTGGAATACAGTGAGGAATACAGTGAGGAATAGTGTGGAATTCAGTGTGGAATACAGTGGGGAATATAGTGTGGAATTCGGTGTGGAATACAGTGAGGAATACAGTGAGGAATACAGTGAGGAATACAGTGTGGAATTCAGTGTGGAATACAGCGAGGAATACAGTGAGGAATAGTGTGGAATTCAGTGTGGAATATAGTGAGGAATACAGTGTGGAATTCAGTGTGGAATACAGTGAGGAATACAGTGAGGAATACAGTGAGGAATACAGTGAGGAATACAGTGAGGAATACAGTGTGGAATTCGGTGTGGAATACAGCGAGGAATACAGTGAGGAATAGTGTGGAATTCAGTGTGGAATACAGTGAGGAATACAGTGTGGAATTCAGTGTGGAATACTGTGAGGAATACAGTGAGGAATACAGTGAGGAATACAGTGAGGAATACAGTGTGGAATTCAGTGTGGAATACAGTGAGGAATACAGTGAGGAATACAGTGAGGAATACATTGTGGAATTTGGTGTGGAATACAGTGAGGAATACAGTGTGGAATTTGGTGTGGAATACAGTGAGGAATACAGTGAGGAATACAGTGTGGAATTCGGTGTGGAATACAGTGAGGAATACAGTGAGGAATGAAGTGAGGAATACAGTGAGGAATACAGTGTGGAATCCGGTGTGGAATACAGTGAGGAATACAGTGAGGAATGAAGTGAGGAATACAGTCTGGAATTCGGTGTGGAATACAGTGAGGAATACAGTGAGGAATACAGTGTGGAATTCGGTGTGGAATACAGTGAGGAATACAGTGAGGAATGAAGTGAGGAATACAGTGTGGAATTCCGTGTGGAATACAATGAGGAATAGTGTGGAATTCGGTGTGGAATACAGTGAGGAATACTGTGATGGGAGTTGGTGTGCAAGCTACCGTGTTCCCTACAATACATAACAGGGACAACACTTCAAAAGTATTTTATTGCTATCAGGCGCAGAGGAACGTCTTTTTTCCGAAGGCACTGTAAAAATACACAACCTTTTTCCTCTTTCTCAGTTGAATCTTCTCCTCTAGCACCAGGCTCACAGTCCAAGGTCAATAATTTGCTCACTCTGTCTCCATCCAAGGGATTATTCTTGGTGTGTGAGCTAGACTTAGAATATTGGCAGTGTCATTGTCTCTTTGGCAGTCGGGCCTGAGTATGACCCAATCTTACACATAGATACACTTTCCAGTAGTAATCACAGCATGGTGCTCTGGGTGGCTCTGTTTTACACTCCATATCCCAGGGTAGTGAGGCCAATTTAGTACGCCCATTCCTGCTCTGGCTGGGTTCAATTAATTCAGCCAGAACCAGAGATGGAACCAAGGCCCTTCCTGGCCTGTTCAGGTCTGTTACACACTGAGCGAGGAGTTTACCAATTCAGGCCTCAGCGAGTCCAGAATACGAGCAATGGTCTGAATTGGCACCACAATGGTGCTTGC
The DNA here is from genome assembly GCF_047496885.1 of Scyliorhinus torazame. Classification (NCBI taxonomy): domain Eukaryota; kingdom Metazoa; phylum Chordata; class Chondrichthyes; order Carcharhiniformes; family Scyliorhinidae; genus Scyliorhinus; species Scyliorhinus torazame. The sequence goes on from NC_092727.1 coordinate 49,418,881, forward strand.
AGACACTGACTGAAAATACATGAGAATGGGCAAAACAGAGAGGCCATTCAGATGAAAGGGGATGAACTGTAACTTCTCATGAGCTGTTGTAAATCCTGCTTCATTTTAATGGCTGCACCTTGTTTAAACAGAGCCAGTGATCTTGCCTGGCTCCAGAGGCAGCTTGCGGGGCTTGGCTTAATGAGGCAACACGTCACCCGGTCAGCGGAAGGGGGGGGGAAGGGGGTAGTGAGGGGGAGAACAGGAGTCTGCTGGATATGTGGTGGGTGAGGGGGGGGGGGTACAGAGGACCCTCCCCCCACTCCATGACTGCTCACTCTCTCCCCCACCCCATTGTAGTGTAGGGAACACGGCAGATGTTGTGTACACAGCAAGAGCCCATCACTGTGTTCCTCATTATACTCTACACTGAAATCCTCACTTAACTCCTCACTGTGCTCTTCTCTGTAATCCACACGGAATTCCTCCCCGAATTCTGAAGTTGCCCAAAGGAGTTTGGGGAGAACGCTGGAGTTTGGCTTTGAGATAGAGGATCAGCTGTGACCATGTTGAATGGTGGAGCAGGCTCGATTTTCTATTTTTCTATGTTTCTCTGGTTCTTGTCCCACTAAAGCATGGTTATTCTAACTTATCTTGGAGAGCTTTTGCTTCTGGTCCGGCAACTCCTTCTGACTGGAGCGATAAAAGTGGCTTCAGGCTCCGACCTACATAATAGAATCCCGATTAACGTCAGACCATGAGGCTATTGGTGGAGCCTGGCAGCCACCGGGCTTACTGACAGCCATGCAGCAGGCAAAGAGCAGTTTCATTGGCCGCTTTGATCTTAACTCCCATACCAGCCGGTTTACCCTATAGACAGAATAATTAAACACTCGCCAGTCATCAAGTGTGTGAATCACCTTGCACACAATGCACCTCCTCAAGTTCATGGCGCTAAACCACCTCTGACAGGTCATTCAGGCGAGGCCAGCATTCTTTCTAATTGTATCTGGCAACTCAACATTCATTAGCCCCTTCCAACAGCCAGTGATGGTTGGGGGAATAATGGCACTAATTATCCAAGAAACAAAGCTCAACCAAAAGCAAACTTAAACTCTACGTTTATCACCTTGTGAGATGAGTAGAAAGAGCTGAGGGAGGGTGCGATTCTGCACCAACTGAAGCAACAGGTGAAGTCTTAGGTACAGAAAATGATCAAGAAGGCAAACAGAATATTGATGTTTATTACAAGGGGAATGGGATATTGTAGCCACCTAAAATGGCTGATTCCCTATTAATCTGGCCAAAACCCGATTTAAAATGGCTAACCAAAAAGGCTGATGGGAAAAGCAGCCAACAGGACACAAACGGACAGCTGCAGACAGAATAGCGTATTCGGCTCTGGGGAAGTCGGCCCAGATCAATACTCAGCATATTAGCAGCACATCAACCCAGACATCTGCAGTGTAATTGGCTATCCCCGGGAACAATTGCAACATATTAGCAATTGAATGCCGGGCCAGACCTGTCGGCGCCTGCAGTGGCCGAAACAAAGACAGGTGAACGACCACCCCCCGATCGAGGAATCACCCCATTATTGGAGCATATCGAACCCAGTGATTGGGAACAAGTCCAATCACTTGGGACTCAGGGTCAAGGGCCGCCCCGAGAGGCGGGAAGCCCCTGGGCCCTATAAAGTGAGGGGCCAAGTTTAGATCTCTCTCTCTCTCTCCCTTCTTCATCTGCTCGCGACCTTCGCAAGAACCTTCAACAAAGAACCGTAAGTTTGACTCCAGCGATCGCTACCCGGTAGAGACTCCTAGCCATTGACCCGTATCATCCTTTTGAATCCCGCGGGCCAGATCTGATTCGATAAGCCATTCGTTTCCCTGACCTGGTGGGCACTTCCTAAAGTTAAGTATTGGCCAGTAGTGGTAGGTTTCGATATAGATAGTAGGTTTATTGCGTAAGCATTAATTGTTGTATATAATAAATGATCATTGATTTCAATCTTACTAAGCGGTGTGCTGACTTATTAATCATAACTCGAGCTTGAACCATGTGGCGGTATCAGAAAGATACCTGGCGACTCGTGAGCAAAGGTGACATAATCAGAGGTAATAAAACTAAGGCTAAAAAGAACAACAACATAAAAGGAGGGAAGCTTTGCTGCAGTTGTATAGAGCCTTGGTGAGACAACAGGAGCAATTCTCTGGCTGCATTTCAGCCGGCGCGAATCCCATTCTGTCAGGAAAATCTGGCGTGAGGCCCAAAGTGGAATTTGCGGCTGGCGCAAATCAGTTTGAGATCTCCCTGGGCCCTTCATACTGCCGTGATCCGGATCTCATCCAGAAAGGGCGAGAACGTGGTCGGCATGTATTTGACTTCATTGTAACCTCATTAGCGAGATTAAAGTCAGATATTCCGGCCTCACGGAACCTTCCCACTCACCAGTGGGATGTCAAGCGGGCGCCAATGACTCCTGGTCTTTAAAACTGGGGACAGGGCACCATGAACTCCAAGAGGCAGGAAGGAGGTGAGTATCCTTCTGCACTTACTGCCAGGGTGCCCCAGGGTAAAGTAACCACTGGCCACTGGTCAGATCCCATGGGAGAGGCCGTGGGGGGGTTCCTTCAAGGGATCTTGGGGTTGGGGTGATCGGGGTGTTGGGAGGCTGTGAGGTGTAAGGGAGTGGATTACTGGTGACGTTCCAGGGGTGACAGGCGGGACTGATGCCAGGAGGAGACAGCTGGGAACTCACCCTCGCAGCTCCTAGGAGATCATTCATTTTCTTGTGGCATTGGATGCCGGTCCTCCTGGTCAGGCTGCTGGCGCTGATTGCAGCTGCCACCGTATCCCAGGCCGGATTATTCATGTTACTTTGGGGTCCCCTATCCACGCAGGGGTACAGGGCCCCCCGCCTCTTCTCCACGGCACCCAGAGCCTGTTTAGGTCTCCCTGCAGGAAGAGAGGAGCAGGTCTCCACACAGCCATCCTCCTGGCTGGACTGGGAGTGCTGAGGGACCGTTTAAATGCAGCTCCCCCTGCATTGAACAGCTGAGCCCCAGGTCGGGCGAATCAGACGCCTGGGGACTCCAGCTCAGCGCATTTCACGTGGTGGGTTAATTTATTGCACTAAGTGTGGGAAGATTGCAATCCATTTCCCGATGGCCGTGTGACAGGAATTGCATCGGCTTTGTGCCCGAAATGACACCATCATTTCTCAGGAAAATTCCGCACCACATCTGGAATGCTGTGTACAGTTTTGGTCTCCTTATCTGAAAAAAGGATGTAATTGCCTTAGAAGCAGTTGAGAGAAGGTTCGCTCCCCTCAACCCGGAGGTGAGGGGCTTGTCTTATGAAGAAAGTTTGGACAGATTGTGTTTATAACCAATTGGAGTTAGAAGAATGAGGGCTGATCAATTTGAAACATATAACAATTTGAGGGTATTTGACAGTGTGGATATCAGGAGAATGCTTGCTCTGGTGGAGGGGGGATGGGGACTATAACTAGGGGACACAGATTAAGAATAGAAGTCTCACTTTTATGACAGAAATTATTTTCTTTAAATTAAGGGGCAATTTAGCATGGCCAATTTACTAGGCAAGTTTTTTGGGTTGTGGGTGAGGCCCACGCAGAGTCGGGGAGAATATACAAACTCCACACGGACAGTGACCCGGGGCTGGAATTGAACCTGGGTCCTCAGAGCCATGAGGCAGCAGTGCTAACCATTGCGCCATTGTGCCACCCATTTAAGACTGAAATTAGGAGAATTGTTTTCCCTCAGAGGGTCAATAATCTGCTGAATTCTCTTTGCCAGAAAGCAGTGGAAACTGGGTCTTTGAATTTGGTCAAGGCAGAATTAGCTGGATTTCTGACAGACCCCCCCGTTATGTGAGGAAGGGGGCAGACACAAAGGTGGAATTGAGATCACAAACCGACCAGACTTGAACTAATCGAATAGCTGAGCAGGTTCGAAGGGCCACATGGCCGACCTCTACTCCTGGGTTCTATGTTCCTATGAACAGGATGGACTCTTACCAGGTTAATAAGCCACTGCAAATCTGCCAATATATTTCCAGGCTCACAGTGGCTTCAATAGGGACTCTCAGTCTGTCCCTTTGCAGAAAACATCCAATAAACAGTGGCGGAGTTTTCCAGACCTGCCGTAGTGGTTTCCCCCGCAACGGATGCGTTGAGCCCTTCAAACGTCCATTGACTTCGGCAGGACCGGACGATCCAGCCAACGGGAAGGAATGGAAAACTCTGCTCAGTGTGTTGTCTCACAGTTTCTGACTGGTGTTCTTTCTTCAAACTATTTCACCTGAAGATAAAGTAGGTTGACTGGGCATCAACCTGGTTCCTGGCTGTGTGAATTTGCTCAAACACAGTGACTGGCCATATTGAAAATAATTTATTATCTGAACAACTGAAATATATTTCAGTTTGGCAAGGAGCTGCATAAGTACAAATATTCCATCGGTAGATTCTACGGGCGGAATCATGTTGAGGTATCCGGGGTCTTGCCTGCCGATTGGAGAGCCAGCGAGAGACCCATGCTGCCTCTTTTTCGGTAAGTTCATCCCAACCACAAACCAATCAGGCAGTGGCAAGGCCAGCAACAGCTCTTCCCCTGTAATTAGGACCCCACGATGGAAGTCCCACCTACCACTGGCCAATTAGAGAATCGCCGAGCAGAAACTTATAGCCAAGTTCCGCACACATAAGTGCGGCCTCAACCGGGACCTGGGATTCATGTCGATTTACATTCATCCCCCACCACCTGGCCTGCGAAATCCTACCAACTGTCCTGGCTTGACACAATTCACATCTCTTTAACCTGGGGTTACCTCATCTCTGGATCTGTAAAGATTTAATCACCTGCTAATGCTCGCATTCCAAGCATTGTCTGGCATCTTTGAATCTGTCTATATATATGTTTCTGGAGCATACCTCTTCATTCACCTGAGGAAGGAGCAGCGCTCCGAAAGCTAGTGATATCAAAACAAACCTGTTGGACTTTAACCTGGTGTTGTAAGACTTCTTACAATTAGAGACTGGCAGCTCTTGTATTCAGCAGCTCCACTGGGGGAGGCGATGGTTGCAGCTGGAAGAATCCCTATAGTGCAGAAGGAGGCCATTTGGCCCATCGAGTCTGCAAAGCCACTCCGAAAGAACATCCTACCTAGGCCAACTCCCCCACCCTAACCTTGTAACCCCGTAACCCCACCTAACCTTCACATCTTTGGACTATGGGAGGAAACCTGAGCACCTGGAGGGAGCCCACACACAAATGGGGAGAAAGCGCAAACTCCACAGTCACCCAAGACCGGAATCGAACCCGGGTCCCTGGCGCTGTGAGACAGCAGTGCTAACCACTGTGCACGGACAGTAGAGTCGAGGTAGAGAGGAGGGGCAGTTGAGGGTGAGTTTGAGGGGTGGGGATCATGGGGAGATGCATGCGGGGGGGCGGGGGGGGGGGGGGGAGGTAGCAGCAAGGGCAGGGTGTGACTCTCAGCAGACCCTCCATCCAGTACCTCGACTAGGCTTTGAATGCCTTTGATTGAGGTTATTACCCCTTCAGGAGGTGGCAAACTTACTGTAGAATTTTAGTTTTAGCACGTCACATGACGACAGGCCCACTTGCAGCTGGGTTAAAGCCAATGATGGTGCAATGAAGCCCTTAAGTGGTCAGTAATTGGCAACTTAAGAGCCTCAATTGGGAGGAGCAGGACTATGGGCATTCCCACCCAGAACATAATTCTAGCAGGGACAGGAAGAGAGCAGGGTACTGGTACGCCCCCATTCCATCTAATTACACGCCCTTCTCATCTCTAAGCTCGCCACCAGAGAAAGCAGAAGATTCCACCTTGTGCAACACGCTTATGGACTATTAGAATATTGCAGCAAAAGATTTTTTTAAAGGATGATTTGGGAAAATTTCTTTAAAGAATTGTACCTGGTGAGGTAACGATACTACAGCACCGCAGGCAATGGAGTTGAGAAAAATGAGAGGGAATCTCATTGAAACATACAAGATTCTGAAGGGGCTTGACAGGGTGGACACTGAGAGATTGTCCAGGTGGCTCTGACACATGGTTGCCTGTGAGACAGCAGCCCTGCCCTGAGCCTCGGCCAGCACCCGCACAGAATGCCTCCGGCCTGATCCATGCTGATCCACAGCCGAAACCGTCGACCCCAATGCCTCCAACATGGATGCCATCTGTGCGGTGTTGGCCTTGGGCTGACCTTGGAGTTGGGGCTCCAATTGAACAGGAATCATTATATTTCTGTCCAATAGCAATGTGTATTTGTAGAAAGCTTTTATCACAGAGAGGCAATCCAAACTGCTTCACAGAGGCTTAAGGGACAAAGTATCATGGTGAAGGGGAAGATAGTGGGAGGGCTGATCACAAGACCAAACCTGGAAGCAACACAGCCATTAAATCACTCCAGGTGAGGATATTGTTTTCACAGGTCACCCTACTGAGAAAAGCTGGCTTGAAAGTGGGTTTGGACCCGAGTCCAGTTGACCGCATTGCCCATTGGGATGTCAGGCCGGGATTTTCATCCAACCCCACACTGTGTACTCACTCAAGGAATACACTGTCTGAATCAGACTGTATTAAATCGGCATGCAGGATTTGTGGAGTAGTGCACAATGTGTACTGTACGCCAGCACTTCAGTGAGAATCAAGGAGATTATGGAAAGAATGATTGCGGGAAGCAGAGGAGGTTTACTCTGGGAAGATCAATCAGTCTATAAAGTGTCATGCTGGGTCAGGTTGAAGCCACCTTTGAGCAGCCTACTCTTCTTAATTTATTGGGATCAGTGTGCATCGAATTCGCCCTTTAACAATTATAATCTCATCCATTCCTGAGAGGCTACATTTTTTCTGCATGACATACAGCTGGGTTTGGAAACACTTTATAACCATCAAAGAAGGGAATCAAACAAAGAGGGAAAACAGAAAATAAAAATAACACATATTAAAATAGACAGAAAGACAGGGGGGAAGGGAGGATTTAGCGAGGGGAAAAAAGCTCAGATCAAAAAGCAGTGGAAAGGAAATAGACTGAGAACTAAGAAGGAAGTAAGATGAACAGATAATGTGACAGAAGCAAAGTGAATGATGGAGACTTCCAGGGCCGAGCAGGTGAAGAAAACTGAGAGAGCGAGACAGTCAGAGAGAAAGGATTGAGACAGGAACACATAAGCAATACTAAGGAGCTCAGCTCTGTAACTCAGTTTGATTCATGTACGTGGGTACAGTAAGCTTTCAGATGAGTTGCAACTCAGCCAAGATAAACAGGCAGCGTCGAAATGAATGAGAGAGTGAGCATTTCCACATTCTGCTGATGTGAGGCAGTGTCCCAACTCCCCACAGATACCCAGATGAGGTGTGGCAAGAATTCACATGAGAGCTCTGTTAGGCATTGCACTTCGCTCAACCACTCCACCATACAGGCCATACCTCACTCACACTCTGTAAGGCTGAAATTTGCCCTCAGCTAATCCTATTATGTTTTTTGCTGAGTTGTTCTGCATCCAGACATTTTTTTTTAAAATTGATCTGACATTTTCTTATTCCTCCACTCCCTGTTAAACATTGTAACGTCTAGATCCACCTTTCCTCCTTAGCCCATCACAATTGTTCCACTGTGGGATCACCTGCAGATATTTCTCGAACGCTCAGTTCCAAGGAGCATTGCTCGTTCACTACGTGACATTGTCTGCCCTGTGGTATTGTCATAAATGTACGCACTGCAAGGGTTAATGAAATGTCTAGAGTAGCCACTAGAGGGAGCTACAGTTACAAGTATATCAGGCATTGATGCTAAGCCTTGTGGGAGAGAATAGTGCAGGAGTTAGCTAGAGATAGACAGAAGTAAAGACAGTGAATGAGAGCAGATCATAGTTTATAACAGTATAAAGATTAATTGTCAATGAGTGCAGTTTATATGTTAATAATCAACTGTATTATTTAGGAGTATGTGTCGAATCCAAATTAGTGATGTTAATAAATTTATAGCTTTGTTCAAGTTCTAGCTATTTTGTGGTCTTTATAAACACTATGCCAACCATCCTGAATTTAGCAACACAAAGTGCACCACATGCCCCTCCAATCACAGTACCCAATAATGTAACAAGCCCATGAGCCAAAGGCAAGCCCTTATTAATTCATTTTGTTTACTGGATATGTCACAACTGGTCCCCTGAACCTTGGAAAGTGGTGGACAACAACAGGCATTCGTATTGTGCCTTGTTATAATCTACATGAGGCCCACGGTACCAGGTCGATTAGGCTCCCCGGAGAATATTTTGTTTATTAAGCAGTCAACAGTAACAAAGATTTGAAAATCAACTACGTAACATTCCACATATCACAATAACCATTAAACAAGGGCACATCACCATTCCATATTGGTACCGATACAAAGCTATATCAGCTCATTTTCACGAAGAAAACCAAACAGGCGGTATCATCCCTCGCAGATTCCTTAACAGAAATGGAGGATAAGCCTGAGAATGTGTTATCATGTCTAGAAATGATCTGTCCATCAATCTGCTACTTGTCCCAAGTATCAGTGCCATTCGCCACCCCCATTGAATAGGAACTACCCCACTGAGGGGGGCGGAGCTCCCTCATTAGCGGGGGAGCAAACCTGGACATAAAAACCCCAGCCCGGGCGTAGGCTGGGCATAGGAGTACCTTCGGGGAGTGGTGTACATAGAGCTTTCATTCTTTGTTCATTAAACCTTTTGTTTCCTCACGCTCCCATGTGGTCGCTTCCTCGAATCTAACGTGTCTTGAATGTGATGGAAGGTTCCAGGGTTCTTCACACGAGTAATCAAACAGAATTTGACACTGAGCCCCATAAGGAGATATTAGGACAGGTGACCGAAAGTTTGGTTAACGCGATAGGTTTTAAGGAGCGTGCCAAAGGAGGAAAGACAGCTGGTAAAAACTGAGGGTGGAAGGAAATTCCAGAGCTTAGTGCCTTGTCCGCTGAAGAGAACATGGAACAATTAAAATTGGGCCTGCTCAGGAGACCAGAGTTGAAGGGGCGCAGAGATCCCGGTGTGTTGAGGGGGCTGAGGGACGTTACAGGGAGAGGAAGAAAGAATTTGAAAACAAGTATGAGAATTTACAGTTAAGGTGTTGCAGGACCAGGAGCCACTATGATTCAGTGAGCAGAAGGGGTGATATGGTGAATGGGTTTTGTCAGAGTTAGAACATGGGCTTTGGGTGACTCACGCTTCTGGGAAGAGGAAATGGTGTACACCAGGAGAGTTGGGACAATCAAGTCTAATAGTAATAAAGGTTTTGACAAGGCAAACTCCACAGGGGCAGAGAGGGACGATCTTATGGTGGTGGAAGTAGGTGGCCCTGGTAATGGTGATAAACTTGGAGTAGTATTTGAAACAATTGAGGTTGGAATTTTATCAGAGCGAGGGTGACGCAAGCCCCTGGTCTATATCATCAAAAGAAGTGGAGCAGTATTGTCTGAAGTGTGCTGTCTATTGACGTTCAGCTAGCAACATAGGAAATCTAAAACGGGATTGAATCGGCCTGTAAAACATCAAAGAGATTGAAGGTAGAGGAGTGTTAACTGGAGGTAGCACCTGTCCGTTTAAAGTTAACGTCCAGGATATCAGACACAGAAGGGCTGGAAACTGGGCGGATCCTTTGCTCCCCCGCAGGGTGATTTGCTGAGGGAGCCCGCCATTGGCTGGTGGCAGGATCTTCCGGTTCCGCTGCAGTCAACAGGTTTTGCTGTTCGTAGCCTCCTTCGTGGGAACCGATGGTGAGGAGGGGTCGCCGACGGCGGGACCGGAAGATCCCACCAGTGGGAATGGCCGGATAATTATGGCCAGTTTGGACAATTATGGCCAGTTTTGTAATGTTACCACAAGGGCTTTACAAATTTCCTTCAGAGGCAAGGTCAGCCCAAGGTCAGCAGTCTGCAGTATGTAATTATCATTTGACAGGAAACCAGAACATTTAGGGGGTGGAATTGGGCTTGGCAGCGCCTGTCATTTGGATACTACTACTAATAAAAATCATTATTATTGTCACAAGTAGGCTTACATTAACACTGCAATGAAGTTACTGTGAAAAGCCCCTAGTCGGCACATTCCAGCGCCTGTCGGGTACACAGAGAGAGAATTCAGAATGTCCAATTCACCTACCAAGCACATCTTTCGGGACTTGTTGGGAAGCAACTGGAGCACCCGGAGGAAACTCACGCAGACACGGGGAGAACAGGCAGACACCGCACAGACAGTGACCCAAGCTGGGAATCAAACCCGGGTCCCTGGTGCTGCGAAGCAACAGTGCTAACCACTGTGCTACCGTGCTGATACTACGGGTCTCTGTAAGAATTCCAAAATGGCGGACACTTCTGGTGTGAAGTGAGCTCGATTCCATTTTGGCAAAGTTGTCCGCATGCACGCACGTAATGTTCGGCGGAAGTATGCAGAGTAGAAAGATCGTGACATCAGTAAAGCCTGCGTTGATGGTAGCACTGCCATTCTGTAGCTCTATGATCCAGCCGATGTCACCCCTTAATCTCACACATGCTGAGCAGAACATTAAGCAGCACAAAGGACTCTGCCACTGATATTGAAAGGGAGCAGCAGCTACTTGCAGCTTAGGCGCTGGTTTTTACTTTGGCAATTACTGCAATTCCACATGTTTTTGGTGACTTTCTGTAGTCAACACTTACCAATCAAGCATAAATAACAGCTCAAAAACATCACACATTGTCAGAAAATAGGTCCCAGTATGAACTGAGAATCGTTTGTTCACCAGCGGTCTAATATTTCAGTTTGTTTGTATCGTGATTTTTATCTTGAGCGTTACCACACTCTCCGCAGCCTCTGTGCCAGCTGTATTTTGCTGTTTTGTGATTACACAACACATATGGTTCTGTCTTGTGTCTCACCAGAAGTTTTAAATAGCATAATGTGCGACTGAAAAACCTCTGAACAACAGTTTACGTAACTCGCCCTGAGACACAGGAGGGTAGAAATTCAACTAACCCCCAAAATCAGCCGTGGGGTCGCAAGGCACACATAACCCATGCTCATTGAAGGAACAGCTTCTTCCCTACAGCTACAAAACTCCTCAACAACTCCCCCTCGGACTGATCTGTTCCTGTAAGAACACTATTCACGACGCCCTATGCCGCTCTTGCTTTGTATTTGCTTTGTTTGGCCCCTTGTTCCGCACTGTAACCAATCACTGTTTGTCGATGTACCATTTGTCAATGTTCTCTGTTGATTATTCTTTTGTCTACTATGTACGTACTGTGTACGTTCCCTCGGCCGCAGAAAAATACTTTTCACTGTACTTCGGTACATGTGACAATAAATCAAATCAAAATTAAATCAATCAAACCAAATCAAGTGATGCAGGCAGCAGGCAGATTTGGCTTGCTGTACACCTCAGCAGGGGCCCAGGATCATGCATGACTTAAAGCTGGACTGCATTATTTGAAGTCAGTCTGCACCTCTGAAAGGGGAGGTGTAGGGCAGCAAGGTAGCACAGTGGTTAGCACTGTTGCTTCACAGCGCCAGGTACCTGGGTTCGATTCCCAGCTTGGGTCACTGCCTGTGCGGAGTCTGCACGTTCTCCCCGTGTCTGCGTGGGTTTCTTCCGGGTGCTCCGGTTTCCTCCCACAAGTTCCGAACGACATGCTTGGTAGGTGAATTGGACATTCTGAATTCTCCCTCTGTGTACCCGACAGGCGCCGCAATGTGGCAATTAGGGAATTTTCAGAGTAACTTCATTGCAGTGTTAATGTAAGCCTACTTGTGACGCTAATAAAGATTATTATTTTATTGCCACAGCAGGTACTGGAGGTTGTTGGAGAGCCGCTTGTGAGCAACAGCAGGAGCAAGAATGGTTGTAAACAGCCAGAGGTTCTCTGATGCAACACTGGAAGACTTGGTGCAGTGGGTGGATAGGAAAAGAGAGGTTCGCCTCTCTCACAGGGGACGAGGAAGACCTCCAGACAGCCACTCGCTCACTGATGCCTGTGAGCAATGTATCCCCCAATATTTACCAAAAATAATATCTTCATCATCGAACTGTTGATTCATTTACTCCCACTGTATCAACCATGATTAAACATCACAAGAAAATAGATTTTCATTTCACCCAAATTGAAATTGATTTCTGGAATCGGTGTGGCTATGACATTATTTAGCCACATCCATAGAATCCTTACAGTGCAGAATGAGTCCATTCGTTCCATCGGGTCAAAGTGCACCCGGAGGAAACACATACAGACTTGGGGAGAACTGTGTGGTACTGTGTTGGACAGTGGTTAGCACTGCTGCCTCACATGCCAGAGACCTGTGTTTAATTCCAGCCTTGGCTGACAGTCTTTGTGGAGTTTGGACTTTCTCCCTGTGTCTGCGTGGGTTTCCACTGGGTGTTCCGGTTTCCTCCCACAATCCCAAGAAGTGCAGTTTAGATGGATTGGTCATGCTAAATTGCCCCTTAGGGCCGGAAGATGTGTAGGTAAGGTGGGGTTACGGGAATAGGGTGGGGGAGTGAGCCTAGGTAGAGTGCTCTTTCAGAGGTCGGTGCGGACTCAATGGGCCGAATGGCCTCCTTCTGTAGGAATTCTATGGTTCTAATGTGCAAACATCACACACTCACCGAAGGCCAGAATTGAACCAGCGTCCCAACGCTGAGGGGGAGTTGTTGAGGAGTTTTGTAGCTGTAGGGAAGAAGCTGTTCCTTCAATGAGCATGGGTTATGTGTGCCTTGTGACCCCACGGCTGATTTTGGGGGTTAGTTGAATTTCTACCCTCCTGTGTCTCAGAGTGACACGGTGGCACCATGGTTAGCACTGCCGCCTCACAGCGTTGGGACCCTGGTTCAATTCTGGCCTTCGTCGATTTCTATGAAGAAAATATACTCTTGAGACTTACTTGTATTCGGTGTAAGGCGTTTTCACAGAGTTTGTGCTCTGTAAGTTTACTTACACAGAATACAAGTAAGTCTCAAGAGTATATTTTCTTCATAGAAATCGACCGCCAGTCAGTAGCCAAGGAGCTAGAGCCCACACAATGTTCAAAAACCACACTCACACTGGACTTTTCCTCGACCTTTCCCTCTATATGTACTTCCAATGTGTTAGCCTGTGGATTTCCATTGTCAGGAAAGGCCCAGCACCAGAACAGATCGGAAAACCGGATCCCAGCATTGTCTGCCACCAGACTAAACCTTCCTCGGGGCCAGGAGAGAGGCAGTCACAAGATAAACGCCCCATCCTGGATAGAAAAAGTGCTATCTGCGTGAATTTGCAACATTGGAAATGCTATTTGCTCATGTGGTTCCAATAGAGAGATGCCAAGTCATTCATGCAAGTCAGCCAGTTACATGAGTCCCCCTTCTAGGAATGTTCTGGATTGCTTTTAATCCTTCTCCTCCGTCTTCTTTCCCGTCCAGCCTCTGCATCGCATCAATAGTCTCTGCTGTGGCACAGTACTCAGTGTGAGTACTGAATACTCCATAGCAGGTTCCAGGAGTCTTTTAACCCATCAGACTGCAAGTTACCACTGTAAGGACATCTTCGCGCGCCACCAATTAAGGAATGACTGGAACCAAGAAATAAATATATGAGGATAGGTTTGGAAAACAATTTGGCTTTTGATGTCTTGAGTTTAGAAGGCTGAGAGGCAAATTATCCGAGAACCTTAAGGGATTCAGTAATATAGAAAGCTATTTCCTCCACTGGAGTGTTCCAGAAAAAAGAATTGTTCCAGAGGGAGGCCATTCAGGGAGTGAAATTATCGTCGTTATTATTGCCACAAGTAGGCTTACTTTAACACTGCAATGAAGTTACTGTGAAAATCCCCTGGTCGCCACACTCCGACACCTCTCGGGTACACTGAGGGAGAATTCAGAATGTCCAATTCACCTAACAGGCACGTTGTTCGGGACCTGTGGGAGGAAACCGGAGCACCCAGAAGAAACCCACGCAGGCACGGGGAGAACGTGCAGACTCTGCACAGACAGTGACCCGAGTCGGGAATTGAACCCGGGACGCTGCCGTTCTGAATCAACAGTGCTAACCACTGTGCCGCCCATTAGGAAATGCTTCTTTACGCAAAGGGTCATGAAAATCCAGTAAATTCACCCTCCAAAAGGTTGTGGGTGCTGGGATAATTCAAATTTCCAAGAGAACCATCAAAATTTTGTCAGGTAAAAATATAGAGGAACATGGAGCCAAGAGATTGTGGTAAAGATCTGTCAAGATCTTAATTGATTGGTGGTGTCATGATATTAAGATAAACATCATGGTGCAAACATACATACACACCGATGGAGAGATCAACGGACCAATCAATACACACACAACATCACAGCCAATCACAGGCAAGGGCATACACACTATAAAATGGGGAACACGACACTTCCCGCTCATTCCAGCAGGAGACAGCTCAGGGCACAGAGCTCACAGCAAGCCACTCAGACATTCACCATGTGCTGAGTGCTTCTCCAAGATAGTGTTAGGGCTAGGTCCACAGATTAGAGGGTAATGAACGAACCACAGTAACCAGTTTACAGATGTTGTTATTGTTAGTAATAAAACTGAGTTGCACCATCCGCAACCGTGTTGGTTCGTCTATGTAGCAGAGCACCCAACACGACATAGTACCAGGATTGGAACCCAGTAACTGTGAGACCTACCTACGCATCTTAAGGAATCCGCCATCCTGTGCCATGGACACCATCAGCCCGCCGCAGCCGCTCCAAATCGCTGATAACCTCGGCGTCAACTGGAAGCTGTTTAAACAGGGCTTCCAGTTCTTCCTAGAAGCCACAGAAAGGGTGAATGCTTCGGACACCAGGAAAATCACCCTCCTCCTCTCCACGGCAGGGCAACACGCCATCCACATCTACAACTCCCTGGTGTTCGCGGAAGGTGAGGACAAGACGAAGTACAAGACGGTCCTTCTCAAACTTGAGCAACACTTCAGTATCGAGGTAAATGAGAGTTTCGAGAGGTACCTCTTCCAGCAGCGCCTGCAGGGTAAGGATGAGCCCTTTCAATCTTTCCTAACACACCTCTGTATCCTTGCGCAGTCCTGCGGTTACGAGGCCACCTCCGATTCCTTGATTCGGGACCAGATTGTTTTTGGGGTCACCTCGGGTACCCTATGCCAGCAGCTCCTCAAAATTAAAAGCCTCACCCTAGCCACCGCCATCGAAGCCTGCGTCCTCCATGAAAATGCGACCAGCCGCTACTCCCAATTCCAGGCGCCCGAATGGGCATGGCAGGGGTCCTACGCGGCTGAATTGCAAGGCAGGGGTCCTATGAGGCCGAGCGGGTCCAGGCGATCGAGTTCCTCCCGGCCCGCGGCCCGGACGAGGGCGGCCATTTCACGCGCTTTCCGCAGCCTCCCGTGCTTGTACGCGCCAAAAGAGACGTCACGCAGAGGGACATGACGCGCAGGCGCGCTCTACGCAGGACCGAACTGCGCATGCGCGATGGCACAATGAACGCCATGACATCACGACGTGCGGCAACTGTGGATCCGCACATTTAAAGCGGCAATGTCCGGCAAAGAACCGACAATGCCTCCGCTGTGGCAAGATGGGCCACTACGCTGCCTGCTGTCGAGCAGCTCAACCTGCCAACGCTCCCCAATTCCGACAGCCTCACAGAGACGTGCGGACCATTCAGCCTCCGTACTCCGAGTCATACCCGAACGATATACAAACCGGTGATACAGATGACCGGGAAGCCTTCCGCGTTGCGGTCATTGACAGGAACCGGATGTCCCCAAGCAGGACCCACTAGCCGATGCCAGTGAACAGTGTCAATCCGGGTGATGAATGGTGTGCCACCCTAACGATCAACCCAAATTCGTCGCCCACCTACTAAGCTGGACTTATGAGCCTGTTTGAAATTTAACTCACTGACGTATTATGCCACAATGTTAATATGTTTCTCTTTTTGTCGTTACAGGAGTTCGTTTTGATGCTTGATGTTTACACGTGTTTTGTTTATGGTACAACCTCGTTGCTATGTTGCACCTGACACCTTCCTATGTATATAGTTTAGCCTCATGTACATGTTGTAGATATTGCACACACACATTCAGCTGCACTCAGTACACATCTATATTTATTACCACATAGGCACATATTCTTGTAAAAAAAGGGGGGATGTCATGATATTCAGATAAACATCATGGTGCAAACATACATACACACTGATGGACTGATCAACGGACCAATCAATACACACACCACATCACAGCCAAGAGCATACACACTATAAAACGGGGAACACGACACTTCCCGCTCATTCCAGCAGGAGACAGCTCAGGGCACAGAGCTCACAGCAAGCCACTCAGACATTCACCATGTGCTGAGTGCTTCTCCAAGATAGTGTTAGGGCTAGGTCCACAGGTTAGAGGGTAATGAACGAACCACAGTAACCAGTTTACAGATGTTGTTATTGTTAGTAATAAAACTGAGTTGCACCATCAGCAAACGTGTTGGTTCGTCTATGTAGCAGAGCTCCCAACACGACAGGTGGGTCAGGTTGGAGGGGCTGAACAGCCTAAACAGGTTCCGAGTTGTCTTATTTTGATGTTGCAGGATGACCAATACCATTAGGGTGGCACGGTAGCACAGTGGGTAGCATTGCTGCCTCACAGCGCAAGGAACCGGGGTTCGATTCTGGCCTCGGGTGACTGTCTATGTGGAGTTTGCGCTTTCCCCCCATGTCTGTGTGTGTTTCCTCCGGATCCTCTTTTTTTCCTCCCACCGTCCAAAGATGTGCAGGTTAGGTGGATTGGCTATGCTAAATTGACCCATAGCGTCCAAGGATGTGCAGGTTAGGTAGGGTTACCCGGATAGGAGGGGGGGTGGGCCTAAGTGGGGTGGTCTTTCAGAAGGTCAGTGCAGAACCGATGGGCCAAATTGCCTCACCCTGCACTGTAAGAATTCTGTGGTTCTATTCTATGTTAGGGAGCCTCATCCACCAAGCGTCCAGATCAGGAAATTGTGGACACAGTGTCCTCAGGTGCTCAAATTTCTTTCTCCATCAGTAAAGAATCATGGGTTAAGTCCCTATAATATGTCCTGCCTGCAAAGTGAACATAGAGAATTGACCTTCATATGTATACTTATACGCCCAAGATATTATACTCAGATAATTATACCCAAGAAAATGTGCCGAGGAATATATACCCAAGAAAATATGTACTTACAGCCCTCCCGCAAGGATGTCAGCCATCAATTAGGGGCAGTATCCAACTGGATTGCCATATGATTAGTTGGGATACTGTTGACTCATTGAACTGTTGACTCATTAACCCCCTCTGTAAAACCTGGACTTGAATCTAGTCCAGATTGTTTCAATAACTTTCTCAGCTACTGTCTACAAGGTAAAAGAAATTTTGCCCTAGTCCCAGATCACCATAGGCTGCTTTCCCCTTTGAGGGGCAGAGCTGACTGATGGCGATTTAACCTGAGGATCACCACACCGAGGAGGAGGTGAGGGGGAAGCTTCATGAATAACCTCAGCCGGTACGGGAACTGAACCCGTGCCGTTGACCCGCTCTGCATCACAAACCAGCTGTCCAGCCAGCTGAACTAAATTGACCCCCGTAAGCACCTACAAGGTATGTACACAATCAATCTCATACACCGACCATGTCTGAGAAAGAGAAAATGGTGGCCGGGATTCTCCGATCCCCCGGCCAAGTTCTGACACCGGCGTCAAAAGCGGCGCGAGCCACTCCGGCGTCAACGGGCCTCCAGGCCCAGGTATTCACCCCTTCCTAGGGGGCTATTATGGCGCCGGAGTAGTGTCTGCTGCTCCGGCGCTCGAAAGCCAGCGGGCCACGGCCAGCGCGGGTTTGCGCATGCGCGCCACGGACAGCGCGGGTTCGCGCATGCACGCCATGTGTTTGTGCATGTGCGCCACGGTCGGCGTGAGTTTGTGTATGCGCGCCACGGCCGGCACAGGTTCGCGCATGCGCGTGGGTTTCCATCTCCGCGCCGACCCCGGACAATATGGAGAGCCCTACAGGAGTCCGGTGTGGAGGAACATAGACCCCCCACGGAAATAGCCCACCCGCCGATCGGTAGGCCCCGATCGCGGGCCAGACCACCGTGGAGGCCTACCCCAGAGTCAGATCTCCCCGCCCCCCACCAGGACGGCTCCCGCAGCCAGAACTCCGAGGTCCCGCCGGGTAGGACCATACGTAACCTACGCTGGCACGACTCGGCCGAACTCGGCGGGCACTCGGCCCGTCGAGGCGTGGAGTATCGCCGGGGGGGGGGCTGCTTTCAACTGCCCCTGACCGGCGCTGCGGCGACCCCGCAGGCGCCGGAGAAACGGCGCTGGAGAATTGGCAGCCTGGCGTCGGAGCGGTGTGGCGCGATTCTCGTGCCCCCCCCCCCTTGATTCTCTGACCCGGCGCGGGATTGGAGAATCCCGGTTGGTGGGCTGGATTCTCCACCCCGCCGTGCCACATTTCTGCCCCGATCGGCCGGCAGGATTCTCCGCTACGTCAGCCGGTCAATGGGGATTCCCATTGTGGGGCAGCCCCACGCTGTCGGGAAACCCCCGGGCGCCGGCAGAACGGAGAATCACGCTGGCGGAGAATCTCTGCCGGTATCTCTCACTCTGCAGCAGTCACATAACTCTGCAGCTAACTGTGCGGGCTAGCGGTGGAGTGTTCTGCAGCGAGTGGCTCCCTAAAGCCTCTCCACTGCCTGCAAGGTACAGCACAAGCAGCTGCTCGAAGCTAACACACACCGAGTCCCTCGCATCCATAAACACTGTGTTCCTAGTCCACCAATACCTTGATTTTGAAATTCTAATTGTTGTACTCAATATGGCCTCACCCTTCCATATCTCCATGACTTCCACCATCCCTACAGCCCTCCAGGAGCTCTGCATCCCTCGAAATCTGGTCTCATTTCATTCACCCCACATTTGATAAAAGTGTCTTCATCAATATGGACTGAATGCTCTGGAATTCCCTCCCCAAATCTCTCCATTTGTCTCTCCTCCTTTACCCAAGCATTTGGTCACTCCTCCTAATATACCTTCCTTTCTTCCATTGGCTCGCTGTCAGTTTCTGTGCTCCTGTGAAACATCGTAGGACGTTGTGCAATATTAAAAGTTCTAAGGAAATGCAAGTTGTGGGGATTACTGGGATATTCTCCACTTGTTTGGATGAGTGTGGCTCCAACATCACTCAAGAAGCTCAACACCTTCCACGACGAAGCAGCCCCACTTGAACAGCACCCGTTCACCACCTTAAACGTTCCATCTGCAAGATGCACTGCGGCAACTTGCCAAGGTTTGTTTTTTGTTGCCCTTCTCAACCCCAGCCTTCCATCACCATCACCACCGCACCCCTTCCACCCGCCACCCCCATCACCTCAGAAAGGACAAGATCAGCAGGCACACGGGAACACAACACTCCCGACTTCCTTTCCAAGTCACATGCCGGGCTGACTAGGAAACATATTGCTGTTCCTTCATTTTCATTTGGCAACAACTTAATGCCACCACAAAGCAACCATTCTAAGGCAACTTTATCACACCTCTATACAAAAGCAAACTAACCCCTCTTGCACGTTCCCTGTCACCGAGGATGCCTTTGCCAATATAGACAAATGCTGCTACTCCGTGTTAACCGCGTGGCTGCAGCGTTCCTGGCGGAAGGCTGCTGAATTTCAGGATGAGCTCTTGGGGGACAATCATGAACAGCTCTGGAGCAAGGGTGTCCAGCTTCGGACTACCGCCCCTCAGCATGGGCAGCTGCAGTCTAGGCACAGACTGGCTGACACCCAACAAGCAGGGGCACTAGCAGGGTGGCATTGGGTGGGTTCATGAGTGCTGTTATTCCTAGAAAGGGGTCATTGCCATTCTCCCATGATGATGCAGCATGGTAGCATAGCGGTTAGCACAATTGCTTCACAGCTCCAGGGTCCCAGGTTCGATTCCTGGTTTGGGTCACTGTCTGTGCGGAGTCTGCACGTTCTCCCCGTGTCAGCATAGGGTTTCTCCGGCTGCTCCGGTTTCCTCCCACAGTCCAAAGATGTGCGGGTTAGGTGGATTGGCCATGCAAAATTGCTCTTACTGTCCAAAAAAGGTTAAGTGGGGGTTCCTGGGTTACGGGGATAGGGTGGATACGTGGGCTTGAGTAGGGTGCTCTTTGTAAGGGCCGGTGCAGACTCGATGGGCTGAATGACCTCTTTCTGCACTATAAATTCTATGATTCTATGATTCTAAGCCTCAGTCACCTAGTCATCTGCTAGAGTGAACCAACTATTACCTCCAAATTTGCAGATGATACAAAGCTGGGTAGAGGGTGAGCTGTGAGGAGGGTGCAGAGATGCTTCGGCGGGACTTGGACAGGCTGAGTGAGTGGGCATATGCAGGGCAGTATAATGTGGATAGATGTGAGGTTATCCACTTCGGTAGCAAAAATAGGAAGGCAGAATATTATTATTTGAATGGGTGTAAATTGAGAGAGGTGGATACTCCTCGAGATCTTGGTGTCCTCGTCCATCAGTCACTTAAACTAAGTGCACAGGTACAGCAGGCAGTAAAGAAGGCAAATGATATGTTGGCCTTCTTAGCAAGAGGATTTGAGTGTAGGAATAGAGATGTTTTACTTAATTGTATAGGGCATTGGTGAGGCCACACCTGGAGTATTGTGTACAGGTTTGGTGTCCTTATACGAGGGAGGATGTTCTCTCTATGGAGGGAATTCAGTGAAGGTTTACCAGGCTGATCCCTGGGATGGTGGGACTGTCATATGAGGAGAGACTAAGTCAGCCACCGGGAATCCCACTAGCGGGGGTGCCCTGCCATTGGGAAAAGAGAATCCCGATAACTGGCGAATTCCTGCCACAGTGTGTGTCCCTGGGAATGAATCTCTGGTTCGGTCAGATTACATGGGGCCAGACTAGAAAGGGATTGCATGGCATAAATTCCTCAATATAAAGCTTCCAGGGACAGTGCAGATTTCCAGGGAGCAGGATGATCCCAGACTCCCAGTTTTCCTCTAATTGGCTCTGAGATCGAAGTATGGAAATTGAGGAATGGTCGGAGTAATTGGGAGGGCAGTGGGTCGAATGCGATAGAAAAAAAAAATCACTGAAACTTGAAAGGAAGAATCTAAAGACAATTGTGAGACCGGCCTCATGATATAATGCAACACTGAGAGCGAGACAACAACTGGATAGGAACGAGATGCGGATGCTGGAGTGGATGTGTGGAGAAATGAGAAAGGACCAAATCAGGAAGCAGTGCATCAGGGAGTCGGTGAAGATTGTGGGAGGATTGAAGAAAGTAGCTGAGAAGAGATTGAAGTGGTCATCTGCCCACACAGAGAGAGAGAAGGTGGAAATTTGGTGAGAGAAGAGGCGGAGGTGGGGCTGTCAAGGAGGAGAAGGGGAAGGCCTAAAACCAGGTGGAAAGATACGGAGGTAGAGGCCGAAGCGCAGCAGGGTTGGAAGAGGAATGACTGACTGACAGACGGAGACTGGGAAGGGTGACCAACTAGCTTTGGGGCGATCCCAAATAAAATGGGTCAAAAGAAGAAGACAGTTTTCCGCACTGTTTAAAGAGTCTCTGCTGAGTAAATAGACTGCTTTCTGTAAATCATAGCATAAGACTTGCTCTTCTCCAACTCATTAGCCGACACAGTGGTGTCAATAGATACTAAGAACATTTACAGTCAGTCTGTAAGATGATTAGTTAAACTATTTTACAGGTGCAAACATCCCCCACACTCAGGTTGAGATATAGGATGGGATTCTCCCGTCTTTGGGATTCTCTTTTCCCACTGAATGGGACACACGTCTCTGTCACTGAATGTGTCACGAGTTTCTGTCACTGAATGGGTCACGAGTCTCTGTCACTGAATGGGTCACGAGTCTCTCTCACTGAATGGGTCATGATTCTCTGTCACTGAATGGGCCACGAGTTCCTGTCACTGAATGGGTCACGAGTCTCTGTCACTGAATGGGACACGAGTTTGTCACTGAATGGGTCACGAGTCTCTGTCACTGAATGGGACACGAGTTTGTCACTGAATGGGGCACGCGTCTCTGTCATTGAATGGGACACGATTCTCTGTTACTGAATGGGACACGATTCTTTGTTCCTGAATGGGACACAATGTCTAACACGGAATGGGACACAATTCTCTGTTACTGAATGGGACACGATTCTCTGTCACTGAATGGGACACGAGTCTCTCTCACTGAATAGGACACGAGTCTCTGTCACTGAATGGGACACGTGTGTGTCACTGAATGGGACACGAGTCTCTGTCACTGAATGGGTCACGATTCCCTGTCACTGAATGGGACACGAGTTTGTCACTGAATGGGTCACGAGTCTCTGTCACTGAATGGGACACGAGTTTGTCACTGAATGGGGCACGCGTCTCTGTCATTGAATGGGACACGATTCTCTGTTACTGAATGGGACACGATTCTTTGTTCCTGAATGGGACACAATGTCTAACACGGAATGGGACACAATTCTCTGTTACTGAATGGGACACGATTCTCTGTCACTGAATGGGACACGAGTCTCTCTCACTGAATAGGACACGAGTCTCTGTCACTGAATGGGACACGTGTATGTCACTGAATGGGACACGAGTCTCTGTCACTGAATGGGTCACGATT
This sequence comes from Scyliorhinus torazame, assembly GCF_047496885.1. Classification (NCBI taxonomy): domain Eukaryota; kingdom Metazoa; phylum Chordata; class Chondrichthyes; order Carcharhiniformes; family Scyliorhinidae; genus Scyliorhinus; species Scyliorhinus torazame. The sequence goes on from NC_092727.1 coordinate 49,441,567, forward strand.
CCCTGTCACTGAATGGGACACGAGTTTGTCACTGAATGGGACATGAGTCTCTGTCATTGAATGGGACACGAGTGTGTCACTGAATGGGTCACGAGTCTCTGTTACTGAATGGGACACGAGTCTCTGTCACTGAAAGGGATATGGGTTTGTCACTGAATGGGACATGAGTCTCTGTCACTGAATGGGACACGAGTGTGTCACTGAATGGGACACGAGTCTCTGTCACTGAATGGGACACGAGTGTGTCACTAAATGGGACACGGGTCTCTGTCACTGAATGGGACACGAGTGTGTCACTGAATGGGTCACGAATCTCTGTCACTGAATGGGACACGGGTGTGTCACTGAATGGGTCACGAGTCTCCGTCACTGAATGGGACACGCATCTCTGTCACTGAGTGGGACACAAGTGTGTCACTGACTGGGTCGCGAGTCTCTGTGACTGAATGGGATACAATTCTCTGTCACTGAATGGGACACGAGTGTGTCACTGAATGGGTCACGAATCTCTGTTACTGAATGGGACACGAGTCTCTGTCAATGAATGGGACACAAGTCTCTTTCACTGAATGGGACACGAGTCTCTGTCACTGAATGGGACACGAGTGTGTCACTGAATGGGTCACGAATCTCTGTCACTGAATGGGACACGGGTGTGTCACTGAATGGGTCACGAGTCTCTGTCACTGAATGGGATACAATTCTCTGTCACTGAATGGCACACGAGTGTGTCACTGAATGGGTCACGAATCTCTGTTACTGAATGGGACATGAGTGTGTCACTGAATGGATCACGATTCTGTTACTGGATGGGAGACGATTCTTTGTTCCTGAATGGGACACGAGTGTCTGTCACGGAATGGGGCAGAAGTGTGTCACTGAATGGGTCATGAGTCTCTGTGACTGAATGGGATACGATTCTCTGTGACTGAATGGGACACGTGTCTCTGTGATTGAATGGGGCACGATTGTCTGTCACTGAATAGGACACGAGTGTGTCACTGAATGGGACACGAGTCGCTGTCACTGAATGGGTCACGTGTCTCTGTCACTGAATGGGACACGAGTCTCTGTCATTGAATGGGTCACGAGTCTCTGTCACTGAATAGGACACGAGTCTCATTCGCTGAATGGGTCACGATTCCCTGTCACTGAATGGGACACGTGTCTCTGTCACTGAAAGGGACACGTGTCTCTGTCACTGAATGGGTCACGAGTCTCTGTCACCGAATGGGACACGTGTCTCTGTGACTGAATAGGACACGAGTCTCTGTCACTGAATGGGACACGAGTCTCTGTCACTGAATGGGACACGAGTCTCTGTCACTGAATGGGGCACGATTCTCTGTCACTGCATGGGACACGATTCTCTGTCACTGAATAGGACACGAGTCTCATTCACTAAATGGGTCACGATTCCCTGTCACTGAATAGGACACGAGTCTCTGTCACTGAATAGGACACGAGTCTCTGTCACTGAATGGGACACGAGTCTCTGTCACTGAATGGGACACGAGTCTCTGTCACTGAATGGGACACGATTCTCTCTCACTGAATGGGACACGATTCTCTGTCACTGAATAGGACACGAGTCTCATTCACTAAATGGGTCACAATTCCCTGTCACTGAATGGGACACGAGTCTCTGTCACTGAATGGGACACGGGTCTCTGTCACTGAATGGGACACGATTCTCTCTCACTGAATGGGACACGAGTCTCTGTCACTGAATGGGACACGAGTCTCTGTCACTGAATGGGGCACGATTCTCTGTCACTGAATGGGACACGATTCTCTGTCACTGAATAGGACACGAGTCTCATTCACTAAATGGGACACGATACCCTGTCACTGAATAGGACACGAATCTCTGTGACTGAATGGGACACGATTCTCTGTCACTGAATAGGACAAGAGTCTCATTCACCAAATGGGACACGATTCTCTGTCACTGAATAGGACACGTGTCTCTGTCACTGAATAGGACATGAGTCTCATTCACTGAATGGGTCACGATTCCCTGTCACTGAATAGGACACGACTCTCATTCACTGAATGGGTCACGATCCCCTGTCACTGAATAGGACACGACTCTCATTCACTGAATGGGTCACGATTCCCTGTCACTGAATAGGGCACGAGTCTCAGTCACTGAATGGGACATGGGGTCTCTGTCACTGAATGGGTCACGATTCTCTGTCACTGAATGGGAGACGATTCTGCCACTGAATGGGACACGAGTCTCTGTCACTGAATGGGACACGATTCTCTGTCACTGAATGGGACACGATTCTCTGTCACTGAATGGGACACGATTCTCCGTCACTGAATGGGACACGTGTCTGTCACTGAATGGGACACGAGTCTCTGTCACTGAATGGGACACGATTCTCTGTCACTGAATGGGACACATGTCTCTGTTACTGAATGGGACACGATTCTCTGTCACTGAATGGGACACATGTCTCTGTCACTGAATGGGACATGATTCTCTGTCACTGAATGGGATTTCAGCCTCTGTCAAAATGGGAAATGAATCATGAACTAATTTCCAATATCAACAAACCGTGACACCACTGTACACTCGCAGATACCACGGTTTTCTAATTGCAACCATGTTTATTGGCTAGTCTTTACCACAGGGCCACCCAGACTGCGTCAGCCTATGCTCAGAAGGTTTGCTTGAAAATCAACCAATCCCAATCACCCAGCGTTCCAGCTGAAGCACGAGTCGAGTGAGTTTCCTGATTGCAGCTCGGAACCACGCTCACTGCCAAAGGCCCGTCAGATTGAAGCAGCATCTTGCTGCCTCATTTCCCTCTCTTGTAAAACCTTTGTGTTGGAATAAATCAGCCCCGGACTGAAGGCCCAACAAACCCTGCAAACAAATGCAGAATGAATAAAAAAGGAAAGAGCAGCATTCAAACGCAGCTGCCACCGATCAGCTTTCTGCTAAAATTAGTTCTCAGCTTCTGGGGGTTGTTAATTACGTGAACTCAGAATAGTTAGACGATAGATCTATCCTGTCACAAGTGGGTGCGCAGTGCACTAACCATCACTTGGAGAAAAACAGATGTACTTAAACAAACAAATTGCAATCCGCTGATGGCTCAGAGGGGAATCTCACCGCTGGGTATGGCATTGCGTCAAGTAGGCCAAGGGCCTCCCTACCACCAGCTGACCTCTTGAGAAGCAGCCCATCTTTGGAAGGGGTTCTGGCTCCTCTTGCGAGGGCCTTGACAGATCGCTTCACATTGAACACCCGTGGGAATGTATGTAAGCGTGGCCTTCAGGTGTTGGAGACGGTCTTCCTCAGTCACCAGTCAGGCTCGCAAGAAACAGAATGTCCACATGGTGAACATGCTGGAGAGTGGATCCTGTCTGCCGTGCCCAGGCCTCTCTCAGAGTCAGACTGCAGATGATGGTGTAAAATGGATGGTATCAGTTCAGCGGCTGGTAAACATCTCCCTCGATACTTGTTTACAATGGAGTGGACATAATCTCTGAGCTTTCCTCGAAGTGCTGTCATTTGAATTACCCCCGTTGGTACCAATATTCTTGGCGCCAAGTACCCACTTTGTGATGGGCATATGAAATTAAATGATCCAGGGTGATGAGCATCCATGCATTCATGTCGCTGACGAGGCCAACTGTATGCCTATTGGCTGTGCCAATCATGCTCCATGTTGTAGTGTTGTAGTGCTAAGCAATCATCTCCTGGCTACCTCTGCCCTGTACTTCATGACTTCAATCAGAGATGTAACCATCTGTCAGCTACATTTAAATGAGGACATGGAGGAATATTTTCATACCAGTTGTATTTGGAGGTGAAGGGGTGTATGGTGTAATTAAATGTAATAGATCTAGGGCACAGATTGCTGGATTTTCATTCTCAATGCAGTGCGTGGGAGGTGGGAAAATTCCTGGCCTAGCCCACCTGTCTCAGGACACAATGATGGAATTTTCATTCTGAGGGGGTGGGGGCGTGGGGGGCGGGGGGGGGGGGGGGGCTGCAGTTGCTGATTGCAGTCAGGCCAGCTGACCCAGGACAAAGTTAGGACACAATCATAGTGGGTTCGGGGTGTGAGACTGAGTGTTTGAAAGGCCTATCTCGGCGCGGTGGGATTTCTTCTCATTTCAAATAAAAACAGAAAGATCCTTCACCCCTCACACCCCTTCACCTCCAAACACTCCTCATACCCCCATGTCCCAAGCATGCCCCCTTATGGCCCCACAACTGACCCCGTATGGCCCTTCATGACCCTCCTGCCATGCTATGCACCAACCCCTATGGCTCCTCAGGTGCTTCAACAGACTGCAAGCCCGGAAATCCATTAGGCTATTAAAACAACTGAGCCCCACATTGCTTGATTGACAGCTCTGGTTCTCTGATCTATGCTGTCAATTCCAAGATGTTTCTTTAAACAAGATAAAGAGTTTTCAAGTGCTTGCAGTTTCTATTGTAGATACTTTAACGCATGGTTTTCAAACTTTTTCGATCTGTGGAACCCCAAGTGACCTCCCAAGTGCATCAGGGAACGGCAAGCATTCTCATAATGTCAACACCACCTTTTTTGCCACAAAATAGGTGTGAACACAGAAGATTATATTAGGAATTAGGAAGAGGCACAAGCCACAAAAACATTTGCCAGCTACATGGCTCTCTCACATTAACCCCCGGCCAAGCCATCTCCTGTGGTTCCTGAACATTAACACCTGGAAGTGGTGGTACTCACTTTAGGAGTGGGTAATCTAAAAAGTTCTCTTCTTAAAAAAATATTTGTCTTACTCTTTGTAATGTTTATGTGGGGAGAGATGCTGGAAGTCGAATACTCATATCAAACATATGCAAATCGTTCCCCTCTCGCGCACACATGACACCGTCTATCTCTCACACATACGCATCACCACTTCTCACCCACTCACCCCCCTCTCTCACACACTCACTCCCTCTCACACACACTCACACTCCTGTCGCACATGGACTCACCAACTCTCACACAAATTCACTCTCATCTCTCACACACACCCACTTTCCTCTCCTACACGCCCTACTGCCCTCTCAGAAACTTTGTACTCCCCTCTCTCATACACCCGCCCTCTCTCACACACTTACCTCCCTCTCTCACACACACTCTAACCTCCTTTCTCACACACTCACTCACTTCTCTCAGGCATTCACCCATCTCTCTCACACACACCCAACTCTCACAAACTTACTTCCCCTAACACACTCACCACCCTCTCTCACACACACTCTCTCACTCGCACTCTACTCTCTCTCTCACATGCACTCACCTCCTTCACACACACAATACCTCCCTGACACAAAATCTATTCCCTTCTCTCACATAATCTCAACCCCCTCTCTCACACACTGACCCCTCTCACACACTCACTCCTTCTCTCACACAAACTCACCCCTCTCTCTCACACAAACTCACCCCCCTCTCTCACATACACTCTCCCCCTCTCTCACATACATTCTACACCTCTCTCTTACACACACATCCCCTCTCCCTACTTCCCTATAACACACACTAACCCTCTCTCACATGCACTCTACCCCTCTCACACGCACATTCACCCTCCCTCACACACTCACCCTCCCTCACACTCAACCCTTCTCTCACACACTCACCCCCACTCTAATACATTCTACCCCCTCTCTCACACACACTCTAACTTGGGCAGCATGGTAGCAAAGTGGTTAGCACTGTGGCGTTTCAGCTCCACGGTCCCAGGTTCGATTCCCCGCTGGGTCACTGTCTGTGCGGAGTCTGCACGTTCTCCCCGTGCCTGCGTGGGTTTCCTCCGGATGCTCCGGTTTCCTCCCACAGCCCAAAGATGTGCAGGTTAGGTGGATTGGCCATGATAAATTGCCCTTAGTGTCCACAAAGGTTAGATGGGGTTATTGGGCTACGGGGATCGGGTGGAAGTGAGGGCATAAGTGGGTTGGTGCAGACTCCATGGGCCAAATGTCCTCCTTCTGCACTGTATGTTCTATGTTCTAAGTTCAACTCCCTCTCTCACACACTCACCCCCTCACTGATCCAGACTCCATCCCCTGTCACACACATTAACTCCCCCTCTTTCACACATGCATTCTGCCCTCCCACACATTGGGTTGGATTCTCCGTCGGCGGGATTCTCCGTTTCGCCAGCAGTGCACTCACGCCCGCAGATTTCCCCATGGTGTGGAGGTGCCCATAATGGGAAACCCCATTGGCCGGCCACCGGGACGGAGAATCCCGCTGTCGGCGTGGGCACGCCGCACCTGGAAACGGGTGCGGCGGGACGGAAAATCCCGCCCACAATCTCTCCCCACACAGTCACCCACCTCTCTCACACATATTCTACCCCCTCCCTCTCACTCTCATCCTCTCTCTCTCACACACTCTACGCCCCACACATGCACTAAGCCACCTCTCTCGTCCACTCTCCCCTCTCTCTCACACTCACCCTCTCTCTCACACCCTCCCATCTCTCTCACACTCACCCCCTCTCTCACACTCACCCCCTCTCTGACGCTCACTCACTCCCTCTCTTACACACTCATCCCCTCTTTCATGCACTTACCCCCTGTCTGACACACTCATCTCCACCTCTCACACATTCACCCCGTCTCTCGCACACTCGACCCCATCTCTCACACCCATCTGTGACACACTCATCCCCATCTCTCACACACTCAACCATCCACCCCCATCTCTCACACACTCACCCACCCACCCCTATGTCTCACACACTCATCCCTATCTCTCACACATTTACTCACCCACCCCTATCTCTCACACACTCATCCCTTTCTCTCATACACTCATCCTCCCGCTCCCACACATACCCACCGCCTCCCACACACACTCACCGCTCTTTCACACACACTCTCCACCTCTCTAACACACTCACGACCCCTTTCTCACACACATTCTACCCCTCTCTCACACACTCACCCCCTCTCTCACATACTCCTGACACGATAGGATTCATTACTTCTATTCAGAGTATAGTGTGTCAATGGGCATGGAGGTGATTTGTTTGTCATGGGGGAAGTGAGGGGCTAACAGGTTTGTTTTGATAGCATCGCTTGGCATGGGGGTGTGTGTGAGGAAGACATTTTGAACTTAACTTTCAAAAGGTCGTCTCATGGAGACTATTGTTCACGACGACTCTGAGGTGCGGAATAGTCCAAAAATGTGCAGGTTAGGCGGGATTATGGGGGTAGGGCAGGAAAATGGGCCTATGTAGGGTGCTCTTTCGGAGGGTCGGTGCAGACGCGATGGGCCGAATGGCCTCCTTCTGCACTGTTGGGATTCTATGGAACATCGACTCTTTGAAAATCTGGCCGGACTCCATGAAAGTTGTGGGAGGCTGGAACATGCGTATGCCTGCAATGAGGCCAGCTATGCCCAGGGTTCAGGGTGTGTGCTATTGAGCTGAACCACACCACATCCTGAAACCCTGACTGTGGTTAGGAATCGATGAAAATCCAGACCATACGCTACGGAATACACCAATGACGTCATTGATTGATAGAAAGACCATGTTTAATACTAGGCTAGGTAGGAAGTTGACAAAATAGAGATAAATGTGATGTGGGCACAGGATGGGATCAGAACTTCTGGTTGTATAGATGATAAATCTGGAGAATTCCCTCACCGAAAGCTCCAAAGTTATTTTTCTATTCATCTACCTGATGTGGCAGTCCCTGATTAGGCCAACATGAATGCCCATCCCTGATTGCCCTTGAGAAGGCGATGGTGAGCTGCTTTCTTCAAACAGCTGCTGTCCATTTGGTGTAGGTACACCCACAGTGCTGTTAGGGACGGAGTTACAGGAGTTTGCCTCAGCGACAGTGAAGGAATGGCGTTATATTTCCAAGTCAGGATGATGAATGGCTGGAGGGGAACTTCCAGGAGGCGGTGTTCCCAGGTATCTGCTCCTCTTGTCCTTCTAGATGGTAGTGGCCGTGGATTTGGGAAGGTGCTGCCTAAGGAGCCTTGGTCAGTTCCTGCAGTGCACCTTAGTTCATAGAATTTACTGTGCAGAATGAGGCCATTCGGACCAACGAGTCTGCACCGGCCCTTCAAAAGAGTAACCTACTTAAGCCTAGACCTCCACCCTATCCCCGTAACCCAGTAACCCCACCTAACCTTTTTGGACACTAAGGGCCAATTTAGCATGGCCAATCCACCTAACCTGCACATCTTTGGACTATGGGAGGAAACCGGAGCACCCGGAGGAAACCCATGCAGACACGGGGAGAAAACTCCACTCACCCGAGGCCGTAATTGAACCTGGGACCCTGGAGCTGTGAGGCAGCAGTGCTAACCACTGTGTAGATGATACATACGGCTGCTACTGTGCATCAGTGGTTCATTGGTATAGTCCAACGTAAAGGAACTGCCCAACATTTAGACCTTTGCAGACATTGATTCCAGTCCTTCTTAATGGGTTGTAAATTATGACGAAAGAAAGAACTTACTCAAAGTTTGATAGCCATTTAACAAATTTTGAAGTTGCTTTGCAGGAAAACCCTTCAACTAATTTGGGCACAAAAGATGCTGCAGTGGCTGATGAGGTAGTTAATCTGTTATTGGTGGTGTTTGTTGATTTAGGAATAAGCAGGAGAACTCCCTGACTCGGAATGGTGCCTGGACAAACCCTTGAACATACAGAATGGATCATGGGTTAACATCTCATCCAACAACACCGCCTCCGTCAGGACTGCCCTGAAGGGTCAGCCTGAATTGTGTCCATAAATTCTGCAGTGGGGCATGAAGCCACAACATTCTGACTCAGAGACGCTAATCAAGCCGACACTTAGCAGATTAATGGAGCAATAAAAGTAACAACCCTGAGTATTTCATCCTTACCAGCACTCCTGAAGCCAACAGAGCAACATTAATAGCAGCTTGGAATTTCTTTCTGTCCGAAACAATATATCAAAAAGGAAGATAAGCTTGTATTTTGACTGTGCTTTTTACAACCTCTGGATCTCCCAATGTACTTTACAGCCAATTAAGTACTTTTGAAGTTTGGTCATGGCAACCAATTTATACACAGCAAGCTCCCACAGACAGAAATGAGATATGATGTGGAGATGCCGGCGTTGGACTGGGGTGAGCACAGTACGAAGTCTTACAACACCAGGTTAAAGTCCAACAGGTTTGTTTCGATGTCACTAGCTTTCGGAGCGCTGCTCCTTCCTCAGGTGAATGAAGAGGTCTGTTCCAGAAACACATATATAGACAAATTCAAAGATGCCAAACAATGCTTGGAATGCGAGCATTAGCAGGTGATTAAATCTTTACAGATCCAGAGATGGGGTAACCCCAGGTTAAAGAGGTGTGAATTGTCTCAAATCAGGACAGTTGGTAGGATTTCGCAGGCCAGATGGTGGGGGATGAATGTAATGTGACATGAATCCCAGGTCCCGGTTGAGGCCGCACTCAAGTGTGCGGAACTTGGCTATAAGTTTCTGCTCGGCGATTCTGCGTTGTCGCGGGTCCTGAAGGCCGCCTTGGAGAACGCTTACCCGGAGATCAGAGGCTGAATGCCCTTGACTGCTGAAGTGTTCCCCGACTGGAAGGGAACATTGCTGCCTGGTGATTGTTGCGCGATGTCCGTTCATTCGTTGTCGCAGCGTCTGCATGGTCTCGCCAATGTACCACGCTTCGGGACATCCTTTCCTGCAGCGTATGAGGTAGACAACGTTGGCCGAGTCGCACGAGTATGTACCGCGTACCTGGTGGGTGGTGTTCTCACGTGTAATAGTGGTATCCATGTCGATGATCTGGCACGTCTTGCAGAGATTGCCATGACAGGGTTGTGTGGTGTCGTGGTCACTGTTCTGAAGACTGGGTAGTTTGCTGCAAACAATGGTTCGTTTGAGGTTGCGCGGTTGTTTGAAGGCAAGTAGTGGGGGTGTGGGGATGACCTTGGCAAGATGTTCATCGTCATAAATGACGTGCTTAAGGCTGTGAAGAAGATGACGTAGTTTCTCCGCTCCGGGGAAGTACTGGACGACGAAGGGTATTCTGTCAGTTGTGTCCCATGTTTGTCTTCTGAGGAGGTCGGTCCGGTTTTTCGCTGTGGCGCGTTGGAACTGTCGATCGATGAGTCGAGTGCCATATCCCGTTCGTACGAGGGCATCTTTCAACGTCTGTAGATGTCTGTTACGCTCCTCCTCGTCTGAGCAGATCCTGTGTATACGGAGCGCTTGTCCATAGGGGATGGCTTCTTTAATGTGTTTAGGGTGGAAGCTGGAGAAGTGGAGCATCATGAGGTTATCCGTGGGTTTGCGGTAAAGCGAAGTGCTGAGGTGACCGTCCTTGATGGCGACGAGTGTGTCCAAGAATGCAACTGATTTTGGAGAGTAGTCCATGGCGAGTCTGATGGTTGGATGGAACTTATTAATGTCATCGTGTAGTCGCAGCCCACCATCTGGCCTGCAAAATCCTACCAACTGTCCTGGCTTGAGACAATTCACACCTCTTTAACCTGGGGTTACCCCATCTCTGGATCTGTAAAGATTTAATCACCTGCTAATGCTCGCATTCCAAGCATTGTTTGGCATCTTTGAATTTGTCTATATATGTGTTTCTGGAACAGACCTCTTCATTCACCTGAGGAAGGAGCAGCGCTCCGAAAGCTAGTGACATCGAAACAAACCTGTTGGACTTTAACCTGGTGTTGTAAGACTTAGAAATGAGATAGGCAGCAGATAATGAATTCTTTATCATTGATTGATATTGGCTCAGGCACTGGAGTGAACACAGTGTTCTTCCACAAAATAGTGGGATCTTGCTGTGTATAATTTGGCTGCTCTTATTCCCATCAGTAATTGCACCTCTAAAAGGTTTAATGAACTGTAAAGTGCTCTGGGATGTCCTGGGCTGTGAAAGGCGCTACATAAATACAAGTGTTTATGGACCAAGCAAATTTGCAATGTCTCTCGCGGTTCCCTAGCTAAGGTCTAGTCACCGAACACAAGGGCGGCGTGGTGGCACAGTGGTTAGCACTGCTACATACACCGCTGAGGATCCCGGGTTTAATCCTGGCACTAGGTCACTGTCCGTGTGGAGTTTGCACAGTCTCCCTGTGTCTGCGTGGGTTTCACCCCCACAACCCAACGATGTGCAGGTTAGGTGGATTGGCCGCGCTAAATTGCCCCATAATTGGAAAAAAATAATTGGGTACTTTAAGTTTTAAAAAAAGTTACCGAACACAGATCAGGGATCGAAGCTCATGTCTTCTCATCTACAGCTTGATACCAAACTGAGCAGTTGTTTTACCACAAGACCATAAGAAATAGGAGTATAAGTTCGGCACATTCAGCCCATCAAGTTTGCTCTGCCTTTCAATGAGATCATGGCTGATCTGATATGATAATTCTCACCTCCATTTTCCCGCCTTATCCCCATAACCTTTGATTCCCTTACTGATTAAAAATCTGCCTATCTCAGCCTTGAAATGAAAATCGCTTATTGTCACAAGTAGGCTTCAAATGAAGTTACTGTGAAAAGCCCCTAGTCGCCACATTCCGGCGCCTGTTCACGGAAGTTGTTACGGGAATTGAACCGTGCTGCTGGCCTGCCTTGGTCTGCTTTCAAAGCCAGCGATTTAGCCCTGTGCTAAACAGCCCCTGTGCTGAACATACTTAACGACTGATAGCATCTACCTTTTTCGTATAAATCTACCTTTTTAGTATATAACAAGTGTAAAGGAATAAATGGCCCAAGATTTAAAATGGCTTCTTGAAATGGTTTGTTAAAATACCCACATTTCAAACAGGACAGTAAAAATGCTGAATTTCATGAGAAACATCAGATAAGGAAGCTAGACTTACCAAGGACACATTTTGCTAATTCAAAGTTTTTGGGCTATATTCCCAGAAACCGTTTTCATGACAATGGATAAGGTTCATAAGAAAGACGTATTTCAATCACCTCATATTAAAATTTGATGGACAGACATTTTAATTGAATTGAATTAACTGTGTAATAACTTTAACCCAATCACAGCCAGAAAGGGGCAAGACATTAGTGATAGCAATATTCTTTAAAAAGTACGTGCCGGTTTGAACAATTCATTCCGGGAATCATCTGTCTTAACTTCTGAAGCTATTTTTCTGCACTATCGCTTTGAACAGCCATTTTGTTTATCTTCAACTTTTCTGTATCGTGTATTCAATTAGAAGAAATATCAAGAGCTGTAATTTGTATTGAATTTAATTCGGTACTCTGCATTTGCTTGGACAAAACAAACTTTAAAAAAACTCTGTATCTGCAAGAAAACTGACCTTTGATAAGAGACATCTGCAAAACTAACTGAATAAAAGATAATTTACTTCACGCATGAAGCTCTGTTTCAAAATCTGTCGAGTAGTATATAAAGTGCGGTGACACATAAGATATATTAACCAAAGTACAGATCTATCAACGACCCAACCTCTCCAGTTCTGTGGTAAAGAATTCCACAGATTCACTACCATCTGACAGAATAAATTCCTCCTCATCTCGGTCTTAAATGGGCGACCCCGTACTCTGAGATCATGCCCCCTGGTCCTGGCTCACACAAGGGGAGACAACCTCTCAGCATCGAGCTCTTTTGGTTGTTAGCAGAGTTTGGGCCTACATGTATTAGTCTGGCCATTAATTGATTTTCTGTGAATAAAACGGCAGTTGCAAATCTTTGTGTTACGGTACATTGCCTCCCTCGTTTAGAAATACAAAGTTGAGTTCCTTTACCATCACCTGAAAGGGGAGGCCTGAGACTTTAATCCATTGGTTCAGAAGAAAGCAAGGCCAACAGAACTCCTCCAGTAGATTGTCAGCCCAGAATGCTTACTGGGGACTCGAACCCACAACCATCTGATATCAGAAGCTATGAGGACTGCTTGCTGAGGCACAGTGGATACCAAGTGTTGTGGATGATAATGCTGATGATGATTCTGTGTTAGCCTGAGGAAGGTTTTCATTAGTTGAGGGATGTCTTTCTGACATGAATGGAAAGTGAACCTCTCTTTAACCTTGACCTTTAACCTTGTTTAGGGTCAGCAAGCTGGGCTCAGCAGGACATTTGCTCATACAGTCGCAATGATGGAAATAGTAAATAAATTCAGGTCAATCCCACCACAAGGTGAGCAATGGTTAAAAGGCTGCCTTTCATTACCAGAAGGCCTCGGGCAAATAGTTCTGAATCAATCCAAAGTGCAATTTGCATGATTTCAAAAAACTGAAGCTCACGACTTAAGCAGTTTTACAATCTAATGCAACATTTAAATTGAGTAAATGAACAACAGCTGTTGCTAAAAATGGTTCAGCTGTCAGCCTCATGTTGCTCAGCACCATGTCGCACAATATCACTCACTCAACTCTAATTCAATCAAATAAAATGAAATGTTAGCCAAGATCAGTGTGAAAATCATGGCCTGTCACCTGCAGTAAGCTGAAGCCCAGCGTTAATGAGATGTTTGTTCAGTAATTCTGGAACTGATCATGTGGCTCATGAAAGTGCACTCTATTGGTTTCCCGTTGATTGGAGCTTGAGGGCGCGAGAATATTCAGTTCCTGTCTGAGGGAGTGCTGAGAGGTGCCAACGTCTGTATGAGGCATCAAACCGAGGCCCATTCTGCCCCTCTCAGGCGGACATCAAAAGATTGCATTTGAAGGAAAGCAAGGTGTTAATTTGAAGAATTTGCTCCTGCTCCCTCACAATATTGGACAGGGTGGGAGAGAAAGCGGGTTTTCATGGGCAACTAGAGAACAACCCACAACACATTGAAAACCTCGCCCAACAATCATCCAAATTGGGCTGTAAGCCTCAGCTTGGTAATACAGGCAAGCTGGGGACACTAATCCAGAGCTGTAATGTGGACGGACTGCGAGTGTACACCAGCAGTGTGACTATGGAACTGAGCTATCCCTGGCATTTCTTCTCCAGCTGGCTGCACAAGGTGAGTGAACTAGAAAACCCACCTCTTCTTCTGCTGCCTGCCTTTAAGGATTCCTGATAACGCTGCCAGCTGCCTGGAAAAACTCAAAGGTCATGAAGCAGGCCTTAGGCCCCTGATTGCCATATTCATGGGGCCTCATGCACCCTGACTGACCACTGGTCATCTGATCCAAAATGACAACCATTGAACGTTAGTTAGTCATAAGGTTTAACTCTCCATGTCCTAGTAAGACCTTCTTTCGGCTGCCAGTCTTGCTCAGCAGAAGACGAGAGTCTTCCACACAACACACTGGGTTCCAAACACTAATGTCAGGCATCTTTTAAAAAACAAATTCCAATTAAAGGGCAATTTAGCGTGCCCAGTCCACCTACCCTGCCCATCTTTGGGTTGTGGTGGTGAGACACATGCTGACACGGGAAGAATGTGCAAACTCCACACAGAGAGTGACCCGGGGCCGGGATCAACCTGGGTCCTCGGAACCATGAGGCAGCAGTGCTAACCACTGGCCACCGTGCCACCACTGATGCCAGGCATCTTCATCTGGAATAGTACCAATGCCTAAAAAGAGAGTAGCCACCAGCTGGCCATTGAAAGACTGACAAATGCAGGTTGGAGACTTTTGCTGGGTGGATGGCAGATGCCAGGTATGGCTCTTGAGTGGCATGTTGCCCAAAGGAAAGTGCCTCGAGGAATCATCCTATCTGTAAGTCACTCTTAAGTCCTTTCTTTGTGTGCAGTGGCTGAATGAGGGAGGCAATGAACCATAACGTTAAAGATTTAAAGCTGGCATTTCAATCACAGACTACTGATTACTGACCGAAGGTTCCACATGTACATCCAAACACCACCAATGGCCAAGAGAGGAGGCTTGGTACCGTGCTGTAATTCAGAAGATCTGAGCTTCGTTACCTGATCTGAGCTGGGGAACCGCGGGAGACATTACAACTTCGCTCCTGATCTATGGTGACAATAAAGACAGAAAGACTTGAATTTATGTCGCGCCTTTCACAAGCCCAGGACATCCCAGAGTGCTTTACAGTTTATTAAATCTTTGTGAGATGCAATCACTGATGCAAGGTGGGAATAAGAGCAGCCAATTTACACGCAGAAAGGCCCCACAAACAGTTACGTGATAATAGGAACTTAGGAAGAGAGGGGGGTCATTCAAGCCGGTTCTGCCCTTTCAATGTGATTGTGGCTAATTTGTGACCTAATTCCTTATCCTTTCTCCTAAACCCTTTAATGCTTATGATGAACAAAAATCTATCAATCTCAGGTTTAAAATTTGCAATTGATGTAGCATTAATTGCTACCCTAGGAGACAGTTCCAAACTTGCCTGCTTCCTTCTATAGAATACAACCTAATGTCATTCCAGTTTGTGGTCTATTTGTAAAACAGACCAGACTTTCTAACCAGTGGAACTAGTTTCACTCTATTCACCCAACCTGTGCCTCAGATAATCTGTTTTCATGATGTTTGTTGAGGATTAAATGGGAGAATTCCCTTGATTTTTAAAAATAGCATCATCCTCCCACCTCAGCCAGCGTTCAGTTTATCAACTCATTTGAACGGCGGCCTCTCTGTTCGGGGAGGTTCTCTCCGTACTGCATTAGAAGTGTCAACCTGGATTTGGTACTCAACATTCTAAAGTGAGATCCGAACCCACAACCTTCTGACTCAGATGTTGCAATTCTATGGACATGCTTCGCCTGAAACGAAGCCCGCCATGGCGGATAGAAGCCAAGAGACCCCACTCCCGGATCTACCCGACTCACTATGCCTTGCGAGATCTAACGTGATATCCCGAGACGTAGCAATGTAAATCCCACCCATTGTGAGCGGGATCACTTTTTGGCAAATCTGCATGTTAGCATAGTGGTTAGCACAGTTGCTTCACGGCTCCAGGATCCCAAGTTTGATTCCCGGCTTGGGTCACTGTCTGTGCGGAGTCTGCACGTTCTCCCCGTGGGTTTCCTCCGGGTGCTCCGGTTTCCTCGCACAGTCCAAAGGTGTGCAGGTTATGTGGATTGGCCATGATAAATTGTCCTTAGTGTCCAAATAGGTTAGGTGGAGTTACTGTGTTACAGGGATAGGGATGCGTGGCTTAAGTAGGGTGCTTTTTCCAAGGGCCGGTGCAGATTCGATGGGCCGAATGGCCTCCTTCTGCACTGGAAATGCTATGATTAAAGCAAGACAGCTAGTCTCACTTTAATGTGCAGATTTACGAGGTATCGAAGCATGGGGTTTATCTCCTTCCCCTCGGGGACCTAGGCGTGCTCCATTCAGTACTGGTCTCCACAAACGAGGACCAGCCAGAATGCCATGCATGGGGGTCTCCAGGAGATTGGAGACCCAAAGGTTCATGCCGTTTGGGGGGGGGGGGGGTGGTACCCTGGCACTGCTGGTGCCACCTGGTGAGGTGCCGAGGTGGCACTACCAGATATCAGGGGCACTGCCAGGGTGCCAGGTTGGCACTGCCAAGGTGCCAGGCTGACATTTTCTGTGTGCTGGTAATCAGACCGTGGTGCTCTGCGTGAGTGTTCAGGGGGGTGGTTGCAGACCCTCCCATAGTGCATTGGGGCTTGGGGAGGTCAGGTTCGCATCTGGGGCCTCGGAGATCAGGACGCCATTTAAAAATGGCTTCCAAATCTCTCGCTACATTGAGGAGTTCCAGCAAGCAGAGTTCCTCAGTGCACAAAACGGGGCTACGGGCAGCCTCGGCCGTCGGTTCCCTGCCGAGGCCCCTTATTTGCAAGTGCCGGGAAACACGCGGCTAAACGCGCTCGCTATGGGTCTCTATTCCCTTTTAGTAAAACCACACGCAGAGACTGAGAGCCTGTCGGGGAGAGGAGAAGTCAGGCATTGCGCCTTGCTCATCAACACCATCTGGCACGTGTGCTTATTAGGTCAGAGCAGGACTAGGATCAACTGTAATAGGGCAGAACTTTCCCCTCTCTCCAGCCCCCGGAATCCTGACAGGCAGGGAAGTAGGATTTGTCAGGAAGCCAAAAATTAGTTTCAGAACTTCCATGGCAGGTTAAAGGCAGGGTCTCTCTCTCTGATCTATGTTGAGAAGCCCATTTGCATCTTGTGAATGCTCATTCAAAGCCCAACACACTAGAATCTTATACTCCCTCCAAGCTTAGTGCCCTGCCAGTGCGAAAGTAGAATGGTCATTTTCACGTACATAGGTGACGAGCACCTGGCGTAGTGGACTTCTTCCGGATGTTGATGCCAGTTGACGTTGCGTTCCCCTCCTCCCACACCCTCACTGAGAGAGAGATTGCCTGTTGTCACACACACTATGCGCCAAGGAGAGGGGTGGAACTGAGCCAGGACTGGCCAGGTAGAGAAAAGGAGCAGGATGAAAGAGTGAATGGCTGCCCAGGTGCCATTTAAATAACGTGCCTGGACCTTGGAGCCTAAGAGGTGATGGCGGGATGGGTCACTTCTACCCTGCCCCACCCTACCACGAGATTCAATGTGCTCCTCACGGCTGGCTGCATAATGAGCTGAACTGTGCAAGGTCTCGCGTGTTCAGCTGCCTTGCTCTCCAGCAGAAGTCATGCTGACCCCGGATTTAACCTTCAGAATGGAAAATTCCACCCACTGTCTTTTCTGCCCAATAGTCTTCTGGCGCCTCACCATCCAAGCTTCCAAATGAAAAATGACCCACCAGACAAGGGTGACTGGTGTCCAAGCAACAGGCACGGCCTTCAGAAGAAAACAGAAGATGGGACAAAAATAAAAACCATTCCAAGAAAACTAACGTTTTTGCTTATCTGGATGTGCTGTGAGTCAGAGGGATCTGCTGTTTCTCATGCACATTCTTACAGATAGCAACTTATCCTTCATCCATTATTACTCCCACGTAGAGGGTTGCATGAAGACCAGTTAAATAATGGATGCTGTCCAGACCAGACAGTCACTGGAGAGCCTTGTTTCTACGGGTAATCTTGCGGAACATTCGCAATTAAATCCAATATTTAAAAAATAATTGCTTATAGGGTTTCTGGAGGGAGCAGTGTGTGATTGTGCCAATGCACCGCGCCAAGGAATAGCAACAGCTTGGGCTTGCTCCCAGAATTGATCATGTGGTGAATCTTTGGTTGTCACCATGCTAGAGAGTCCAGCCCAAGCTGTCTTTGGTTCAAGAACCAAGGAAGCAAGCACTCTGAGACTGAAGGCCAGGAGACGGTGACTGGTGTGGGGAGTGCAGGACAGGGCTAACATTGGGAAGGATGTATAAGTTTCATGAAAGCAACTGAAGACGTCTGCATTCTTACTTCCTCTGTTGCCTTCTTGTATGTGGGATTCAGTGAGGGTGGGTGATGGACCTGTGGATAATCAAGCGTTGGCTTGATTAGAATTGCCAGCCTATCTGCACCCCCTACTCCCTGCCAGGTGACCTGGACCAGTGCACGCACCAACTGACAGCCTTTTGGGTTGACAGTAACTCAACCCGTGTTTCAGCACTTGAGAGTTCCACAAGAAAATCAACTGGGATGGAGGCTGCCAATTTGCTACTAAACTCCGTCAGTAACAAACCTGAATCATAGAATCCCGACAGTGCAGAAGGAGGCCATTCGGCCCATTGAGTCTGCATCAACCCTTCTGAACAGGATCTAGCACCTAGACCAAGCGCCCTGTCCCTATAACTCTGGAAGCACCAGAGGAAGATTGAAGGAGTTTTCAAAGCTCTGAAGCAGGTGTTGCCTTTCCTGCTGATTTCCCTCCACGTTATCACAATTGAGAAAACAAAGGCGTGTTCTTCACCGAAGAGCTGAATTTGAGTTCAACTCCAGCCTATACATAATCTTGGACATAATGCTTCCTGGCCTGTGTAATATGGCTCTGACAAGAGGCTAAAAGTAAATATTAACTTGATTATTAATCTGGAAAACAGACCACCCTCCTCAGGCATCCCAAACTGGGGAACATCAGTGAAAAAACATCACTATAGCCTATACCGAATGTAACACAAAAGCTGGTGGTGTGGTAAATAGTGAGCAGCAAGGCCTTAGATTACAGGACAATATAGACGGGCTGGTTAGATGGGCAGAAGAGGCAAATGGAATTTAACCATGAAAAGTGTGAGGTAATGCATTTTGAGAGGGTTAACAAGGCAAATACAATGAATGGTAGGAAGGGAATACAGAGGATGTAGGTAAGGTGGTTAATAAGGCCTGTGGAATTCTTGCCTTTTTAAAAGTACATTTAAAGTGCCCAATTCTTTTTTTCCCAATTAAGGGGCAATTTAGCATGGCCAATCCACCCACCCTGCACATCTTTGTGGGAGTGAAACTCACGCAGACATGGGCCGAATGTGCAAACTCCACACGCACAGTGACCTGGGGCCGGGATTGAACCTGGGACCTCGATGCCATGAGGCAGCAGTGCTAACCACTGCACCACCATGCCGCCTCTTCTTGCTGTTATTAACCGAGGCATTGACTATAAGAACAGGGAGGTTATACTGGAGCTGTATAAATTACTGGTTGGGTCCCAGCTGGAGTACTGTGTACAGTTCGGGTCACCACACTATAGAAAGGAAGTGACTGCATTAGAGAGGGTGCAGGGGAGATTCACCAGGATGTTGCCTGGACTGGATTGTTTCAGCTATCAAAAGAGACTGGATGGGCTGAGGTTGTTTTCCTTAGAGCAGAGAAGACTGAGGGGGAGCCTGATTGAGGTATATAAAATTATGAGGGACATAGGGTGGTCAGGAAGGTACTTTTCCCCTTGGTGGGGTGGTCAATGACCAGGAGGCATAGATTTAAGGTAAGGGGCAGCAGATGTGAGGAAAAACGTTGACATCCAGAGGGTTGTTGGAATCTGGAACTCACTGCCTGAAAGGGTGGTAGAGGCGGGAACCTTCACAACTTTTAAGAAGTATTTTGATGAGGTCTTGAAATGCCACAGCATACACAGCTACAGACCAAATGCTGGAACATGGGATTAGAATAGTTAGGTGCTTATGGTCGATGCAGATGCAATGGGCCGAAGGGCCTCTTTCCGTGTTGTAAAACCCTATGACAATTGAACACTACAGTAAACAATGATAATTGTGTGGCAGATGGAGAAAACCTCAGCTCCTTCCTTCGTCTAATACCAACATGATTTGTCATTCCTCATATATATCCAGAAAACATCCAAGCCTGGGGAGTCGTGGCCTATTTTATTTCAACAAATTATTAAAATCATCAGTCTGACCCCCCAGTCGCAGTGCACTGATTTTTCTATGAAGTATTTTCATTAAAGGAACTATAATTCACTCCAGTTCACCCTGTGGCCCTTGCCAGTATCTACCATCAGGCTCAGTAAATCACAGTGCCTCATTCACGATTAGCAAATCTTTATTTTTCCCGTAACCATAACTCGTTAAAAAGAAAAACATCTGAAACTAATCAGGCAGCGTTCTGAAAGCCAAGGCACTGATTTGGTCTTGGGACTGTAGTTTGTCGTTTCACTTGCTTGGCCCAATACCTCACTGTCCTTCTGAGGGACAAACACTAGACTGTTCCAAAATAGCCGCGGGGCTGGAAGCAGTTCCAGGTTTGTCGAAGTGATTCTAACATAGGCGTCTCCTGCCTGAATTTTGACACGGACATTCACATCCCGAATGGCCTCCTTCTGCACTGTAAATTCTATGATAATCTATGATAGCTTGATGCAGAATTGCTGAGTCATTTCGCGAGTACCTTGGAGACAGGCACTGAGGAGATCCTTGGCCCAAGAAATGGGCAGCTAATGGCAGATTGAAGAAAAAAAAGGGGCAGCACGGTAGCCTTGTGGATAGCACAATTGCTTCACAGCTCCAGGGTCCCAGGTTCGATTCCAGCTTGGGTCACTGTCTGTGTGGAGTCTGCACATCCTCCCCGTGTGTGCGTGGATTTCCTCCGGGTGCTCCGGTTTCCTCCCACAGTCCAAAGATGTGCAGGTTAGGTGGATTGGCCATGATAAATTGCCCTTAATGTCCAAAATTGCCCTTAGTGTTGGATGGGGTTACTGGGTTATGGGGATAGGGTGGCGGTGTTGACCTTGGGTAGGGTGCTCTTTCCAAGAGCCGGTGCAGACTCGATGGGCCGAATGGCCTCCTTCTGCACTGTAAATTCTATGATAATCATCCCCGCTAAATTATATCCCCCCAAGTCATTCACATCATCCCCGCTAAATTATATCCTGAGCGAGAAAGAGATCAAGTAATAAAAATGGGTACGGCCCTGAAGACCGAATGAGTCACTTTCGGCCTCGTTACACTTGCGCTCAAGCGTACCGAGGATGGTGAGTAGCGGGAGAGGCCAAAAATGAGATCCACGTCGGGTGGCAAACAGTTTGTGCTGCAACCGGCTCACTCCAGTCGGTAAAATCGGGATCTCGCCGAAGCATGTCAAGAAACCAATTATCACCACTTAAGCTCCATTTCCATACAATCGACAAGAGCCACCCCATATCTACCGGCCTCCCGCCATTCAGCGGCCTCCCCAGCAAGTGCTCACCCTGTCGCCCATTAGTACTCCTGTTGATAAAGGTGAACCTGACGGAAGGGCATCTGTAGGGAGCCGAGGAGGTGAGTAGCCATCTTTGCTCACAGGCAAAGAGACCGGGGACGTTGGGCTTGCCACCCCAGTGCTCGGTGGGGGTGGGGGACCCCATGCAGGGCTGGGCCACCAAGGGAGGGTGGGTGGGAGGCGCTAGAGGGGGGGGGGGGGGGGGGGGGGAGGGGGGGGGGAACAATAGCTCGCAGCAGTTCAATGGATCCCAATCCCATTTTGGGGGCAACCCCTGTCCCTGCCCACCTGCTCCACAGATCACCAATAACCCCCACCAATCACTGAGGATTCTGGCTGCGCAGCTGAAGGCTATCGCTAATAGGGAATTGGCAATCGTGGTTAAGTGAGCACTTGACACGTGCCAAGTGAATGCCCTTGAGTAGGCAATCCATGTAGCATGTGGGAGTCATTGCCTATCTTGATGCTTGGACACTGTGCTTGAACAGTGCGGGAGGCAACAGCACACGTGCAGCAACCAACATCCGAACACCCAGGGGGTGGGTCACAGCTCTGGGGACATGTCCACAGCCGGAGGGTGGGTGAGCGCCATGGGAGGGGGGTTTGCCTGGAGAGATGGGCAAAGGGTCCAGGGGTCAGCCCGCATTGCAGAAGAAAGTGACAGACGCATCAGAATAGTTGTGCAAAAAGTTGTTTAATGTGTTGTACAATACCCCATTTTAAGTGCTGCTCGACCTTGTTAGTGGGGGGCTGGTGAACGCGGTTCCGGAGAATCGGCTGATGTGGCATTATTTGTGGCGAGAAGCACGTGAGGCCTCCTTAAGTGGAGCAATTAACGTTGGATTGCGTTGCCAGCTCCGCCAGGCTAAGTGCTGGGAAACCCACGGCAATTCCCACTCGCTACAACACTTGGAAATTTTTCCGGAAGATCGCGCCGTTAAACTCATGTCACTGGGCAGGAAGCAGGAGGTTCGGAATCAGCAGCCAGTTTTGCAGGTTTTTCCTCCTATTGGTTAAAGGAAAGGGATATCAGGTAAGATATACAATCGGCCCCTGATTCACTATCTCCTGCTTTTCAGACAAGGGTAATTAGAATTGGGTGAAGTAATGGCAAGGTACTAATGTTCTTCATTTCAATCTAAGGGAAGCTGAATGGAAGGGTTATACCCAATGGGCTATTAGACCATCAGGCGTAGGGCGCGATCTAATGGCTGTTCAGGCCGGCGGTGTCATGATATCCACATCAGCATATCATGGTGCAATCACACACACACTGATGGACAGGTAGTTGGACCAACCAACACACACACAACATCGCAGCCAATCACCAGTGAGAGCACACGCACTATAAAACAGGGAACGCCACAGTTCCCGCTCATTCTACCAGGAGATAGCTCAGAGCACAGAGCTCACAGCGCGCCACTCAGACATACACCATGTGCTGAGTGCCTCACCAAGATAGCGATAGGGCTGGGTCCAGCTGGTGAAGCACGTACCCAAGCCAGCAGTTAGTAGTTGTCGTTGTTAAGACAATAAAACAGTGTTGTACCATCTACAGCCGTGTTGGATCATTTGTGCATTGGAACACCCAACACGACAGGTGGGATATTCCAGGCGCACGGGTCTCCTGGTGATGAGGGCTGGTAAATCCTGCTGGCGGGCCGCCTTCGGCATCGGAAAACATGCGGCGGGTTGGTCGGTAAATCCTGCCCGTAGGAGCAGAACTAGGCCATGCGTCTGCTCCGCCATTCAATAAGATAATGGCTGATCTGACATGATAATCCTCAACTCCCCTTTCCTGCCCTATCCCCATAACTCTTGATTTCTTTACTGATTTAAAATCTGTCAATCTCAGACATGAACATAGCTAATGATCCAGCCTTTACAGCCCTCTGCGTAAAGAATTCCACAGATTCACTGAGAGAAGAAATTCCTTCTCCCCTCTGTCTTATTGGGGCTAATTTTTACCAGACAGGAGAGGAATCAGACTGGAGTCTGTTGCCCATTTTGCACACTTGCCAATTTTACAATCAGTGAAATTGGTCAGGGTGCAAATGAGTCGTTCAACTTCCAGCTGGGCAGGGGGGGTAACATTTTCCTGTATCTACTCACGGATTAACTCACGGATCGGGTGGCAGGAATGGAGAAACCCACTGCTGGCGAAGGCGTGCCGGCGAGGAACACGCGGTTGGTGGACCGGAGAATCCCGCCCCTGATCTTTTAACCAAATCTGATAGAGTTCACTATGTGGTAGTCTTGCTCTTTGTGCAAAGGAAACTCCTGGATTAGAGGCAGTGGGTCTGATTTTCTCTCACCTCAAAGAACCCAATGTGTGTTGGGGGGCACAGGCAGAATGGTGAATGTTGGAGACGGGTCCTTACTATCTGTGGGGCGGGCTTTTCTCCTACCCGGCAGGGCGGGCCGTACTGGCGGCGAGGTGTGGCGTGAACGACTCCGGCGTGGAAGGGCTTGGCGCTGCGCCAACCGGCGCCAAAGGGTCTCCGCCGGCCGGCGCGAGTTGCCGCATGCGCGGGAGCGCCAGCGTGTGCTGGCGTCGTCCCAGCGCATGCGCAGGGAGGTTCTTCTCGTGCCAGCCATGACGGAGGTTGACAGCAGCCGGCGCGGAGGGAAAGATTGCACCCACGGCACAGGTCCGCCCGCGGATCGGTGGGCCCCGATCACGGGCCAGGCCACTGCGGGGGCACTCCCCGGGGCCAGATCCCCCCGCGGCCCCCCGAGGACTCTGAAGGCCGCCCGTGGAGCCAGGTCCCGCCGGTATGGACCTGGATTGATTTACGCCGGCGGGACCGGCCAAAAACGGCCGGCCGTTCGGCCCATCATAGGCCGGAGAATCGGCGGGGGGGGGAGCGCTGCCAGCGGCCGCCGACCGGCGCGGCGGGTGGTCGGAGAATCCCGCTCCTGGTGTTTTGATGCATTGGGGCCTTCACGTGAGGTTCTCATTGGGTTTTTCAAAGTTGGAGCAAATCACACCTGGGTTACCTTGGGAAAACAAGCAATAGCGAATTGGCGATCTGTTTCCACACTCTGCTCAACCTCTTTTCATTGAACAGATAGGC
The DNA here is from genome assembly GCF_047496885.1 of Scyliorhinus torazame. NCBI lineage: Eukaryota > Metazoa > Chordata > Chondrichthyes > Carcharhiniformes > Scyliorhinidae > Scyliorhinus > Scyliorhinus torazame. Next base: position 49,466,116 of record NC_092727.1, read on the forward strand.
CGAATGGCATCCTTCTTCACCCTTATGACTATGACACTTGATTTTCATGACTCGCTATCACCCAGGATATTCACTTTAACTGTGGCTTGCCTCACTGTTTTGTTTAATTTCTTTTTCTTCACAGATGCCAGTAGTCACTTTGAAATAGCCACTCGGCCAAGCTGAAGATTATTGTGCTTTGGGATTTCCCATAAATAATGAAAAATCTATGGAAGTCAGTGTGCAGAATTTGTCCCTTGGGAATTGAAAATGAGAAGGCAGTAATATTTCCCAAGTGGTGCCATGAGAAGATGGTGTTAGTGTTCTTTTCACATATAGCGACTCTTTGTATAACTGAATCACTTGAGTGGCTATTAAGAGTCAACTATAGAATGTGGGGCTGGAGTCACATGTAGGCCAGGCCAAGTAGAGATGAAAGACTTTTATATGTAAAGAGCATTATCGTGAATTAGTTGGATTTTTATAGCAGCTACAATGGTCATTATTCTGGTGTTGTCACAATATGTGTATATTGTAAGGAACTAAAAGGGTTAATGTAATGTTACTACTCTAGTCACTAGATGGTGCTGTCGAGCAACCATATAAATGTCACATGCCTCCTTGACTTCTGGGAAAGAGTGGAAGGGAGCCAGACTGGGTAGATGTGAGCTAGTTTAGCTGATAGCATTGTTTAATATTGTAGAAGTGTAGTGTGTTCTTTACTTATCTAATTCCTTTGCAAATGTTCAAATCTAATTAATCTAAGGGGCCAGTTTAGCACAGTGGGCTAAACAGCTGGCTTGTGATGCGGAACAAGGCCAGCAGCGCGGGTTCAATTCTCATACCAGCCTCCCCGAACAGGCGCCGGAATGTGGTGACTGGGGCTTTTCACAGTAACTTCATTGAAGCCTACTTGTGACAATAAGCGATTATTATTATTATTATTATTATTAAGTGTAGTGTAATAAATTAGCTTTGTTTGTTAAACACTGCTTGCTGTTCTTTGTCAATGTTACAACCTTCACCATCCTGAAGAACAATACAAAGAACACAACAGGTATCAGTCCATCAATTCTCAGATCAGTGATTCAGCCTCACTATTTACCATAGTGGGATTTGAACGGTAGCACAGTGGTTAGCACTGTTGCCTCACAGCACCAGGGACCCGTGTTCAATTCCGCCCTTGGGTGACTGTCTGTGGAGTTTACACATTATCCCCATATCTGCGTGAATTTCCTCTGGGTGCTCCACTTTCCTCCCACAGTCCAAAGATGTGTAGGTTAGATTACTGGGTTGCGGGGATGGGATTAAACATAGGTAGGCTACTCTTTCAAAGGTTCGGTGCAGACTCGATGGGCCAGATGGCCTCCTTCTGCACTGTCGGGATTCTATGATTCAAACTGTGATCATTGTCTTGTTAGCCCATTACCATAGACACTGCAGTATTATACCTATATATTTGTAATGCATAGCTTTGTGTACAATTTTTACATTTAGTGTAAGTTAGCACTTGAATAAAATAACACTATAAGACATAAGAGCAGAATTAGGCCACTCGGCCCATCGAGTCTGATCCGCCATTCAATCATGGCTGATATGTTTTGCATCCCCATTCTCCTGCCTAACCCCTGATCCCGTTATTTATCAAGAACCTATCTATCTCTGTTTTAAAGACACTCAGTGACTTGGTTACCACAGCCTTTTGCGGCAATGAGTTCCACAGATTCACCACCCTCTGGCTGAAGAAATTTCTCATCTCAGTTTTGGATCAGCCCTTCAGTCTGAGGCTGTGTCCTCTGGTTCTAGTTTCTCCTACGAGTGGAAACATCCTCTCCACATCCACTCTATCCTGGCCTTTCAGTACTCTGTAAGTTTCAATAAGATCCCCCTCATCCTTCTAAACTCAATCGAGTACAGGCCGAGTCCTCAACCGCTCCTCATATGACAAGCCCTTAATTCTGGGGATCATTCTTGTGAACCTCCTCTGGACCCTCTCCAAGGCCAGCATATCCTTCCTTAGGTACAGTGCCAAAAATGGTAGACATAGAACCATAACCTGAGATGTGGAACCTGCAAGCTCGACCTCCTGAGAAGTTGGTACTGCAATCTCAAAAAGGCGGTTTGAAAGCTGGCTGTTAACGTTGAAACTCCTTTGTGAATAATGGTATGCTCCTATCCAGCTTTTAAATGGAGATATAGCTGATCCCACAGAGAGGTCAGGACCGAGTCCCCCTTAAAGATCTCCGACCCACCATCAGTCCAATTCATCAAGAATAGTTGATGTTTAATCAAGAAACCTTCATCCCATTATTCAAACAATGAGAGATCTGCATAACCTCCTGACTGTTTAAACTAAGATTTTGATACAGCAGCCTTTTTCTTTTTTTTTAATAAACATTTTATTGGGGTATTTCTTGGTATTATAACAACAACACAATAAACAATGTACATGAAACTATAAACATAGTGCAAAAGCCGTCTCCCTCCCTTTATTAACCCCCTACTCTAAGCTAAACTAACTTCTGCTGACGATTAATTTTCCGCGAAGAAGTCGACGAACTGTTGCCACCTCCGGACGAACCCTAACAGTGACCCTCTCAAGGCAAACTTGATTTTCTCCAAACAGAGAAAGCGAGCCATTTCCGATAGCCAGGCCTCCGACTTCGGGAGCTTTGAGTCCCTCCAAGCTAATAGTATCCGTCTCCGGACTACCAGGGAAGCAAAGGCCAGAACGTCTGCCTCTTTCTCCTCCTGGATTCCCGGGTCTTCCGACACCCCGAAAATTGCCACCTCTGGACTCAGCGCCACCCTAGTTTTTAACACCGCGGACATGAAATCTGCAAACCCCTGCCAAAATCCCCTAAGCTTCGGACATGCCCAGAACATGTGGACATGGTTCGCTGGTCCTCCCGCACATTTTGCACACCTGTCTTCCACCCCAAAGAATCTGCTCATCCGGGCCACTGTCATGTGATCCCGATGAACGACCTTAAATTGTACCAGGCTGAGCCTGGTACATGTTGCGGACGCGTTGACTCTACTCAACGTGTCCGCCCATAGACCATCCTCTATCTCTCCTCCCAGCTCCTCCTCCCACTTGTGCTTCAGCTCCTCGGTCTGCATCTCCTCTGACACCATAAGTTCCTTGTAAATGTCCGAGACGCTCCCTTCTCCTATCCACCCTCTGGAAACTACCCTGTCCTGAATCCCCCTTAGCGGTAGGAGCGGGAAGGTTGACACCTGTTTATGTAGGAAGTCCCACACCTGCAGATACCTGAATTTGTTTCCCCTCGCCAACCCAAACTTCTCCTCCAGCGCCCTCACACTCGGAAAGCTCCCCTCTACAAACATGTCCCCCATCCTCTCAATCTCTGCTCTCCGCCATATCCAGAACCCCCCATCCATACATCCCGGGGCAAACCGGGTATTATTACAGATTGGGGACCAGGCCGATGCTCCCTCTGCTCCCACATGTCTCCTCCATTGCCCCCAGACTCTCAGGGCCGCCACCACCACAGGGCTGGTGGAGTACCGCGCCGGCGGGAACGGCAGAGGCGCAGTTACCAACGCCCCCAAACTGGTGCCCTTGCATGAAGCCGCCTCCATACCCTCCCATGCCGACCCCTCCCCCACCACCCACCTCCTGATCATGGCTATATTTGCCGCCCAGTAATAGTTACTAAATTTTGGCAGCGCCAGCCCGCCCTCTTCCCGACTCCGCTCAAGCATTACCTTCCTCACCCGCTGGGTCTTGCCCGCCCAAACAAAGCCAGAGATCACTTTGTTGACCCGCTTAAGAAAGGACCGCGGAATAAAGATGGGGAGACATTGAAACACGAACAGGAATCTCGGGAGGACCGTCATCTTCACCGTCTGCACCCTCCGGGCTAATGACAACAGGAGCGCCTCCGATCTCCGAAAATCGTCCTTCATTTGGTCTACTAGCCAGGCCAGATTTAATTTATGCAGCCAGTCCCATTCCTGCGCCACTTGAATGCCTAGGTACCTAAAGCTAGCAGACTTTTTCCAACCACACTCCTCAACGTTAGAATGTTCCACAATGTCCCCAGCTGCTTTCATTTCTCCTGCATTTTGAGTAATATTTGCCGAGACAATCAATGATTTCAAGGGGAAAGGGCATGGGCACTTGAGAAAAGTAAACTTCCAAGGTTACATGGGTAGAATGGGGAAGTGGGACAGCTTTACAGGGAACAGGAATAGACCTGATGGGCTGAATGGCCTCCTTTTGATCTGTATACCTTATGACTTTATTTGGGAGAAGGCACTAGGAGTAATTTGAACATTGGGCAATCAGATCAAGACCTCCACTCTCACTCCACATCCCCCACTCCCCCATGCTCCTCCCCTCCTTCCCCCACACCCCTGCCCAATACAGTACATCTCTCCCGGAGGAATCACATACAAATTAAAATCAGGAGGAGATTGGACAGGAAATCAAATATTGACCAATTACACTCTTGCCAAAACCTGAAATGACCCTGCTGTTCAAGAAAGGTACCAAACAGAACATTTTATTCTCAATTTTCTAGGGCGCCAGACTCCAGCTCTTCACTGAAATGAGCCTCTTGTTGTTAGAAGTCAATATAATTCTTTGCATTTCCCCAAGACTAATATTTTCCTTCAGTTAACCCATTTGGTTAGTGTGGCCCAAGAAACAACTCCCCCCTCCCCCTGCACTTTGTGTGTAGGACTCCATCTAGCGGCTGTGTAACTGCTGAAAAAACTAATCATAACTATTTATTTATATGAAGTAGAAGTAATTTTAACCTTTACTTTAAATAACATTTTGACTTCCCTCTTCGACCCCCTTTCCACTCTGCAGTCCATAAGCTCACACAAAGATGCAACACAGATGTGCCCCGACCCTTCTCACAAAGAGCTACGGCCAGAAGCAGTAGAATGTGCTTTTTGTTAGCCAGTCGCAATTTCATTAATTTTCACCCACAAGCAAATTCCTTCTACAAGATAAAACAAGCTTCCAACACCAGGAAATGAAACCCTGTTTGCCAGGACCTCCGGCACAGAAAATAGCATCAAGATGGTTCATGGTCCCAAAAGCCAACTGCTGGGAGTGCCCACGACAGCAAACTTCACTCTGTCATTTGAACTTGATCCTGACAATAACAACTTCTAAATGATTTAAATACTCAACTTTAACTACTCAGCCCCGATAAATAGGCACACATGAACACACACTCGCACAAAGCAAACACAGATTCACACAAAACCAATCTGCACACATTCACACACAGTAATCCCACATCACTCACACTTTAAAAGACTGTACACACACAACAAAACAAATACACTTCCACACCCACACAACAAATACACTTCTACACACACACGCAGAACAAATATACTTCTACACAAACACACACAAAACAATTACATGTCTACACACAAACACAACAAAACAAATGCACATTCACAAACACACACAAACACCAAAATAAATCATACTTTATTATACACACACACACAACAAAACAAATACACTACAACACACAAACACAAGTACACTTCTACACACACACACAACAAATACACTTCTACACACACACACAAATACACTTTTACACAAACGCACACAAAACAAATACATGTCTACACAAACACAACAAAACAAATGCACATTCACAAACACCAAAACAAATACACTTCTACACACAAACAACAAAACAAACACACTTCTACACATGCACACAAGAAAACAAATACACCTGTACACACACACACAGCAAAACAAATACAATTCTACACACACACACAATAAATACACTTCTATACAAACACACGCAAAACAAATACATGTCTACACACAAACATATCAAAATAAATGCACATTTACACACATACACACAACAAATCAAATACACTTCTACAGACACACAACAAAACAAAAACACTTCTATACACACAAAACAAACACACTTTTATGCACAGAACAAAACAAATATACTTCTAAAGCCACACACAAAAGACGCACACAACAAAAGCAAATACACTGGGCATGATGCTCCCGCAACTGGCCGGATGGCCCGATCTGGCACCAAGAGCGGTGCGAACCACTCCGGTGTCGGGCCAACCGGAAGGTGCGGAATCCTCTGCACTTTTGGGGGCTAGGCCGGCAGTGGAGGGGTTGGCACCGCGCCAACCGGCGCCGAAGGGCCGGCGCGAGATGGCGCAAGCGCAGACCGGCCGGCGTGTTCCTGCGCAGCGCAAGGGGTTTCTTCTCCGCGCTGGACATGGCAGAGCCCTACAGAGGCGGGCGCGGAAGAAAACAGTTCCCCCACAGCACAGGCCCACCCGTAGATCGGTGTGCCCTGATCGCTGGAAAGGCCACCATGGGGGTCCCCCCCAGGGCCGGATCCCCCCGCGCCCCCCCGAGGACTCACCTGGCCTGCTTACAAGCCAGGTCCCGCCGTGATGGACCATGTCCATTTCACGCCGGTGGGACTGGCCAAAAATGGGCGGCCGCTCGGCCCATCGGGGCCTGGAGAATTGCCTAGGGGGCCACTGCCAACGGCCCCCGATCGGCGCGGCATGATCCCCACTCCCGCCCGAAAACCAGCGCCTGAGAATTCGGCAGCCGGCGTCGGAGGGGGGGGGGGGGGTCGGAGAATCCCGTCCACTTTATTACACAAACTCAACAAAACAAATACACTTCTACAGGCATACAACAAAACAAATACACTTCTATGCTCCCACACAACAAAACAAATACACCACTGCACACACATCAAAACAAACACACTGCTACACACACAACCATCAAAACAAATACAGTTACACACTCATGCACAACAAAACAAATACACTTCTACACATACACACAACAAAACAAATACACTTCTAAGCATACACAAGAAAGATACACTTCTACACTCATCAAAACAAATACACTTCTATACGCACACACAACAAAGCAAGTACACTTTTACACACACACAACACAAATACACTTCTAAAGACACACACAACAAAACAAATGAATTTCTACATGCACCCACACAACAAAACAAATACACTTTATTAACACACACAACAAAACAAATACAGTTCCATACAGAAACACAACAAAACAAATACACTTGTAAACACACAGTGAAACAAATACACTTCTACACACAAACAAGCAATGAAACAAATACACTACTATACAGACACAACAAAATAAATACACTTCTACACATACACACAAAAAAACAAATACACCTCTCCACACACAACAAAACAAGCACACTTCTACACACACACACAACAAAACAAATATACTTCTGCACACACAAACATCACAACAAATACACTTCTGCACACACACAACAAAGCATAGAACATAGAACATTACAGCGCAGTACAGGTCCTTCGGCCTTCGATGTTGTGCCGACCTGTGAAACCACTCTAAAGCCCATCTACACTATTCCCTTATCGTCCATATGTCTATCCAATGACTATTTGAATGCCCTTAGTGTTGGCGAGTCCACTACTGTTGCAGGCAGGGCATTCCACGCCCTTACTACTCTCTGAGTAAAGAACCTACCTCTGACATCTGTCTTATATTTATCTCCCCTCAATTTAAAGCTATTTCCCCTCGTGCTAGACATCACCATCCGAGGAAAAAGGATCTCACTGTCCGCCCTATCCAACCCTCTGATCACCTTGTATGCCTCAATTAAGTCACCTCTTAAACTTCTTCTCTCTAACTAAAACAGCCTCAAGTCCCTCAGCCTTTCCTCATAAGATCTTCCCTCCATACCAGGCACCATTCTGGTAAATCTCCTCTGCACCCTTTCCAATGCTTCCACATCCTTCCTATAATGCGGCGACCAGAATTGCACGCAATACTCCAAATGCGGCCGCACCAGAGTTTTATACAGCTGCAACATGACCTCATGGCTCCGAAACTCAATCCCTCTACCAATAAAAGCTAACACACCGTACGCCTTCTTAACAAGCCTCTCAACCTGGGTGGCAACTTTCAGGGATCTATGCACATGGACACCGAGATCTCTCTGCTCATCCACACTGCCAAGAATCTTACCATTAGCCCAGTACTCTCTGTCTTCCTGTTATTCCTTCCAAAATGAATCATCTCACACTTTTCTGCATTAAACTCCATTTGCCACCTCTCAGCCCAGCGTTGCAGCTTATCTATGTCCCTCTGTAACTTGTAACATCCTTCTGCACTGTCCACAACTCCACCGACTTTAATGTCATCAGCAAATTTACTCACCCATCCTTCTACGCCCTCCTCCAGGTCATTTATAAAAATGACAAACAGCAGTGGCTCCAACACAGATCCTTGTGGTACACCACTAGTAATTGGACTCCAGTCTGAACATTTCCCATCAACCACCACCCTTTGTCTTCTTCCAGCTAGCCAATTTGTGATCCAAACTGCTAAATCACCCTGAATCCCATGCCTCCGTATTTTCTGCAGTAGCCTACCGTGGGGAACCTTATCAAACACTTTACTGAAACCCATATACACCACATCAACTGCTTTACCCTCATCCACCTGTTTGGTCACCTTCTCAAAGAACTCAATAAGGTTTGTGAGGCACGACCTACCCTTCACAAAACCGTGTTGACTATCTCTAATCAAATTATTCCTTTCCAGATGATTATACATCCTATCTCTTGTAAACCTTTCCAAGATTTTGCCCACAACAGAAGTAAGGCTCACTGGTCTATAGTTACCTGGGTTGTCTCTACTCCCCTTCTTGAACAAGGGGACAACATTTGCTATCCTCCAGTCTTCTGGCACTATTCCTGTAGACAAAGATGACTTAAAGATCAAAGCCAAAGGCTCAGCAATCTCCTCCCTAGCTTCCCAGAGAATCCTAGGATAAATCCCATCGGGCCCAGGGGACCTATCTATTTTCACACTTTCCAGAATTGCTAACACTTCCTCCTTATGAACCTCAAGCCCTTCTAGTCTAGTAGCCTGAATCTCAGTATTCTCCGCGACAACATTGTCTTTCTCCTGTGTGAATACTGACGAAAAATATTCATTTAGCACCTCTCCTATCTCCTTGGACTCCAAGCACAACTTCCCACTACTGTCCTTGACTGGCCCTAGTCATTTGTTTATTCCTGACATATCTATAGGAAGCTTTAGGGTTATCCTTGATCCTACCTGCCAAAGACTTCTCCTTGAGCGCCCTAACTGAACCTTCATGTCTCATCTTTACATAAGCCTCCTTCTTCCTCTTGACAAGTGTTTTGACTGCTTTAGTAAACCACGGTTCCCTTGCTCGACCACTTCCTCCCTGCCTGACAGGTACACACTTATCAAGGACACGCAGTAGCTGTTCCTTCAACAAGCTCCACATTTCCATTGTGCCCATCCCCTGCAGTTTTCCTCTCCATCCGATGCATCCTAAGTCTTGCCTCATCGCATCATAAATGCCTTTCCCTCAGATATAACTCTTGCCCTGTGGTATATACCTATCCCTTTCCATCACTAAAGTAAACGTAATCGAATTGTGGTCACTATCACCAAAGTGCTCACCTACCTCCAAATCTAACACCTGTACGAAATCCAATATGGCCTCGCCTCTAGTTGGCCTATCTACATACTGTGTCAGGAAACCCTCCTGCACACATTGGACAAAAACGGACCCATCTAAAGTACTCGAACTATCGCGTTTCCAGTCAATATTTGGAAAGTTAAAGTCCCCCATAACAACTACCCTGTTGCTTTCGCTCCTATCCAGAATCATCTTTGCAATCCTTTCGTCTACATCTCTGGAACTTTTCGGAGGCCTATAGAAAACCCCTAACAGGGTGACCTCTCCTTTCCTGTTTCTAACCTCAGCCCATACTACCTCAGTAGACGAGTCCTCATCAAACGTCCTTTCTGCCACCGGAATACTGTTCTTGACTAACAATGCCACCCCTCCCCCTCGTTTACCACCTTCCCTGAGTTTACTGAAATATCTAAACCCCGGCACCTGCAACAACCATTCCTGTCCCTGCTCTATCCATGTCTCCGAAATGGCCACAACATCAAAGTCAAATACACTTCTACACATACACACAACAAAGCAGATATACTTCTATAAACACACACTGAACAAAACAAATACACTTCTACACGCACACATATACACAACAAAACAAATACACCTCTCCACACACAACAAAACAAGCATACATCTGCACACACACCAAAACAAATATACTTCTATACACACAAACATCAAAACAAATACACTTCTGCACACGCACACACAACAAAACAAATACACTTCTACACACAACAAAACAAACGCACTTCTACACACACAACAAAAATTACACTTCTACACACCACAACAAAACAAATACAGTTCTATATACACACTGAACAAAGCAAATATACTTCTCTACACACAGCAAAATAAATATGCTTGTGAATATGCACACTAGCACATAGAGACACATAACAAGCACACACACGCACACAGACTCATAACAAACACATACGCACAACAAACACACACATTCTGCACATGCACATGTAGGCACACTCACGCAAAACAATAAATGCACACAAGTAACTCATGCACACTCACTGGCAACATACACATGCACAAACATTTGCGCAACTAACGCACCTGCACACAACTAACACAAACAACTAATATATTCAAGAAAGATGACAGAGTGAAATCAGGGAATTACAGACTTAACCCTAACCCAAACTCCATTGTTGGAGTATTGCTGGAGTCTATAATTAAGGATAGTGTGACTGAGATGCTTTAACATATTCAGCTAATCAGAGAGAGTCAGCATGAATTGTAAAGGGTTGGTCATGCCTGCAGAATCTAATTGAAAATTTTGAAGAGGTGACTAAATTAGTGAACAGGAAATGTCTAAGAATGTTATTTATACAGACTTTCAAAAGGCATTTGACTAAGTCCTTCATAAGCGACTGTTAACCAAAGCTGAAATTCATAGAATCGAAGGTAAATTATTGACCTGGCTAGGAAATTGGCTGAGCAACAGGGGCCAGACAGGAGGGATAATGTGTAGGTACTCTAATTGGCAGGATGTGACTAGCGATGTCCCGTAAGGATCTGTGTCGGGGCATGGAATCATAGGACGTTTCCGGCACAGAAAGAGGTCACTTGGCCCATTATGTCTGTGCTATCTGAAAAACAAGCCATCCAGAGTAATCCCATTTTCCAGCATTTGATCTGTAACCCAGCAGGTTATGTCACTTGAGGTGCAAATCCAGACACCTTTTCAATACGTTGAGTGTTTCAGCCTCTAACACATTAACACACTCTAAAGCAGTGAATTCCAGATCCCTCTGGGTGAAAACATTTTTCCTCACCTCCCCTCTACTCTTTCTACGAATCACTTTAAATCTATGCCCCCTAGTCACTGACTTCTTAGAAGCAGAGAATCCCTACAGGGTAGAAGGAGGCCATTTGGTCCATCGAGTCTGCACCTCTGAAAGACTACCCTACCCAAGTTCACTCCCTCACCATGTCCCAATAACCCATTAATCTAACCAACACATCTTTTTTGGTCACTAAGGGGAAATTTAGCATTAGCCAATCCACCTAACCTGCACATCCTTGGACTTAGAATCCCTACAATGCAGAAGGAGGACATTCAGCTCATCAAGTCTGCACAAATCCTCTGACAGAGCATCCTACCTAGTCCACTCCCCCACCATAACCTCACAACCCCACCTAACCTTTGGACACTAAGGAGCGATTTAGCATGGTCACTCTACCTAACCTGCACATATTTGGACTGTGGGAGGAAACCAGAGTATCTGGAGGAAACCCATGCTGACACGGGAAGAACATGCAAACTCCACGCAGTCACCAAGGCGGGAATTGAACCCGGGTCCCTGATGCTGTGAGGCAGCCGTGTGAACCATGGTGCCACCGTGCCATTCCTCAGCTCCCTATGTTACAAGAAGAACTCCTGAATCTTTCCACATAGCTGCATATTTCCAGTTTGGTGACACTAGTGATTCGCCATATTCATTAACAACTTCAAAGATAGGGTAGAAAGTCACATCATTTCCTAAAGACACAAAAATAGGCAGCATTATAAGCAGGGTAGCTGGAAATATAAAGTTACAGAGATTTCATTTGATTAAATGAAAGAACAGGGGCGTCATTCTCCGACCCCCCGCCGGGTCGGAGAATGGCAATTGGCCGCCGTGAATCCCGCCCCCGCCCCCCGCCGAAGTCTCCGGTACCGGAGATTGGGCGGGGGCGGGAATCGGGCCGCGCCAGTTGGCGGGACCCCCCGCTGGATTCTCCGGCCCGGATGGGCCGAAGTCCCGTCCAGGAATTGCCTGTCCCGCCGACGTAAATCAAACCTGGTATTTACCGGCGGGACCAGGCGGCGTGGGCGGGCTCCGGGGTCCTGGGGGGGGGACGCGGGGCGATCTGACCCCGGGGGGGTGCCCCCACGGTGTCCTGGCCCGCGATCGGGGCACACCGATCCGCGGGCGGGCCTGTGCCGTGGGGGCACTCTTTCCCTTCCGCCTCCGCTACGGCCTCCACCATGGCGGAGGCGGAAGAGACTCTTCCCACTGCGCATGCGCGGGAAACTGACAGCGGCCGCTGACGCTCCCGCGCATGCGCCGCATTTCCGGCCCAGCTGGCGGGGCAACAAACGCCATTTCCGCCAGCTGGCAGGGCGGAAATCCCTCCGGCATCGGCCTAGCCCCTCAATGTTGGGGCTAGGCCGCCAAAGATGCGGAGCATTCCGCACCTTTGGGCCGGCGTGATGCCCGTCTGATTGGCGCCGTCTTTGGCACCAGTCGGCGGACATCCCGCCGTTGGGGGAGAATTTCGCCCCAGAGCTGTGGCAAATGGATTTCAATGTAGCGAAATGTGAGGTCATCCATGTTGAACTTCAAACGGAGGTACAGCAGCAAGTAAAGAAGGCAAATGGTATGTTGGCCTTCATAATGAGAGAATTTGAGCATAGGAATAGGGATGTTTTACTGCAATTGTATAGGGTATTAGTGAGGCAATACCTGGAGTATTGTGTTCAGTTTTGGTGTTCTTATCTGAGGAAGGATGTTCTTGCTGTGGAAGGAGTGCACTGAAGGTTTACCAGGCGGATTCCTGGGATGGTGGGACTGCCATATGTCGGTTAGGATTATATTCATTGGAGTTTAGAAGAGTGAGAAGAGATCTCATAGAAACTTACAAACTTCTAACAGGATTAGACATGGTAGATTCAGAAAGAATGTTCCGGGTAGTGGGGAAGTCCAGAACTAGGGGTCATAGTCTGAGGATAAGGGGTAAACCTTATTGACTGAGGTGAGGAGAAATTTCTTCACCCAGAGAGTGATGAATCTGTGAAATTCACTGCGACAAAACGGTCCCTAGGATATGCCCATCTGCACCCCTCTCTCTTGTCCACATCTCAAGGAGTGCCGTGGGATCTTCCTTCTCTCCCGGAGAAGAGAAAGAAGGCCTTCAGCTCAATTTGTCATTTGAACGACAGCACCTCCCTGACCACTGCACTGGATACCAACCTGCATTTTCTGTTCAAATCCCTGGCAGTGGAACCGTTTGACTCTGAGATGGGAGTCCTCCCATGTAGCCACAGCTAATAAGGGGATTGGTTAGGGATGCTAGAATCATGTAAGTTACCCTTATTGATGAGCCATCTTGGTTTTCTGCTTCCCCTCACTGTGACATGACGTGCTGACCTTTTCTCTGTCCCGTATCGGAGATTTCGAAGTCTTTTAAAAGGGGCTCATTTGTCAACATTTCAGCTCCAAGTGTCATTAAGTACGTTGTGATGATTACTTGGAGATGTTTCAGGGTGATAAGGTACTGTGTAAACACAAGTGTTATATGTGGAAGAAAGGCTTCCATTTGTACAATACCTTATCTGAAAACCATTCGCATGCAGTGAATTCCTTTGATGTTACGCTGGCAATGGCAGCAACCAAAATTCAACAGTGAGATAAACCACTGGGTTGTACTTGATGCCGTTGGTTGAAGGTGAACACCAGAAGATAAGAAAGAAGTTGCATTTATATAAAGGCCGGGATTCTCCGCCCCTTCCCAGCAGCGGAGGCAATTCGTCATTGGCCGGCAGTAGGATCATAATATAATAATAATAATAATCGCTTATTGTCACAAGTAGGCTTCAATGAAGTTACTGTGAAAAGCCCCTAGTCGCCACATTCCGGTGCCTGTTCGGGGAGGCTGGTACGGGAATTGAACCCGCACTGCTGGTCTTGTTCTGCATTACTAGCCAGCTGTTTAGCCCACTGTGCCAAACCAGCCCCTACTTGCCCCTCCGAAAGTCAATGGTCATTTTTATTGCTCACCAGTCACGCCGTCAGGGAACCCACCGTGGGGTTGGGGGGGAGTCGTCACCTTCAAAGGTCGGGAAGATCCTGCCGGTGGGCGGGATGGGACGGAAAATCCCGAGCAACGCCGTTCACAATTTGGGAAGTTTTAATGTCTTTTACAGCCAATGAAATATTGTCTCTGCTGTAATGTGGGAAGTCAATTTATGCACAGCAAACTCCCACAAACAACACTTTGATAAATGACTAGATCATCTGTTTTGGATGTTGATAGAGGGACGAATATTGGCCAGGATACTGGAGAACTCCAATGCTCCCCTATTGGACCAGTGTCATGGGATCTTTCTCACCCACCTGACAGGGCCGACAGGATCATCAGTTTGACATCTAATCTCCTCAGTTTAACATCGATGTCATACTCCCGCTGCAATGGAGTCTAGATTTCATCCTCAGGTCTCTGAAACAAGACCCCACACCTTCTGATTAAGAAGGGAGAATGCTGAGCCCTGACTAAGGCAAGACAAAGGTTCTAATTATATATGAACATTTACATTCACAGGACATTCTAAAGCACTTAACAAGCCCAATGTGAAGTGTGATATAGATGCATAGAAAATAGGAGGAGGCCATTCGGCCCTTCAGGCCTGCTCTGCCATTCATTATGATCATGGCTGATCATCAAGTTCAATACCCTGATCCCGCCTTCCCCCATATCCCTTGATTCCTTTCACCCCAAGAGCTATATTTAATTCTTTCTTATTATAGAATGTTTTCGTCTCAACTAACTTTTGCAAATTCCACAGATTCCCCACTCTCTGGGTGAAGATATTTCTCCTCATCTCAGTCCTAAAAGGCTCACTCCTTATCCTCAAACTTTGACCTCTAGTTCTGGACTCCATCACCATCAGGAACATTCTTTCTGAATCTACCCTGTCTAATCCTGTTAGAATTTTGTAAGCTTCTATGAGATCTCCTTTCACTCTTCTAAACTACAATGTATATAATCCTAACCGACTTAGTCTCTCTTCATATGCAGTAACCTGGTAAACCTTCACTGCACACCCTCCATAGCAAGAACATCATTCCTCAGATAAGGACACAATACACCAAGTGTGGCCTCACCAATGCCCTCACCAATTGTAGTAAAACCTTCCTATTCCTATACTCACACCCTCTCGCTATGAAAGCCAACATACCATTTGCCTTGTTTAACTGCCCGCTTTACCTACGCACTTACTTTCAGCAATTTCACAAGGACACCAAGGTCTCGCTGAGTATCCACCTCCCTCAATTTGCACCCTTTCAAATAATAATCTGCTTTCCTATTTTTGCTACCAAGCAGATAACCTCACATTTATCCACATCATAATGCGTCTGCCCTGCGTATGCCCACTCACTCAGCCTGCCCAAATGGGTGTGATTAGAACCCCTCACTCTGGCAGCAGTGTGAGGACAATCGAGAAAAGCTGGAACTTCCAATCCACTTGGCAGACAGGTTTGAGTGTCAGGAATTAGTGTAAGGGTGGATATCTGCAGCTGATGGAAGGCTGGTTCACTCTGCAACACTTGAGACCTGGGAGAATGAGGGTGCCCTCAAAGGAAGTGCTTGACAGGCCAAAAACTGTCTCCAATGAATCAGCTGTGTTTCGTCTGCCACTAGAGGCAGCCAGTTGCCTGATCGGCACCCTCACCCTTCCCTGGTTAGTCAATTGTGCCAATTAAATTACGGGAACGAAACATGAGTGCCACAGATTGGAGTCGAGTTCGTAACCCTTGTTCCCAAGCTTTGAAGTCCAAAGATCATACATGCATTAACATAACACAGATTACACTAATGTGACTCCCTGTGCAAGGAGTAATGGATTATTACTCATCTCGTTCAAGGTCATGATGAGAAAACGGCATGAGTTATGATACACGCAGCAGACGGTTGCATGAGCTCCATTTCACAGTGTTGGGTGGGGCCGACAGGGCTACAGGGAGTTGTATGATTCTGCAACTGGCTGATTTTCACCCTCCATCCCTCACCCAGTTGCCTTGGGGCTGATGGTGGCTAAATAAATGACAAAACACATCTCAGAAGCTGGCACTCCATGGGTGATTGTAGATCCTGACTCATGTGATATACCATCCACAAAAATTGTTTTCAAAAATAGGAATAGAATGAATGAGGGGATAAAGACATGTGCAGCTTCAATTGTCCAACAGACTGTACAACCGTCCTCCAACCTCATGTGTTTCACTTTAAGTTCACCTGTTGCTCCTGTGATATTTCGGATCATTATTTCCGACATCAATACATCCGACAATGACAGACGGCATATTTGAATTCCAACATGAACAGCTGCTTCCCCAAATCCTCCGTCTCGAAAATTCTTATCTCCTTCCGGACAGAGAGTGATGAGTCATTCAAGTAGCAAAGGCACGACAGGGGATAGGTTACTGATGGATTTGGGTGACTTACAAGGCAATTATCCAGTTAAATGGATCAGTTAATGGCATTAAAGTATCTGTTACAGACCATGGTATCCATGAGCAGTGTCAGTTCGTGGTTTATAGGAGATTTAATTTGAGGTGTTCAATATCACGAAGGGTTTTTGACCGAATAAAGAAGGAGAAACTGCTTCCACTGGAAGGAGGCTCAGTAACTCGAGGACGAAGATTTCCAATTGATGAAAAATTCAAAGGGGGAGATGGGGAGAATTGTTTTTTTTCACAGGCGAGTTGTGATGATCTGCAATGTTCTTCCTGGCAGCGTGATGGAAACTGACTCAATAGAGGTCCACATTCTCGGGTCTCCAGGTAGTCGTACTCTGGAGGTACACTCCGAGAGACGTGCTGGGGAGCCCATCGGATGTGCCAAAGCTAGGACTCCAAGGGAATTGCATGGGAATTTTCAACTTCCCATAGGCCAGTGCCCTGCATCTGGAACCCTCCCAAACTCCGAGCTAAGCCGGGAGGCTTCAGATGGTTCTGACTCACTCAGCAGCATAGTTATCCAGGAAATGTTAGAAGGATTGATACCAGCTCTAACTGCTGCCACACCCTCTCACCCTACTCTGCTACATCTCCCCTGACCCTGTGACTACATCCCTTTTGTTTTTATTTTTTTAATTTAAATTTTTTTTTAGAATACCCAATTATTTTTTGTTTTCCAATTCAGGGGCAATTTAACGTGGCCAATCCACCTACTCTGCACATCTTTGGGTTGTGAGGGTGAAACCCATGCAGACACGGGGAGAATGTGCAAACTCCACACGGACAGTGACCCAGGGCCGGGATTCGAACCCTGGTCCTCAGCCGTCCGTGACTACATCCCTAACCACCCAACTACCCCCCAGTCCCTTGACTACCTCCGACCACCAACTACATATCCGACCACCTGACTACTTTCCCCACCTGCCCTGCCCACCTTATCCCTCTCACCCACTTCCTTTACTCACTCAGCTTCTCCCTGAGCTTGTCAAAGAGGCTTTGGGAAATTTAAACTAACTGGCGGACAGCAGTTTGTGGTGTAAACAGGGACTTGGCTTCCCCTAACACCCCTGCACCACAAAAGAGGATTCCGTGCTCCACATTTCTGAGGAGGTCTGATAGTGATTGCCACTCTGTAGAAGATTTGGCCCAATAGCTTTAAAAAGGAAATTGCACAAATAATGAAAGGGAGAATATTGCAGCGCTATAAGGAAAGAACAAGACAGAGAGACTAATCGGATAGCTCTTTCAAAGAGCTATCACTGCCTTGATGGGACGAATTACCTCCTCTGTGCTGTAAGGTTGTTTCCACTGGCGGATGAAAGCAGAACTAGGGGGGCATAGCCTCAAAATAAGGGGAAGTAGATTCAGGACTGAGTTTAGGAGGAACTTCTTCACCCAAAGAGTTGTGAATCTATGGAATTCGCTGCCTAGTGAAGCAGTTGAGGCTCCTTCATTAAATGCTTTCAAGATAAAGATAGACAGTTTTTTGAAGAATAAAGGAATAAAGGGTTGTGGTGTTCGGGTTAGAAAGTGGAGCTGATTCCACAAAAGATCAGCCATGATCTCATTGAATGGCGGAGCAGGCTCGAAGGGCCAAATGGCTGACCCCTCTTAGTTCTTATGTTCTATGTTCTTATGTAAGATTCTGTGATTTACAAATTGAGCAAACTAAAGAGCTGCACGTTCGTTAGCTCATTGATGGTCATAGAACTTCTTGGCTATTCTTTCCAAATTGCCCAGATAAGCTTTCAGAGCCCACGTTACAACCAGTCATTCGCTGCTCTGGAGTGGTTCAGAGAGACAGCATTCACACCTCATGACCAGAAGGTTGTGGGTTGAAGGTCTCTATCAGAACCTGGGCCTATCATCTAGACCAACACCACAGTCAGGCAGTGTTGACTTTTGGATGAGATGTGAAACCCAAACCCGAGACTTGTGGACATAAAACGTGGCGACATAGGGGTAATTTTCACAGGACGAGCAGTGTAAAGGCAGAGTACAAACCTCACAGTGATCGGCTGTGAAATTCAATTCAACAAAGCTGATAATCTATGGGTTGGCATCTGATCAACGATTGTGAAAATTGTCATTGGATTGTTGTAAAAACCCCAGGAAGGATTTCCCTTTTTGTGTTGGGAACTCAACATTGGCATCAAATGTGGGTACTCCCCCCTCCCCTGTTATATTGGCAGCAGCATCCCAGGGAGAGACCTTTAAGAGGAGAGGCATGGTCTCAGTTAGTGCAGGGCCGTCAAGGAGGCCAAGGAGGGATGGGATTTGATTTGATTTAGTTTATTGTCACATGTACTGAAGTACAGTGAAAAGTATTTTTCTGCGGCCAATGGACTGTACACAGTACATACACAAAAAAAGAATAATCGACAGAGAACATTGACAAATGGTACATCGACAAACAGTGATTGGTTACAGTGCGGAACAAGGGGCCAAACAAAGCCAATACGAGCAAGAGCGGCATAGGACGCCGTGAATAGTGTTCTTACAGGGAACAGATCAGTCCGAGAGGGGAGTTGAAGAAGGTGCAGCTCAGTGGCTACAGTCTACAGATAGTGCACCAACTAGTTCCCAATGTCCTAGGTCCGGTGCCATAGGAGGCTACGCCTCTCCAGGGGCACAGTATCAACAATTTGCAACATGATAGATCCCAAGGTTGTCTCCAACTGTGTGGGTGGAGGGGGGGGGGGGGGGCACCCCATGGTGGTAAGTTGAATGCCACAGTTGCCTTCAACTTCTACACCTCCAATTCATTTCAGGGCTCAGTGGGGGATCTGTGCGGCATCTCGCAATCAGCGGCACACAGCTGCGTCAAACTAGTGGCGAATGTCACCTTTATCCAAGTTTCCCCACAAGTTTATCAACTACCTGTCATGATAGGGAGATATTAGCTGGGTCCAGTATTGGTATCCAAAATGTAACAGGCAATGTGGGGGTTAAACAGGCTGAAGGAAAAAGCTGCTAGCAGCAGAGTCAGAGGGATAAACCCACGGCCTGAGTTACCTTGTCCCATTCAGAATTAACCTCGTTAGTGGAAATACACTGGGGGCTAGATTCTCTGCAGACCCGCTCCAAAATCGCATTTGGCGCGGGGGCGGAGAATCCACTTTTACGCCCGAATTGGGCCCGGCACTTCTCCCGCGATTCTCTGGTCCCCGGATAATCGCTCACGCGTGATTTATGCAGTGCGGCTGGGGGCCATTGCCAGAGCCCTCCCAGCCATGCTCCGGTCCCGACCAGCCGAATTCCCGATGGTGTGGTTCTAACCACGTCTGGCCGGTCGGCACTCTCATGGCCGCCCTGGTGGGGGGCGGGAGGATCAAGTATTAGGGGGGGCCTTATGGGCGGCCGGGGTGGCGATCGGGTGGGTTAGACGGAGATGCACAGGGCAGATCGTTGGGACCTTGTTTGTTGGTCCACGTCCGCCGGCTGAGTCCGCCATCACGTTCGGCTTGGCTGCTGGAGATCGCTGCCGTGCGCATGCGCGGACTCGGAACCGGAAGTGTGAGGGCCCGTATCCGCAGCTAAAGAAGCACCCCGGGGCCCTGCCAGGCCCCTGCAGATAGGTGAATAGCTCTTGAATATTTTAAGCAAAGTCTGGCATGAAACGCCAGCGTTTTTACACCGGCGTGGGGACATAGCCCCATTTTGGGGCAATCCGGCCCAGGATGCCTCAGTTCAGCCAGGATGATGCATTCAAGATACATTGTCATTCGGGTCAACCTTGTTTGACCAGCCATCAGCCCATCACAGAAGCTGATAATCTATTTGTCCATCAATGGAAGGTTACTTGCATATGAATGGCATAGCTCTGTTCTTTTGTATAAACAGGAGTGGACAATCAGCCATGATAGCAAGAATAGATTTAAGTCTGGCCACCTCAGGGGAGAACCTTTGTTTGAGGGGGTAGGCGGAGTTAGAGAGAGAGAGAGGAAGAAATACTTTTTGAACGGTTACAGAAGGAGGCTATGGAGACAGGTCATGAAGGAAGCTGCTCCTGATTACATACTTTTGAAAAGGGTTCTAAAGGAACTTGACTTACAGCAGAGAATTGCTTCATAAATACAAGTATCATCTTTGCCTGCCTATGTAAGTGGACTGAGAGCTGTATGCTTATTGGACATGTTATTCACTGGGAAATAACATGTTATGGTTAAGAAACTACATGTAAACTGTTAGTGTTAGAACTGAAATAAAAGTTTAAATATTAGTTTTCTTTTTTTTAATAAAGTTTGTTTATAAAATAACCAAGCCCTGTTTCTTATATTATCACTCCTGGGATGAATCAAACTTTCTGCACTGCATTACAACTTTAACAAGTTATAGCATCTGGTCCAGCCTCTTAACCTCTGTTGAGAGCTGAGCTGGCATCTGTAACCTGTTGGACAGACCAGGGCGGCCAGGCGGAGACATCACAGGGACATCCAGTGAGGGTGCTACAGACTGCACACATGTGGCCAGCAGGACGCCAGCAGGAGAGCCAGGAGCTTTCATCAACAGAAAGGAGTACCACTTGATGAATATTCAGATTGATCAGGACACAGATTCTCAAAGTCTGTGCTTGTTGCCCTGGGAGTTCACACAATGTTCCCATCTTTCAGCACTCACAGGTACCAAGGCTGTTCATGGCTCCTGCATGGTTGGATGGATTGATGTCTCCTGGGTGACAAGTGCTATCCATTAAAGAGATGGCTGATGACCCCACTACTTCACTCAAGAACTGAAGCTGAGGAGAGATACAACAGGAGTCATGCCTCCACAATAGTGGTGGTGGAGAGGACAATCGGGCTGCTGAAGATGCGCTTCAGCTGCCTGGATCAATCCGGGGGAGCATTGCAGTATCTTCCAGAGTGTGTCTCCCTCATTGTTGTCACATTCTGCACTCTGCACAACCTGGCTCTGGCAAGCGGGGAGACCCAGTGGAGGCTGAAAAATGCGAGGCTGCTCCACAGTCCTGGGAGGATGACTCCGCTGATGGGTTAGAGGATGATCCTGGGGATGTGCATGGTGAAGATATAGAGGTGGAGAAAGCCTTCAACTCCCCTGGTGGCTGGTGATGCTGCCCACCTTACAGCATCAGATGACACACCTTGGCAGGTACAGGGTCGGTTTGCATCCAGTCACGAACACACAAGGCAATGATGGGTAAGGAGTCCATGACATTCAGGATAGCAATGACTTTGTCTGCTGTAAGAAGGTTTGCGGATTCGATCTGCAGGGGAAGACGGCTCAACGCATCCGCATGCGCAATCTGGTGCCTCGATGGTGCTCGAAAGAGTATTCAGAAGCAGCCAATAACAGAGCCCAGCGCTGAATCCGCCCAGACGCTATTGCCGGGATCGCCTTGTCTTCACGGAAGAGGCCTAGCAATGGCTTGTGATCGGTGACGACAAAAACTGGTGGGGTAGACGTATTAGTGAAATCGCTTTACATCGAATACGACGTCAGACCTTCCTTTTCGATCGGGGCATATTGTGAATTGGCTGCAGCCAGAGTCCGGGAGGTAAAAGGGATCGGACGGTCATGGCCGCCGTCCATCCGATGGGACAGAACTGACCCAATGCCATAGGGTGAAGCATCGCACATGATGTACAACCGTTTTGAGAAGTCAAACTGTGTCAACACCCCTGAAGAAGGCAACCGCCGCTTGACCTTGTTCAATGCCACATCCTTGGCCTTGCCCCAAGCCCAAGGCTGAAGCTTTTTCAAAAGCAAGTGGAGTGGGTAGAAGATGGTAGCCAAATTCAGAATAAAGCTACCATAACAATTCACGAATCTAAGGAAAGAGCGAAGCTCCGTGGCGTTTCATGGAGTGGGTTTTGATTGGACCTTCTCGGTGACTGGATGCAGGCCATCTCGGTCCACCCAATATCCCAAATATAACACTTCTTTCAAATGCCGGAGGAGGACGTCATATTCAGAAAATTGCTTTAACACCGCCTCGAGGTTCTGCAAATGTGATTGTTCTGTGGCCCCTGTGACTAACATGTTATCCAAGTAAATCGCAGCACGCAGCAATCCACACAGGATGTTCTCCATGCCATGCTGGAAGACTGCTCACGCCGGGGAGACTGAACAGAAGCCGGGTGTACTCAGAGTCCCTTGTACACATTAATCGTGATGCACTTCTGTGAGAATTTATCTAGCTCCTTCTGTAGATAAGCGTTGCTCATGTCCGATTTCATGAATGTACAACCACCAGCCAATGTTGCATATAAATCCTCGATGCGGGATAAAGCGTAATGGTTTAATCTCAAAGCTGTGTTCACTGTCAGAGCTTTATGACGGGGATCACCAGCACTGCCCAATCAGTGAAGCGCACAGGCCTAATGATGCCCAAACTTAACAAAAAAAGAAGTTTTGTCTCAAACCTCCAGGAATTTGCTCAATACGATACACAGACTGCCAGACCCCTTTTGGAGGATATACTGCCAATCCAACTGCAGCTGGTGTAGCCAATCGCCACCCAACATGCTCGGGCCATTTCCTTGCACAACAATGAGGGAAGGAACATTGACTGGCACCCATAAACCACCGGAGTGAGGATGGACCCCACGATATTCAGTTGTTGCCCTGTGACCAAACCAGCCGCCATGTCAGCCAAAGAATGCACTCCTCATTTGATAAGATGCTCTGCGCCACCACAGAAATGGACGCCCTCGTACCCAGCTCCATTTGCAGCAGATGGCCATTCACTTGTATTGGAATGCGAATGGGGGCCATTAGGGTGCTGCCAAACATTTCATATGCACCGCAGCCTCATCCTCAGCCTCTTCTGGGTCATCCTGATGAAGGGCCCGGCCCCGGGGCTGACGCCTACCTCAACCAGGGCATATAGCGTGCCGGCCTTCATGCTACTGGCAGGAATGCTTAGGTTGGCGTCACATGTAGCACACAGGCCCAAATCGCTTTCAGCTGAGTCCGGGGGTGTCGCACACCTCAAGGGCCACCTCCTCACCCAGAAGCCAGAGTCGCAGCGACTTTTGGTCGGCGCCACGGGAAACCACGTGAGGGGTGATGCCCCAAACCATTCACCTCCACCCCTTGTATCTCTTGGACGTCGTGTTCTGCACTTTCTTTGGATAGGGAGATCTGCTGAAAGGTTAGGGATGTTGTGTTATTCACCCTGGGGTAACACGGACTGCAACTTGATGCAGTTGTACTTGAAAGTAGACACCAAACTTTGGTGTTGGTTCAATACACTTTATTGAACTTGTTAAGCAGTGCCCACAGTTCGCTGTGAGTTTGACACTCTACTAAACTAAGCGTGCTTACTATAACTAACTAGACCAGACTAGCTCTGAGCCACGTGTAAAGGTGCTAACTGATATCTACACCCTGACTGTCACTCCAGTTGACACCAGTGGAAAGAGGCAGAGTGTTGGTGCCTCGTGTGTTTTATAGTGGGAAACTCCCCTCTAGTGTTCTGCCTGGTGATTGGTTGTCTTCTGTCCTGTGTGTTGATTGGCTGTACTGAGTATCTGTCACTGCCTGTCTGTATCTCATTATGTGCATGAGTGCATATCATGACATCCCTCCTTTTAAAAAAATGTTGTCGGTTGCTTGGAGCATATGCAACTGTATGTACTTGTAGAACTATTTACATTAAATGGTGAGTGGATGAATATATACATGACAGGTGTTTAGCGTGCAGATACAAAACAATATTTACAAGATAAATGTCTATAAGTCCAATCTTTGGGGCTGGCGTCGGATCCTTGTCGATCGCCTGAGAGGTGGAGGTGGGGACGACGGCGCCTTGACAGGCGGGATTGCTGCCAGATTGGTGGCCTCGTGGTGCGAGGTGTCCGGAGGAGGCATAACAACATCTGGAAAAGTAGGATTTGGTGGTGGGCAGGCAAGTTTGCGCAGTGCCCTTCTGTAGCGCCTGACAATGGAGCCATCAGCCATACGAACTACAAACGGTCTGTGAACAGCCTGTCGAACAACAACAGCTGGAGCTGACCAGCCTCCATCAGGTAGCTTGATCCGAACAGCATCTTCCGGAGATAGCACAGGCAAATCGGTAGCATGAGCATCATACGTCAGCTTTTGCCGGTTCCTGAGTTGCTGCACCTTTTGCAACACTGGGAGGTGATCCAGGTCTGGTAAGTGTATGGCCGGAACAGTCATATGCAGGTCGCTATTCATGAGGAGTTGAGCCGGAGACAGACCGGTGGACAGAGGGGTTGCCCTGTACGGCAACAGCGCAAGGTTGAAGTCAGAAGCAGAGTCCGCAGCCTTGCAGAGCAGTTGCTTCACCTACATGGACCCCTTTCTCAACCTTCCCGTTGGACTGCGGGTAGTATGGGCTTGAGGTGAAGTGGTTGAATTGGTACGACTTGGCGAAATTGGACGACTCTTGGCTGTGGAAGCAGGCACCATTGTCACTCATGACAGTGAGTGGCGTACCATGCCTGGCAAATGTCTCCTTGCTGGCCTTGATGACTGTCCTTGATGTGAGGTCTGACAGCTTCACAACTTCCGGGTAATTTGAGAAGTTTTTCATAGTTTTCATAGTTTTTTCATAGAATTTACAGTGCAGAAGGAGGCCATTCGGCCCATCGAGTCTGCACTGGCTCTTAGAAACCAGTGCCTACCCAAGCCCACACCTCCACCCTATCCCCATTACCCAGTAACCCCACCCACCACTAAGGTCAATTTTGGACACTAAGGACAATTTAGCATGGCCAATCCACCTAACCCGCACATCTTTGGACTGTGGGAGGAAACCTGAGCACCTGGAGGAAACCCACGCACACACGGGGAGAACGTGCAGACTCCACACAGACAGTGACCCAAGCCAGGAATCGAACCTGGGACCCTGGAGCTGTGAAGCAATTGTGCTAACCACAATACTACCGTGCTGCCCACAATGCTACTGTGATGAGCACATAGTCACGCCCATCGGCGTGAAAAAGGTCGATTCCCACCTTGGACCACGGAGAGGTCACGATCTCATGTTGCTGGAGTGTTTCTTTTGCCTGAGCAGGCTGGAAACGCTGGCAGGTAGCACAATTGAGGACCATGTTGGATATGTCCTGGCTGATTCCAGAACAATAGACAGCCTGCCGGGCCCTGCACCTACACTTTTCAACACCTAGGTGTCCCTCGTGGATTTGTTTGAGCACTAAGCTCTGCAGACTGTGAGGAATAACAATACGATCTAGCTTGAGGAGGATCCCCTCGACGACTGTCTGGTCGTCCTTCACATTAAAGAACTGAGGGCATTGCCCTTTTTGCCAGCCATTTGCAAGGTGGTGCATTACACGCTGCAGAAGATGGTCTTTGGCAGTCTCTTCACGAATGCTGATCACTCTTTTATCTGAGGCCGGGAGGTTGCTGGCACACAGCTACACCTGTGCCTCAATCTGGCGGATGTAGTCAACCTGTTCACAGGGCGGGGTGATGGAGTGTGACAGGGCATCCACAATTACCAGCTCCTTGCCTGGCGTGTATACTAACTCAAAATCGTACCTGCGGAGTCGAAGGAGAATGCGCTGAAGCCTGGGCGTCATGTCATTCAAGTCCTTATGAATGATATGGACCAAGGGTCTGTGGTCAGTCTCCACTGTGAAGGTTGGTAGATTGTAGACGTAGTCATAGAACTTTCCAATGCCGGTTAGGAGCCCCAGGCGCTCTTTTCCTATCTCTGTTCAGTAGGAGTCATGGCCCTTGATGTATAAGCCACTGGAACCCAGGACGAGGAGTCATCCTTCTGGAGGTGCACCGCACCAATGCCGTCCTGGCTTGCGTCCGCGGAGATTTTTGTTTCCCTGTCCGTGTCAAAAAACGCTAGTACCGGAGCAGTGGTGAGCTTTGCCTTTAGCTCGAGCCACTCTGCTTGATGTGTGGGTAGCCACTGGAATGCAGTGGACTTCTTCACCAGATGCCTGAGTGGTGTGTGATGCCAGGTTGGGAATGAACCTTTCCAAGAAGTTTACCATACCGAGGAAGCGTAGTACCGTCTTTTTGTCTTCCAGTGTCTTCATGGCGTTAATGGCCTTGACTTTGTCCGAATCTGGTTGCACACCTTGCTGGGATATCTGGTCGCCCAAGAACTTGATGGATGGCATGCCAAAGGAGCATTTGGCCTTGTTCAGCTTGAGGCCGTTTGCATAGACACGTCAAAAGACTTGTTTGAGATGAGATATGTGTTCCTCGGGGGTCGTGGACCATATGATTACATCATCTACGTAGACACGCACATCCTCAATGCCCTCCATCATCTGCTCTATTATCCTGTGGAAGGTTTCAGAGGCTGAAACAATGCCGAACGGCATACGGTTATAACAGTACCTGCCAAATGGTGTGTTGAACGTGCAGAGCTTCCTGCTGGACTCGTCCAGTTGTATCTGCCAGAAACATGCGATGCATCTAGCTTCATGAAGAATTTGGCGTGTGCCATCTCACTGGTCAGTTCCTCCCGCTTTGGGATCGGGTAGTGTTCCCGCATTATGTTCCGGTTAAGATCTTTGGGAGCTATGCATATCCGCAACTCTCCTGGGGGCTTCTTCACACAGACCATCGAGCTGACCCAGTCAGTCGGTTCCGTCACTTTGGAGATGATGCCCTGGTCTTGGAGCTCCTGCAGCTGCGCCTTTAAACGTTCCTTCAGAGGAGCCGGCACCCGGCGCGGTGCATGGATTACAGGCGTGGCATCAGGCCTGACTAAGATCTTGTAGCAGTATGGCAGAGTACCCATTCCACTAAACACATCCGGGTATTGCGCAAGGATGTCATCAATGTCAGCCTGAAGATCCACATTGGAAGAAGAAGACATGGCATGGACTCGCTGTACGAGGTTGAGTAACTGGCACGCATGGACACCAAGCAGGGATGCCTTATCAGGCTTGACGATTTCGAATCGCAGTGTGGCATTGATGGTCTTGTTGGAGACAAATAAATGACAAGATCCTAGTGCAGTTATGTCATTGCCATTATAATCGAGGAGCTGGCAGAAGAATTTTTGGTTGCTTTTTAATGCGGTCAAAATCAGCTTGAGAGATGAGATTGGCAGAAGTAACAGTGTCCAGCTTGAACTGGATGCTGCATTGATTTACGTGTACGACAGCACGCCATTCGTCCGCAGAATCCACATTGAGGATAGATAGGCGTCTTGCTGAATTTGAGGAGGCATACTCACAAGTTGTAATGATACCCACACGATATGGGGACTCCAGGCAGTCGTCCTCTGGATCCGTAGTGCTACCAGGATCAGAATCCAGTAGACCTTGCTGTACACATCGAACGCGCTTGCATTGGAAATGGGATCGCTGGCCCTTGACCGGTGGTGTAGACCTGCACAAGGCTGCATAATATCCAGGCTTCCCACAATTTAAACATCGCCTGCCTTTTGCAGGACATTGCCTCTTTAAGTGGGCGGTGCCGCAGTTCGGGCACGTCATGGCGTTGATGTTGTTACGCTCCGTGCGTCGTCGCACATGCGCAGTGCGGTCAGCCGACGTTCGCACCTGCGCAGTTTGGTCTTCGGCCGCTTCATTCTCCCGTTCGTGTTGCGCATGCGTGGGGACCCGGGGAAAAGCGCGTGAAATGGCCGCCTTCATCGATACTGAGGCGCTGCATCCGGGAGATGGCCTGTACACTCTCTGCCTCATGGGATGAAAGTTGTTCATGTTCTGCCGATTTGAAACGGGAATACCGATTTCTCGCCTGTTCATGCACTTTACACGTCTCGATTGTGACTGGCAGGGTCATGTGTTTAATTTTGAGGAGTTGCTCCCGCAAAAAATCAGAGAGCACCCCAAACACGATCTGATCTCTGAAGATGGAATCAGCGGTGTCACCATAATTGCAGGACTGCGCTAATATACGGAGATGAGTTAGAAAGGATTGGAAAGGTTCATCCTTACCCTGAAGGCGTTGCTGGAAGACATAGCGCTCAAAGCTCTCATTTGTTTCGACTTCACAGTGACTGTCGTAACTTCGCTAAAACGGTCTTGAATTTGGTCTTGTCCTGGCCGTCGGTAACAATAAGCGAGTTGAAAATCTGGATGGCTTGGTCCCCCGCAGTTGATAGGAGCAGCGCAATTTTTCTGGCATTGGACTCATCCTCGAGGCCCGAGGCCTCAATGTAGAGAAGGAAACTCTGCTTGGAGACCCACCCGTTGGCGCCGAGATTGCCGGAGATCCGGAGCTGTGGAAGGGCCTGGAGCTGCTCCATGCCGCTGGAAGGCACTTGCTGGTCGTCACGGAATCACTCGAGGTAAACCACTTAGATAAAGTAGACTACTGGTACCATGTTGTGTTATTCACCCTGGGATAACACAGACTGCAACTGGATGCAGTTGTACTTGAAAGTAGACACCAAACTTTGATGTAAGTTCAATACGCTTTATTGAACTTGTTAAGCAGTGCACACAGCTTGCTGTGGGTTGACACTCTACTAATCTAAGCGTGCTTGCTATAACTAACTAGACCAGACTAGCTAGCTCTGAGCCACGTGAAGAAGGTGCTAACTGATATATACACCCTGACTGTCACTACAGTTGTCACCAGTGGAAAGAGGCAGAGTGCTGATGCCTTGTGTATTTTATAGTGGCAAACCCCCCTCTAGTGTTCTGCCTGGTGATTGGTTGTGTTCTGTCCTGTGTGTTGAT
Organism: Scyliorhinus torazame; assembly: GCF_047496885.1. Taxonomy (NCBI): domain Eukaryota; kingdom Metazoa; phylum Chordata; class Chondrichthyes; order Carcharhiniformes; family Scyliorhinidae; genus Scyliorhinus; species Scyliorhinus torazame. The sequence continues at coordinate 49,495,522 of NC_092727.1, forward strand.
TGGCTGTACAGAGTGTCTGTCACTGCCTGTCTGTATCTCATTATGTGCGTGAGTACATATCATGACAAGGGAGACTTCACCCAAAAGCTTTTTCTGAGTTTCCATATTATTGCCACCACAGACCAAGCGATCACGGATCATATTGGACAAAACAGTTCCATACTCAGAAAACTTGGCTATCTTCCATAGCCGAGACACAAGCCCGGTGATGGGCTGACAGTGGACCTGTCCTCCGTATTAAAATGATGTTGTTGAACGATTATCGATGGAGTTGGGTTAAAGTGTTGAGCCACAAGTGTCATGAGCTGGTCAAATGATTCTATATTCAGCATCGCTGGGTACGCGAGACTCTGGATCATCCCGTATATATGCAGTCCACAGGCTGTCAATAGTATGACCATCTGGCGCCCGTTCTCCGTGATAATGTTGGTCCAGAAAAAATGACGCATTCGTTCAGCATTGGTTCCAGTCTTCAACACCGGCGTCAAATTCACCTAACCGCCCAATCAGAGGCATGGAGAATCAAATAACTCCAAACCTGGGTCCAGAAAATCAGGGGGTTGGCTCAGCTGACTAGGTCTGAGCGACAACAGCAAACCAGTTTAATCTTCGTCGCCAGTTTAATAAGGGCACCGAATAAAAATAAGAACAAAATTTTATTTACAAACGACATATATATATTGTTATTGGTCAGGGTTTAGAGAATCCCAAAGTGTATCATGGAGTTCACCTGACCCACAACTTTTAATAGATTGTGGTATGGGGAGCACACGGCCCACTCTACAGGTGTGGTACAGCAGAAATGGAAAAGCATTTTTTAAAACAAAACAATGTTTATTCTACGAACTCAAGTTAACCTTTTTAAAACAAACAGTGAATATCTTAGCAACCATTAATTCAAAGATAACCCCCAAAGAATACAACACTACGTAATCCTTTAAGCTGTCCTTTCAACATCCAAAAGACTTAACAACGTTTAAACAGAAGCACATCAGGGTTTACATTCAATACTGAAAACATTTATAGTTCTGAATTCACCAAATGATCAAGAGATAGTCCTTCATGGCAGCGAGCTCAACAATACAGCTGCTTTGGCTGACATCAGCTGCAACACACTGAAAAACTAAACCAAAAAGACAGAGACGCACACAAGCTTTTCTCAAAGTGAAACAAAAAAGCAGAACCAGAGCTCAGCTCCACCCACACTCTGACATCACTGCAGTAACATGAGCAGCTAATCATTTCTTAAAGCGACATTCTCATGACACCTCCCTCCAAGAAAAAAAAACCCATCAACTTCAAGATGGTTTCATTTTTGACCTTTTCACTAACCTTTAAGAAATCCACACAGTAAATATACTTTATCATCTCAAAAAAACAACACACGCAAACAGGTATAATAATATAGTCCATTTTTTCCTTCGTTTTTCTTCCTCCAACTGAAATCCTTCTCAATTGACAGTCTCTTTGAACAAGAAGGTCTCTGCACGATCCGTCCATTTCTCTACGCCTCAGCATTTCTCTTTAAAGTCAGAAGTTTGTTCAATCTGATCACAGAGTCCCTTGTAATTCTCCAACACAGGAGCATTGGTTATCACAGCTTTCAGGTCGTCAAATGCCTGTTGACACTCCGCCGTCCACTGAAATCTGGTACGCTTCTTGAGCAAGTCCATCAGTGGAGCAATCACCCTACAAAATGTTTGCACAAATATTCAATCAAATCCACTCATGCCAAGAAATCACATTATTTCCCTTTGTCTCGAGGGTATTGAAAACTCCTCAAAGAAAGTGACTTGGGCTTTTCCAAATTCATTTTTGGCTAGGTTTATCACCAAACCCGCCTCCTGAAGTCGATCGAATAACTCCATAAGATGTTTTAAATGTTCTGTCCATGACTGGCTGAAAATTACCAGCTCGTCGATGTATACCGCACAATTGGGTAATCCTGAAACAACTTTGTTAGTTAACCGTTGAAATGTGGCTGGGGCGTTTTTCATGCCAAATGGCATAACTTTGAATTGGTATATAACATCTGGAGTCACAAAAGCTGAAATCTCCTACGCCCTTTCGGATAAACGTACCTGTGGGTGTGCTCCATTGGCTGCAACCCACTTCAATTATGCCATTTTTAAGCGTACTCTCAATCTCTTTGTTAACCTGTTTCAATGTTAAAGGGTTAAGTCTATATGGATGTTGTTTGATTGGAACAGCATTTCCAACATCTACATCATGTATAGCCATTTTAGTACTTCCCAATTTATCTCCACAAACTTGCCCATGTGATATCAATAACTCTTTCCGGTCAGTTCATTTTTCCTCTGGAAGATAACTCAACAATTTATCCCAATTTTTAAGAACATCCTCATTTTCCAATTTAATTTGAGGTATGTCAAATTCACAGTCATCTGGATTTGGTTCATCACTTTGAGTCAGATTCATTAAAACTTCCTCCTTTATCTCTCCTTCCCTTTCAAAGTACCTTTTAATGAAATGAAAATCGCTTATTGTCACAAGTAGGCTTCAAATGAAGTTACTGTGAAAAGCCCCTAGTCGCCACATTCCGGCGCCTGTTCGGGGAGGCTGGTACGGGAATTGAACCGCGCTGCTGGCCTGCCTTGGTCTGCTTTCAAAGCCAACGATTTAGCCCTGTGCTAAACAGCCCCTAAGCATATTCACATGACACACTCGGTGAGTCTTCCTTCCATCTGGTGTTTTTACCACATAATTCACCTCACTTAATTTCCTTTCAATCTGATAAGGTCCACAAAACCTAGCTTTTAAAGGCTCACCTACCACTGGTAATAACACTAAAACTTTATCTCCACTGGCAAAACTATGAACTTTGGATTTCTTGTCTGCGACCCGTTTCATCACATTTTGTGCAACTTTCAAATGTTGTCTCGCCAATTCACCTGCTCTATTTAATCGTTCCCTAAAATTTGACACGTAATCCAATAATGTAATTTCCGATTTCTCACCCACCAATTTTTCCTTAATCGATTTAAGTGGTACTCTTACCTCATGACCAAAAATTAGTTCAAAAGGACTAAATTTGATTGACTCATTAGGTGCATCCCTAATTGCAAACAGTATGAATGGAATTCCTTTATCCCAATCCCCTGGATAATCTTGACAATAAACCCTCAACATTGTCTTTAATGTCTGATACCACCTTTCTAACGCTCCCTGCAATTCTGGATGGTCCGCAGTTGATTTAAATTGTTTTATTCCTAAGCTATCCATAACTTCTTTGAATAACTTTGAGGTAAAATTTGATCCTTGATCCGATTGAATTTCTGTGTGTAGTCCATATCTAGTAAAGAATTTAAGTAACTCCTCCATAATCTTTTTAGCTGTAATATTGCATACTGGAATGGCCTCTGGAAACCTAGTAGATACATCCATCATAGTCAAAAGATATTGATTCCCACTTTTTGTTTTAGGAAACGGTCTTATGCAATCAATTAGGACCCTTGTAAAAGGTTCATCAAATGCTGGAATGGATATTAAGGGCGCTGGTTTTATCACTGCTTGAAGTTTCCCTATCACTTGACATGTGTGACATGATTGACAAAATTTAACTCCATCTTTATGTAGTCCAGGCCAATAAAAATGTTTCTGGATTTTAGCTTGAGTTTTTCTTATTCCCAAATGACCTCCCACTGGTACCTCACGTGCAACTCGCAACACCTCCTTTCTATACCCTACCGGCAATACTACTTGATGAACTTCTGCTCACTTTTCATCCGCCTGCATATGTAAAGGTCTCCATTTTCTCATCAAGACATCACTTTTACGGTAATAACATTCTGGTATACATTCAGATTCCTCTTCCGTGTATGCTTTCTGATACATCTTTGTTATTTCTAAACTTTTTGTTGTATAACTCCGCCATTTTCCTGAACTAAAAATATCCGCCTCATCCTCCACCTGTACTTGTTCTTTTTCAACCATCTGATCAAAAATCGTTTCTGACAATTGCACTTCAATGTCATCTTCACTCTTTGATTTCCCCCCTTGTCTTAACCTGTGACTTTGCGACCTTGTTACTACACAATCTGGAAAAACCCCAGGATATTCGTCCTTCAACACTTCAGTTGTCTGATTTTCCACTGGCTTATCAATCACTGTAGGCATCACTCCCACTTGCGATCCAGCTATATCATTACCCAAGATAAACTGTATTCCTGGACAAGACAGTTTCTCTATTACTCCTACTACCACTTCACCACTCTTCACTGGACTTTCCAACCTTACCTTATATAATGGAATGCTACTCCTCTCACCCTGAATTCCACATATTACCACCTTTCTGGCAACATTCTTCCCAACCTACGTAACTCCTCATCTCTTACCATTAAAGATTGACTAGCTCCCGTATCTCTTAAAATTGTGACTTCTTTACCTGCTCCTCTTGATACGCATGAGAAAACTTTACCCACACAAGTAAATTCTTTAAAGACATCTGGCACCTTCTTATCAATCACCTCTTGAACAATCTTTTGCACCTCGTTCGCTTCCCTTGGGCTTTCCTTTACCACTCTAACAAACCCCACTGTCTTATCCTGTTTTACCACATCAGCCTTCCCAGTGCCTTTCTTCAACCACCAACACTGTGACTTTACATGGCCTAGTTTATTACAGTGAAAACATTTGAAACTTTTCATTTCTTTTCCGCCCTCCTGGATTTCTTTTTTAATCTGAGGTACACTCTCCTTATTATCTCCCATCAGATCACCTTTACCTCTACCACTTGAGTATTTCTCATGTCCCCAGTTTCCATCTCTCACAGGCTGAAACTGATGTCGGAAACCAAGCTTTGATTTATGAACTAATTCATAATCATCTGCCATTTCTGCTGCTAATCTCGCAGTTTTAACCCTCTGTTCTTCCACATGAGTTCTCATTACATCAGGAATTGAATTTTTAAACTCCACCAAAAGTATAATTTCTCTGAGAGCTTCATACATTTGGTCTATTTTCAAAGCCCTTATCCACCTATCAAAATTACTCTGTTTGAGCCTTTCAAACTCCATGTATGTTTGACCAAATTCGTTCCTTAAATTTCTAAACCTTTGTCTGTAAGCTTCAGGCACTAGTTCATATGCACCTAAGATGGATTTTTCCACCTCCTCCTACGTCCCAGATACCTCCTCCGGTAGTGATGCAAACACTTCACTAGCCCTACCTACCAGCTTTGTTTGAAACAGTAATACCCCCATGTCCTGTGGCCATTTCATTTGTTTAGCTACCTTCTCAAATGAAATGAAAAAGGCTTCTATTTCCTTCGCGTCAAACCTTGGCAATGCTTGGACATATTTAAATAGATCCCCACCATGCCTTTGACTATGATGCTCTTTCTCACTATCCTCATTACTATCATCCAACTGTACGTTTCCCTTTATGCCTGCCAATTGTAACTGACTGTCATGTTTCATGGCCATTTTCTGAAGTTCAAACTCTCTCTCTTTATCTTTTTCCCTGATTTGTATCTCCCTTTCTCTTTCATTTTGTTCTGCTAGGGCTATTCTTTCTTTCCTCCTTTCTTCTCTCTCCTTTTCTTTGTCCTCTCTATATCTCTCTCTCTCTTTCTTTTTCTTTTTCCTCTCTTTCGTATTCAAGCTGCTTTAATTCTTTCTCATGTTCATTTGTTTAAGTTGTAACTGAATTTTTACCATTTCCAATGAGTCAAACTATATCTCAGGCAACGTTAAATTCTTAGCTACCGCCATAATTACCTCATCTTTTCGCATTTTGTCAGGTAATGTTAACTGCGATGTTTTTGCCAAACCTAACAATCTGCTTTTAGTCTCTGTCCGTAAGGTACAGCGTGTGACCGTCTCCACCCCCAAAACTTCAGAGCCTCTGAAAGAGCCATTGTCCGCAACACACTCCCTACTTAAACTAAAATACCACACCTGAAAAGCACCCACAATGTGCTCACCCCTCACTGTCTTTAAGTGCACTAGGCCAATCCAATAGACTTTAATCCCCGTCGAGCCCCCAATTGTTATGGGTCAGGGTTTAGAGAATCCCAAACTGTATCATGGAGTTCACCTGACCCACAACTTTTAATAGATTGTGGTATGGGGAGCTCACGGCCCACTCTACAGGTGTGGTACAGCAGAAATGGATCAGTATTTTTTAAAACAAAACAATGTTTATTCTATGAACTCAAGTTAACCTATTTAAAACAAACAGTGAATATCTTAGCAACCATTAATTCAAAGATAACCCCCAAAGAATACAACACTAAGTAATCTGTGTGCTGTCCTTTTAACATCCAAAAGACTAAACAAACCTTGAAACAGAAGCACATCAGGGTTTACATTCAATACTGAAAACATTTATTGGACTGAATTCACCAAATGATCAAGAGATAGTCCTTCATGGCAGAGAGCTCAACAATACAGCTGCTTTGGCTGACTTCAGCTGCAACACACTGAAAAATGAAACCAAAAAGACAGACACACCCAAGCTTTTCTCAAAGTGAAACTAAAAAGCAGAACCAGAGCTCAGCTCCACCCACACTCTGACATCACTGCAGTAACATTAGCAGCCAAACATTTCTTAAAGCGACATTCTCATGACAATATACACTTCCGCATAGACCCCTTACTGGCCGTCCTTGGGTACATTTAGTAATTGAGATACCCTGCCCCTAGTGGGGAAGCTTGTACTCCGCAACGAACTAGGGGAAGACAAGCATTCCCATCCCGTAGGTCCTGTGTGGGATATTACACTTTACTCAAGAACAATTTGCAGGACACCAAAAAAGGAACTATCTCTCGGCGTAGTTTTATTCCAGCGCAGGCATGAGGATTGAACTGTCTCCTCCTGTGGTGGATGTATGATTCGATGAGGTACCTTGCAGGCCATTTCAAAGGAAGGTAGCGTAGAAAATGCAGCAACCAATTTTACCAGAACAAGCTCCCCACAAACAGCAGTGTGAAAATGCCCAAATAATCTGTTCTTTGTGGTTTTAAATAGTCATTTAGCCGTGCAGAACTTGACTATTGCGAAAAAAAGGAGACTTTTTTGTGGAAGCTTTTCACCTTTAACTCATTAGGACAATTCACAAGAATACCAATATCAGGGGAAACAACAATGCTATACAGTATGAGAAGAGAGTGTTGATTGGTTGGCAAGTGAATTCTAATCATTAGAGGTTCCCATGGAGAAAGCACCAGTTAATGATACATTCTCGATATTAACTGTCAGTCACCATCAGCAGGTAGGCGGCAATGACAAAGAAGCGCTGGCACAAACCAAGAACAGTTAGTTGTCCTGATTTTGTCCATCTTCGGAAGAAAATATAAGTTGGTGCAAAGGTTCCCCGCCAAAAAAAACAACCTCAATAGCGGCTTTTAAAATGTTTGCGAAACCCTGACAGATTTTGACCAACAGGCACTTGTCTTGTAAAGGGCCCCGGTGATTATTATAACGCACATTTGTCAGTTATACTAAGAATCTCAGACGGCAATCTTCTCTTTCACCCAAATTCAGCTTGACATCCTGAAGTAGCCTTTTGACGACTCAAGTATAAGTGTGTGAGGTTACCTCATGTCTATGGGCATTCTTTGCTGGTTTTGAATAGATTCCAGGGAAGTGATTCTTATTCCAAATATCTAGGCAAAGTTCAGTGTTTTGCTTTGAATGATTAATTGCTAATGGAACAATGGTTTCTTGTCTCCTGTTTGGAATCCATTGGGTGACATGATAGAGAGAAGGACTGGCACAGGAAAACCCCAGGCAGCGACAAATGGAACCTTAGAAAAATAAGAACAGGAAGAGGCTGTTCAGCCTTCTGTGCCTGTTCTACCATTCAATTAGATTGCTCAATTATAGGTCGGCAGGGAGTGAAGGATGGAATTGGAGCTCAGTCCTAACACACTTAAGCTTTTATTTACGGAGACAGGCGTTATAGTCTTGCACCCAAACAACCACAATTGCAGTAGATGAGCACATGTGAATTTCCAGTTAATGCCCACCATCTGCAAACAAGCAACCACTCAATTAATATACAGTTGACAAGATTGTGACTGATCCTCTATGTTCAATAACTCTTAAAACTCTTACGCGGCGCACGGTGGAACAGTGGTTAGCACTGCTGCTTCACAGCGCCAGAGACCCAGGTTCAATTGAAGCTTTGGGTGACTGCCTGTATGTAGTTTGCACATCCTCCCGGTGCCTGCATGAGTTTCCTCCGGGTGCTCCGGTTTTCTCCCACAGACCAAAGATCTGCAGGTTAGGTGGATTCTGTGGTAAATCACTGTTGCACCTGTATTAGGTGATGTAAGGTGGGACCTGTACTACAGGTTCGCCGGTAGTCCCTGCCTGCTGGAGTATAAATATGCGTGTCCTCCATTCAGCAGCCATTTCGCCAGCTGCTGTGGGAGGCCACACATCTTACTGCAATAAAGCCTCAGTTGTATCCAACTCTAGTCTTTGTAAAATTGATCGTGCCTCAATTTATTGCTCTAAGATTTTCTAAAAGTTGGACCTCCGGATCAAACCAGATCGCCTGCAGCTGGATCCACAGTCCATAGAAAGCATCCTGTCGGGCTGTATCACAGCCTGGTATGGCAACTGCTCGGCCCAGGACCGCAAGAAACTTCAGAGAGTCGTGAACACCGCCCAATCCATCACACAAACCTGCCTCCCATCCATTGACTCCATCTACACCTCCCGCTGCCTGGGGAAAGCGGGCAGTATAATCAAAGATCCCTCCCACCCGGCTTACTCACTCTTCTAACTTCTTCCATCGGGCAAGAGATATAGAAGTCTGAGAACACGCACGAACAGACTCAAAAACAGCTTCTTCCCCACTGTCACCAGATTCCTAAATGACCCTCTTGTGGACTGACCTCATTAACACTACACCCTGTATGCTTCATCCGATGCCAGTGCTTATGTAGTTACATTGTATATGTTGTGTTGCCCTATTATGTATTTTCTTTTATTCCCTTTTCTTCTCATGTACTTAATGATCTGTTGAGCTGCTCGCAGAAAAATACTTTTCACTGTACCTCGGTACACGTGACAATAAACAAATCCAATCCAATCTAATCCACAATCAAGCGACGCCAAAAAGGACTTTATTCACTGTCTAGCTTGCTTCGAGGCGTACATCAACTCAGCGACCACCCCTGTTCCGGAGGCTCAGAAGATACAGATCCTGTACTCAAGGTTGAGCTCCAACGTGTTTTCGCTGATCCAGGACGCCCTGAACTACGCCGATGCCAGTGTAGCCATCTGGGATGGCCACTTCCTGATTACAAAATGGACACTTTGCAAAGATTGCAGGGAAAATGGACAATACTGAGAAAACAAGCAGGTTCAGGGTTTGTCTATTGATTAGAGCCGCAGCTCCCAGACAAGACCAAAATTGCAAACCCATTAGCATACTAATGGGCCATCTCCGGGGACAAAAGAGTAACATTTAAGTAACCGATACTAAGGCAGACACCCCGGCGCTAGAGGAGACCAGAACAAAGCAGGCCAAAGTACTCGCCACTCGCTCCCAACTCCCTGGTGAGTCCATAGAAGACTTCTGGCAGGCCCTAATCCCACTCGTCCGGGACTGTAACTTTCAGGCAGTTACGGCCACCGAACATTCCAACCTTCTTATGCGGAACGCGTTCGTAACGTGGATTGGGTCGAACCTCATACGCCAAAGACTGTTAGAAGGGGCCCCGCTCGACCTAGCTGAAACAAAGACGTTAGTGCTCTCCATGACGGTTGCCTCACGTAACATTCAGGCCTACCCCACCAGCCGCGCGGCCCACCCCTCCTACCCCTCGTGGACCCCAGAGACGGCCGCCCCAGCGGGGGCCTTACCCAGCCAGTACGCCTGTGCCACATGCCAGCCCGCGTACCCCGGGGACCCCCGATGTTACTTCTGTGGCCAGCAGAAACACCCTCGCCAATGCTGCCCGGCCCGCCGGTCCTCTGCAAGGCTTGCGGCAAAAAGGGGCATTTCGCCGCGGTGTGCCAGGCCCGCACTGTCGCCGCAATCGCCCCCACCCCCCTAGCCTACACACAATGGGCGCCGCCATCTTTATCTCCCCAGACCACGTGCGGCCAGTGGGCCCCTCTATCTTCACCTCCCGGGCCATGCGCAGCCAGTGGGCACCGCCATCTTTATCTCCCCAGACCACGTGCGGCCAGTGGGTGCCGCCATCGTCTCCCACTCAGTCCACATGTGGCCCATGGGCGCCGCCATCTTGTTCAAGCCCCGCAACGTGCTGCCTATGGGGGCCGCCATTTTGTCCCCCGCAGGATCTTCAGGCGCCATCATCTTGTCTCCCCCATGGGACATGGACACCGACAGCATTCCAGGACCTGGGCCCCCCAGGCTCCCCTTCATCCGACGTCAGCGACGACCGACCACGACTCGCCTCAGTGACGATCGACCAGTCTCGTCCGCACAACCTGGCCACCGCATCGACCAGCGTGAAAATCAATGGCCACGTGACCTCTTGCCTGCTGGACTCCGGGAGCGCCAAAAGCTTCATCCACCCGGATACGGTAAGGCGCTGCTCCCTCGCGGTACACCCCGCCAACTAAAAACCTTCCCTGGCCTCCGGATCCCATTCCGTCGTGATCCATGGGTTCTGCACGGTCACACTCATGGTCCAGGGCATAGAATACAGTGGCTTCCGCCTCTACGTCCTCCCGAACCTCTGCGCTGCCCTACTACTCGGCCTGGACTTCCAGTGTAACCTCCAGAGCCTAATCCTCAAATTCGGCGGGCCCCTACCACCCCTCACTGTGTGCGGCCTCGCGACCCTAAAAGTTGATCCGCCGTCTCTATTTGCCAATCTAACCCCGGATTGCAAACCCGTCGCCACCAGCAGCAGATGGCACAACACCCAGGACAGGACCTTCATCAGGTCCGAGGTCCAGCGGCTGCTTCGGGAGGGTGTCATCGAGGCCAGCAACAGCCCCTGGAGAGCCCAAATGTTAGTCGTTAAAACTGGGGAGAAACACGGAATGGTCGTGGACTACAGCCAGACCATCAATCGGTACACGCAGCTCCACGCGTACCCACTTCCACGCATATCTGATATGGTCAATCAGATTGCACAGTACCGGATCTTCTCAATGGTAGACCTCAAATTCGCCTACCACCAGCTCCCCATTCGTAAATCAGACCGTCCATACACTGCTTTCGAGGCGGACGGTCGTCTCTATCACTTCCTCAGGGTTCCCTTCGGCGTCACTAACGGGGTCTCGGTCTTCCAAAGGGAGATGGACCAAATGGTCGACCGGTACGGTTTGCGGGCCACCTTCCCGTACCTAGACAACGTCATCATCTGTGGTCATGACCAGCAGGACCACGATGCCAACCTTGCCAAATTTCCCCATACCGCCACTCTCCTCAACCTCACCTACAACAAGGAGAAGTGCGTGTTTAGCACGACCCTCTTAGCTACACTCGACTATGTGGCCCAGAACGGAGTTCTGGGGCCTAATCCCGGCCGCATGCGCCCCCTCATGGAGCTTCCCCTCCCCCACTGCCCCAAGGCCCTCAAATGCTGCCTGGGGTTCTTCTCCTACTACGCCCAGTGGGTCCCAAACTATGTGGACAAGGCCTGCCCACTCATTCAGTCCACTGATTTTCCCCTGATGGCCGAGGCACAGCAGGCCTTCGCCCGTATCAGAGCCGATATCGCCAAGGCCGGGATGCACGCAGTAGACGAGACACTGCCCTTTCAAGTAGAGAGCGACGCATCGGGCGTTGCCCTAGCCGCCACCCTCAATCAGGCAGGCAGACTCGTGGCATTCTTTCCCCCACGCCTCATGCCTCAGAAATTCAGCACTCATCTGTCGAAAAAGAGGCCCAAGCTATCGTTGAAGCTCTGCGGCATTGGAGGCATTACCTGGCCGTCAGGAGATTCACTCTCCTTATGGACCAACGGTCGGTAGCCTTCATGTTCAATAACACACAGCGGGGCAAGATATAAAATGATAAAATCTTGCGGTGGAGGATCGAGCTCTCCACCTATAATTACGAGATTTTGTATCGCCCTGGCAAACTCAATGAGCCCCCAGACGCCCTATCCCGAGGTACATGTGCTAGCGCACAAGTAGACCGACTCCGGACCCTGCACGACAGCCTTTGTCACCCGGGAGTCACATGGTTGTACCATCTTGTCAAGGCTCGCAATCTGCCCTACTCCGTCGAGGAAGTACGGACAATCACCAGGGACTGCCAGGTCTGTGCGGAGTGCAAGCCGCACTTCTACCGGCCAGACCGTGTGCGCCTGGTGGAGGCCTCCTGCCCCCTTGAATGCCTCAGTGTGGATTTCAAAGGGCCCCTCCCCTCCCCAACCAAAACACGTATATTCTCAGTGTGATCGATGAGTACTCCAGGTTCCCCTTCGCCATCCCATGCCCCGACATGACGTCTGCCACCGTCATCAAAGCCCTAAACACTCTCTTCGCTTTGTTCGGTTTCCTCGCCTATATCCACAGTGACAGGGGATCCTCATTCATGAGCGATGAGCTGAGTCAGTTCCTGCTCAGCATGGGTATCACCTCCAGCAGGATGACCAGCTATAAGCCCCGGGGAAACAGGCAGGTAGAGAGGGAGAATGGGACGGTATGGAGGGCCGTCCAACTGGCCCTGTTGCTAACCTTTGGTTGGTTCACTTGGCTCTGTTTTATAACCTTTGCTCTAGAGTCGCCAGGTATCTTTATGATACCGCCACGAGGTTCAAGTTCGAGTAATGACCAATAACTCAATACACCGATTAGTGAGATTTAAATCAAAGTACATTTATTATACACAGTAATCGCTACTCATGCACAAATTATACGTCTAAGCTACTTCTACGACTAACAGGCCTGTACTTAACTTCGGGCTGGCCCAACAGGTCAGGGGAACAAATGGCCTTTCGTTCGGGTTCTGAGTCTGCGGGATTCGAAGTTGGTACTGATTGATAGCTAGGAGCGCCTATCTCATAGTGAGCGTTGACTTAAGACTTACGATCTCTCGGCGGCCGTTGGACGGATCACGGTCAATGTTGGTTCGCGTTGCTGGGTGACCCGGTCAAGAAGAAGAGGGGCCGATTTGAACTTGGGGGCTTAACTTTATAGTCTCCAGGGGCTTCCCTCCTTTCGGGGCGGACCCTGTACCTGGTTCTAGGTGATTGGACTTTGTTCCAATCGCTTGGTTCGATTTCTCCAATACTGGAGCGGTTCTCTGATCAATGGGCGGTCTTGAGGTGTCCGTTAACCTCTTTTGTGTTGGCTCCTGCTGGCGCCGGGGAGTCTGGCTTAGTTTTGTTTGTCCCAAATGTTGCTATTGTTCCCGGGGATTGCTTATTAGTATGTAGATGGTTGCTACATTATTATGCAGATGGCTGCTAGTTTCGATGCTGTCTGGGCCTTTGCAGAGTTAAATACACAGCAAATTTGCACCTGCTGGTTTCTGCCTGTGTTGGCTGAATTTTCCTTCAGCCTTTGCTGTTCGCCATTTTAAATCGGGACTTGGCCAACTCAGGTGGCTACACTCCCTCCTTGTGATCCTAACGCGAAGCGTGAAGGATCACATGACTGCGTTGCTTTACATTCCCTGACCCGGCGAACACTCTTCGATGGCCTCTACACTGATCATAACTATGCAAGAAAATTTTAACTGACATTCTGAGGGGCGCTATGTCAAACAGGGACATGCATTACAAAACAAGAAAATGGGAACCTTTAACTATCCTTAATAAACTACACTCACTCAAATATTTCATCACACTAACTTCCTAAACCATACAAACAAAATCATAACAGTTTTATACACATTTTCCTGGCTTGGCAGTCAAGCTCAGGATCGTACAATTGCTCATGAGCATTTCTTTATTTACAACAAAACGCAAATGAATGCTCTTTATTATAGATCGCGGGGGTCGGGGGTCTGGTCGTATCCGAAAATAAGGGATTTTATTCTATATACCGGGGTGCGAGCGCGGTAGGCTCTCCTTCTCCATTTTCTCAGACGAGTAGTCTGCACGATGCAGCAGAGTATCGCCAATACCAATAGGGATTCTATCACGTAGGACAGGGAGTACCAGGTTATAAACCTGTCACACCAAGATGGTGTGGTGTTGCTTGTGACTGGGCTCTGGGTACTGTGGGGAAGTGAATCATTAACGGCTGGGGGAAGTGAGGTCAGGGGGTTCGCGTTCGCGCGCAACCAAATGTCCATTATAATGATGAGCCACGCGGAGGATGTCCTTATGGTCCTTCTTCTTTCACTTCCCTTCGCTTCTCTTCTCTTCTCCGATCCTGGAGCTTCTGGAGTTCTGTGTGATCAAGCATAGTGTCTGTTACTACCTTGTGTTAATATCTCATACGATAGCCTGTCTGTCCTTTAGTGCCAATTACTCCCTTCATAATTGGTCACCATGTGTGACTACCTCATTTTTTTTTTCAAAAACCGAATTTCAGGACAAGACACACTTACAGATAATGAACCAGTGCGAGCCATCTCGCAGACTGTGCGGTTTACCATCCAAATGTTTCAGGATGTAAATAGCAGAGGGTTGGCAACCTAAGGGATACCTGAAACAAAACAAAACCTTTTGAACCAAATTTTCCGAAATGAGGTGCGTATGGGCCGCGACGAGTAAGATTTGGATGGAGTCCCCGGGTAGGACGGCGACCAATGCCGTGTGTGCCCTACCCGAGCGTAGCTGACCAGAGGGGGGGTTCCCAGGCAGGGCGGGTCCCAAGCCGTTTCTCCACTGCCTGAGCAACCGACAAGAACGGGCAAGAAATGTAGTCCGCGTGGGGGGCTGCCGTATTGGTTCCTTCCTCGAACCAGAAGAGCAGTTATGAACGGGGGTCTGTGTATCTGTCGACAGACGAATTCCGCTGAACTGGCGTCTGGGACTTTTACAAGTCTCTGCGGGCAAATTCTCAGAGGTTTCGGCCGAAAAGGTGTGGGGCCGTGGAAAAAAAAATTTCCGGTCTAACATACAACATTTAACAGTACAACTA